>NC_139619.1:39009109-39645984 GCF_964270895.1 Podarcis filfolensis
CCTCCAACAATACCTGAGGTGTTATATCAATGACAGAGAGAACGATTGGGTCGAGAAGTTGGCGCTGGCGGAATTTGCCTACAATAATGCGGAGAATGTGTCCACCGGGATGAGCCCCTTTTTGGCTAATTATGGGTGCCACCCCAGGGCATTTCCAGGGGGAGGAGGGGAGAGATGGAGCGTCCCGGCCGCCGAACATTTTGTAGAAGAAATGGAAGCTATCCATCGTCAACTCCAACTCAACTTAGAAAGGGCCAAAGAAGAATATAAGAGGCAGGCAGACAAGAACAGGAGGGAAGGTGAAACCATAAGGGTGGGGGATCAGGTGTGGCTGTCAACCCAAGGGTTGCCGTTCAAGGGGGGTTGCAAGAAATTGAGACCCAAAAGATTGGGACCATTTGAGGTCATTCAACGGGTCAACCCAGTGACCTTCAGGCTCCGGTTACCGAACCACATGAAACTGCACCCAGTGTTCCACAGGTCATTACTGTCACCGTATAGGGGGGAAGGTGAAGGCGTTTCCACATGGGGACCAGTCTTAGAAGAGAGGGAAAGCAGCAGCCATGTGGCGGAAATCATCGACTCCAGGTGGAAGGGTAATCAGGTGGAGTATTTGGTAGCGTGGGAAGGGGAACCGGAGTCAGAAAACACCTGGGTGACGGCAGAGGAGGTCAATGACGAGGTTTTGAGTGAAATGTTTCATCAAAGGTTCCCCAGGAAACCTCAGTCAGTAGCGAGGTTCCGGAGGGAGTACTTTGGCACCACCGACGAGGAGGAGGAACTGGAAGGATTCGCGGAATCAGAGTTGGAAGAAGGAATAGACTCCGATGAGGAGGAGTACTTAGAAACCAGAAACGGCAACCGGTGGAGGGAAATGTTCGAGACTTCGGAAGATGAGGGAGGTTCTTTCAGGGGTTTTGCTCCTTCGCCGCCCGCAGAGGAGGGAAGGGGAGGGGGTAAAGGGGGCCCTGGAGGGGAGGTGGATGTCAGGGAACTGCCATCGGGAGAACAGGAGGTGAAGGGACTCCCAGAGGTTGAGAGAGACTTATCAGCTGAGGAAGGAACCAGCAGGGGGAGGGAAGGAGCTCCTAGGGAAAGTGAGTCGGGAGGATGGCTCAGAGACACTTCCAGCGAAAACAGTGGGGAGGTTTCAGGACCTCCTATAGGGACACCCACTCCTCGCCGGAAACTGTCACGCCGAGAGTCCAGAAGGCGGGTTTCCGTTAAGGAGCTTTTATGCTGGAAGAAATTCCGTAAACGCCCACTGTCGGATTCTACCAGCGACTGACGGAGCCATGCTTAGGAGCTCCGTTACAGACAGAGGTTTGCGTACCTAGCCAAACTCTGAGGGACTAGGGATTTCACGCACAAGCAGCTCATCATCCCATCACAGCAATCCGACAGTCCCTGAAAGCAGCTTGTGCAGAGGGGCATCATGAGCAACCCAGCCGGAACCGGAGAAGCAGGAGGAGCTGGAGCGGGTCCAAGCCTGGAAGAAAGGTACCGGGTGTTGGAGGTCCAGCTAGCGCTGCAAACGGCGAGGCTCGAGGAGAGGAGGGCGCAGGATGCAGAAAAGGCAAAAGGGACCCCACTGGCAAGAAAGATGCCAGGATTGGTGCAGAAGTTTGGGGGGGATCCCAGGAACTATCAAGCCTTCAGGACAGAGATGCAGTATGCTCTCAATCTGCAGTTTGACGACTTTCCCGACGAGGAATCGCGAGTGGCGTTTGTGGTGGGCCATCTCGAAGGGGGGGCAAGAGACTGGGTTAGACCCCTGATGGCAGGGAATAATGCCATCCTGAAGGACACGAGGAAGTTTTTTCGCGCCATGGACCTGATGTTTTCTAGCGACATTGAGCAGGGAGTGGTGCGCAGACAGTTGATGGCTTGCAAACAGGGGAGCCGATCTGTCCGTGAGTACTGGACTGAGTTTACCATGTTGATCCATAAATTGGGGTGGGATCTATCGGCGGAACCCATTCAAATGCTTTTCGAAGAGGGGCTTTCTTCGGCGGTGAAAGACGAACTTTCCCGGGCGCCCAGGGCGGAGTCTATGGACCAGCTGACCAAATCAGCGCTCACCATTGGAGCGCGCCAGGAGGCGAGAGCCTTGGAGAAGCGGGAAGGGAAAGGGGAGCGTTGGAGGGATTTCCGCATTCCAGAGATTCCAGAACCAAGTTTCCCGCCCGGAGAGCCGATGGAAGTTGGAACAGCGCGCGCGCGCGCAGTTTCAAATCCCAGTGAAGGGAGGAAGAAGGAGGGAAAGAGCGCCAAGAAATGTTATCTCTGCCAGCAGCCAGGTCACTTTGCCAGAGTCTGTCCACAAAGAAAGGAATGGCAAGGGATGGCGGGAGCTGTTGGGGGAAAGGAGGAGGAAGTCCAGAAGCAAGTAAAAGCCAACGCCTGGCTGCCACCGTCAGGGCACAGCAGCCAGGCCAAGGAGCAGTAAAAGTGCCCACGCCGGAACCTCCAAGACCAGCTCTAGTGATAGAGGTGTTGCTAGAGCTGCCAAACGGACACCCACTAAAGATAAAGGCGCTTTTGGACTCAGGCAGCTCCTGTAATTTCATGAATAAGGAGTTTGCAGCTGAACACCAGATACAGACCATCCCTTTAAGTAACCCCTTGCAGGTGACCACGATCGATGGGAGGGAGCTGTTGGGAGGAGAAGTCAGCCTACAGACCGTCCCAATGGTAATGAGGGTGGCCAGGCACACCGAAAGAATAGCGTTCAATGTGGCCACCTTGGGAGGGGCTCCCATTATTTTGGGGATGAGCTGGCTAGCGTTGCATGATCCGCTAGTGGGCTGGCATCAGAGAGTGGTCTCCTTTGGGTCAGCACATTGCCTAGAACACTGCAAAGAGGGGAAGGCTCCGGAAGCGGCAAAGGCCTTCCTAGCAGGGATGGAAGTAACGGACAAAGGGAACGTGCCCAAACAATACGCTGACCTAAGCAATGTCTTCAGCGAAAGGGAAGCAGACAAACTACCACCGCATAGAGCGTTTGACTGCCAAATCAATCTAGTCCCTGGGGCCCAGCTCCCAGTAGGCAAGCTGTACGCCATGTCAGACAGGGAGATGCAGGAGTTAAGGGAGTTTATTGATAAAAACCTGAAGCGAGGTTTCATCAGAGAGTCCAGAGCGGTGGGGGGCAGCCCAGTGTTTTTTGTAGACAAAAAACACACGGATAAACCGAGACTGGTCGTGGACTACCGGGCCCTAAATGCCGTGTCGGAACCAGTGGCTTTCCCTATGCCCAGGATTGATGACATTTTGACCAGGGTGAAGAAGGGAAAGATTTTTACTAAACTGGACCTGAGGGGAGCATACAACCTGATACGGATAAGGAAGGGGGATGAATGGAAGACCACCATGTTCACCCATTTGGGGGCTTTCGAATATCTCGTTATGCCCTTTGGATTACAAGCAGGCTCAGCATGTTTTCAATCGTTCATGAACCACGTCCTGGGACCTCTGCTCTACAAGAATTGCGTGGCGTTCCTAGATGACGTGTTAGTATATTCAGAGAATGAGGAGCAGCATGTAAAGGACGTCAGGGAAGTGTTGAGCCAACTGCAAGCTAACCAGCTGTGGGTGAAATTGGAGAAGTGTCAGTTTCACACCAAGGAGGTGGAATTCCTGGGGTACCGCTTGTCAGACAAGGGATTAGCCATGGATCCAGGCAAGGTCCAGGCGGTGCTGGAATGGAAGACACCGAAAACGAAAAAGGATGTGCAAAGATTTTTAGGATTTGGGAACTTTTATCGTAAGTTCATCAAGAACTTTGCCCACTTAACGGCTCCCATTACGGACTGTCTCAGTAGCAAGAAGAAATTTGCTTGGACGGCGGAGGCGGAGCAAGCATTTGAAGAATTGAAAAGGGCATTTGCTTCGGAAGAACAGCTCCTGCATGTGGATCTACAAAAACCGATGAGAGTGGAAACTGATGCATCAGACCGGGCGGTGGGGGCGGTGCTTCTTCAGCCGGGGAAGAGTAAGTCGGAGTGGAGACCGTGTGCCTTCTTCTCGCGTAAGCTAAACAAATCCGAGAGGAACTACACGGTATATGACCGAGAACTACTTGCCATTCACGAAGCGTTCCGGAGATGGAGACACTTACTAATTGGTGCGCAACATAAGGTGCAAGTGTGCACGGATCACAAGAATTTAGAGTATTGGAGAACGGCACGAGTGCTCAACCAACGACAAGTGAGATGGGCCCAGGAGTTCTCCAAGTTTAATTTTGAAATTTGCTATGTGCCAGGTCCGGAAAACGTCAGGGCGGACGCTCTCTCACGTAAACCTGAATATTTGGAGGGGGAGGGAGCACCCGAAGAGAGACATATCATCCCAGAGGACCGCTGGGTGTGTGGGGCGGCATTGGTGGGGCAAAGGGAACTGGTGGAGGAAACGGAGAATGATGAATACGCCCAGAATAAGCTCAGATGTCTAAGGGGAGAGGGAGAAAACCCCGGAGGTTTTGAGGAAAGAAACGGGGCATTGTATTACAAAGGGGCACTATATATACCCGAAGGGGAATTGAGAGGGAGAGTACTCAGACAGCTGCACGACAGCCCCACAGCGGGGCATTTTGGGCAACACAAGACCATGTGGTTGGTTACCAGGGAATTTTGGTGGCCCAAGGTGAGGGAAGATGTACGGGAATATGTAAGAGGGTGTGACCAATGCCAGCGAGCCAAAGGAGAAAGGCGGGCGCCGGCAGGGTTATTAGAACCGTTACCCACACCAGAACGACCATGGGAGGCGGTATCGATAGATTTTATGACTGACCTGCCAAAATCCAAGGGGAAAACCGCCATCCTGGTCGTAGTAGACCTGTTAACTAAGATGGGCCACTTTGTAGCTTGCTCACATGCAGTCACGGCGGAGGAGACAGCGAAATTGTTTGTAGAACATATTTTTAGGCTGCATGGCGCCCCCTTGAGGCTGGTCTCAGACAGAGGCAAACAATTTACGTCCAGGTTCTGGAGGAAGCTCATGAGCTTACTGCACGTAGAGGTCAATTTTTCGACTGCCCGACACCCTGAAACTAACGGGCAGGCGGAAAGAGCAAACGGTATCCTCCAACAATACCTGAGGTGTTATGTCAATGACAGAGAGAACGATTGGGTCGAGAAGTTGGCGCTGGCGGAATTTGCCTACAATAATGCGGAGAATGTGTCCACCGGGATGAGCCCCTTTTTGGCTAATTATGGGTGCCACCCCAGGGCATTTCCAGGGGGAGGAGGGGAGAGATGGAGCGTCCCGGCCGCTGAACATTTTGTAGAAGAAATGGAAGCTATCCATCGTCAACTCCAACTCAACTTAGAAAGGGCCAAAGAAGAATATAAGAGGCAGGCAGACAAGAACAGGAGGGAAGGTGAAACCATAAGGGTGGGGGATCAGGTGTGGCTGTCAACCCAAGGGTTGCCGTTCAAGGGGGGTTGCAAGAAATTGAGACCCAAAAGATTGGGACCATTTGAGGTCATTCAACGGGTCAACCCAGTGGCCTTCAGGCTCCGGTTACCGAACCACATGAAACTGCACCCAGTGTTCCACAGGTCATTACTGTCACCGTATAGGGGGGAAGGTGAAGGCGTTTCCACATGGGGACCAGTCTTAGAAGAGAGGGAAAGCAGCAACCATGTGGCGGAAATCATCGACTCCAGGTGGAAGGGTAATCAGGTGGAGTATTTGGTAGCGTGGGAAGGGGAACCGGAGTCAGAAAACACCTGGGTGACGGCAGAGGAGGTCAATGACGAGGTTTTGAGTGAAACGTTTCATCAAAGGTTCCCCAGGAAACCTCAGTCAGTAGCGAGGTTCCGGAGGGAGTACTTTGGCACCACCGACGAGGAGGAGGAACTGGAAGGATTCGCGGAATCAGAGTTGGAAGAAGGAATAGACTCCGATGAGGAGGAGTACTTAGAAACCAGAAACGGCAACCGGTGGAGGGAAATGTTCGAGACTTCGGAAGATGAGGGAGGTTCTTTCAGGGGTTTTGCTCCTTCGCCGCCCGCAGAGGAGGGAAGGGGAGGGGGTGAAGGGGGCCCTGGAGGGGAGGTGGATGTCAGGGAACTGCCATCGGGAGAACAGGAGGTGAAGGGACTCCCAGAGGTTGAGAGAGACTTATCAGCTGAGGAAGGAACCAGCAGGGGGAGGGAAGGAGCTCCTAGGGAAAGTGAGTCGGGAGGATGGCTCAGAGACACTTCCAGCGAAAACAGTGGGGAGGTTTCAGGACCTCCTATAGGGACACCCACTCCTCGCCGGAAACTGTCACGCCGAGAGTCCAGAAGGCAGGTTTCCGTTAAGGAGCTTTTATGCTGGAAGAAATTCCGTAAACGCCCACTGTCGGATTCTACCAGCGACTGACGGAGCCATGCTTAGGAGCTCCGTTACAGACAGAGGTTTGCGTACCTAGCCAAACTCTGAGGGACTAGGGATTTCACGCACAAGCAGCTCATCATCCCATCACAGTTAACTACCCAAAACTGAAGGGCTTCCTCTCACGGATAGATCGCATATTGCATTTCCTGAACATCCTGAATGATACGTTACCAGGAGTAGTAAAGGCAAACAATATTTTTTCTATAGAGTACTTACATTATGATGGTTACTCTGTATGAGCAATGATCACCTTTCAAGATCAAAATTTGGCCAAACTTATCCACAGATCAAGACATCTATTCTTAAAGGAAAGGATAGCAATACTAAGATTCTTTGAAAATAGGGTACCATTGACCCCCCTCTTTGATGCCAAGTGTGATAAGCCAATGGTAGAAGAGGACCAGGAAAAATCCAAAAAGGAGAGCCAACCCCAAAAGGTCTGGTCTGATCATCATAAACAAGAGACCCCAAAATTAAAAAGGAAAAGCATACCCTTACATGATTTGCAATGCCCTGTGAGCGAGCGAAAGGACAATTTCTCTACAGAAGAAAACACTCTAATAAGTCAATTCTGGTCATTTCTGTCCTCAATCCAAGCTGAAATTCTAGAAAGACATTAAGAAACAGACTGGCTGGGAAAGACGCATATAATGATTCCAAGGAGGATGACCTGAAAAAGGGCCAGATTTCCTCCAAAATGATTCCTACACAGGAATATAACTCAGCAGGTTGTTATCCACATAACCTCCAGGTAAAGGCAGAGATAAACCCGCCTTTAATTATGAAAGCACAACACATAAGGGAGGGCAGTATATCGCCCCCTAAAAGGAAAACCACCCCCAAGGAGATCTCTCTGGGCTTTTGAACTAAAATGAGATATCTAGATGAGGAGGAACTAGGTTTCAACCAGACAGAACATCCTCCGGAGGAGGCCTCGCAAAACAAAGGTCCTATGACTACTAATGTGAGCATCTTACATCCACCGTCCGAAATCATTGAATGCCTGGGCAGCTCCCCGTGTAAGGATACCACCAGAACAAATGACAGTCAGTTGCCACAAAAAATGGCAAACTCCAAAAGTTATCCGGAAGACAACTGACAAAGAAGAAGAAGAAGAGTTTGGATTTGATATCCCACTTTATCACTACCCTAAGGAGTCTCAAAGTGGCTAACAATCTCCTTTCCCTTCCTCCCCCACAACAAACACTCTGTGAGGTGAGTGGGGCTGAGAGACTTCAAAGAAGCGTGGCTAGCCCAAGGTCACCCAGCAGCTGCATGTGGAGGAGCGGGGACGCGAACCCGGTTCACCAGATAGCAAGACTACTGCTCTTAACCACTACACCACACTGGCTCTCTTCTTCTCTCTAGACTTCAGCAAAGCCAAAGCCGACTTTAGCCTTCTAACATGGAATATCGCAGGCTGGCCTAAAAAGGCATCTGACCCGTCCTTTGTTAAATTCATTCAAGGTTATGACATTGTATTTTTACAGGAGACATGGAGTACAAGCGAAATAGATGTCAACGATTTTTCCTCGTTCTGCTTCTCAGGATCACCAAGCAACAAAGGGGGCCGAGTTAAAGGTGGTCTGTTTTCTGATAAAAAACATCTGGTCCAGGCTGGAATCGTACACTGACAAACTGATGAATCAGTTGTTGGGAAACTGTGTACGTGCAGCTACTCACACAGAGTCAATTAAGGTTTGGCAGACAGCCAAAAGGTCATGTGAAGGAGGAAGTCTGCCTGGTGATAACAGAGACATGGAGACAGCTCCATGATTGGTCAAGCTCTCTCAAAGGAGTGATAATTAGTGGCCTACTAACTGGAATGTGTTAGTTCAGAGGTTCAGAGTTCTGTGTGTCATTGTAGGAGTTGTGAGTCGTGTATGAGAGAGCAAGCTAAAGATCCGTGTTCTGTTCCTGTAAATAGTCCACTGTATATAATAAACACCTAACTACAAGTTCCTGGTTCCTGCTTCGTCTATCCTGTCTGCAGCCAAGTCGCCAATTGCTTCCGTGGATTCTGCGTTTGCTCTGCTAGGTCTGGTTAAGGTCCTGCAACTAGTCAGAAAGTTGCGAAACACCAATAGGTTTTGCCAATATCAGTTCCCTGTAGCCTCAGTGATAGTGGCAGGCAACTTAAATGCTAGAATTGGCCAGTCTGACAATGATTTATATGCTCACTTCCACGAATCGCCACCCATCTTAGAGGAAGCCCATTCTATACCAATCAGGCACTCAAAACATAAGGGTTGCAACTATGCAGGCCTGTGCCTATTGCACTTGTCTAACAAGCTGGACCTGGTTATATTGAATGGTCGTGCCAAAGGGGAGAAGGTTGGGGAATTCACATTCATATCAAATGTAGGAGCCTCTATAATTGATTATATTATGGTGTCATATAACCTTCTGAATAGAGCTCTTGAGTGCAAAGTGGAGGAGCTGGTCAATAGCGACCACTTACCTCTCTGTCTCCTCCTAGATGCAAGAAAGGATCTATTTTGTACTGACAAACTTGAATTCCCCAGGTCCAATGACATGGAGTTGAGGTTCTAACGCATTAGAAAGTCCGATGAACTGGATGAAGAAGTATCTGGGAGCTAACGCTCAGATATATTCCTCATTAGGAGAGACAACCTCTTAAACTCCTCATGCCCTGAAACTAGAAAAAAACTTGTTTCAGGATTTGATTTCACTTCTTCAACCCTATTTGACCCCCCAAAAGGCAATGCGATGGCCATTATACTCCAACAAATCTAAACCCTGGTTTGATCAGGAATGCCTCGCTATGAAGCGCTCTTTGTTGGGAAAATACAGGAACTATAGGTCTGCCAATCTACCCTCACTCCCTGCAGAGTGGTTTGAAGCTAAACGAAATTATAAAGCTTTGATTAAAGAGAAAAAGCTTCAGGCCCAAAGGGGAGAGTGGCCCCTCGAAGGAGAGAATCAGTCACCTTTTGGGAAATAGTTGCAAAAGGATGGCAAGATTCCCCTTCCGAAGTGGAATATACCATCTCTGTTGGGGTTTGGGAGTCATACTTCCAATCCTTATACACAACTAACCAACATCTACAGGCTCTGTCCCTAACTCTGAGTGATACTGGTGCTGAGTGGCCCCTGGTGTCAACTGAAGAAGCTCGCAGGCTCATTCAGTCTCTTAAACCTGGCAATGCTCTTGGTGCAGACAATATTTCATCTGAGCTTCTTAAGGCCAATGTTGATTGGTGGGCCCCACTGCTTGCTGCCTTGTTCACCAGCATAGATCAATCGGCTACCATCCCAGAGGATTGGGGACTAGCAATCATCATCCCATTACAGAAGAAAGGGAGCAGATCGGACCCTGCTAATTACAGGCCAATTAGTCTCCTAAGCATTATCAGTAAACTATATGCTGCCCACTTATGTAATAAACTTGAGGATTGGATGGAGCGAGAACATGTCCTTACAGAAGCACAAGCTGGTTTCAGGGCAAACCGGTCAACTTTAGTCCAAGGCCTAGTACTTCAACATCTTGCGGAAAAATATACCTCAAGAAAAGGAGGATCTCTCTACACAGCTTTCATAGACTTTAAATCTGCCTTCGATTTAATATCACGAGATAGGCTTTGGGAAACACTAAGCGCCTCAAACATAGACAGACGTCTACTGTGTCTCATCCGCAGTTTATACGAAAACACTCGGGTACAGGTTAGGTGTGACAGACAGGGCCATTTATCCAAGGAAATCCAAATCTACCATGGTGTTAAACAAGGCTGCATCCTTGCACCTACTTTATTCAACTTCTATATTAACTCCTTAGTAGGAAACATGGAGAAAGAAATTGGCTGGTACACCCCTCCCGGTTCTCTTATATGAGGATGACGCAGTTCTAATTTCCTTCTCCTGTATAGGCCTAAGAAAACTTCTAAGATTTTTCACTGTTTATTGTAATGTCGAACAATTAACAATTAACTATAGCAAATCCAAAGTTATGGTGTTCTCTAAAAAAAGAATGAGACACAAATGGAGAATTGACAATCGACCTATTGAACAGGTAAAGGTAAAGGGACCCCTGACCATTAGGTTCAGTCATGACCGACTCTGGGGTTGTGGCGCTCATATCGCTTTATTGGCCGAGGGAGCTGGCATACAGCTTCCGGGTCATGTGGCCAGCATGACAAACCTGCCTCTGGCGAACCAAAGCAGCGCACGGAAATGCCGTTTACCTTCCCACCGGAGCGGTACCTATTTATCTACTTGCACTTTGACGTGCTTTCGAACTGCTAGGTTGGCAGGAGCAGGGACCGAGCAACAGGAGCTCACGGGGATTCGAACCGCCGACCTTCTGATCTGATTGAACAGGTTTCATCTTTTAAATACCTGGGTATAACCTTCCAGGAAAAGGGTTTGTGGCATTATCAGGTTAAAAATACTATTGCTGTCAGGGAACTGGGGGCTGAGAAGGGGGAAAAGCTGGGGAAATACAGAGAGAAGCCTCTGATCGTAAGCAGCTGCACCTCGTCAGAGGGGGAGGATGACGAAGGGTTGTCAGGAAGCAATGAATCAGGGAGGGGGAGCAACTTCCGGGGTTTAGCTCTTCACGTAAAAGAGGAAGGAAGAGGGGAGGGCTCTGCAAATGGTTATGCTGGAAAAAACGAAAGGAGGGGTCAGTCTCAGCAACTGAGACCGAATGAGCCAGACATGCTTTTGAGAGCTCTGTAGTGTAAATAGTAAAATGGACCTAATAAATCCTGGAAAGCTGGCTGGAGTCCTGGGCTCTTATCTCTTCTAGCACCCACCAATCATCCCTGACAATTGCAAATGCCCAAAGATCTACCAAAGCTATTATAAGGTTTTTCTATGGAAAAGGGGGCCAATATATTCCGGCAGCCTCCCAGGTCTTTGCTGCAAAAATATTCACACAACTGACATATGGCTCTCAGATCTGCAGCTTCTTAAACCTTGCTTCGTTAGAATCATTGCAAACTAAGTTCTATCGCTGCCTGCTGGGATCCCTTCTTGTGTGTCTAACATAGCTGTCCACCTGGAGGTCGGGCAAATCCCTGTTAGCACTCAGATATGGATTCTGAAGATCCATTATTGGTTAAAACTTATCTTTTTCCCTGTTGGGTTGGCACCCTTAACCCTACTGGATTCCTACCAATCTAAATGGAAAGCTACACTGCATGAAAAGCTAAGAGGCTTGGGGTTTTCCCCACAGGCTCTGATAGCTGTAGGTTATGCGAAAGCTAGAGCAATAATCCACTAACGAATTTGGGATGTGGAACTGAAATGCCACATGAGTGAGATGAATAAACACCCAGCAATAAAAGATAATGGGAGAGGATTTACCCTGGCAAATTATTTGTCAAAATTACAAATACCTAAATACAGATGGTCATTTACCCTCGCTAGATTCAACGTGCTGCCATCTGCCTTATTGCAGGGCAGATTTGAGGGTAAACCATACGCTGAACGAGTCTGCGCCTGCGGCTTGATGGAGGTAGAAACTGTCTCTCTTTTTTTTAAAAAAAAATAATATTTATTAGAGTTTCAAACAAATCACAAAAGTGAAAAAATAACAAAACAAAAAAGAATTAAAAAATACAAAATACAAAGAAGTAAAACCAATTAAAAACAAATCAATCCTTCCATGTCTTATCTTTCATTTGCTTGTTTCCCTGACCTCCTCACACCTCCCTTTTTTGTATTCTAGTTCAATAGTTGTTTCAGCAAATCCTTACCATTTTTTCCTTTATCTTAATAGTTTATCTTAATATATTGTAACTTTACATTCTCAGCTGTTAACAATCCATTTTTACATACCCCTTTGTAACATTACTGCTAAAACCACATAACTTCATTCCAACATCCTTCTAACATTCCTTAATTTTACAGTATTTCTGTAGATAATCTTTAAAATTTCTTCCAATCTTCTTCTACCGACTCTTCTCCCTGGTCTCGGATTCTGCCTGAGGTAGAAACTGTCTCTCATGCCTTGTTACGCTGCCATTTCTATGGGGATATATGCTCCGTATTTATTACCCCTGCTATGCAAAAATCTCCAAATGAATCTGAACTTCAGTGTCTAAAATCCCTGGTAGAGGACAAGGATCCTGAGATCACGTTAAGAGTAGCCAAATTATGTGTGATTGCCATAAAACTTAGGGAACAAGCTGTGTTATCATCATTATTAAGGTTTTAAATGATAATTTCAGGTTATATGTTAGTGACTAAGTTTTAATTTATATATTTTTAAACTGTTGCAATATCTGTATTGTCCCTGTTATAGGTAAAGGTACCCCTGCCCGTACGGGCCAGTCGTGTCCGACTCTAGGGTTGTGCGCCCATCTCACTTAAGAGGCCAGGGGCCAGCGCTGTCCGGAGACACTTCCGGGTCACGTGACCAGCGTGACGAAGCTGCTCTGGCGAGCCAGCACCAGCGCAGCACACGGAAACGCCGTTTACCTTTCCGCTATAAAGCGGTACCTATTTATCTACTTGCACTTAGGGGTGCTTTCGAACTGCTAGGTGGGCAGGAGCAGGGACCGAAAGACGGGAGCTCACCCCGTTGCGGGGATTCGAACCGCCGACCATACGATCGGCAAGTCCTAGGCAATGAGGTTTTACCCATAGCACCACCCGCGTCCCTGTTATACCTACTTGCAAATTCAAATGTATCCCTATCGTGTTTTATGACTTCCTTGATATTGTATGTGGACTGGAACTGGTCTGTGACCAAAATAATAAAATCCATTCATTCATGGACAGCCTGGTTTCTGGGATTTTTCCCATCCACAACAGATGGCATGGTAACTCTGTGAGCTCCTATTCAATATTATTACCTGCTCTGAGAGCACCTCTGCTACTGAGCTTGAGAAGTCCCTTCTTCTTTAGGATAAAACTTCCTACAATGAACAGGCTAGAGCTGAGAGCCAAGCCCAGTGCACTGTAGAAGTCATAACGCCCCATCGAGTCCTCCATTTCAATCACCTCAAGTTTTGAGAGAGAAAGATGAGAGTGTAAATGTCTGTTCCAGAAGAACAGCCATGTTGAGTCTGCAATAGCAGGAAGCCAAAAATACAGTGATGCAACACTGGCAGGTTACGTCCTATGAAAGGTTCACTAAACAAGCATTCTGTCCTACAAGCAACTCATGTTCTACCTACATGCTTCCAATGGACACAGTGTCCTTTAAGTAGAAGTGATTTTTCTGTGAAGTGGCCCAATGTTCACTAATAGGGTAAACATAACTAGCTTCCCTTTGCTTCTTTTGACAGAAGGAAAAAAATGATTTTTTTTCTCCTTCAGGCCTCAAATACTCTAGGGGTACACTGGTATAATCATAACCTTACGGGGACTATTTACCTCTCTTGTACTACAGGTGTTGTGGGAACTACTTGTTAATGATCTTCCATAAGTCTTTTGAATGGCAAGTGAATACCTGAAAAAGGGCCTATATTTATCCCCCTCTCCCTTCGAGGTGATGTTGTAATATTTAGGTGTCTGTGAGGCCAAGACTCAGCTGACTTTGGGGCATTTGTAAGCTAGCAGAATTTTGGGTGTTGGCTGTGACTCTCTGGAGATCTGGAGTTGCGTCAAACGCATATTAAAAAATTCGGGTTGCACAATTAAAAGTTGATTTGACACCCACTTAAAACAAAAACCCCCAAGCCTGGGACTTTTGGGATATAAATGCACTGGAAATCTGGGGGCGGCGGCAGCAGAAAAAACTGGACATTAAATAACATCTCCACAAACCAATCAGGATGAATGTTCAATAAACAGGTTGCCTGGAGCAGCAAACTTTATGGCGAGTGTTCAGCCCCTAAACTCAACCTGCGTATTTGCAATTAAACACAAAAAATACAAAATGCCAGTAAGTCTCCATATACCCATATACTCTTAGCTGTTTTGTAGGCTGCCTTGAAAGCTCCAGAGTAGATAGGCAGCAAATTTTACTTTAGATACACGAGCCAGCGCCTGCCAACCACAAACCAGCAAGCTAACATAAAACATGGGTCTGGGTTAAAGGCGGATCTACACGGATCCTCATGGATCCTCCCCTTTTTAAAAAATAACTCCAACAAATCCAGTGTCAAAACACACCTGCAAGGCACGCCTACAGACTGGACTAAAAGAAACGTGGATCCAACACTTTGCTGTGCTGCAGCACCACAAAAACATGGATCCGAGGCATGGATCCTCATGAATTCATGATTTTTATATTGAAACAAAATGAAAACATCATGATGCTCTAGACTACATCTTAGTCTGTAGGCAGAACCAAACAAATCACGCATCCACTGTTTCGTGGTGCCGCACTGGCGCAAAAACATGGTTAAAAACACAGATCCTGATGGATCCTCATGATTTTTGCACTAGATCAGCCCAAAGTCACCATCAGATCAAATATCATGGCCATGGTCACAGGATGCACCACAAAAATCACGGATCCACGGCTTCCTGGTGACACCCTGGCCCAAAAACGTGGTTTTGAAGCACGAATTCTCATGGATCCTCACGCTGTTCGCATTTGGCCAAGCCAAACTCACTGTCAAATCACACATCATAGCCAGGGGCACAGCCTGCACCAGAAAAATCACAGATCCATGGCTTCCTGGTGACACCCTGGCCCAAAAACGTGGTTTTGAAGCACGAATTCTCATGGATCCTCACGCTGTTCGCATTTGGCCAACCCAAACTCACTGTCAAATCACACATCATAGCCAGGGGCACAGCCTGCACTACGAAAAACTCAGACCCACGGCTTCCTGGCCACTCCATGGCCCAAAAACTTGGTTTTGAAGCACAGATCCTCACACGTTTCACATTCGGCCAAGCCAAACTCACTGTCAAATCACACATCATAGCCAGGGGCACAGCCTGCACCAGAAAAATCACAGATCCATGGCTTCCTGGTCACTCCATGGCCCAAAAACGTGGTTTTGAAGCACGGATCCTCATGGATCCTCACACTTTTCACATTTGGCCAATCCAAACTCACCATCAAATCACACACAAAAATCATGAGGTGCACTACAAAAATCACAAAAATGCACTTACCTGCACTGTTAATGTCACCACTGGAACATTATTATTAGATCCGATAGGAGAATGTATGACTATATATTGTACCAAGATATGGTTCATCTTCAAGAACAAATCAAAGACATGCTGAAGTATGAAAGAGGAGAAAAAATAAGAAACTGCTTACATACTGTCAACTAATATCCAGATTCAAGAAAGACTGTATGGCAAACAGTTAAATCAGTGAAAAGACAGAATTTGAGTCTATCATAACAGAGTTTTACCTTTTGGGTAAAATTTACAAACTATTACTCAAATATGACACCAAGCCCGAACAAGCAAAACCTTATATGACAAAATGGATGCAAAAAATTTAAGAGCAGTTTACAGTGGAACAATGAGAGCAATTATGAATAAAGGAATAAAATTTACTGCAAGTTAAGCCCTAAAACAAAATTGGTACAGTGGAACCTCGGGTTGCGGACATAACCCGTGATGGAGGCACGTCCGCAACTCGCAGAGTTCGCATGTTGAAGCGCTGCATCTGCGCAGGCGCTGGCGCAATTTGTTTTTTTTTTTAATATTTTTTTATTCAAGGTTTTTATAACAATAACAGACATATAACAAATACATAAACAGACAAAAACGAAAACAAAACAAAAACAAAAAACATGTACCATTTCATATCTTAATTTCTTATACCTTTCTTCCCCGACTTCCTCATGCCTCCCTTTTCTGTATTCCAAATTCTTATCAATTACTCAGCAAATCTTCCCTTATTTTAATTTAAATTTAATCTAATCTTCCTTATTCTCCTTGTCTTAACCCTTGTTAATAGTAACCGTTTACTTTCCAGTCCAACATCATTCTAACTTTCGTTAATTTTATAATATTTCTTTAAATAGTCCTTAAACTTTTTCCATTCTTCTTGCGCTGCTTCACTTCCCTGTTTTCGGATTCTGCTCGTCATTTCTGCCAGGCCCATGTAGTCTATCACCTTCATCTGCCATTCTTCCAGTGTGGGTAGTTCTTGTGTCTTCCAGTACTTCGCAATAAGTATTCTAGCTGCTGTTGTAGCGTATAAAAAGAAGGTTATATCCATCTTTAATACCCCCTGTCCGACAATGCCCAAGAGAAAGGCCTCTGGTTTCTTAGGGAAAGTATATTTAAATACCTTTTTAAGTTCATTATAGATCATTTCCCAGAATGCCTTAATCTTCGGGCACGTCCACCAAAGGTGAAAGAATGTACCCTCCTTTTCTTTACATTTCCAACATTTATTATCAGGCAAGTGGTAAATCTTTGCAAGCTTGACTGGGGTTGTGTACCACCTATATATCATTTTCATAATGTTTTCTCTTAGAGCATTACATGCCGTAAATTTCATCCCGGTGGTCCACAACTTTTCCCAATCAGCAAACAAAATATTATGACCAATGTCCTGAGCCCATTTAATCATAGCTGATTTAACCGTTTCGTCTTGTGTATTCCATTTCAGCAGCAAGTTGTACATTTTTGACAAATTCTTAGTACTGGGTTCTAACAATTCTGTCTCCAATTTTGATTTTTCCACCTGGAAGCCAATTTTAATGTCCAATTTAAACGCTTCATTTATTTGATGATATTGCAGCTAATCTCTCACCTTCCCTTTTAATTTCTCAAAACTCTGCAATCTCAATTTGTCCCCTTCCTTTTCCAAAATTTCCCAGTATCTTGGCCACTTCGACTCCATGTTTAACTTTTTAACTGCCTTAGCTTCCATTGGCGACAACCACCTTGGAGTTTTATTTTCCAGCAGATCTTTATATCTAATCCAAACATTTAATAGTGCTTTTCTGACAATATGGTTTTTAAAACTTTTGTGTGCTTTAACCTTGTCATACCACAAATATGCATGCCACCCAAAAATGTTATTAAAACCTTCCAAATCCAAAATGTCTGTGTTTTCAAGAAGCAGCCATTCTTTCAGCCAGCAGAAAGCTGCCGCTTCATAGTAGAGTTTAAAGTCTGGCAGGGCAAACCCCCCTCTTTCCTTTGAATCCGTTAATATCTTAAATTTAATTCTGGGCCTCTTGCCCTGCCAGACAAATTTAGATATATCTTTTTGCCACTTCTTGAAACAGTCCATTTTTTCCATTATTTGCAATGCTTGAAACAAAAACAACATTCTTGGCAATACATTCATTTTTATAACTGCGATTCAACCTAACAAGGAAAGCTTTAAGTTTGACCAAATCTCCAAATCTTTTTTCACTTCTGTCCAAGTTTTTTCATAATTGTCTTTAAATAGGTTCACATTCTTAGCTGTCATGTTTATACCCAAATATTTCACCTTTTTAACCACGGTCAACCCTGTCTCATTCTGAAACCTTTCTTTTTCAGTCTGTGTTAAATTTTTCTCTAATACCTTTGTCTTTAACTTATTCAATTTGAATCCTGCCAATTGACCAAACTCTTGGATTATTTCCAAAACTCTTTTCGTACTAGCTTCTGGCTCTTGCAATGTAAATACTAAGTCATCTGCAAATGCTCTCAATTTGTATTGTTTAGCTCCGACCTGAATCCCTTTAACCAACTGGTCCCTCCTAATCATATTAAGCAAAACCTCCAGGACCGATATAAAAAGTAGTGGGGAGATAGGGCACCCCTGACGTGTCCCTTTTTCAATCTTGAACTCTTCTGTTACCACGTTATTTACAATTAATTTTGCTTTCTGTTCAGAATATATTGCACCTATACCATTCTCGAACCCTTGGCCTACCCCCATCCCCCGGAGGTTCTTCAACATAAAATTCCAAGAAATGTTGTCAAAGGCTTTCTCGGCATCCACAAATATCCGCAGAGTTCGCATGTTGAAGCGCTGCATCTGCGCAGGCGCTGGCGCAATTTGGAGCTTTTGCGCATGCGTGAGCGGCGAAACCCGGAAGTAACGCATTCTGGTACTTGCGGGTTTCCTGCGGTCCACACCCCAAAAACACGTAACCTGAAGTGGCCGTAACATGATGTATGACTGTACAAAAGTGTTCTTTCGCAGCTAGAATACTCATTGCGAAGTACTGGAAGACGCGAGAACTACCCACACTGGAAGAATGGCAGATGAAGGTGATAGACTATATGGGCCTGGCAGAAATGACGAGCAGAATCCGAAACCAGGGAAGAGAAGCAGCGCAAGAAGAATGGAAAAAAATTAAGGACTATTTAAAGAAATATTACAAAGTTAACGAAAGTTAGAATGATGTTGGACTGGAAAGTAAATGGTTACTATTAGCAATGGTTATGATAAGGAGAATAAGGAAGAATAGTCTAAATTTAAATTAAAATAAGGGAAGATTTGCTGAACAATCGATAAGAATTTGGAATACAGAAAGGGGAGGCATGAGGAAGTCGGGGAAGATAGGATATGAAATCAGGATATGAAATGATGCATGTTTTTTGTTTTGTTTTTGTTTTTGTATGTTTATGTTTGTTGTATTGTGTCTATATGGAAAAATAAAAATATTATAAAAAAAAAAACAAAAGTGTTCTTTCAATGGTATATAACTTTGAAAGATATACAGAAGATGAATAATGAAATGAATGGACATTGCTGGAAATGTCATAGACCTCAAGGAACCTTCTTCCATTTATGGTGGACCTGTGAAAAGACCAAAAAGTTTTGGAGGAAAATTCATTTTGAAATGCAAAAAATGTAAAAAAAAAAACCCTACATTTGCATTGGATCCCAAAACTATGCCATTGGGAATGACTCCTTCAGCTACTGTATTGTGAAATCATCAGTGGAACGATTTAGTTATATGACCACAGCAGTCAGAGTGGTGTTGGCTAACATATGGAAATCTGACATATGTCCTGAAATAGATGCATGGAAAGAGAAACTATCAGAATATGCAGTAATGGCAAAACTCGCCAATTTAGTAAATAATAGACTCATGGAGAAACATAAAAAAACTTGGAATCTTTATAATTTGTATACAACTTAACAGAACTGTAACAAAATGAACATCTGTATGGATTTGTATAATAGACCTTAGGTTATAAAAATATTTCCTGTTTAAAAATAGAAGCTTTGTGTGTATATGATAAAGAAACATATAGTAGAAGAAATCTTGTCTGTCTGATCTAGAAATGAAATCATATTTTTAAATAATTTTTGGTTTAGATGTTTATAATCATATATGGTATTTCTCCAATAGCAAGCTACCTAGAATTGGAAATAATATTTAGTACACTAACCTTTGTTTAACTCTTGATAAATGTCAGCTTGCTGAGTTATTTTGTACCATTGTGATTCAATGTTATATTTGTGCTCAACAAGGGAAACCCACATGACCTGAAGTTGTTGCGGTGCAATGCTAGGTCAATGACTCATAAGACCACTGCCATCCATGATTTGATCGTGGATGGAGGACTTGACCTGGCATATGTAACAGAGACTTGGTTGGATGAAGCAGATGGGCCTGTCCTAGCTGCTGCTTGTCCACCAGGTTTCTCTTACGTACAGCAACCCAGGTGATGTGGGCGGGGGGGGGGGTTGCAGTGATTTTTAGGAAGTCACTAGCTTGCATCAGGCATCCTACTGGGAAGACCCAGTTCTCTGAGTGCATGTTCTGGAGGTTGGGCAGCAGGGGCAGTACAGGATTCCTTTTGGTGTACTGACCTCCCCACTGCACCAAGGATTCCTTGCCCGAGCTGCTTCAGGTCGTGGCAGATGTTCTCCTGGAGACACCTAGTTTGGTTGTCCATGGGGATTTTAACCTCCATGCCAACGGACATGCCTTAGACCTGGTGTTCACCTCTAGTGGCGTGGGTGATCTGACACTAAGTAAAAGTGAAACAAAAGAAGTGCCATGGTCAGATCACTTCCTGGTGCAAGTGGACTTCTCCGCAACCCTTCCCCTCTGCAGAGAGGTGGGACTGATTTGGATGGTCCGCCCCCGCCACTTAATGGATCCAAATGGGTTCCAGCTGATTCCCTGGTGGCCCACTGGAATGTGGAGTTAACCATGGCTATCAACTGTCTGGCTCCGAAGTGCCCACTCCAACTCCATGGAGCCCGGACAGCCCCGTGGTTTTCTCTGGAGCTGAGGGCGAGGAAACAGTCACTGAGACGGCTAGAGCACCGGTGGCAGAAAACTCATTCTGAATAAGGGAGAAGAGTCGGTGGAAGAAGATTGGAAAAAATTTAAAGTTTATTTACAGAAATACTGTAAAATTAAGGAATGTTAGAAGGATGCTGGAATGAAGTTACATGGCTTTAGCAGAAAGGTTATAAAGAATTAAGTAAAAATAGATTGTTAATGGGTCAAAGTGGAAAATTTAAGGTTAGATTGGGTTAAGATAAATTATGTCAGATAACACAGACAGCAAACGTCCTAAACGCAGAACTGCCATCATTGCAAAAGAGCTGCGACGTTTTAACATCGATATTGCAGCACTTCAAGACTCTCGAAGAGCAGGCGAGGGACAACTGAAGGAAGAAAAAGGAAGCTACACATTCTTCTGGAAAGGTCTATCTGAACAAGAACATTGAATACATGGGTAGGCTTCGCTATGAAAAACGACCTTGTGAAGCTCCTGTCAGAAGTCCCTACTGGCATTAATGAGGGACACTCAACCCTTCAAATAAAGCTCACAAAAAACCAACAGGCTACTATTATAAGCGCTTATGCACCAACACTGGATGCCGATGAAGACATTAAAGAAAAAAATTACTCTCAGCTGGATACCATCCTATCAGAGTTGCCTAAGTAAGATAAAATTATCCTCCTGGGTGATTTTAATGCAAGAGTTGGGTGAGATTTTGATGTGTGGCCTGGGACTATTGGGAAAGGAGGAGTTGGCAACAGCAACCAGAACAGAATCTCACTTTTGACGATATGTGCAGCGCAAAACCTTCTTATTACCAACACACTCTTTTGACAGAAAAATAAATTTGAAACTTCATGGAGGCATCCTCGGTCAAACCACTGGCACCTCTTAGACTATGTTATTGTCCGTGCTAAAGATCAACATGATGTGCTTCTTACAAGAGCTATGACGAGCGCCGACGCCTGCTGGACAGATCACCGACTAATACGCTCTACGATGGCTATCAAGATTATACCTCAACGCATGCTTCAAGGAAGGAATCCAAAATGCAAAATGAACACTCAAGCCCTTCAAGATCCCATTAAGCTGGATTGCTTCCAAATGACTCTTAAGGACCATCTGCTTTCAGAATTCCCTGATAACATCGAGGAACACTGGACCAAACTAAAAACATCCATTATTGCAGCCTGTGAACAAACTATTGGATACCAAACCACGAAACACCAGGACTGGTTTGATGAGAATGACAGTGAGATTGAACACATGATTGACAAGAAAAGGAAGGCATTTCAGATCTGGCAAAGAGATAGAAACTGTGCCACTAAGAAAAAAACCTATGCCAGTGCTAAGAACCAGAGAACTAAAAAACACCTGGTGGATAAAAAAAAGCTCAAGAGATCCAGTACTTAACTGACACTCATGATGCACAGAGTTTCTTTAAAGCCACAAAGACCATCTATGGACCAATAAATCATGGCATATGCCCCCTACGCTCAGCAGATGGTACCACACTTCTAAAAGATAAGCTATTGTACTGTGCTGGAAAGGACACTACCAACATCTCCTTAACCGCAACTCCCCCACAGCTGCTGAGGTCCTCTCACAAATCCCACAAAAACAAATTAGAGATGAGCTTGCAGTATCTCCAAATCTGGGAGTTATGTACAACTATTAACCAAGTGAAAAACAACAAAGCCAGTGGACCTGATGAGATACCTGCTGAAATCTTCAAAGTGGGTGGAATTGAACTTACACAACAACTTCACAAGCTGATCGGAAAAATCTGGGAAAGAGAAGCGATCCCAGCAGACTTCAGGGATGCCAAAATTATCAATCTCTTTAAAAAAGGTGACAGAACTGATTGCAGAAACTATTGAGGCATCTCTCTATTAGCTGTGGCTGGTAAAATTCTTGCAAGGATCTTAGCAAACCGTCTCTTAACAATAAATATCCAAGGTGACCCTTCCTGAATCCCAAAATGGTTTCCGGCCTTCTAGGGGGTCAGTGGACATGATTTTCACTGCTCGACAACTTCAGGAAAAATGCAGAGAGCAAAATCAACCCCTGTATATGGCGTTTCTTGACCTGACTAAGGCTTTCGACACTGTAAATCATAATGCCCTGTGGACTGTCCTTCTGAAAACTGGCTGCCCAGATGAATTTGTAAACATCTTTCGGCTCCTCCATGATAATATGACAGCAACAATCGCAGATAACAATGGCTCTCAAAGTGAACCATTCACAGTGAGATCAGGTGTTAGACAGGGTTGTGTTATTGCCCCAACTCTGTTCATTATTTTCATTGCCATGATCCTACACTTTGTCGTAGGGAAATTCTGTCAGGATCTCCGCTCGGCCAAGCTGATAAAGCTCATTTTCCTCCGGCCGAGCCTTCGGAATTGCCTCCGACAAATAATTAACGACCTGAGCCTTTGATGAGGCCTCAGCCACATTCCCGTTCAGCAGAGTTTCCAAAGCAGCAGAAGTGATGAGATTTATGGCTACATGCTATGCTTTATTACTAAGCTATGCAGAGAGCAAAGAAAAATACATCCTCTCTCTGTGAGAGCAGAGAGCAACTGAAACAAAGGAACAAAGGAACAAAAGAAACAGGAAAACCAGTACGTCACATCCCGTCTCCCGTGAGACTTCCAACAGTATGGAATGTGTGGAATGTAAACAGTGTCTTGTGACTCCAAAGCACTGCTCAGTGGCAAACAGAAACTAACAAATTCCCCACTGGGGTAGAAATCATATATCGAACAGATGGAAATAAAGCTCTTCAATCTGAGCAGGCTGAAAGCAAAGAGTAAGGTTACCATAACTTCCGTCATAGAGCTTCAGTATGCTGATGACAACGTAGTGTGTGCACACTCAGAGGATGACCTCCAAACCATCCTAAATATCTTCACAGGAGCTTACGAAAAGCTTGGCCTGTCATTCAACATCCAAAAAACCAAAGTGCTGCACCAATAAGTACAAAATAACCCCTCAATGGTGTAACAATGGAAAATGTCAGTCACATCTCCTACCTTGGCAGTTATCTTTCCACAAGGGTCAACACTGATGCCGAAATCCAGCATCGCCTGAGCTCTGCAAGTGCGGATTTCTCCAAATTGAAGTGCAGTGTTTGAGGACCAGGACATTCGCAGGGAAACCAAAATGCTTGTTTACAAAGCTATTGTACTACCAACCTTACTGTATGCTTGTGAAACATGGACCACTTACAAATGCCATCTCCAATTTCTTAAAAGATTCCATCAACAGTGTCTCTGAAAAATCTTACACATCACTTGGGGAGACAGGCAAACTAATATCAGTGTACTGGATGAAGCAAAGATCACCAGTGTTGAAGCAATGATTCTTTAACATCAACTTCGTTGGACTGGTCATGTTGTGCAGATGCCTGATGATCATTTTCCAAAGCAACTACTCTATTCCGAACTTAAAAATGGAAAGCGTAATGCTGGTGGTCAATGAAAGAGGTTTAAAGACTGTCTCAAGGCAAATCTTAAAAAATGTAGTATAAACACCGACAACTGGGAAACACTGGCCTGCGAGCGCTCCAGTTGGAGAACACCCTTTACCAAAGGTGTCATGGGTTTTGAAGACACTCGAACTCAGGATGCAAGGGAGAAACGTGCTAAGAGGAAGGCATGCTTGGCAAATCCACACCGTGATCAACTCCTGCCCGGGAACCAATGTCCCCACTGTGGAAGGACATGTGGGTCCAGAATTGGCCTCCACAGTCACTTATGGACTCATTGTTAAAACCGTGTTTACGGAAGACAATCTTACTTGGCTACGAGTGATCGCAGAAGAAGATCTGTTCTGTAGAGCTTGTAAGACCGAGTTGTTTCACCAGTCCTAAGGTTGAGGGCAGCAATGGTTTTATTTTTACCTTTCCTTTCCCTTCCCCTCCCCTTTTTATTTTCTTCTCACTCTTTCCCTCTTCCTGTTGGTCCTTTCCCTCTTCCCCGTTTATCCTTACCCTTGCTGGTAATGAGGGTGCCTCAGGTACTGGAGTCGAATTGTCTTTTAATCTATCTGTTTTATTGAATTTCTGATGTTGTACACTGCTCTGAGCCCACTTTGGTGAGGAGAGCAGCTTAAAAATCTAAATAATAATAATAATAATAATAATAATAATAATAATAATAATAATAATTTAAAAAGGGCTAGGGTGAAGGCTGAAGCACATTCTCCCCTTTCACTGTGGTACCAATCCAAATTTGGCCCCCGTGGTGCTTTTCCCACAAGGTCACAACTGCTGCCCTGCTGCAAGTCCCTGTGGCAATCTTGTGTTTCGGAGTCTCGTTTTGCCCTTAGAACTGATGGCATACTTGCATTCTTTTGCAATGCTAGAATATTGCTTTTCTTCAATTGCCTTATAACAGGATTAAGTGGTGGCTGCACCTGATTTTTAATGTGATGCCATATGCCTCAGAAACATCTGATAATTCCCATTCCCACAGGCCATGAGATATACTTAATCAGAAGTGATTCCCTTCCATCAACAATCCTTGCACTTGCTCTTGTTCCTTTTTGATTGTCTGCACTGGGAGGGTGCAGAGGACGCACGCTCACCCACCACAAGGGTGAGTGCGTAATGAGCCACTGTTTGAAATATCATGTGCATTCCATAGCTTCCCTCCAAAAGGAAGTCCTGCTCACCAACATTTTGGAGTTCCTTGAGAAGGGTTACAAGCACCTGCATGGGGGTGAGCTGTTACACATGATATGCTTGGACTTCCAAAGGGGTTTTTGATTAGAAACCTCACCAGACTACTGAGAGTAATCTTACCAGCCATGGGACCAAATATTGGGCCCACTGGGGGATTACAAATTGGTCAAGCGACAGGAAGTTGGAACAAATGTACAGTTCTCCCAGTGAAAGAGAGAGAGAGCAGTTGGGTCCCACAAGGATCAGAACCGCTATTATTTCATTTATTGTTGTATGATCTGGAATTAGTGCTGAGCAGTATAGTGGCTATGTTGGCAAACCAAATTCTGTGCTGGAGACTATTGAAAAAGGAACTGAAAATGAAATGGTCAGTATTGTAATGTCCCTGTACAGTTCTATAGTGTGGTCCCATTTGGAATACCGTGTACAGTTTTGGCATAGCTGGGAAAAGTGCAGAAGAGGGTGTTCTCGCTCTGTGTGGGATGGTTGTTCTCTCTTTTTTAAAAAAAGATATTTATTAGGGTTTTCCATTTTATACAAACAAAGAAAAAAAGAAAAAAGTTGAAAAGAAAAAATATTAAAAACACATAAATTTCATAACTTATTTTTCAATAACATATTTCCCTGACCTCCTCATGCCTCCCCTTCTTGTATTCCAGTTCAAATTGTTCATCCAGCAAATCCTTATCTCATAGCATTACAGCTAAAAACCTTATTTTCTATCCATCTTCTTGAATTATTGTAACTTATACTTTTACTTATATACAAAAAAGAACTATTTTTTCATATTCTTTTGTACCATTACAGCTAATAACAAAAAACAGTCAATGTCCATTTCATTCTGTGGCCCTTGTGCATATAGTTGTTTGAAGTACTTCTGGAAGCAATTTCTAATCTCATTTGGGTTGTGTATATCTTTTCCTTCTACTTCCAAATTTGTGATGGTATTTAATTTTTGTCTTTTTTTCAGTTGCCAAGCCAGTAATTTCCCACATTTGTTCGCTGATTCAAATGTCTTCTGTCTCAATTGTTTAATTTTCCATTCTATTTCCTGGTTCATCAATTCCATATATTGTACTTGATAAAGTTTTATTTCTCTCAAAATCTCCTGCGACTTTGGCTTTGCTCTCAATTTTTTCTCCACTTCTTTTATTTTCTCCAGAATTTTATCTTTTTTCTCATTTCGACTTCTCTTCTTTATTGCATTCTGTTGTATCAAAAACCCTCTCATCACAGCTTTACTTGCATCCCAGATTACTCTTTTGTCATATTTATCTCGAAATAGTCTTTCAGAGTTTTTTGGGCCTTCCTGTGTACTTCTTCATCTCTAAATAGGGCGTCATTCATCCTCCATCTAAAGGTGCCGGTTGTTATTTGCTTCATCTCCATCTTTACAGCATTATGGTCAGAGCAAGTTTTAGGGCAGATTTCCACTTTTTTTATCTTTGGTGCCATTCCTCTAGTAATCCAGATTTGGTCAATTCTAGTCCATGTCATCTTAGCTTCAGAGAAGAAGGTTCCCTCTCTCTCCAGGGGGTTCTTAGTTCTCCAAATGTCAATCAAGTCCATATTGTCAGTCATTTCAAAAAAAGTTTTTGGTAGTCTACCATCTTTAGTGACTACCTGTTTTTGTGCCTTGTCCATATTTGTAGATACAACTCCATTCATATCCCCCATCAGAATTATATTATAGTCCATATAGTCCAGAAGTACTTCATGCAACTTCTTAAAAAATTCAGCTTTCCCCTCATTTGGTGCATACACCCCTACAATCAGAAATTTCTCTCCTTGAAATTGAATTTCAATAGCCAAATATCTTCCTTGTTCATCTTTAAAAATTAATTTTGGCATGGTGCGCTCAGCGTCGGGTCAGGGAAAGCGCTCTGCTGCAGTAAGAGTGCTCCCAATCACGGTTACGGGATAAAAAGACGGGGAAGCGGGGAAGCGAGGGCGACGCAAACCCTGAAGAGGTCTGAGAGGAGGTTCCAGACTGAAGAAAACAGATCCAAGCAGCGCATAAAGGGGTTTTCTGCCGTCCCAGCACAAAAAGTGGAAGGAGGTGGAAGAACCTCAGCGCAGAAAGATCGCACACCCGACCGTGAGACACCCCTGAGACCTGAATGAGAAAGCACCAGGCTGCTCCAAACTAAAACTGTAAAAACAAGAGTACTCCTGAAGGAACAAGGTAATAACGCTGGCTTAAATTAAAATAAAAGGAGTACGGACTAACGTAATATTATAAAGGACAGTAAAGCTAATGGAGAGAGGAGCTTCAGCGTTCTGAGACTTATAAAGTTGTGGAAAATAAGCCTTGTAAAGAGGCAGAAAATAAAAACTGAGACATACTGAGTACCTGCTTCTACAGGGGGACGCTCTGTTGAGAGAGACAAGGAGCTGAAATAGCAAGCAGCAGCAGTGGTGACAACAAAGCAGCGGCCATTAAGAAGGAGATCAGCATAAAACAAAGGGGTGAGTGAAAAAGGAAAAGGAGGGGGAGGAACGTGGAGGAGACAGTGGAAAAAGAGAAGGAATAGAAAAGATTTGAAGACCAGGCAGCGGTGGGAAGATAAAGATTAAGATAAAGAAGTGAAAAGGAAGAGGAAGAGACTTACAAAGGGAGAGAAAGAAGGAGGAAAAGACTGGAATAGGGAAGAAAGCAGCTGGCGAAAATGGCGCTGGGGGGGGGAAGAGTGAGTCATCGCCCTCAGAAGGGGAAAAAGCCGGAAGAAGAATAGTGGCGGAAACAGTCACTGCAACAAAGAGAGGCTAGAGAAACAAAACAAGAAGGACCACCTCATAAGTAAATTGGAAAATCTCGCCACCTAGTGGCGGAAAATAAAATTACTCCCATAATCTTAAAAACACTGCTAAGACACAGGCTTGAAGTACAACCATAAAGAAAATTAGCTATACACGAAAGGACATTTGAAACACCAAGTTCAGCTTCTAGGAAATAAGTTCTTAAGACGGATGTTAAGTACTGCGAAGGAATTTTTCTATGATAATTGCCAAAGTAATTAAAAATTGCCAAAGTAATTAAAAATATTTAACTAATTTTTTATTAAAACTTGGATTTTTTTTAAAAAATTTTTTTTAATAATAAAAAAATTAAATATTTGAGATGAACTGATAACAACATAGGATAAAACCACCGGAATCTTAACTGACTTTCAATCCCAACAGGTAAAAGGACCAAATTATAGACTATAAACAGAGCATTTTCAAAGTTTAGGAATATATACATTCTTGGTTTGAAATAAAGACATCTAGATCAGAACCAAAAGGAAGAAGACAAATATGGGTTCTAAAAAATACCAAACTATACTGACATCTGGGTCAGGACTACAAGTGAGAAGACAATCAACAGCTGAAACAGACCCCAATGCTGACATAAAAGATCTTATAATGGGGATGGAAAAGAGCCTGAATGACAAGCTGGACATACTAGCTGGCAACATCCAACAAAACTCAAAGCTAATAATAGACCTAACAACACAAATAAGTGACCTCTCACTTAAAAATAAAGAACTGGATAAATCTATACAAGAACTTAAGAGTAAATCTACCAAACAAGAGGAAATGACGAAGAAATTGCAAATGGAAAATAAGGACATTAAAAAATCACAAGACTCAGCGAAGGAAGAAATAAACGACCTAAAGAGAGCCCATGAAGAGCTGCTAGATGATATATCATTGATGGAGATGCGTCAGAAGGAGATGGTCCTCCGCTTCCGAGGCGTCCCACAAACTCACGATGAACAAATTCAAGAGAAATTATCACAGGAGATTGCAAACTGGTTGGGAGTAGAGGTAGAAGAGATGCTATTGGATATTGATAAAATTTTCAGGATCAAATCAGAAAGATCGGACACTTATAAAGGGCCAGGAGATTGCTTAATTTTTTTCAACTCAAGACTTTTAAAGGACAAAATATTACATCAAAAAGGACAAGTGAAGTTAGTAATAGATGATAGGCCTATCAAAATATTTAAGGAAATCCCAAAAAGAATTCTGAAGAAAAGGCAGAATTATAAGACAGTAACAGAAGCACTCAAGAAGAATTCGATTAGATTCCGGTGGGAATTTCCTGAGGGCATTACCTTCACATATAAGGACAGAAGAAAAACTCTTAGATCAGTCGACGAGCTGGGAAAATTCTGGAGGAAGTACAAAAAAGAATTAACTGGAGATCCAACATTGGAGCGAGAGGAAACAACGCAGACACCACAAGAAGCATAGAGAGACAAGCGCGTATTAAGGGGAGGGGGGAGAGATTGGAAGAAGCAGATTATCAAAATCCTAAAATTTCTGAGTTTTCTTTTTCTTTTCTTCTTCCTTTTCTTTTTTTTTTATTTACTCAACGAAACCATTGTAGATAATAAAGAAAAATTAATGAATCTAAAAATTATATCTTGGAATGTTAACGGTTTAAATGATAAAAAGAAGAGAAATAAAATAGAACATGTATTGAGGAAAGAACAATGGGACATTATATGCTTGCAGGAGACCCATGTGACTAGAAACCACAGAAGGGTTTTAGAAAACAAGAGATTGGGTCAAGAATTTACATCCTCAGATGTAAAAAAGAAAAGGGGAATTGTGATCTATGTGAACCCTAAACTAGACGCAAAAAAAATCTTTAAGGATGATGAGGGCAGATTACTAGGGGTAAAAATAACAAAAGGTAAAGAACATTTAATTATAGTAGGAGTTTATGCCCCGAATGGTAACAAAACAGAATTTTTCAGAAAAGTAGAAGCTAATTTACTGGAATTTATAGAAGAGGAAATTATTTTGATGGGAGACCTAAATGGTGTCACATCAATAGAATTAGAGAGAAAGAAAATCAAAAAAAGGCAGGCTCCCAGACACCTTCTTTCAGATGGTAGAAAACTTAAATTTGATTGATACATGGAGATATAAAAACCCAGGAGAAAGACAGTATACACATTTCTCGGAAGTTAAAAAATCAGCCGGCAGAATTGACAGCATATGGGTAACAAGTAACTTAACAACTAAAATTAAAAAAGCAGAAATACAGGCCAAAATTATTACAGATCACAACCCAGTCACATTAGAATTAAAGGAACACAAGAAAACTAATAAAAGATGGAGACTTAATGAAAGATTATTAAATGACAAAAAGATTGTGAAAAAAGCGCAAGAACTACTGAAAGAATTTTTTGAATTAAATAAAGAACAGGATACAGACTTCAGGACAATATGGGATGCAAGTAAAGCTTTCATAAGAGGCTTTTACATACAACAAAGTGCAATAAGGAAAAGAAACAGAGAGCAAAAACTAGAACAAATAAGGAAAGAAATAGGAATAAACGAAAAATTATTAGCAAAACAACCAAAAAATGAATTAATAAACCAAAAACTAAAAATATTACAAATCCAGGCTTCAGCAATATTAAATAGTGAAATTGAGGACAATATTAAATGGATGAAACAAAGGTCGTTCGAATTTGCAAATAAACCAGGAAAGATGCTAGCCTGGCAACTGAAAAAGAGACAAAAGGAAAAACTGATTGATAAAATAGTGGAAGAGGGGAGAACTTTAGATAACCCTGAGGAAATTAAAAAGTGTTTTACAAAATATTATAATAAGCTATATAAAGCAGGAAATGAGACAGAGATTGAAATAAAAGAGTATTTACGTGGAAAGGATATACCTAAAATTAAGAAAGAAAAGATTCAAGAGCTAAACTCCCCAATAACCACAACAGAGCTTCATCAAGCGATAATTAAGATGAAACTGGGAAAATCCCCAGGCCCAGATGGCCTTACCGCAATACATTACAAAAAATTAGAGGAACCACTATTATCACCTATGAAGACACTCTTAAATAGAATATTAGAAGACGGGAAGATTCCCAACACCTGGAAACAGGCGCACATAGTAGTAATCCCAAAACAAGGACGAAATAAAGAGTTTATAACCAATTATAGACCAATATCATTACTAAATAATGATTACAAGATATATGCACAAATATTGGCAACAAGATTAAAGACAGTTTTGCAGGATTGTATAAATAAAGAGCAGGCAGGGTTCTTGCCGGGCAGGAAAATGAGTGACAATATAAGAACAGTGATTGATATGATCGAGTGTTTAGACATGAAACCAAGTAAGAAGGTAGCCTTTGTTTTTGTGGACGCGGAAAAGGCGTTTGACAAAGTATCATGGAAATTTCTAAAAATATTATTAGACCAGATGGACATGGGCGACCAAATTACAAGAGGGTTAAAAGCAATTTACGAACAACAAGAAGCAAACATAATAATAAATAATGACACGACTGATTATTTTAAAATACAGAAGGGCACCAGACAAGGGTGCCCACTTTCACCTTTATTATTCATTTTGGTTTTGGAAATATTAAATCAAGAAATCAGATTGGATCAAGAAATAAATGGAATATCCCTAGGAGAGAAAATATACAAAATAAGGGCATTTGCAGATGATTTAGTTTTAATGGTGGAAAATCCAAAGGAAAGCATAGCAAAGGCTCTAGAAAAAATGGAAAACTTTGGAAGGGTATCAGGTTTTGCTTTGAATAAAGAAAAAACGAAACTAATGGTAAAAAACATGGGAGATCAAGAGAAAAAGGAACTGGTAGAAAAATTCGGATTACAAATTGTAAAAAAAGTGAAATATTTAGGTATACAAATAACAATGAAAAATATAAATTTGTTTGAAGATAATTATAAAAAAAATTGGGAAGAAACAAAAAGAGAAATGGAAACTTGGACAAGATTGAAATTAACACTCTGGGGTAGAATTTCGGCTATTAAAATGAATATCTTACCAAAACTTCTGTTCCTTTTTCAAATGATTCCCATAATAGGTAAAGATGATTGTTTTAAAAAATGGAAAACGGACCTAACAAAGTTTATATGGCAAGGCAAAAAGCCACAGATCAAACATAAATTATTAACCGACATAAAAGAGCGGGGAGGTTTTGGACTCCCAGACCTGAGACTATATTACGATGCAGCATGCTTTACTTGGATCAAGGATTGGATCAAATTGGATAACAGTGACATTTTGGATTTGGAGGGATGGAACAACAGATATGGTTGGCATGCCTATCTAATTTATAACAAAGTGGCAGTCCATAAAGAATTTCTAAGCCACGTAATTAGAAATGCATTATACAAGGTCTGGGTGAGACATAGAAGGTTGCTAGAACCAAAAACCCCATGGTGGGTCTCACCGCTAGAAGTAATATCGGTTAAAAAGATAAATACTATAGGAAGAATGGCAACATACCAGCAGCTCCTAAAGGAAGAACAGGGCCAATTAAAACTAAGACCATACGATGAGGTGACCCAATACTGTACCACATGGTTACAATATCACCAAATTGCACAAATATTCAACCAGGATAAAGTAATAGGATTTGAAAAAGAAGAATCAAAATTACAAAAAGTATTATTACAAAATTCAAAAAAATATATATCCAAAATGTATAATTTATTATTAGAATGGGAATTGGGACTTCCGGTTAGCGCCGGCGCTTAATGGCGGATCTCAACCGGAGCTCCGGGAGAGATCTGCTTCGTGGGTTCGGGTCCTGTCAGCTACGGCGAAGCGGGGACCCCTAAAAATCACAGGCGCGTTGCCTGTGAACTGGAGACTCGGCGGGCACCTTTGCGCCCCCCCGACGCTGCGAAATAGCCTTTTTAAAGGCTCCGGAGCAGCGGAGGGGTCTTGGAGCGGTGCTGAGAGTCGTCTTCACCCAGCCTGCGAAGCGAAGCCGCGTCGCCATTAGCGGAGAGCGCTGACTTCTTCCCGTGAAATTGGATTAAAAGAACAACTATCCGTGAGTAGGATTGACTGCTAAAGTAGAAATTGGACTTTAAAATTAAGAAATTGGGTACCGAGACGGATAAGCACTAAAAAGGAAGTCTGCTTTCCGTTCTGTAGCAAGATCAAAGCGAAAGGCACTCTAGCTGTAACTGCTTGAGAGGAAACTTGCGGGATTTAAGAAATCCACCACCAAAGCAAAGAACTCCCTCCCCCGAAGGCAGGAGGGGGGGGAAGAAGATTTTAAAAGTGTTTCCCTGCCAATTTAAAAGAATTGGATTAAGTATCGCTGCTCTTTAACCTGGGATCGGACTGCCGGAGAAAAGGAACCGGCTAAGGACTGTTGTTATAAGAAGCTAAAAAGTATCTCAAATTGACTTTGGTTACTTCCAATTTGAAACACTGTTTCTGTGGTATTACAAAGTTACTTACAGGACATTATTGACTGGGATCCCCTTGAAAAAGGAAAGAAAAATTGAAAGGGACTAGGAAACTTTTATTCCTTCTTTTTTGAAGAGTGTGGGATTACTTTGAGAAGCATAGAACTGACTCTACGCCCCCTAGAGGACCTACAAATTGTTTTCAGCAACAAGTGGAGTTTAAAATTTGAGAACTTTGTTTGTGAGTTTCAAAGTCTGGGAATGACCTTGACTAAAAGACTTTGTTATGGCAGATGGTAAAGAGAAAGGGGAGTTACAAGAAACAACCTTGAGATCTGGCAGACAATACAAAATTGACACTTACATGCAAAGAAGGGCTTCTGTAACAGGAGCCTCTGGAACTATAGTGGCTGCAGAGCCAAAAGTGAAAGCAATGTCTACAGAAGAATCATTTGCTAAGGTATTGGAGAAGATAAATGACTCTTTGGAGGAACTAAAAAAGCAAGGTGCGGAGACTAAATTGCAAGTTGCTGAAACTAAAGTACAAGTTGCTGAAACAAATAAAAAAATTGAAGAAATCTCTGGGAAAATTGACCTAAATACTAAAAGTATAACTGACCTAGGGAATAAAGTGAACTCAAATGCAGAAGCAATTGGGAAATTATTGGAAGATTCATCTATAACACGAAAGATAGCCGAGGAAGCTAAGGAAATTGCAACTGCTGCGGAGGAAAAATTTCCACCAGTTTACAAGAAATTGGATGAATATGAACTGGCACTCTCCATGCAGGATATGCAACGCAAAGAGAGGAACCTGAGGATCAGACTTGTGCCGGAAAAGGAAGGAGAGAACTTGGTGGATGATTTGACAAAAGAATTTTCTGATTTTTGGAAGCAGGAGCTGAAGAAAGAGGATTTTAAGATAGAAAGTGCATTTAGATTGGGAATAAGACAGAAGAGAAATCGACCCAGAGATTGTCTTATTACCTTAAGATCAAAGGAGGAGCGAGATAAAATATTGAACCTGCACTACCAAACAGCCCTTCGAATTGAAGACTTTTTTATTGAGATCTTTAAAGACATCCCTAAGAGTATCTTGGACGCAAGAGGACATTATAAGGACCTGGTGACACTGCTGAAGAAGAACTACATACCATTCAGGTGGGAATTTCCCCAAGGCTTGTCTTTTAAATATAAGGGAAAGAAGAGAAGAATAAAGACTGTAAGTGATAAAGACAAGTTCTTGGGAGAACACGAAGAAGACCTACAGAAAGAGACATTTCCAGGACAAGGGCATCCATCACTGGATACGAACACGGTACCACCGACAGACGAGGAACAAAAACAGGGAGCTGTAGGAGGAAGGAGTAAATAATCCCATCATGGCTCTGCAACTTCTAACCTGGAATTGTAATGGCCTAAATATTCCCAGGAAGAGAAAAAGTATATTTCATGCCTTAAAGAAAGACCAATTGGACCTGATTTGCCTACAAGAGACCCACGTGACAAGAGCACACAGAAAATTATTAATAAATAAAAGACTGGGACAGGAATTTATATCTTCAGACAGAGTAAAAAAGAGAGGAGTGGTGATCTATGCAAAAGAAAAATTGCAACCGAAACAAATCTTTAAAGATGATCAAGGAAGATATTTGGCAATTGAAATTCAATCTCAAGGAGAGAAGTATTTGATAGTGGGAATCTATGCACCAAACGAAGGGAAAGCTGAATTTTTTAAGAAGTTGCATGAAATTTTGATGGACCATATGGATTACAACTTAATTTTGATGGGAGATATGAATGGAGTGGTTTCAACAAATATGGACAAGGCACAAAGACAGGTAATAACAAAAGATGGAAGACTACCAAAGACTTTTTTTGAAATGACTGACAATATGGACTTGATTGATATTTGGAGAACAAAACACCCATTAGAAAGAGAGGGAACCTTCTTTTCTGAAGCCAAAATGACATGGACAAGGATTGACCAAATCTGGGTGACTAGCAGTATGGCTCCGAACATAAAAAAAGTAGAAATCTGCCCAAAAACTTTCTCCGACCATAATGCTGTAAAGATGGTGATGAGGCAAACAACAACTGGTTCCTTCAGATGGAGAATGAATGACACCTTATTTAGAGACGAGGAGATCTGCAAGAAGGCCCAAAAAACCTTGAAAGACTATTTTGAAATCAACTTAAGGTCTGAAGTAGAAAAAAGAATAGTATGGGACGCAAGCAAAGCCGTGATGAGAGGGTTTTTGATTCAGCAAAATACTTTAAAGAAGAGAAAGCAAAATGAGAAAAAGGAGAGAATTTTGGAAAAGATAAAAGAAGGGGAAAAACAATTAAGATCGAAGCCAAAATCCCAAGAGATTCTAAGAGAAATCAAATTTCATCAAACACAATATATGGAACTGATGAATCAAGAATTAGAGTGGAAAATTAAACAAATGAGACAAAAGACCTTTGAATCTGCTGATAAATGTGGCAAGTTACTGGCTTGGCAAATAAAGAAGAGACAAAAACTCAACACGGTAACAAATATAGAAGTGGAAGGAAAAAACATAAGCAACCCAGCGGAAATTAGGAATTGTTTTCAGAACTACTTTAGACAACTTTACACACAAGGGCCGCAAAAAGAAATGGACATACAACAGTTCCTCGAGGAAAATGGGCTGAAAAAGGTTTCGCAAGAAAGTAAGATAATATTGAACCAGGAGATATCAGCACAAGAAATAGAAGATGCCATTCAAGGCATGACGCTGGGCAAATCCCCTGGACCGGATGGACTGACTTCCAAATACTACAAAGTTTTGAAGGAAGGGTTGATACAACCTTTGAAGGAAGTCTGTAATGAGATTATGGAGGGGAAAAGGGCACCCGATACGTGGAGAGAGGCCTACATTACACTTATACCAAAGACAGAGACTGAAAAGACCCAACTTAAAAACTACCGACCCATCTCGTTATTGAATGTGGATTACAAAATCTTTGCTGATATTTTGGCAAAAAGACTGAAGAGAGTTTTGATGGAGGAGATTCACGGGGACCAAGCGGGCTTTCTCCCAAAAAGGCACTTGTCGAACAATGTAAGGAATATAATTGACATTTTGGAAAAGCTGGAAGTGAACATAAACACTAAAGCTGTTTTGATATTTGTGGATGCCGAGAAAGCCTTTGACAACATTTCTTGGAGTTTTATGTTGAAGAACCTCCGGGGGATGGGGGTAGGCCAAGGGTTTGAAAATGGTATAGGTGCAATATACTCTGAACAGAAAGCCAAACTAATTGTAAATAATGTGGTTACAGAAGAGTTTAAGATTGAAAAAGGGACACGTCAGGGGTGCCCTATCTCCCCATTACTTTTTATATCGGTCCTGGAGGTTTTGCTTAATATGATTAGGAGGGACCAGTTGGTTAAAGGGATTCAGGTCGGAGCTAAACAATATAAACTGAGAGCATTTGCAGATGACTTAGTACTTACATTGCAAGAGCCAGAAGCTAGCACGAAAAGAGTTTTGGAAATAATTCAAGAGTTTGGTCAAATGGCAGGATTTAAATTGAATAAGTCTAAGACAAAGGTTTTGGAGAAAAATTTGACACAGATAGAAAAGGAAAGGTTCCAGAATGAGACAGGGTTGACTGTGGTTAAAAAAGTGAAATATTTGGGTATAAATATGACAGCTAAAAATGTGAATTTGTTTAAAGATAATTATGAAAAAACTTGGAGAGAAGTGAAAAAAGATTTAGAGATTTGGTCCAACTTAAAGCTTTCCTTGTTAGGCCGTATTGCAGCTATAAAGATGAATGTATTGCCAAGAATGTTGTTTTTGTTCCAAGCTTTGCAAATAATTGATAAAATGGATTGTTTCAAGAGGTGGCAAAAAGACATATCTAAATTTGTCTGGCAGGGCAAGAAGCCCAGAATTAAATTTAAGATACTAACGGACTCAAAGGAAAGAGGGGGGTTTGCCCTGCCAGACTTTAAACTTTACTACGAAGCGGCAGCTTTCTGCTGGCTGAAAGAATGGCTACTTCTTGAAAACACAGACATTTTGGATTTGGAAGGTTTTAATAACATTTTTGGGTGGCATGCATATTTGTGGTATGACAAGGTTAAAGCACATAAAAGTTTTAAAAATCATATTGTCAGAAAAGCACTACTAAATGTCTGGGACAGATATAAAGACTTGCTGGAAAATAAAACTCCAAGGTGGCTGTCGCCAATGGAAGCTAAGGCAGTTAAAAAGCTAAATATGGAGTCCAAGTGGCCAAGATACTGGGAAATTTTGGAAAAGGAAGGGGACAAATTGAGATTGCAGAGTTTTGAGAAATTAAAAGGGAAGGTGAGAGACTGGTTCCACTACCATCAAATAAATGAAGCGTTTAAACTGGACAGTAAAATTGGCTTCCAGGTGGAAAAATCAAAATTGGAGACAGAACTGTTAGAACCCAGTACTAAGAATTTGTCCAAAATGTACAATTTGCTGCTGAAATGGAATACACAAGATGAAACGGTTAAATCGGTCATGATTAAATGGGCTCAGGACATTGGTCATAATATCTTGTTTGCTGATTGGGAAAAGTTGTGGACCACCGGGATAAAATTTACGGCATGTAATGCCTTAAGAGAAAACATTATGAAAATGATATATAGGTGGTACATAACCCCAGTCAAGCTTGCAAAGATCTACCATGTGCCTGACAACAAATGTTGGAAATGTAAAGAAACTGAAGGTACATTTTTTCATCTTTGGTGGACCTGCCCGAAGATTAAGGCATTCTGGGAAATGATCTATAATGAACTTAAAAAGGTATTTAAATATACTTTCCCCAAGAAACCAGAGGCCTTTCTCTTGGGTATTGTCGGCCAAGGGGTGTTAAAGACGGATATAACTTTCTTTATGTATGCTACAACAGCAGCTAGAATACTCATTGCGAAGTACTGGAAGACGCAAGAACTACCCACACTGGAAGAATGGCAGATGAAGGTGATAGACTATATGGGCTTGGCAGAAATGACGAGCAGAATCCGAAACCAGGGAAGAGAAGCAGCGCAAGAAGAATGGAAAAAATTCAAGGACTATTTAAAGAAATATCACAAAGTTAATGAAAGTTAGAATGATGTTGGACTGGAAAGTAAATGGTTACTATTAGCAATGGTTAAGACAAGGAAAATAAGGAAGAATAGTCTAAATTTAAATTAAAATAAGGGAAGATTTGCTGAACAATCGATAAGAATTTGGAATACAGAAAGGGGAGGCATGAGGAAGTCGGGGAAGATAGGATATGAAATTAGGATATGAAATGATACATGTTTTTTGTTTTGTTTTTGTTTTTGTATGTTTATGTTTGTTGTATTGTGTTTATATGGAAAAATAAAAATATTATATATAAAAAAAAAAGGAATTAAAGGATGAAGAAATAAAAGAAGTTATGATTAAATGGGCATGTGATATAGGATATGTAATTCGGCTGGACCAATGGGAGAAATTATGGAAATATGATATTAAATTCACGGCATGTTATACAATAAGAGAAAAATTTATGAAAATGGTGTACCAATGGTACTTAACTCCGGTAAAAATGGCTAAAATTTACAAATTAAAATCGAATACCTGTTGGAGATGTAAAAAAGAAATAGGAACAATGTTTCACATGTGGTGGGAATGCCGACCTATTAAACAATTCTGGAATGAAATCTATGAAGAACTCAAAAAGATGTTTAAAATATCTTTCAGAAAAAAACCGGAGGCATTCCTTTTAGGTTTAATTACAAATGATATCCCCGAAAATCAAAGGAAAGTATTCCTTTATGCAACAACAGCTGCCAGGATGCTTATAGCTAAAAACTGGAAAGGCAGAAAAATTCCATCAGTGAAAGATTGGCAAATTAAATTTTGTGAATACATAAATCTGGCAAGACTCACAGCTTACATAAGGGGACAATCGGACCAGAAATTATTAAAAGAATGGGGTTGTGCTAAAGAGTATATGAAAAAACATTGTTCTGGAGTTAGTATATTGGTATGTAATGAATGATGCTTTACAGGGTTAAAGGAAAAGAAAAATGGTGTTAAAAAAAAAAGTACCAAGGTGGAAGTAATCTAATTAGACACAACAACACAGTAAGAGTAAATTTTTTGAGGTCTTAGAACAAAGAAAGGAAGTCAATTTGTGTTTTATGTACGTAATGATATGGTTTTTTTTTCTGTAGATGTGTGCTTTCTCGTTTTTGTTTAGTTTAGTTTTGTTTCCTTTGCCTTTTTTTTTTTCGTTCGTTTTCTGTTTTTTTTCCTATATGTTCCGGGGATTTTTGTTTGTATAGTATTATTTTGGATTCAATGTTTGTAATTTTTGTTATGATTCTGCATTGAAAAAAAAAAAAGAAAAAAAAGAAAAAAAATTAATTTCGGTGAAAATTTCTCTTTTGCGTATATCACCACTCCTCTCTTTTTAACCTTGTCAGACGAAATAAATTCTTGTCCCAATTTCTTATTGATAAGTATTTTCCTGTGTAGCCTCATTACATGTGTTTCCTGAAGACAAATCAAGTCCAATTGTTCCTTTCTTAATATATGAAAGACACCTTTTCTCTTTCGAGGGGAGTTAAGTCCATTACAATTCCAACTTAGAAGTTGCAAAGCCATGATGAGTTATTTAATTTTCCCTCCGACTGCACCAAGTTGTTGTTCTTCTTCTGTCGGTGGTGTGTCTTTCCCTAGGCCAGGAAGTCCATATGGTAGATTTGCAATATCTGAAATTCCTATTCCTGGTACGGTTGGTTCCTCTCCAGATTCCACTTCCTTCTGTAAGTCCTCCTCGTGGTCTTTCAAAAAGTTGTCTTTATCATTTACTGTCATTCTTATTTTTCTTCCTTTATATTTAAAAGATAGACCTTGGGGAAATTCCCACCTGAAAAGTATTTTATTTCTTCTCAATAAAACAACAAGGTCTCTGTAATAGGCCCTTACATCCAGAATATATTTAGGTATGTCCTTAAAGATCTCCACAGATGAATCTCCAATTTCCAGAGTTCTTTGATAGTGCAAATTCAAAATTTTGTCTCTTTCTTCTTTTGTTCTTAAGGTAATCAAACAGTCTCTTGCCTTGTTCTTTCTTTGTCTTCTACCAAGCCTAAATGCACTCACTATCTTAAATTCTTCCTTCCCCAGGTCCTGTTGCCAAAAGTCTACAAATTCCTTTGTAAGGAAGTCTGCCAAATTATCTTTCTCACTTTCAGGTATTGCTCTGAGTCTTAAATTCCTCTCTTTTCCTTGTAATTCAATCATAGACAGTGTCAAATCATGATCCTCAAGTTTCTTATATACTGGTGGTATCTTCTCTTGGACGGCAGTTGCAATTTCCTTAGCTTCCTCCGCTAGTTTCCTAGTCGAGGCCGATTCCTCCAATAACTTTTCTATGGACTGTGTATTTGAATTCACCTTCTTTCCCAGTTCATTAATACTTGTAGTGTTCAAGTCTATTTTTGCTGAGGCCTCAGCTACTTGTTTATTTGTCTCTGCAACCTGTTTGTTTGTCTCTGCAACCTGTTTAGCTAAATTCTCCAAAGATGCATTTATTTTACCAAGTGCCTGGGCCAACAAGTCTTCAGATGTCATAGCTTCTGGCTTAACTTGTAAAGCAGCAGCACCTGCTGTGCCTGCTGCACCGGATGTTGAGGCCCTTCTCTGTTGTGTAATATCTGTCTTGTATTGTCTTCCAGACCTAGTGGTTTTTTCCTGTCCATCTGCCATAACACTCTCATGCACAACCCAAGGTCAGTCACACGCCTGGAAATATTTGTTTTAAAGAGGAATTTTCCACAACTTAGTTACTTATTGGCTTAGTTGTTATTGCAACAAAGTCTCCTCTAGGGGGACACACTTCCAACTTCACTTTGTAACTTTTCAAACAAATAATCCTTATAAGTCTCCAATATCTCTTAAAAGTCACTCTTTCAATGTCCTTAAAAAGTTACTTTCAATAGTAGTACTGGAGACACTGTATCTTTCTTTCAGAGTTAAGTCAAAATTATTTACCCTTAAAGTGTTGACAGTTCATCAGCTTCCCTGTCATAGGCAGTCCGTTCCCAGGTTTTAGAAGCAGCAGATAAACCTTTTCTCCTTTTTTTTCCTTGCAGGAATAAATCTTGCTCAATTTCACCCCTCTGTCCCTGCAAACAGAGGGGGGATCACCTTTTTGGTGCTGGATTTTAAGTCTTTAATAACCTCTTCCAAAGTTGTAGCTTTACAGTCTCTTTGCTTTGATCTATTTACAAGAACGGAAAGGCAGACTTCCTGTTTGTACCTTTCCCGTTTCGGCCGAATTTGTTATAAATTTCCTCCAAATATTTACTTGATCCTACTCACGGGTAGTTGTTTTAGCATCCAATTGTCCAGAAAGAAATCAGCGCTCTCCGGCTATGGCTTGCGGCTTCACTCCGCGAAGAAGGTAGACGGCTCTCAGCTCCGCGCCACACACCCCCTTTCCGTTCCGGAGCCTTTAAAAAGGCTCTTTCGCAGTGGAGGGGGGCGCAAATGGAGCCCGCCGAGCCTCCAAGTTCACAGGCTTCACCGCCTGTGATTTCTTCGGGTCTCCGCTTCGCCGCAGCGGTCAGACCCTCTCTTCGCAAAGCCGATTCCCTCCAGAGCTCGGAGGGAATCCGCCATTAATCCGCTGGCGCTGACCGGAAGTCTCGTGGGATGGTTGTTCTCTTCCATGGAGTGTGCGGCATAGGGAGGGATGCAAGGTGATGGAGATGGCAGACACATTCCTTGCCAGTCTGATCAGCCAAATCAACCCTGGTGATCAAAAGGGTGATAGATGTGGCAACCAGATCGCTCTTAACAGCTAGAATTGGGCAACCAAATGATTAAGGGGTAACAGTGCTTTTCCTTTGAGAAAAGGCTGAAGAGTTTGGAAATGTTCAGTCTATAAAAGGTGACTAAGTGGGGAGCAGACATGATAGAGTGTCAGGGAACTGCCATCGGAGCCAGAGGGAGAGGGAGGGCTCCAGAGGGATTCCGGAGAGCGTCCCGGGAGGGAGAGAAGCAGCCCATCTTCTGGGGAAGGACAAAAGACGGACTCAGGATGCACAGGTCAGACCCACCCCCATCGCAAGGAAGGTAGTACACAAGTTTGGTGGGAAGCCCCAAGACTACAATGCTTTCCGAACGGAAGTACAGTACACTTTGGAACTGCAGAAAGATGACTTTACTGATGACAGGGAGAGGGTGGCTTACATTGTGGGGCATCTGCAGGATGGGGCGCGCGAATGGATCAGGCCCCTAATGGCGACGCAAAATGATGCCTTGAAGGACCTTAAGAAATTCTTCCAGGCAATGGGTGCGATGTACTCCAGCGAGGTGGAGCAAACTGTGACTCGGCGGGAACTGATGGTGTGCAAGGCAGTCCGTCAGAGACTACTGGTCGCGTTTTGCAATGTTAGTCCACCGGCTCGGGTGGGATCTGGACTCTGAACTGATACAAATGTTGTTTGAGGAGGGTCTGTCCCCTGCAGTGAAAGACGAGTTGTCCCGCGCACCCCGACCACGGTCACTGGATGAGCTCGCAAAGGCTGTGCTTGTGATCGGTGTACGCCAGGAAGCGCGGGCTCAGGAGAAGCGGGAAATGAGAGGGGAACGTTTCCATGACTACTGCATTCCTGAGATACTGAGACAGCCTTCCCAGGCGGCGGAGCCAATGGAAATTGATGGCGCGTGCGCGCGCGAGGTTTCAAACTCCAGTGAAGGTCGTAAAAGGGAGGGAAAGGAGTGGAAAACTACCAAGAAGTGTTTCCTCTGTCAACGACCAGGACATTTTGCTAAGGTCTGCCCTCAAAGAAAAGCCTGGCAAGGGATGGTAGGAGCTGCTGGCTGCGACGAGAAGGGGGAGGAAGGGCAGGCGCAGGGAAATGACAATGCCTGGCTGCCAACCAGCAGGGGCAGCAGCCAGGCCAGCAACCAATAGAAGTGCCCCAGCCTGACCCTCCCAAGGCAGCTATAGCCATAGAAGTGGTGCTAGAACTCCCGAATGGGCACCCTGTCAAAGTTAAGGGACTGCTGGATTCAGGCAGCTCGTGTAATTTCTTCAGCAGAGACTTCGCTCTGGAGCACCAACTCCACCTGTTGCCTCTAGATTTTCCCTTGCAAGTGACCACCATCGATGGCAGGGAACTTCTGGGGGGGGGGAGTGACACACCAGACCCCGCCAATGCGATTGAGGGTTTCCAGGCACACGGAGACCATTGCCTTTCACGTGGCCACACTGGCCGGACCCCCAATAATACTGGGGATGAGCTGGCTGGCACTGCATGATCCAGTAGTGTCATGGCATCAGCGGTCAGTCACCTTTGGGTCAGCTTACTGCTTAGGACACTGTCTGGGAGGGGAGAACCCAAGAATGACGGTGGCCAGGGTGGCTGGGCTGGCCGTGGAACAAAAAGGGGAGGTGCCACCACAATATGCTGACCTGAAGGAAGTCTTCAGCGAGAAGGAGGCAGATAGACTACCCCCCTACAGGCCCTTTGACTGCCAAATCAACTTACTCCCAGGGGCTCAGCTGCCGGTGGGTAAGCTGTATGCCATGTGCGACCGGGAGATGCAGGAGTTGCGGCAGTTTATTGACAAGAATCTGAAGAGGGGGTTCATAAGGGAATCAAAGGCGGTGGGGGGCAGTCCGGTGTTCTTTGTGGACGAAAAAGAGACTAATCAGCCCAGATTATGTTACAAAAAAGGAGCAATGCTGCAGCTGAGTGCTCCAGATGAGTGCTCCCTGGGGATGGCAGGGGAGGAGTGGTGTGTTCTTCTCACGTTTGAGGAGGATCGCCGATAGAGATCTCGCCTTGTCTTGCCGGGAGCTGCTGACGGGGGAGATCAACAAGGAATCCAAGCCGGGCACCTGGAGAGTGGCCAATTCCTCTGACTAAGGCTTGAATTTCGACAACTGGTAGCAGAAGCCGCTGGTTATCTGATCCATGGGAATCAGCATGAGAGGTGAGAGGTTGATGGATCGTGTGCCATCCTCTGCACCAAGGAAAGAAGATAACGTCTGCATTGCAGCCAGAAGCTGAACAGACGGCTGGACACCGAGAGGGGGTGTTTTCCAAGCAACAGAGCCCCAAAAGGTATGCTGACTTTCGGGCTAAAAGTGTGAATGCAGATTGATTCATTCTCTGGTTCACAGGAGCTGCGTTTGGAAAAACAGCTCTGAGAGCAAAGGCTTGCATACCAGGAATTCTTGTGGTTGATAAGACAGTCAGTACAGTGGAAAGTTACTGGCTCAGTCAGAAAGCCTGAGAAGTGGAATTGTTTTGACTATCTTAGCAAGGACTGTGAAACAGCTTGCAGTCAGCCTGCCAGAGAAGGCAGTAAACAACCCAAAAGAGACTTTTGGAATTTTCTGGCTCGAAAGTAAGTGCAGAGACTTGGATTCAAAATGGATGCCAAGAAGGGGGGAGGTTTGCCTTATCCCCCTCCCCTGACTAATGACAATTATTCATCTTGGTCTGTAAAGATGAAGGCCCTGCTGCAGAATCAGAGGGTCTTTGATGTGATTGATAACCCTATCCCTGCAGCACCAACGCGAGGTTGGGAATCACAGAATCTAAAGGCCAGGACGGCTATAATTCTGTGTGTCTCAGATAGCCAATTGGTGCATATTCAGAATTTAGAGTATGCGAGAGAGATTTGGCAGACGCTGCGTAGAACACATCAGAGGGATGCTGGTTCTTCAGCGTTGCTGTATTTTGAGAAGCTGACCAATCTGAGGCTTGCGCCTGATGGAGATGTTCAAGCGCACCTGACGGAGATGAAATATCTGCGCCAACAGATGGTGGAACGCAATTTCCGTCTACAGGAGGAAGTGTTCTGCTTCATGATGATAAACAGCCTAAATCGGACTTACAAAACGGTTGCCAGTCAGCTTGGTTCCCTTCCGGCTCAAGATTTGACCGCGGAGAGGGTGTGTGCCGTTGTTTTGAATGAACACGACCGTCTTGCTGCACTGGAGGTGAAGGACAGGGGGAGGGAGGAACGGAGTTCTAATTCCCCCACTGATGTTGCTACTGGAGAGAATGCTGTAGCTTTGAACGTTGTCCGATGTTACAATTGTGGACAGGCTGGGCATCTTCAGCGGAACTGCAAGAAGCCATGCCAGCCTAAAGGAGCTAAGGGCCGCTCAGCAAAGCCTGAGGCAGCAGGCAAAGGTCATACCAAGTCTTTGGTGAAACCTGCAAAGGCTTTGATGGCGAAAGGAACCACGCCAGAAGTTGAACACTCGTTTGTAATCGACACGGGCTGTACTTGTCATATGTCCCCACACAAAGGACTCTTTTCAACGTTTAAGAAGCAAAGCTTCGCTGTGAAACAAGCCAACGGTCAGAAGCTGGACGCGACCGGGATAGGAACTGTGTATCTTAAGAGTCTGAACCTGACTATACACAATGTTTACTTGGTTCCTGAATTGAAGTTCAATCTGCTGAGTGTTTCACAGATTGCAAAGAAAGGACTGAAACTGTCCTATGATGCTGAGAGCTGCAAGATCTTCAAAGATGGAGAGTTGTATCTTTCTGCCAGAGAGAAAGATGGACTGTATTTGTTGACTTATGAGCAAAGTGATTACATGGAATGTAATTCTGAGTCTAACTTGATTTCTCTCGCAGGTGTGACCAAAACGAGCGCCGAGAAGATGGCCAGGGTCGACAGAGCATTTCAGCGGGTGTATGCTGATGTGATTGGTCCTCTAGAACCATCTAGAGGCAATGCAAGATTTTATCTTGTGTGTGTGGATCATTTCTCTAACTTTGTCTGGATTTATGTGTTACAGAGGCCACAGGAAGCCTTGGAAAGGTTTCAGGAGTTTTGTGACAAGGTTAAAAATATGCATGATGCTAACATTGATTGTCTTTTAACAGATGAGAAGCAAATTATTTTTTTACAGGATTTCCAGAAGTTCCTGCAGAAGAAAGGGATAAGACACAAGGTTGCTGTTTCAGCGGAAGCGTGGAACAGGGGTGTCTGTGTACGGGTGAACAAAGAATTGCAAAAGGGGATGAATGCGCAATTGCTTAGTTCACATCTGCCACATGAGTTCTGGGCGGAGTCGCTAATGTCGTTTTGTTATGCGTGGGTGAGAAAGGTTTCAAAAGAGTTGGGAAGTTCTCCTTTTGAGAAACTGTTCCATAGAAAACCTTCTGTTGCCCATTTCAAGGTTTTTGGGTCTCATGTGAGGACAGAAGCTCCAGGTGGAGTAAAGAATGCCAGAGGCATTTTTATGGGATATGAAAAGGGTCTCTACAGAGTAATTTTGTCTGAATCTGGTCAGGTGATTCTCACAAAATTTCTAGAGAGTGCTCCTGAACAGGAGAGAGTGATAGTACACACATTTCCCACAGAGGACGATTCAGATGATGATGATGATTTTACAGATTACAGTGGTACTGAGAGCGACAGTGATAGCTCAAAGAGCTCAGTTGTCACAGTCATTGAGAGGAAATCTCACACAATGGATAGACCTTCACAGGTGAAGGATGAACCACTGTTTACTATTGGAACTGGTTCTCCTAAGAGTCCTGAGACTGAACCAGTGAGCAGAGAGGATCAGCACCTGGTGTCGTGGATTACTGGGCCTTAAACCTGGTGTCAGAACCCGTGACCTTCCCAATGCCCAGGATTGACGACATTTTAACACGGGTGAGGCAGGGGAACATTTTTACCAAGCTGGACCTGAGGGGAGCATACAATTTGATTAGGATAAGGGAGGGGGACGAATGGAAAACTACCATGTTCACCCCCCTGGGGGCTTTTGAGTACTTAGTCATGCCATTTGGATTACAATTGGGCTCCGCCTGCTTTCAAGCATTCATGCATCACGTATTGGGGCCCCTGCTGTACAAGAATTGCGTGGCCTTTTTGGACGACGTCTTAATCTATTCGGACAATGAGAAGCAACATGTCAGAGACGTCAGGGAAGTGCTACAGAGACTGCAGAAGCATCAGTTGTGGGTCAAGCTGGAAAAATGCCAATTTCATGCCAGAGAGGTCGAGTTTCTGGGGTACAAGTTGTCAGACAAGGGTCTAGCTATGGACCCAGGCAAGGTGAAGGCAGTGCTGGAATGGAAAGCCCCCAAAACCCGGAACGATGTGCAGAGGTTCTTAGGGTTCAGCAACTTCTACAGGAAGTTCATAAAGAACTTCGCATACTTAACAGCGCCCATCACAGATTGTCTCAGTAGCAAAAAGAAGTTCGCGTGGACAGAAAGTGCCCAGCAATCCTTTGAAAGACTGAAGAAGGCGTTTGCTTCGGAAGAGCAGCTCCTGCACATTGATCTGGAGAAGCAGCGCTAGTGATTCCGGTCAGCGCCAGCGATTAATGGCGGACTTTCCCCCGAGCTCCGGGGGAAGTCTGCTCTGCGGGTTCGGGTCCTGCCGCAACGGCGAAGCGGGGACCCTTAAAAATCACAGGCGCGGAAGCCTGTGAACGAAGAGATCCGGCGGGCACCTTTTGCGCCCCCCCAAAACCGCAAAGAAGCCTTTTTAAAGGCTTCGGAGCGGCAGCGGGTGAGCGGCGCGGTGCTGAGGGTCGCTGACAAAGCCTGCTGAGTGAAGCCGCATCGCCATGATCGGAGAGCGCTGATTTCTTCCCAAAAATCTGGACTTAAAAGCAACTACTCGTGAGTAGGAATAACGGATTTAATTTGAAACAAAATTAAGAAGAATTTTGGTACTGCACGGGAAAGGTACAAAAAGGAAGTCTGCCTTCCCGTTGTGTAAATAATCTAAAGCAAAGAGACTGTAAACTGTAACTTAAGAGGGAATATCTTCTTGGAATTAGCAATCTATCGTTTGGAAGAGTATTTCTCCCCAACGTTTGACAGGAGCGGAGGGGGGTGGAAATTGAACTTTTTATGCCTGTAAGAGAGGAACAAATTTAAAAAGAATTTAATCTCTGGAGTCGGACTGCCTTGACAGGGAAACTGAATGGTGGACTGTCAGCACATTGGGCTTGTTTGTAGCAGTAATTTTATATAAAATTACAAAGTGAAGCTGGAACTTTTCCCCCTAGTGGAGACTTTGTTGCTACAATAACAACTAAGCCACTAGAGTGAGAGCCAGTGGAAATTTCCTTTTCAAAACAAAGTACAAGAGTAAGACGTGACCTTGGCTCCGAATGAGAGTGTTATGGATAAAGAAAAGGGGAAATCTGAAGAAAGAAGCTTAAGATCAGGTAGACAATGCAAGACTGATTTTTCCCACCAGCGGAGAGCTTCAACATCCGGAGGCACAGGCGCAGCTGCTGCCTCTCAAACAAAAGCAAGAGCTATGTCAGCAGAAGATGCTTTGGCACAAGCACTTGGCAAGATTAATGTATCTTTGGAATACTTAACGAAGCAGGGAACAGAGACAAGTAAACAAGTTGCGGAAACTAATAAACAAATTCTGGAAACTAATAAACAAGTGGCTGAGATCTCAGCAAAAATTGATCTGAACACGAAAAGTATTGATGAATTGGGAAGGAAGGTAAATTCTAATACAGAGACCATTGTAAGACTTTTGGAGGACTCGGCTACAACTCGAAAGATTGTAGAGGAAGCAAAGGAAATTGCATTTGCTACCCAAGAGAGGATACCACCGGTTATCAGGAAATTGGAGGATCATGATCTGACTTTGTCTATGATTGAACTGCAAAGAAAAGAGAGAAATTTAAGGATCAGATCAGTTCCGGAAAGTGAGAAAGATAACTTGGCGGACTTCCTGACAAAAGAATTTTTGGACTTTTGGCAACAGGGCCTGGAGAAGGATGAATTCAAGATAGTGAGTGCATTTAGGCTTGGCACAAGACAAAGGAAGAATAAGGCAAGAGACTGTTTAATAACATTAAGAACAAAGGAAGAAAGGGATAAAATTTTGAATCTGCACTACCAAAAAACCTTGGAGATTGAAAACTCTTATGTGGAGATCTTTAAAGATATCCCGAAGCACATTTTGGACGTAAGAACCTACTACAGAGATCTGGTTGTTCTACTGAAAAAAAACAAAATATTCTTCAGGTGGGAATTCCCACAAGGCCTATCTTTCAAATACAAAGGAAGGAAGATAAGAATAAAAACATTGAGTGATAAAGACAAATTCTTGAGAGACCACGAAGAGGATCTACAGAAGGAGGTGGAATCTGAGCAGGAACTGACATCATTGGGAAAAGGAACATTGGATATATCAGACATATCAAACTTGTCACTCGGCTTGAAACTACCGACAGAGGAAGAACAACTACTTGGAGCAACAGGAGTAAGTAAATAGTCTCATCATGGCTCTGCAACTTCTAAGCTGGAATTGTAATGGTTTGAATATGCCTCGAAAGAGGAAAGCTGTTTTTCATATATTGAAGAAAGAACAATTGGATTTGATTTGTCTACAAGAAACACATGTGATAAGGTTACATAGGAAAATATTGGTGAATAAAAGATTGGGACAAGAATTTATTTCATTAGACAAAGTTAAAAAAAGAGGAGTTGTGATATATGCAAAGGAAAAACTGCTACCGAAATTTGTTTTTAAAGATGAACAAGGAAGATTCCTAGCAATTGAAATCCAAATCCAAGGAGAGAAATTTTTGGCTGTAGGAATTTATGCACCGAATGAGGGGAAATCTGAATTCTTTAAGAAGCTGCATGAGACTTTGTTGGACTATTTGGACTATAATTTAATTTTGATGGGAGACATGAATGGAGTAGTATCTACTAATATGGACAAAGCACAAAGACAGGTACTTACTAAGGATGGAAGATTACCAAAAACTTTTTTCAAAATGACTGACAATATGGACTTGATTGATATTTGGAGAACAAAGAATCCTCTTGAAAGAGAGGGAACCTTCTTTTCTGAAGCCAAAATGACATGGACCAGAATCGACCAAATTTGGGTTACTAGAGGAATGGCATCAAAGATAAAGAAAGTGGAAATCTGCCCAAAAACCTGCTCCGACCACAATGCAGTAAGAATGGAGATGAAGCAAATAACAACTGGCTCCTTCAGATGGAGGATGAATGACACCTTATTTAGAGATGAAGAAGTGTACAAAAAGGCCCAAAAAACTTTGAGAGACTATTTTGAAATAAACATGAACACCAATGTGGAAAAAAGAGTAATCTGGGACGCAAGTAAAGCCGTTATGCGAGGATTTCTGATACAACAAAATGCAATAAAAAAGAGAAGCCAAAATGAGAAAAAAGACAAGATTTTGGAGAAGATAAAAGAAGGGGAAAAGAAACTAAGATCCAAACCAAAGTCCAAAGAGATTTTGAGAGAAATCAAATTGTACCAAACACAATATATGGAACTGATGAATCAAGAAATAGAATGGAAAATTAAACAAATGAGACAAAAGACATTTGAATCAGCAGATAAATGCGGTAAATTACTGGCTTGGCAAATGAAGAAAAGACAAAAATTAAATACGGTTACAAATTTAGAAGTGGAAGGAAAGAACATATATAAGCCAAATGAGATTAGAAACTGCTTCCAGAGATATTTTAAACAATTATATACACAAGGGCCACAGAAAGAGATGGACATAGACAAATTTCTCAAGACTTATGGATTACAAAAAATTTCTTATGAAAGTAAAATAGGTTTGAATCAGAAAATAACTGAACAGGAAATAGAAGGTGCCATTCAAAACATGCAACTGGGCAAGTCCCCGGGACCGGATGGGCTTACTTCCAGATATTATAAAATGTTAAAGGAGTGGCTACTACAACCTATGAAGGAAGTTTGTAATGAAATTTTGGAGGGGAAAAGGGCACCAGAAACGTGGAAATAAGCTTATATTACACTTATACCGAAGACTGAGACTGAAAAGAACCAACTTAAGAACTACTGCCCTATCTCGTTACTAAATGTGGATTACAAAATCTTTGCTGATATTTTGGCTAAGAGACTGAAAAAAGTTTTGATGGAGGAGATTCACAGGGACCAAGCGGGCTTTCTCCCGAGAAGACATATGTCAGATAATGTAAGGAATATAATAGACATTTTGGAAAAGCTAGAAGTGAACATAAATACTAAAGCAGTTTTGATATTTGTGGATGCGGAGAAAGCCTTTGACAATATTTCTTGGAGTTTTATGAAGAAAAATCTCCAGGGGATGGGGGTAGGCCAAGGATTTGAAAACGGTATAAGTGCAATATACTCAGAGCAGAAAGCAAAGTTAATTGTAAACAATGTGGTTACGGAAGAGTTTAAGATAGAAAAAGGGACACGTCAGGGGTGCCCAATCTCTCCATTACTTTTTATATCAGTCCTGGAGGTCTTGCTGAATATGATCAGAAGGGACCAGTTGGTTAAAGGGGTACAGGTCGGAGCTAAACAATACAAATTGAGAGCATTTGAAGATGACTTGGTACTTACGTTACAAGAGCCAGAATCTAGTACTAAAAGGGTTTTAGAATTAATTCAAGATTTTGGCCAGGTTGCAGGATTTAAATTGAACAAATCTAAAACTAAGGTATTGGAGAAAAATTTAACACCTATGGAAAGGGAGAGGTTTCAGAATGAGACAGGTTTAACTGTGGTTAAGAAAGTGAAATATTTGGGGATCAATATGACAGCTAAAAATGTGAATTTGTTTAAAGATAATTATGAAAAATGCTGGACAGAGGTAAAAAAAGATTTAGAAATCTGGTCAAAATTGAAGCTTTCCTTGTTGGGTCGAATTGCAGCTATAAAGATGAATGTATTGCCTAGGATGTTATTTTTGTTCCAAACATTGCAAATTGTTGATAAGATGGACTGTTTCAAGAAGTGGCAGAAAGATATTTCTAAATTTGTCTGGCAGGGCAAGAAGCCCAGGATAAAATTTAAGCTATTAACTGACGCAAAAGAAAGGGGGGGATTTGCCCTGCCAGATTTTAAACTTTATTATGAATCAGCGGCTTTTTGCTGGTTGAAAGACTGGCTACTTCTTGAGAACACAGATATCTTGGATTTAGAAGGGTTCAATAACACTTTTGGGTGGCATGCATATTTGTGGTACGACAAGGTCAAAGCTCATAAAGCTTTTAAAAACCATATTGTCAGGAAAACACTGTATAATGTCTGGATTAGGTATAAAGACCTGATGGAGAACAAAACTCCCAGGTGGTTGTCCCCAATGGAGGCAAAGGCCGTGAAAAAACTTAATATGGAGTCTAAATGGCCGAAATATTGGGAAATTTTGGAACAAGAAGGGGATATAATGAAATTGCAGAGTTATGAGAAATTGAAAGATAAAGTGCGAGATTGGCTCCATTACTATCAAATAATGGAGGTTTTTAAGTCAGACAGGAAGATTGGTTTCCAGGTGGAAAAATCAAAACTGGAGACAGAATTGTTAGAATCCAAAACTAAGAGCTTGTCAAAAATGTATAACTTGCTGTTGGAATGGAATACACAGGATGAAATAGTTAAATCAGTTATGATCAAGTGGGCACAAGATATTGGTCATAACATTATGTTTGAGGACTGGGAACGGTTGTGGACCACCGGTATAAAATTTACGGCATGTAATGCCTTAAAAGAAAATATTATGAAAATGATTTATAGGTGGTACATGACCCCAGTCAGGCTCGCAAAAATTTACCACTTGCCTGATAATAAGTGTTGGAAATGTAAAGAGACTGAAGGTACATTCTTTCACCTTTGGTGGACATGCCCAAGGATTAAGGCTTTCTGGGAAATGATTTATAATGAAATGAAAAAGGTATTTAAATATACCTTCCTGAAGAAACCAGAGGCCTTTCTCCTGGGTATGGTCAGCCAACTGGTGTCAAAGAAGGACAGAACATTTTTTATGTATGCTACAACAGCAGCAAGAATACTCATCGCAAAGTATTGGAAGACACAAGATCTACCCACCGTGGAAAATTGGTAGATTATAGACTATATGGGACTGGCAGAAATGACCGGCAGAACCCGAGACCAGGGAAAAGAGACGGCGGAAGAAGATTGGAAGAAATTTAAGGACTATCTTAAGAAACATTGTAAAATTATTGAAGGCTAGAACGATGTTGATTCAGAAATTAAGTGGTTAAAAGCTGTAATGATTATGTGATTAAGAAAAGAAAGGTTAAAAATTATATAGAAATTAGGGGAAGGATTTGCTGAATTGACTTAATTAGAGAATGGAATACAGAAAGGGGAGGTATGAGGAGGTCGGGAAAGTAAGTTTTATGAATATAAGGGATGGAAATTATACTTGTTTTGTATGTGTTCTGTTTGGTTTGTATGTATTTTTATTGTTTTTGTTTTTTTGTTCTGTTCTTTCTGTTTTATACAAATTCCTAAACCTTAACAAATATATTATAAAAAATAATAATCTGGAGAAGCCCATGAGACTGGAGACGGACGCGTCCAACCGAGCCGTTGGAGTGGTCCTTTTGCAGTCCGGGGCCAAGCAGGGCTGGAGGCTGTGTGCCTTTTTCTTTAGGAAGCTGAGCAAGTCAGAGCAAAACTATACAGTGTATGACCGAGAACTGCTTGCGATCTATGCGGCTTTTCGGCAATGGAGACATCTGGTGATAGGGGCGCGGCACAAGATCCAGGTCCGAACTGACCACAAGAACTTGGAATACTGGCGGACCGCGCGAGTGCTCAACCAGAGACAGATTCGATGGGCCCAGGAGTTCTCCAAGTTTTCCTTCGAGATCCGATACGTGCCGGGAGAGGAAAACGTAAGAGCAGATGCTCTCTCCCGGAAACCGGAGTACATGGAAGGAGAGGGACCGCCGGAGATCCGACACGTGTTTCCCGAGGACCGATGGGTGTGTGGGGGAGCGTTGGTTGGGAAACGAGAACTGGCAGGGCTTACTAGAGACGACGCGTTCGCTCAAGTGAAAATCAGGGAACTCCGGGACGGAAGGGAAGACCATGGAGGGTTTGAGGAAAAGGAAGGGCTACTGTACTATAAGGGGGCACTGTATGTACCAGGGGAGACCTTGAGGGGGAAGGTACTTAAACAACTCCATGACAACCCAACAGCTGGGCACTTTGGACACCACAAGACCATGCTGCTCGTCACCAGGCAGTTCTGGTGGCCAAAGGTGAGGGAAGACGTACGGGAATATGTACGGGGGTGCGACCGATGCCAGAGGGCAAAGGGGGAGAGGGCTGCCCCCGCAGGGTTACTGGAACCCTTACCTACACCGGGAAGGCCCTGGGAGGTGGTGTCCATTGATTTTATGACAGATTTGCCCAAGTCAAGGGGGAAGACAGCAGTCATGGTAGTAGTCGATCTACTGACAAAAATGTGCCATTTCATAGCTTGCTCACATGCGGTGACGGCAGAGGAGACAGCCAGGTTGTTTGTGGGATCACATTTTCAGGCTGCATGGGTCTCCCTCGAGGGTAATCTCGGATCGCGGGAAACAATTTACTTCCAGGTTCTGGAGGAAGCTCATGAGCTTGCTACAGGTCGAGGTGGGCTTCTCGACGGCGAGGCACCCGGAAACCAACGGACAAGCGAACAGTATACTCCAGCAATACCTACGCTGCTACGTCAGCGAGAGACAGAACGATTGGGTAGAGAAAGTAGCGTTGGCTGAATTTGCGTACAATAACGCTGAACATGTGTCCACGGGAATGAGCCCGTTCATGGCCAATTATGGGTGTCACCCTAGGGCCTTCCCGGGGAGGGGGGAGGAAGGATGGAGTGTACCCGCAGCAGAGCAGTTTGTAGAAGAAATGGAGGCCTTGCACCAGCAACTCAAGATGAACTTGGAGCGGGCCAAGGAAGTTTACAAGAGGCAGGCGGACAAGCACCGTCGGGAGGGGGAGGCCATACGGGTGGGAGACCGGGTGTGGTTGTCAACCCAAGGGTTATCCCTAAAGGGAGGGTGCAAGAAGTTGCAGCCGAGGCGGCTGGGGCCTTTTGAGGTAACACAGCAGGTGAACCCCGTGGCATTCAAGCTCAAGTTGCCTGACAGCATGAAGATACATCCGGTGTTCCATGGGTCCCTACTTTCACCATACAGGGAGGGGCGGGAATTTCCGGGGCGGGAGGGAGGAGTCACCACCCACCCGCTGGTAGAGGAGAGGGAACACCGCAACCAAGCCACGGAAATACTCGATTCAAGGTGGCGAGGTCGCCAGGTGGAGTACTTGGTAGCTTGGGAGGGAGAACCCAGGTCAGAAAACACGTGGGTCCCCGCTGAATCCATCAATGATGGCTATCTGGTGGGAGAATTCCACAGTTTGTTCCCGGATAAGCCAAAACCACTAGCAAGATTCTGGGAGGAAGAATTTGGAACCACAGACGACGAAGGGGACTTTGTGGGTTTTCCTGCCTCTGAAGAGGAGGGAGGGGAGGTGTCAGAGGGAGAAGAATCAGACTGGGAGGTCCACCCTGCGGGAAGAGATCGGAGCAGGTGGGAAGCTGGTTTTGAATCCTCAGAGGATGGTGACAGCTCCTTCAGGGGATTCCCCGCATCGTCGGCCGAGGAAAGAGACGAGGTTGAATCGGAAAATCGCGCCGGGGGTGGAGGGGGTCCTGGGGAGGAGGTGGATGTCAGGGAACTGCCATCGGAGCCAGAGGGAGAGGGAGGGCTCCAGAGATTCCGGAGAGCGTCCCGGGAGGGAGAGAAGCAGCCCATCTTCTGGGGAAGGAAATCAGCATAGCACCAGTGGAGAAGGGGGGCAGATGGGGGAATCGGCGAGGTGGCTCCATGACTCCTTGCCGGAGACCAGCGGGGAGAGCACGGGTCCTCCGCTGCCCACACCCTCCCTGCGCAGAAGGCTTCCGTGCAGGGAGAGTAGGCGGCGACTAGGCGTCAAAGAGCTTCTTTGCTGGAAGAAGTTCAAGAAACGCCCACTGACGGATTCTGCCAGCGATTGAGACAGCCACGGCTGAGTGACTGTCCGGACAGAAAGAGTTCACCCAGGTAACCCAGCCAGGTGTGGCGCCGATTTACGCACGAGCAACCTCTAGAACCATTACATAGAGGTTTAAAAATTTAAGAAGATAAAGTGGATAGAGAGAACTTTTCATCCCTCTCCCATAATACTGACCTCAGGGGCACCCAGCGAAAGGAACTACCACTTTACTTCATGAGAGATTAAACTGTGGAGTTAACTGCAGGAAGATTTAGTGATGGCCACAGGAAAAAAATAAAAATATTATTGGGACAAAAATTCCGGCCCACTGGTCTTATGCACCCCTTTAGAATTACGGTAACTTTGGGAATTTTTTCCAATAAAAGAGACCATTCCAATATATAGAGCTTTCTTAGTGACATTATTGAGCAATTGCGCAGAAAGGTAGAGACAGAGACACTGCATTAAAACCAATCATTTAACATTTTCCTGGCTAATTTTATATACATTTGTGTCAAGAGAAAGGCGAAATGGATAGAACTAGCAGGATACACACAGGTGAAGGGAGAACTGAGAAAATCAGAGCTTGGGTTGGATATTAAAAAACTATAATTTAAACATTTATTTAACAGTCACAAAGATAAAATATGCACAACTTTCTTTTGCAGAGGTTGCTCTGCAATTAACTATCAGCCTCATGCAGCCTTCTCCTCTGTCTGTCCACATGCTCATCATATGGAGACCTGAAAGCATAATGCAGAGAATTATATGCTGAACTTACATTCTTCATTCCTCCTTTCATAACAACTTTTCCTAAACATTTTCCTAAACAGTTTCCTAAACATTTCCTAAACTTTTCCTAGCAACTTTTCCTATCTTTTAGGAAGATATTTCAGGCTTTAGGTGCCATCATAACACTAATGTTTCAAAAATGATAACAACAGGGCATTATTGACAACTGGAAAAGGCACTTCAGGTGTGGTGTGGTGGTTATGAGCAGTGGACTCATAATCTGGTGAGCTGGGTTCGCTTCTCCGCTCCTCCACATGCAGCTGCTGGGTGACCTTGGGCTAGTCACAGTTCTCTCTGAAGTCTCTCAGCCCCACCCACCTCACAGGGTGTCTGTTGTGGGGGAGGAAGGGAAAGGAGATTGTGAGATGCTTTGAGACTGCATGTGGAGGAGCAGGGAAGCGAACCTGGCTCACCAGATTATGAGTCCATCGATCTTAACCACTACACCATGCTGGCTCAAAGACTAATAGATGCCAGCTATACATAACCTTTAGCTTAAAAAATAGCAACAATATCTATCTAATGGAACAGTGCAGTGTACTAGCTAGTGTCATAGAATCATAAAATCATAGAGCTGGAAGAGACCGCAGGGGCCATCTAGTCCAACCCCCTGCCATGCTGCAACACACAAGCAAAGCACTCCTGACAGATGGCCAGCCAGCCTCCACTTAAAAACCTCCAAAGAAGGAGACTCCACCACTCTCCGAGGTGGCATATTCCACTGTCCAACAGCCCTTACTGTCAGAAAGTTCTTCTTAATGTTTAGGTGGAATCTCTTTTCCCATAGTTTGAATCCATTATTCTGCATCCTAGTCTCTAGAACAGCAGAAAACAAGCTTGCTCCCTCTTCAACATGACATGTATCCCTTCAAACATTTAAACATGGCTATCATGTCACTCCTTAATCTTCTCTTCTCTAGACTAAACAAATCCAGCTCCCTAAGTCTCTCCTCATAGGGTTTGGATTCCAGACCTTTTACATTTTGGTCACCCTCCTCTGGACATGCTCCAGCTTGACAATATCCTTCTTCAACTGTGGTGCCCAGAACTGGACACAGTATTTCAGATGTGGTCTGTCCAACCAGAATAGTGTGGTAGCATTCCTTCGCTTGATCTAGACACTATACTCCTATAGATGCAGCTCAGAATCGCACTGGCTTTCTTAGCTGCCACATCACACTGTGGACTCATGTTCAGCTTGTGGTCGACTAAGACTCCCAGATCCCTTTTACAGGTACTGTTGTCAAGCCAAGTGTCCCCCGCCTGTGCATTTCATTTTTTCTACCCAGGTGTAGTACCTTACATTTCTCCCCATTGAACTCCATTTTGTTGGTTTTGGCCCAGCTCTCTAGGCTATTCAGGTCATTTTGAATTCTGACCCTGTCCTCTGGGGTATTAGCAACCCCTCGCAGTTTGGTGTCATCTGCAAATTTGATTAGCATGCCCTCTATTCCATCATCCAAATCATTTATAAAAATATTGAATACCAGGCCCAGGACAGAACCTTGTGGAACCCCACTCGTCATTTCTTTCCAGGATGAAGATGAGCCACTGATGAGCACTCTTTGGGTTCAGTCCGTCAACCAATTACAAATCCACCTAACAGTAGCTTTCTCTAGCCCACATTTTACTAGCTTTTTTGCAATAATATCACGGGGGACCTTTTCAAAGGCCTTATTGAAGTCAAGGTAAGCTGGTAAAAGGGAAAGCAGGATTGTAATTACCTTAAAAATTACTGATCACTTTGGTTCAGCAGTCTCAACCTAACCCACTACATGGGAAGAGCCACGTGTTCCTTTGGAAGGCAAGTGGAATACAGTGTGATATACTGACAGCTGCTTTAAAAGAAGTTACTGTAACTTAAAATCCAGTATAAGAATAAAAGAAAAAAGGTGGTCCCTGTGTGGATAGTCAATTCTGCATGATGGGGCCACCTCCAGTGACCCTGTGGCCTGATGTAAGAGGGTTCTAAAATCAGTCCTGAAAGCAGACTGATTGAGAATGACACAGGCATAGCTTTTGCTCCCCCATTAACAGGGTGAACTGAAGCAAATGCTTGCCTCCCTTTGGGCTTGGCAATATTTCCTACAGCATTCTTGTTGAAGGGCATTGGAGAGTTACGTGAGGGTCACTTTTCTGTTTTTCCACCAAGCCCCCAGAGAAGAATGCTACAGCATCAGCCCCAAACACTCAGTCTCATAACAAAAAATACTCAATGGAGTTAGGGCTGAGGATAGGGGAAGTACAACCATCATCTTTCCAGTCCTCTAGAAGCTGACCCTTTTGGTCATTTTGGTCACAGAGCCAAATATCTGTTCCCAAGTTTAAAGAGTCTAAACAAGTAAAGAACAAGCTTGCCCTTTACATACAAATGCCCTGAAATTCAGCCCATTGGGCAACTGATCATGGGGCTGGGAGGAGGAAGTAAGGACTAGCACCTTCTCTGCCCTCCACCTCCAACAGCTACACCTGAAAGTTTCGTGGTGGAGTTCTATTTGAGAAGCTGAATGTTTATAAAGGCACTTGGCCAATTTCTGCCACGGAAATTCTGAACAGAAACACTCTGCAGGTTCAGCCCCCAAAAGAAACTCCTCTATGCTCTCTGTGTTGGGAAATGGGAACAGATCTTGCTCATCACCAACCCTCCCTCCGCAAATCAGTATCACTATGAGGCTGAACTGAACAGCTTGCTCCAGAGTTTTAAGAGGTACGTTTGTGTGGTGTAGTGGTTAAGAGCGGTGAACTCTAATCTGGTGAGCTGGGTTCGCTTCCCCGCTCCTCCACATGCAGTCTGCTGGGTGACCTTGGGCCAGTCACACTTCTCTCTGAACTCTCTCAGCTCGATATACTTTACAAGGTGTCTGTTGTGGGGGTGGAAGGGAAAGGCGATTTTTAGCCGCTTTGAGACTCCTTAAAGTAGAGAAAAGCAGGATATAAAAACCAACTCCATGAATAAGAATTCTATGGAAAAGGACCATCCCTGCCATGATGATGAAAACTATGTGTTTGGATTTTGCTGTATTATACCAACTTGTGGAATATGACAGTTCGCAGATTATCAAATCCTACAAAGTACTGAGCACAAATACAGGTGAAACTCGGAAAATTACAACATCATGGAAAAGTTCATTTATTTCAGTAATTCAACTTAAAAGGTGAAACTAATCTATGAGACAGACTCATTACATGCAAAGCGAGATATGTCAAGCCTTTATTTGTTCTAATTGTGATATTATGGCGTACAGCTGAAGAAAACCCCAAATTAACAATTTCAGAAAATTAGAATATTAAATGAAATCAGCAAAACAAGGACTGCAAATAGAGCAATATTGGACCTCTCAGAAGTAGAAGCATGCATATGTACTCAGTACTTGGTCTGGGCCCCTTTTGCATCAATTACTGCCTCAATGCAGCATGGCATGGATGCAATCAGCCTGTGGCACTGCTGAGGTGTTATGGAAGACCAGGATGCTTCAATAGCAGCCTTCAGCTCTTCCACATTGCTCGGTCTCATGTCTCTCATCTTTCTCTTGGCAATGCCCCATAGATTCTCTATGGAGTTCAGGTCAGGTGAGTTTGCTGGCCAATCAAGCACAGTAATCCCATCGGCATTGAACCAGGTTTTGGTACTTTTGGCAGTGTGGGCAGGTGCCAAAGTCCTGCTGGAAAATGAAGTCAGCATCCCCATAAAGTTTGTCTGCGGTAGGAAGCATGAAGTGCTCCAAAATCTCCTGGTAGTCGGACTTCCGGGTTAGCGTGACCGGCTAATGGCGGATTCCCTCCGAGCTCCGGAGGGAATCGGCTGCGCAGGAGCTGGGTCTGGCCGCTGCGGCGACGCGGGGACCCTCAGAAATCACAGGCACTGAAGCCTGTGAACCTGGTGACTCGGCGGGCACCATTTGCGCTCCCCTGACCTGCGAAGGAGCCTTTTTAAAGGCTTCGGAACGGGGGACGGGGTGAGCGGTGCGGTGCTGAGAGTCGACTGCTCCTCCTGTGGAGTGAAGCCGCATGCCATGGTCGGAGAGCGCTGACTTCTTCTTGTGAACAATTGGACTCTAAAAGTAACAACCCGTGAGTAGTACAGAAATTGGACTTGAAAATGAATTTTTTTTCTTAAATTTGGCACGATCGGGGAAGGTGCAAACAGGAAGTCCGCCTCCCCGTCTTATAAATATTTTAAAGCAAGGACTAGTTAACTAAGGTCGAGAGAATTTCTTTTTCTTCATTGGGTAAAATATATTAATTTCACGATTTGGCAGTATAAGCATAAATAACCTTATCGGAGGATAAGAGCTAATTTTGAGAGCTGAAGTGCCACCCCCCCCCCGGACCCGGGAGTGATCCACGAGAGAGCCTGTTGAGGAGATATAGAAGAGTTTGACAGCTGTCAAAATTAGCTGTCAAGAAGGAAAAAGAGAACTTTGTTTCTGCTGTCTCTGCTGGAAATATTTGTTGCAATTTGGTCATATTTTGTTGAAAATAAGGAAGAACTGATACAAACTAACTTGACTTTTGGATTTGAACTGGAAAGAATACTAAGTAACCAAAATCCCTCTAGAGGGGGATTTGGGACATTACAAGAATGGCTGGAGGAGGGAAAATTCAAGCTGGGCTGGACAGAGCTTTTGTTCTCTTGGGAAAGCTACAAGGCCAAATGGATGTTTTGACTACAAATGTTGCAACTCTGAACTTAACAGTAAATAACATCATTGAATTTGATAAGGATTTGACTCAGGAAGCCCATGCAGCTGGACAAAAAGAGACATTTGAGAGTTTTGAGAGTATGGAGAAGGAGACATATGTTGATTCTGAAGAAAAGGAAGGAGGAGCTGTAATTTTGCAGATGACAAAGGAGAGCCAGAGGCCTGACATGATGGTTACAAAGGAAAATAAGAAATCGAGCCAGAGGCCTGACATGACGGCTACAAAGGAAAATAGATACTGGATGATGAAAATCTGGTTTGAATTGGAGATTGAAGAATGGAGAGATCTCCTTATGTGGAGATCTGAAGACCTATGGATTACAAATTTGATCAAGGTGGAGGTTGGAGCTTTCGGGACAATTGAACTTAAAAGGAGTAAGAAACAAGATTTGGGCTCCTTTCTCAAGTATGGAGGTCTGGCTGGAAGAAACATGGACTTTATGGGGACAGAGCTTCTCCGAGATCTGGTGTTTAATACTAAAGACTATCAAAAAAACCGGCAGAGAGGAACTGAGAGAGAATTAAGAGCCTCGGATGTGAGGTCTCCAGGCTGATAGGAGATTAAGACTGATGGACATTTGTTGGGGATCGAAACCGGGAAAGGGGGTGGCGGGGTTTGAGAATCCAAAGGGTGTATAACTATAATCTGTTTTTCTTTTATTTTGTTTTGCTATTAGTAAGAAAATTGGGGAATTCGTGGAAGGGAATTTGGGTCGGCTTTAGAAAAAGGTTTTAAGAATGAGTACTGATGTATAAATAGGGATGTTTATAAGTTAAAATGGGTTTTTTATTCAAAATGAACTAAATATAAAAAGGTCAAAAATTGGGGATAAGAACTTGCTGAACTAACAATTTGAATTGGAATATAAGAAGGGGAGGTGTGGGGAAGTCAGGGAAATATGTCATTGAAAATATGGATTGTAAACTTTATGTGTTTTTTTTTAAAAAAATTCTTTTTTCCTTTTTTGATTTTTTTTTACTAAGATGGAAAAAATTTTAATAAACATTTATTAAAAAAAAAAACAAAATCTCCTGGTAGACGGGTGCATTGACCCTGGACTTAATGAAGTACAGTAGAACAACACCAGCTGATGACATGGCTCCCGAAATCAACACAGACTGTGGAAACTTCACACTGGACTTCAAGCATCTGGCATTGTGTTCCTCCTCATTCTTCCTCCAGACTCTGGGTCCTTGGTTTCCAAATGAGATGCAAAAGCTGCTCTCATCAGAAAAGAGATTTTGGGAGCCATGTCATCAGCTGGTGTTGGTCCACTGTGCTTCATTAAGTCCAGGGTCAACGCAGCCGTCTACCAGGAGATTTTCTCATATATTAATTTCACCTTTTAAGTTGAATTACTGAAACAAATGAACCTTTCCATGATATTCCATGAACTTTTCCATGATATTCTAATTTTCTGAGTTTCACCTGTATAACATTGAATCACAATGGTACAAAATAACTCAGCAAGCTGACATTTATCAAGAGTTAAACAAAGGTTAGTGTACTAAATATTATTTCCAATTCTAGGTAGTTTGCTATTGGAGAAATACCATATATGATTATAAACATCTAAAACAAAAATTATTTAAAAATATGATTTCATTTCTAGATCAGACAGACAAGATTTCTTCTAGTATATATTTCTTTATCATATACACACAAAGCTTCTATTTTTAAACAGGAAATATTTTTGTAACCTAAGGTCTATTATACAAATCCATACAGATGTTCATTTTGTTACAGTTCTGTTAAGTTGTATACAAATTATAAAGATTCCAAGTTTTTTTATGTTTCTCCATGAGTCTATTATTTACTAAATTGGCGAGTTTTGCCATTACTGCATATTCTGATAGTTTCTCTTTCCATGCATCTATTTCAGGACATATGTCAGATTTCCATATGTTAGCCAACACCACTCTGACTGCTGTGGTCATATAACTAAATCGTTCCACATTATTGGACATCTGCAGGATGGGGCGCGGGAATGGATCAGACCCCTGATGGCAACGGGGAACGATGCGTTGAAAGACCTAAAAATTTTTTATCAAGCAATGGACGCAATGTTCTCCAGCGAGGCAGAGGGAAGTGTGACCCGGAGGGAGCTGCTGGGGTGCAAGCAGGGGAGTCTGTCTGTCAGAAGCTACTGGTCACGTTTCGCAATGTTAGTGCACAAGCTCGGGTGGGATCTAGATTCTGAACCCGTACAAGCGCTGTTTGAGGCAGGTTTGAACCCTGAAGTGAAAGATGAATTGTCCAGAGCGCCCCGCCCGCGGTCGATGGATCAGCTTACAAAGACTGTGCTTGCGATTGGTGTACGCCAAGAAGCGCGGGCTCAAGAAAAGAGGGAGATAAGTGGGGAGCGTTTCCATGGCAACCGAATTCCTGAAATGCCGAGGGAGCCTTCCCAAGCGGCAGAGCCGATGGAAATAGATGGAGCGCGCGCGCGCGAAGTTTCAAACGCCAGTGAGGTCAGAAAAAAGGAGGGGAAGGAGTGGAAAACTACCAAGAAGTGTTTCCTCTGTCAGCGGCCAGGACATTTTGCGAAGGTCTGCCCCCAACGAAAAGCCTGGCAGGGCATGATGGGGACGGCAGGCAACGACGACGAGGAGGAGAAGGGGCCGGCTCAGGGAAACGACAAAGCCTGGCTGCCGACCAGCAGGGGCAGCAGCCAGGCCAGCGACCAGTAAAAGAGCCCCGACCTGACCCTCCCAAGGCAGCTATAGCCATTGAAGTGGTGCTAGAACTCCCAAATGGGCACCCAGTCAAGGTGAATGGCCTGCTAGATTCTGGTTCATCATGTAATTTCTTCAGTAGAGACTTCGCTCTGGAGCACCAGCTGAGCCTGTTGCCACTAGATTTCCCCTTGCAGGTGACCACCATTGATGGCAGGGAGCTGCTGGGTGGGGGGAAGTGACACACCAGACACCACCAATGCGGGCAAAAAAAAGACCAATCAGCCCAGATTAGTCGTGGATTACCGGGCCGTAAACCTGGTGTCAGAACCCGTGGCCTTCCCAATGCCCAGGATTGATGATATTTTGACACGTGTGAGGCAGGGGAACATTTTTACCAAGCTGGACCTCAGGGGGGCATACAATCTGATTAGAATGAGGGAGGGGGACGAATGGAAAACTACCATGTTCACCCACCTGGGGGCTTTTGAGTATTTGGTCATGCCATTTGGATTACAATCGGGATCCGCCTGTTTCCAAGCCTTCATGCACCATGTGTTGGGGCCCCTACTGTACAAGAATTGCGTAGCTTTTTTGGACGACATTTTAATCTACTCAGAGAACGAAGCGCAACACGTCAGAGACGTCAGGGAGGTGCTGCAGAGATTGAAGAAGCATCAGTTGTGGGTCAAGCTGGAAAAATGCCAATTCCACGCCCGGGAGGTCGAGTTCCTGGGGTACAGGTTGTCAGACAAAGGACTAGCTATGGACCCAGACAAGGTAAAGGCCGTGCTGGAATGGAAGGCCCCCCAAAACAGAAAGGATGTGCAGAGGTTCCTAGGGTTCAGCAACTTCTACAGGAAGTTCATAAAGAACTTTGCTCACCTAACAGCACCCATAATGGATTGTCTTAGCAGCAAAAAGAAGTTCGCATGGACAGAGGAAGCGCAACAATCTTTTGAAAGGTTGAAGAAAGCGTTCGCCTTGGAAGAGCAGCTCCTGCACGTGGATCCGGAGAAGCCCATGAGAGTGGAGACGGACGCGTCCGACCGCGCCATTGAAGCTGTACTGTTGCAACCCGGGGCCAAGGAGGAATGGCGGCCTTGTGCCTTTTTCTCTAGGAAGCTGAGCAAGTCAGAGCAAAACTACACTGTTTATGAGCGAGAATTGCTTGCGATTTACGCGGCATTCCGATGATGGAGACACCTTTTGGTTGGGGCGCGGCACAAGATCCAGGTCCGAACAGACCACAAGAACTTGGAATACTGGCGGACAACGCGCGTGCTTAACCAGAGACAGGTCAGATGGTCCCAGGAGTTCGCCAAGTTTTTCTTCGAAATACAATACGTGCCTGGAGGGGAAAATGTTAGAGCGGATGCACTCTCCAGGAAGCCGGAATACATGGAAGGGCCTCCGGAGGCCAGATACATGTTCCCCGAGGACCGGTGGGTGTGTGGGGGAGCGTTGGTAGGGAAACAGGAGCTAGCAGGACTCACCAGAGACGATGGGTTTGCTCAGACTAAAATCCGGGAGCTCAGAGGCGGAAAGTAAGACAATGGGGGGTTCGAGGAAAAGGAAGGGCTACTGTACTACAAGGGCGCTCTGTATGTCCTGGGAGAGGTATTGAGGGGCAAGATACTCAAACAGTTCCATGACAACCCAACAGCTGGGCACTTTGGACAGCACAAAACCATGTTACTAGTCACCAGGCAGTTCTGGTGGCCAAAGGTAAGGGAAGATGTACGAGAATATGTACGAGGGTGCGACAAGTGCCAGAGGGCAAAGGGGGAAAGGACCGCCCCCGCAGGGTTACTAGAGCCCTTACCAACACCGGAGAGACCCTGGGAGGCGGTGTCCATTGATTTTATGACAGATCTGCCCAAGTCAAGGGGAAAGACAGCGGTAATGGTAGTGGTCGATCTGCTGACTAAAATGTGCCATTTCGTGGCTTGCTCGCATGCAGTGTCGGCAGAGGAGACAGCCAGGCTGTTTGTGGACCACGTTTTTAGGCTGCATGGCACCCCATTGAGAGTAATCTCTGATCGCGAAAGACAATTTACCTCCCGGTTCTGGCGGAGACTCATGAGCTTACTGCAGGTCGAAGTGAGCTTCTCGGCGGCGAGGCACCCAGAAACCAACGGACAGGCCAACAAACGGAATACTCCAGCAGTATTTACGTTGCTATGTCAGTGAGAGGCAGAACAATTGGGGAGAGAAATTAGCACTGGCTGAATTTGCGTACAATAACGCTGAACACGTGTCCATGGGTATGAGCCCTTTCATGGCCAGTTACGGGTGTCACCCCAGAGCTTTCCCAGGACGTGGAGCGGAGGGGTGGAGTGTACCTGCGGCTGAGCAGTTTGCCGAGGAAATGCAAGCCTTACACCAGCAACTCAGGCTAAACTTGGAAAGGGCCAAGGAAGTTTACAAAAGGCAGGCAGACAGGCGCCGTCGGGAAGGGGAGGTCATACGGGTGGGAGACCGAGTGTGGTTGTCGTCCCAAGGGTTGCCCCTAAAGGGAGGGTGCAAAAAGTTACAGCCTAGACGACTGGGGCCCTTTGAGGTGATACAGCAGGTCAACCCAGTGGCATTCAAACTCAAGTTGCCTGATAGCATGAAGATACATCCGGTGTTCCATAGGTCCCTACTTTCACATCACAGGGAGGGGCGGGAATTCCCGGGAAGGGAGGAAGAGGTTACCACCCACCCGCGGGTGGAGGAGAGGGAACACTGTAATGAAGCTACGGAAATACTCCATTCGAGATGGCGAGGTCACCAAGTAAAGTACTTGGTAGCCTGGGAGGGAGAACCCAGCTCTGAAAACACGTGGGTGCCTGCTGAATCTATCACTGAGGGGTATCTCGTGGAAGAATTTCATGGTTTGTTCCCGCATAAACCTAAACCATTAGATAGATTTTGGGAGGAAGAATTTGGACCCACAGACGACGAAGGGGACTTCGTGGGTTTTCCTGCCTCCGAAGAGGAGGGAGGGGAGGTGTCCGCGGGAGAGGAATCAGACTGGGAGGTTCAACCAGCTGTAGGGGATCCGAGGGGGTGGGAGGCCGGTTTTGAATCCTCGGAAGATGATGACAGTTCCTTCAGGGGATTCCCCGCATCGCCTGTCGAAGAGAGAGAGGGGGAGGCGGAGACTGGGCGTCAAGGAACTTCTTTGCTGGAAGAAGTTTAAGAAACGCCCACTCATGGATTCTGCCAGCGATTGAGGTGGCCACAGCTGAGTGGCTCTCCGGACAGATAAAGTTTACATTAGCAGCCAGCCAGGGAGAGGTTTGCCCTGCTTGCGCACGAGCAACCCCTTGTAAACCTAACACCGTGGATCCGTGATTTTTGTGGTGCAGGCTGTGCCCCTGGCTATGACGTGTGATTTGACAGTGAGTTGGGGTTGGCCCAATGCGAAAAGCATGACGATCCATGAGGACCCGTGCTTCAAAACCATGTTTTTGGGCCACGGTGTCACCATGAAGCCGTGGATCCATGATTTTTGTGGTGCAGGCTGTGACCATGGCCATGATATTTCATCTGATGGTGACTTCAGGCTGATCTAGTGCAAAAATCATGAAGATCCATGAGGGTCTGTGCTTCGAAACCACGTTTTTGGGCCATGGAGTGGCCAGGAAGCCGTGGATCCAACTGTTTTGTGGTGCAGGTTGTGCCCATGTGTATGATGTGTAATTTGACAGTGAGTTAGGGGTGGCCCAATGCAAAAAGGGTGAGGATCCATGAGGACCTGTGCTTTGAAACTACGTTTTTGCGCCATTGTGACACCACGAAACAGTGGATGCATGATTTTTTTGGTTCTGCCTACAGACTAAGATGTGGTCCAGAGTATCATGGTGGTTTTAATTTGTTTCAATATAAAAATCATATGAATTCATGAGGATCCATGCCTCTGATCCATGTTTTTCTGGGGCTGCAGAGTGACAGTGTTGGATCCACGTTTTTTACAGTCCAGTCTGTAGCCGTGCCTTCCATTTGTGATTTGACACTGGATTAGTTGGAGTTAGTTTTTTAAAAGTGGAAGATCCATGAGGATCCGTGTAGATCCACCTTTAACCCAGACCCCAAAAATCATGATAATGCATGAGGATACGTGTTTTTTAACCATGTTTTTGCGCCATTGCAGCCACAGTTATACTAAAATTAATCCCCAACCAGATATCCATCCCACCCCCCACCAAAGCAAAAAAAAAGGGGGGGGGAGAAAAAACTTAAAATGCCACCGACTGCTTAAGGACATTTTAAAACACATTAGACACTTGGAACAGGGAAGCAATAGCAGAACAACCCCATACTTCCCCAAGAGTTTGTTCCAAATGAGTCCAGCCCCACTCTCTAGACACTGCCACAGGAGTCCTTTTGTAGCTGGGAGTGTGAGGGCCTGAGCCCCGCCCCCTGGGCCAGCTGGAAAAGGCCTTGGAAGGGAGCAAGCCCTGCAGTCCTCACCACAGTTGATGGTCCTGCTTGCAGGTTTCCCCACAGGCATCTGGCTGGCTACTACTGAGAACAGGATGGAGGATTAGATGGGCTTTTGGTCTGTTGCAGAAAGCCTCTTTTAAGTTCTTCATTTTATTTTATTTTTAATTAGTACACAAACTCTGCTTCAATTTATATTGTGTGAAACCCACAAGCAGGACCCAAGCATGAGAGCATATCTCCCCTCCTGCAGTTTCCAGCAATTGGCATTCAGAAGCAATACCGCCTCCGGTTTTGGAGATATCAAGCATTGCCATCATGGCTAGCATCCATGAATAGTCATGCCCTCCATGAATTTGTCTAATCCTCTTTTAAAGCCATCCAGTTTGGTGGCCATTTCAGCCTCCTGTAGAAATGAGTACCATGGCTTAACCATGCACCCCACGTTCTGCCGGGTGGAAAAAACAGCTCTCAAATGTGGAGGCAACAGGCGTGGATGATCAAGGAAGAGTTCTGAGTTTGGGGGGGGGGAGAGAGAGAGAGAGAAAGGAAGGAGAACTGTTGCAGGGTTGGGGAATCTCTTTCCAATGCTTCCTTGGGGGTGCCATTTAGGGTTGGGGGCATAGACGAAACTAAAGTGGTGCGGTAGAAAATAACTGTGGGTTTGGGAGGAAAAGAGCAACTCTTGTGGGGGGGTTCTTTCCTACACCTCCTTGTCAGGAGGCTGCCTGGGGCTTGGGGCCACTGCAAAGTGGGGGAAGGAAGAATTCCGAGCTGCAAGAAAGGAAAGGGGGGGGACCTGGGTTGTGGGGGCTGCTTTAGTACTGGGATATCTCTTTCCATGTGTTCTTGAAGGTGCTCATTAGGGTTATTGGGGGCGGGTTTGAAGCAGACAGGGGATAGCAGTGGGCCTGGAGAAGAGTAAGGAACGAGTCTTGGGGTGCTGTTTAGGGTGCAGGCTCCCAGACTCTCCGAGTGTCCCTATTTTCAAAGGACAGCCCCAGATTTACAAAGAAACCATCCTGGTTTCTGGATTTGAGCCCAGAATGTCCCGCTTTTCCTTACGACGTCCCTAGTGATCATCATCATCATGGGATAGCGGGGCGCTCCTATTTTCATCGGAGGTGGTGGTGCGGGGGTATGGGGAGCCTTGAAGGTGGTTTTTTTCCCCCTTGGGGGTGGGGGGTCTGTTATGTACTGAGTTGAATAGGATCCAAACTGCAGCAGTCTGATTGGTCCTAGAACAATAGGATCCAAAAGGCAGCAGTCTGATTGGTCCTAGAACAATAGGATTCAGAAGGCAGCAGTCTGATTGGTCCTAGAACAATGCAGCAGTATGATTGGTTGGCGGGAACCACCCAATCATGCTCCAGATAGAAGTGAATCCACAACTTGATTGGCTTACAGTAGAATTCCGGAATTAGCCAATCATGTGCAGCCCATTGTGTAAATAATGTATATAAAGCAGATACTTTGAGAGGACTTTCATTCCTTCATTCCTCCTCACCACTATGAGCTGAATAAAGAGCATGAAATCACTTTGCGACTCTGAGTATATTTCACTGGCGACGAAGGTGGGATCCCGCTGAGCTGACTGCCACACACAGCACCGCAGCACCGCCACCTGCCGCACCGCTGCCTCTCACCGTGTATCCAGGCTTCAGCTCCGGGACACAAGGAACTCAGAATGGCAGCCGACAGCAGCTTCTCGCCGTTCAACCCAGCATCTGGAGACTGGGAAGCGTACGCCTCCCGTTTCACCTTCCTCCTAGAAGCCAAAGGGGTCACCGATGAAGAAGACGCCAAGAAGAGGGCAATATTCTTCAGCATCTGCGGAGAGGAGACGTTTGAAATTGCCCGGGCTCTCCTTGCACCCGAAGACGTCGCTACTGTTCCATACAAAACAATAATGGAACAGCTGAAGGGGCACTTTTCGCCACAGCCCTCAGTGGTGGCTCGTCGAAATGCCTTCTACGCAAAGCGGCAAGCCCCTGGGGAAACCATAACTGGGTTTGTGACCTCTCTCCGCCAAGCTGCCCGGTTCTGCAACTTCTCAGAGCTGGAGAACATGCTTCGTGACCGCCTCGTCGGTGGCCTGAAGGATGAGAAGCTGCAACGACGCCTCTACGCTAAGAAGGACCTAACGTTCCAGGTCGCTCTGGAGGAGGCCCTGGCAACGGAAGCTGCCGAGAGGTTGACGCAAGAGGCACGGCCGAGCCAGCCGTCCCAAACGAGGGTCCACCACGAAGACCTCACCGACGACTCAGGATCCAACAGGGAGGAGGTACACCGAGTACAGCAGCGCACTCAAGCAGCCCACATACCACAGCTGCCTCGACGAGAAGGAGGGAACTGCGCAAGCTGTGGAGAAAGTCACGAGAGGAGGGCCTGCCGTTTCCGCAATGCAGAGTGCAGGCAGTGCAGAAAATTGGGACACATCGCCCGGGTGTGTCGAGCTCGGCCCACCCGACGCCAGGCATCAGATGACCAATCCAAGAGCCCCAGGTCCCGGGGCCCAACACACCAAGGCAACTCGACGGAGCTCACGGACTTCCAGGTATACCAGTTGCCCCACCCCAACGTAGAGAAAATTTATGTAGAGGTACAGATAGAGGGGGCCCCATGCCGCATGGAGCTTGACACGGGTTCAACTCTATCCATAATCTCAGCAAGAACCTTAAGGAAACTGTGTCCCACTGGGGGTCCCAAACTCAGGCCGGCCCCATTCACCCTCCGGGACTTCCAGAAACGTAAGGTCCCCACAATGGGGGTGGGGACCTTCAGGGTGCAATACCGAGGGCGGACGCGGCAACTGGACTTGCTTGTGGTCAAGTGCCCCTACATTAGCTTACTGGGATTGGCATGGTTTGGACCACTGGGGCTAGCCGTCACCGGGGTGAACCACACTACCTTACAAGTGGACGTGGACGCCATATGCAAGGAATTTCCGGGGGTTTTCGATGGGAAATTGGGACAGTATACGGGCCCCCCCCCATTGCTCTACAGCTTGACCCCGCAGTACGACCAGTCAGGCTCAAGGCCCGCCGGGTCCCGTTCGCCCTGAAACCCCGTATAGACGAGGAATTGGACCGACTCGTGGAGCAAGGAGTGCTGGAGCCGGTGCCTAATGCCCCCTGGGAAACCCCAATCGTCACACCCGTCAAGCCTAACGGTTCGGTCCGCATCTGCACAGACTACAAATGTACCATAAACAAGGCCCTCACGGCCCATGCATACCCAGTGCCAGTGGTCAGCCATGTCCTTGCCACCCTGGCTGGGTCGAAAATTTTTGGCAAGCTGGACTTGGCCCAAGCATATCAACAACTGCCAGTAGATGAGGCCACAGCAGAGGCACAGACGATTGTGACGCACAGAGGAGCGTTCAGGGTAAAGCGGCTGCAATTCGGTGTCAGCGTGGCACCAGGCATATTCCAGAATCTAATGGACTCTCTCCTTAAAGGGATTCCTGGCGTCACCCCCTTCTTAGATGATGTGTTGATTGCCGGGCCCACACCAGAGGAGTTTGAGGACCGCCTCCGCACCGTTCTGCACCGTTTCCAGACGGCGGGTCTCAAGGTGAAGCGGGAAAAATGTCTACTAGGAGTGCCTCAGGTGGACTTTCTGGGATTTATGGTGGATGCAGAAGGGGTCCACCCGACTGGGGACAAGGTACGGGCCATTTGTGATGCCCCAGCGCCCAAGAACAAGTCTGAACTTCAGGCCTTCTTGGGACTATTGAACTTTTACCATTCCTTCCTTCCCCACAAGGCGGCGGTAGCGGAACCCCTACACAGACTCCTGGACAAGCGGGCCCCTTGGGTGTGGGGCCAGCGCCAGGAGGCCGCATTCCAGGCAGTCAAGGACTTGCTTGTCTCAAACTCGGTCTTGGCACACTTCGACGAGAGGCTGCCGGTGGTGCTAGCATGCGACGCCTCACCCTATGGCATTGGCGTTGTCCTGGGACACCAACTCCCGGATGGAAGAGAGGTACCGGTGGCATACTTTTCCCAGACACTCAACGCAACTGAGAGGAACTACTCGCAAATCGACAAGAGGGTCTGGCAATCGTGAAGGGAGTAAAAAAATTCCATGATTTCTTTAATATGGAAGGAAAAAATGCCACGTATGAAGAGCTTACAAGGAAAACAGAGCATGGTATTAAACTTAGACCGTACGATGAGATAAAAAATTTATTTACTAGTTGGTTGCAATACCATCAGGTAAATGATCTGTTAAAAGAAGACAAAAAGAAACTAGGATTTGAAGACAAAAAATCTAAGTTTAATGTGGAAGTTATTGAAGGCAAGAATAAAACTCTGTCTAGAATGTATGATATCTTGTTGGAGTGGCACACAAAGGACGAAGAGGTGAAGGAGGTAATGACCAAATGGGCAATAGATGTCGGACATAATATTGATTTTGAAAGGTGGATTGAATTATGGAACAATAATATGAAGTTTACGGCGTGTACGGCATTGAGAGAAAACTTATGGAAAATGATATATAGGTGGTATCTCACGCCAGTGAAATTGGCTAAGATGTATAGGTTAAAAGCAAAAGATGCTGGAAATGTGGAGAAGTAGAAGGTGATTTCTACCACATGTGGTGGTCATGCAACAAAGTGAAAGGCTTTTGGGAATCAATATACAACGAACTTAAAAAAATCTTTAAATACACGTTTCCCAAAAAGCCCGAAGCTTTTCTGTTAGGAATGATGGGTAAAGAAATTAAAAAAGAAGACAAGATATTATTCCTTTATGCTACCACAGCCGCAAGAATCATGTTAGCACAAAACTGGAAAACGGAAGTTATACCTAATATAAGTGAATGGCAAGTTAAAATGGTAAACTATGCCGAGCTCGCTAGAATAACAGCAAGGATAAGGGATCAAGATGAACGGAAATTTCATGACGACTGGAACAAATATTGGATGTATATTGGAATTAATTGGTAGACGGCACTAGCGGGGGTAGAACAACTCTAACAGTAAGGGGTTACTATTTAAGATCAAAAATAAATTATGTGACAATAGAATTGATTTGACACTTACCAAAGGGGTGGAGGGAAGTCCAAGGCTCGATAGAGCCTAAAACAAGGTGTTTATTTTTTGTATAATTTGGTGGACATAATATGTATAAGTTATTCAAATGAACTTTGTATATATCGATATGTTTATTTGTGTAAATTCCAATAAAAATTTATCTGCAAAAAAAATTTAAAAAAAAATTCCATGATTTCTTGTACGGGCGGCCCTTCACCGTGGTGACTGACCACAAGCCCTTGCTTGGCTTGTTTGCCCCCAAAAAGCAGACCCCCCAAGTGCTGTCTCCTCGCGTCCTCAGGTGGTCAATTTTCCTTGCCAGCTACCAGTATGCACTGATTCACCGCCCTGGGAAGGCGATGGGCCATGCGGACGCCCTCAGTAGGCTACCACTACCGGAAACAGGCCCCGACCCAGCACCTGCACAAGAGGTTATGAGCCTGGAGCTGCTTCCCGACCGCCCCATTCAGGCACAAGAAGTTGCACACCATTCCAAGAAAGATAGGGTCATCTCCCGGGTCCTGGACTGGGTGTGGAGGGGATGGCCCAGCAGCAGCCCCGGGCCAGAATTCGCCGGCTACACAACCCGCAAACATGAACTGTCGGCCCACAAGGGGTGCCTGTTATGGGGAAGCAGGGTCGTTGTTCCCCAGCCCCTCCGCAAAAGGGTCCTCACAGCCCTACACGAGACACACCCAGGGGTAGTAAGAATGAAGGCCCTTGCCAGGAGTTATGTGTGGTGGCCGGGAATCGACGGAGAGATAGAGGCCTGGGTCAAACACTGCCAGGCCTGCCAAGAATCCCGCCCAGATCCCCCAAGGGCCCCAGTCCAGTCCTGGGAGTCCGCCCGAGCACCATGGTCACGCCTGCATGTGGACTTCGCTGGCCCCTTTCAGGGGAAAACATTCTTCATAGTGGTGGACTCCTACACCAAATGGCTGGAAGTCGCACTGGTACCGTCCACTTCTACGTCCGCAGCCATCCGGGTACTACGCAGGCTGTTTGCAACCCACGGGCTCCCTGACACTCTCGTCTCAGACAACGGGACTGCATTTACGTCAGGAGAATTCCAAACCTTCACAGCGCAGAACGCCATCCGCCACATCCGTTCGGCGCCATTCCACCCTGCCACCAATGGCCAAGCAGAACGCATGGTGCGGACCACCAAGGACACCCTTCGCCGCATGACGCAAAGGGATTGGGAGTACCGCCTTGCCACATTCCTCTTAGCACAACACAGCACCCCCAGCTCAACGACTGGCCGGAGCCCCGCCGAACTACTAATGGGTCGGCGCCTTGCAATCAGATTGGACCGCCTTCACCCCGATAGAGCTCAGGATGAGGTAGTGGTGGGGGAAGGCAGGAACCCCCAGACCTTCGAGGCCCAGGACCCAGTGTACGCAAAGAATTTTGGGGCAGGCCCAGCATGGGTACCCGCCACAGTCACCAGGGTCACTGGTCCCGTGTCGTACGAGGTGCTAACGGATGGGGGGCAATGCTGGCGCCGCCACTGCGACCAGATACGGCAACGATTCCCGGGAGAAAACCAGGAGGAGGACAGGTCAGAGGAGTCCCAAGGGAACAGTGGGGCAGTGAGGCCCATAGAGCAGCAGGGGCAAGCAGGAGAGGCAGAATCAGTAAATACAGAGAGGACCCGCGAGGCCGAAAGGACACCGGAACCAGAACTACGACTGAGCGAGCCGGTTGCGCCAGACCAAACAGCCCCATCACAACCAGCATCCTTGGAACATGAGCCAGAACCTGAACCCCGGACCAGGGAACACCACAGGCCGCAACGCACACGTAGGCCGCCGGCGTACCTCGAGGACTATGAATGCGACCTCCCGGGCAGGACTGGAACTTAGAGGGGAGGGGTGTTATGTACTGAGTTGAATAGGATCCAAACTGCAGCAGTCTGATTGGTCCTAGAACAATAGGATCCAAAAGGCAGCAGTCTGATTGGTCCTAGAACAATAGGATTCAGAATGCAGCAGTCTGATTGGTCCTAGAACAATGCAGCAGTATGATTGGTTGGCGGGAACCACCCAATCATGCTCCAGATAGAAGTGAATCCACAACTTGATTGGCTTACAGTAGAATTCCGGAATTAGCCAATCATGTGCAGCCCATTGTGTAAATAATGTATATAAAGCAGATACTTTGAGGGGACTTTCATTCATTCCTCCTCACCACTATGAGCTGAATAAAGAGCATGAAATCACTTTGCGACTCTGAGTATATTTCAGGGTCTTTGGGGGGTGAGATGGCGCGGAGAGAGAGAAAGACGAAAAGTCCAGAGAAATGAAAGGAAGGAAGGGTCTAGGGAAGGATCTGGGGCCGGCGGAGGCCTCGGTGAGCTGGGCTTGGGAACAGCAGTGCTCAGGAGAGGCCTACCCCCACCCCGAGGCGCGCCTCGCCCACTCCCGCTTCCCGCGTCACTCACCGGCAAGCCACCGCCCTGTACGCCAAAGCCGGCCACCCCTTCCCCGCCCCGGAAGCCTCGGAAGCGGAACAAGCGGTCACGGGGCGGAGAGAGGAAGGGACGCTGAGGGAGGCCGGCCGCTGCTGCTGAGAGGGAAGAGAGCGACGGCAGCAACAGGTACCGACGCGCGCCACCCCACCCGCCGCCCTTAGGCAGGCCTCTACCTCCCTGCTCACCTCAGGCCTAGGGGGGCCCCCCTCGCTCTTAGGGGAACCGCGGAAAGCTTCCTTTCAAAAATCCGTTTTAATAAATCCGGAGTGGCCTTGGTCCCTTATAATCTTACTTTACCTGTAATTCCCCCCCCCCCAAAAAAAATAAAAAAATTAGGGGCGGGTGTTACTTGACTGGGGAAACAGCAGGGGAGTGACTGCTTTTCCGCCCAAGCAAAGTAATCCCCTTTAATCCTTTATGGGAAAGGATAAAAGGCGGATCCAGCTGATTTTAAACGGGTCCTCATGAATTCATATAATTTTTTCATTCAAATTAATTAAAACCACCATGATACTGTAGACCATGTCTTACTCTGTAGGCAGAGTAACCCTTTGTTGCCAAGGTGATGTCTCTGCTTTTTAAGATGCTGTCTAGGTTTGTCATTGCTTTTCTCCCATGAAGCAGGCATCTTTTAATTTCGTGACTGCTGTCACCATCTGCAGTGATCATGGAGCCCAAGAAAGTAAAATCTCTCACTGCCTCCATTTCTTCCCCTTCTATTTGCCAGGAGGTGACGGGACCAGTGGCCCTGATCTTCGTTTTTTTGATGTTGAGCTTCAGACCATATTTTGCGCTCTCCTCTTTCACCCTCATTAAAAGGTTCTTTAATTCCTCCTCACTTTCTTTTCTTTTTCTTTTTTTTTTTAAAGATATTTATTAGGGTTTTACAAAAAACAAAGATTTACAGAATAAAAGAAAAACAAAGAAAAATAAAAATACAAAAATACATAAAGAAGAAAAAAAGGAAAATACAAAAAACAAATCCATTTTTTGATATTTTTAAGCTCATTTCCTTGTTTCCTTGACCTCCTCACACCTCCCCTTTTTGCATTCCCATTTACATAATCAATTCAGCAAATCCTTACCCTCTTTCATTTATCTTAGCTCTATATCATAACATATTATAACTCTATATTTTCATCCATTTATCAATTCATTTTTGCATATTCTTATTAACTTTTGTTGCTGAATACCACTTATTGCCAATCCGAACATAATTTTAACATTCATTAATTTTACAATATTTCTGAAGATAGTCTTTAAATTTCTTCCAGTCTTCCTCCACCACTTCTTCTCCCAAGTCTCGGATTCTGCCAGTCATTTCCGCCAATTCCATATAGTCCATCATCTTCATCTGCCACTCTTCCAGGGTGGGTAGATCTTGTGTCTTCCAATACTTTGCAATAAGTATTCTTGCTGCTGTTGTTGCATACATAAAGAAAGTTCTGTCCTTCTTTGGCACCAATTGGCCGACAGTGCCCAGAAGGAAGGCCTCTGGTTTCTTCAGGAAGGTATATTTAAATACCTTTTTCATTTCATTATAGATCATTTCCCAGAAAGCCTTAATTCTTGGGCACGTCCACCAAAGGTGAAAGAATGTACCTTCAGTTTCTTTACATTTCCAACATTTATTATCGGGCAAATAATATATTTTTGCAAGCTTGACTGGGGTCATGTACCACCTGTATATCATTTTCATAATATTCTCTCTTAAGGCATTACATGCCATAAATTTCATACCTGTGGTCCACAACTGTTCCCAGTCAGCAAACATGATGTTATGACCGATATCCTGTGCCCATTTAATCATTGCAGATTTAACCGTTTCATCCTGCGTATTCCATTTTAACAGCAAGGTATACATTCTTGAAAGTATCTTAGTTTTGGGATCTAACAGTTCTGTTTCCAATTTTGATTTTTCCACCTGAAAGCCATTTTTTTTGTCCAAATTATAGGCCTCTCTTATTTGATAATAATGAAACCAATCTCGCACTTTATCTTTTAATTTCTCAAAACTCTGCAATTTCAATTTGTCTCCTTCTTGTTCCAATATTTCCCAATATTTCGGCCATTTGGCCTCCATATTGAGCTTTTTCTGAGCCTTCGCTTCCATTGGTGACAACCACCTTGGGGTTTTGTTTTCCAATAAGTCTTTGTATCTTATCCAGACATTGAACAATGCTTTCCTGACAATATGGTTTTTAAATGCTTTATGTGCTTTAACCTTGTCGTACCACAAATATGCATGCCACCCAAAAACATTATTGAAACCTTCCAAATCCAAAATGTCTGTGTTCTCAAGAAGCAGCCAGTCTTTCAACCAGCAGAATGCTGCTGATTCATAGTAAAGTTTAAGGTCTGGCAGGGCAAATCCGCCTCTTTCCTTTGCATCAGTTAATATTTTAAATTTTATTCTAGGCTTCTTGCCCTGCCAGACAAATCTAGAAATATCTCTCTGCCACTTCTTGAAACAGTCCATCTTGTCCAAAATTTGCAAGGATTGAAACAAAAACAACATTTTTGGCAATACATTCATCTTTATAGCTGCAATTCGGCCCAACAAGGAAAGCTTCAAATTTGACCATATTTCTAAATCTTTTTTCACTTCTGTCCAGCATTTCTCATAGTTATCTTTAAATAAGTTTAAGTTCTTAGCAGTCATATTAACCCCCAAGTATTTTACTTTCTTGGCTAATGTTAAACCAGTCTCCTTCTGAAACCTCTCTTTCTCAATCGGTGTTAAGTTTTTCTCAAGAACTTTAGTTTTTGACTTATTCAGTTTAAATCCTGCCACATGACCAAATTCTTGAATCAGTTCTAATACTCTTTTCGTACTAGATTCTGGCTCCTGTAACGTCAAAACTAAGTCATCTGCAAAAGCCTTCAATTTGTATTGTTTGGCTCCGACCTGAATACCTTTAATCAAACGGTCCCTTCTAATCATATTTAACAAAACCTCCAGGACTGAAATAAAAAGCAATGGGGAGATTGGGCAACCTTGTCGTGTACCTTTCTCTATCTTAAATTCCTCTGTTACCACATTGTTAACAATTAGTTTAGCCTTTTGTTCTGAATAAATTGCACTTATACCATTTTCAAACCCTTGGCCAATCCCCATCCCCTGAAGATTCTTCTTCATAAAACTCCAAGAAATATTGTCAAAGGCTTTCTCCGCATCTATAAAAATTAAAACTGCTTTGGTATTTATGTTCACTTGCAACTTCTCCAAGATATTAATTATATTCCTCGTGTTGTCTGACAAGTGTCTACCTGGAAGAAAGCCAGCTTGGTCCTTATGAATTTCTTCCCCTAATACTTTTTTTAACCTGTTAGCCAAAATGTCAGCAAATATTTTGTAATCCACATTGAGCAGGGATATGGGGCGGTAGTTCTTAAGTTGCGTCTTTTCAGACTCAGTTTTCGGTATAAGTGTAATGTAGGCTTCCTGCTGCGACTCCGGTGCCTTTTTCCCCTCTAAAATTTCATTGCAAACCTCCTTTAGTGGCCGAATTAACCAATCTTTCAAAGATCTGTAGTATTTGGAGGTTAATTAATTCCTCCTCACTTTCTGCCATCAAAGTTGTGTCATCTGCATATCTGAGGTTGTTGATATTTCTTCCGGCAATCTTAATTCTGCCTAGGGATTCATCCAGCCCAGCCTTTCGCATGATGAATTCTGCATATAAGTTAAATAAGCAGGGAGACGATATACAGCCCTGTCGTACTCCTTTCCCAATTTTGAACCAATCAGTTGTTCCATATCCAGTTCTAACTGTAGCATCTTCTCCCACGTAGAGATTTCTCAGCAGACAGATGAGGTGATCAGGCACTCCCATTTCTTTAAGAACTTGCCATAGTTTGCTGTGGTCGACACAGTCAAAGGCTTTTGCATAGTCAATGAAGCAGAAGTAGATGTCTTTCTGGAACTCTCTAGCTTTCTCCATAATCCAGCGCATGTTTGCAATTTGGTCTCTGGTTCCTCTGCCTCTTCTAAATCCAGCTTGCACTTCTGGGAGTTCTCGGTCCACATACTGCTTGAGCCTGCCTTGTAGAATTTTAAGCATAACCTTGCTAGTGTGTGAAATGAGTGCAATTGTGCGGTAGTTGGAGCATTCTTTGGCACTGCCCTTCTTTGGGATTGGGGTGTAGACTGATCTTCTCCAATCCTCTGGCCACTGCTGAGTTTGCCAAACTAGCTGGCATATTGAGTGTAGCACCTTAACAGCATCATCTTTTAAAATTTTAAATAGTTCAGCTGGAATACCATCACTTCCACTGGCCTTGTTATTTGCAGTGCTTTCTAAGGCCCATTTGACTTCACTCTCCAAGATGTCTGGCTCAAGGTCAGCAACCACACTACCTGGGGTGTACAAGCCATCTATATCTTTCTGGTATAATTCCTCTGTGTATTCTTGCCACCTCTTCTTGATGTCTTCTGCTTCTGTTAGGTCCTTACCACTTTTGTCCTTTATTATGGTAATCTTTGTATGAAATGTTCCTTTCATATCTCCAATTTTCTTGAACATATCTCTGGTTCTTCCCATTCTGTTGTTTTCCTCTATTTCTTTGCATTGCTCGTTTAAGAAGGCCTTCTTGTCTCTCCTTGCTATTTTTTCTTGTCTCTCCTTGCTACCCCTTCATGGATCACTGCCTTGCCGTGGCGAAAGGGCTTGAATAACTCAGAGAAGCTGTGAACTATGCCGAGCAGGGCACCCAAGATGGACAGGTCATAGTGGAGAGTTTTGACCAAACGTGATCCACCTGGAGGAGGAACCGGCAAGCCACTCCAGTATCCCTGCCAAGAAAACTCCATGGACAAACCTTTGTTTAACTCTTGATAAATGTCAGCTTGCTGAGTTATTTTGTACCATTGTGTTATATTTGTGCTCAACAAGGGAAACCCACATGACCTGAAGTTGTTGCTGTGCAATGCTAGGTCAATGACTCATAAGACTACTGCAATCCATGACTTGATCGTGGATGGAGGACTTGACCTGGCATGTGTAACAGAGACTTGGTTGGATGAAGCAGATGGGCCTGTCCTAGCTGCTGCTTGTCTACCAGGTTTCTCTTACGCACAGCAACCCAGGTCATGTGGGCGGGGAGCGGGGGTTGCAGTGATTTTTAGGAAGTCACTAGCTTGCATCAGGCGTCCTACTGGGAAGACCCAGTTCTCTGAGTGCATGTTCTGGAAGTTGGGCAATAGTGGCAGTACAGGATTCCTTTTGGTGTACCGACCTCCCTGCCAAGGATTCCCTGCCCGAGCTGTTTCAGGTCGTGGCGGATGTTCTCCTGGAGACACCTAGTTTGGTTGTCCATGGGGATTTTAACCTCCATGCCAACACGACCTTACAAGGGGCTGCTCAGGACTTCATGGAAAGCATGGCCTCCATGGGGCTGTCCCTGAATAAGTCTGGCCCAACTCATAGTCACGGACATGCCTTAGACCTGGTGTTCACCTCTAGTGACGTGGGTGATCTGACACTAAGTAAAAGTGAAACAAAAGAAGTGCCATGGTCAGATCACTTCCTGGTGCAAGTGGACTTCTCCGCAACCCTTCCCCTCTGCAGAGAGGTGGGACTGATTTGGATGGTCCGCCCCCGCCACTTAATGGATCCAAATGGGTTCCAGCTGATTCCCTGGTGGCCCACTGGAATGTGGAGTTAACCATGGCTATCAACTGTCTGGCTCCGAAGTGCCCACTCCAACTCCATGGAGCCCGGACAGCCCCGTGGTTTTCTCTGGAGCTGAGGGCGAGGAAACAGTCGCTCATAGTCACGGACATGCCTTAGACCTGGTGTTCACCTCTAGTGACGTGGGTGATCTGACACTAAGTAAAAGTGAAACAAAAGAAGTGCCATGGTCAGATCACTTCCTGGTGCAACTGGACTTCTCTGTGACCCTTCTGCCCCTCCCTGAAAGGAGGCCGCCCTAAAGGGGGCCTAATAATAGGCATCTCCCTCAACCTACATTCCAAATTTACTCTAGTACAGGCCTTGCCTCCCTACGCCCTCACCGGGCTGATTGCGGGGGAAAAGATCTCGCTCCTAGTTACAAATGTTTACTTGCCACCTGGGGGTTCTTCCCTTGAACTGGGCTCTAAATGGGGCTCGCTAGAAGAGCATTTGCTCTCATGCTATGTTAAGTTTCCTAACACCCCGGCCATAATTGGTGGCGATTTTAATGCCCGTACGGCAGCAAATTGGGACTCGTTGACCAAAGCCAAATGGTGGGTTACCCCAAACCTTGATAATTATGACCTGGAACACATCATGAAGAGAACTTCTAAGGACCACAGAGCAAATGAGGCTGGAGTACTCCTCTATCAAATGGCCATCCGTTTGAATTTGGTCCCCTTAAATGGCACATGCCTCCCCGATATTCCAGGGGATTTCACTCACCTGAGCGTTAAATCAAACAGCGTCCTCGATTACCTGTTGGTCTCTAGGTTTCTATTTAAGTGTATTTCCACTTTTAAGATCGAGAATGTACAATTTAGTGATCACCTTCCCCTTGTTGCTAAGCTTTCCCTGAACTGGCAGCCGGAGGCTCATAGACATGCGACTCAGTTGGTAACCAACGAATCTTTCCAAGTAAGAGGAATCAAATGGTCGGAGACACAGGCTCAAAGGTACCTGGAATTCTTTCAAAAAGAAATCCTCGGGCCCTATCCCAACATAGGCTCTGCCTCAGACGAGCATAGCATAGTATTGAAGCGCTTCTACCATCATATGACTGATCTTACGTCCTTCTTCAGGTTACCACCCAAAAATTTAAATCGAAACAAGTATACTCACGGTGCTCCCTGGTATAATTCTCAGTGCAAACAAGCAAGACAGCGCCTCCGTGCTATATATAATGCATACAAGACCTCTGATGCATCTACTCTGCCAGCTAGCTATGCACAAGCCAAGCAAGTTTACAAACGCACGCAGATAATTGCCAAGCGTGAGTCGCAACATAATCGTTGGCAGGCTCTGATTACTGCTTCAAAACCACACAGATCCAGGGAATTCTGGTCTTTGATTAACAGAAGGGGGAGGAATTCCCCAAGGGCAGTCATCTCTGCACCGACATGGGAACGGTTCCTGAAGAAATGCTTCTCACAGGCAGATGCTCCCTCCGACCATCTGATGCACCTGTTTACCCACCTACCTATTTGGCCTCCCACCGATCCTGACGAAATAGCCAAGTTAATAGCTCAGCTGAAACCGGGCAAAGCCCCTGGGCCCGACCTGATCCCTGCTGAAGCCATCAAACTACACCCACAATGGTGGGCCGGCATCTTGGCCAAAACCTTCGATGCAATCAACGCTTCCGGTCTCATCCCCAAAACATGGAGGGAGGCCATTATTGTACCAATTCATAAAAAAGGTTCTCCAACAGAGCCGGAAAACTACCGTATCATCAGCCTCCTTTCGATCACAGGGAAAATTTATGCCAGCTTTTTGATGACTAAATTATCGCGATGGGTAGATGAGACTAACCAGATTGGCCATGAACAAGCAGGGTTCAGAACTAAACGCTCTACAACCGATCATGCGATAGTTCTTTATCATCTGGCACGGAAGTACTCCTCCCCCCCCCCCCCCCGGGGCTACCTCTGTGCTGCCTTCTTAGATCTAAAGGCAGCCTTTGACAGCGTTCCTAGAAATATTCTTTGGGAGAAACTTGCGAAACAGGGCATTGATAGAAGACTCTTATGGCTCATAAGCCAGCTCCACGAAGGTACCCTTGCCAGAGTGAGATTCACTCCAGCGGGCGACCTTACAAATTCGATACCAATAAACAAGGGAGTGCGCCAAGGATGTATATTGGCTCCCTGCCTATTCAACCTATTCATCAGCGACATGCGAGCACCCCTAGTCAACTCATCTCCAAGTACACACGCGCCTAGACTAGCGGATTACCGCTGCCCACTCCTTTTATATGCGGACGACGCGGTAATTCTATCTTATACACGTGTTGGACTAACCAGAGCTCTGAAGATCTTTGCCACATATTGTCAACTCAATCAATTAACCATCAACCATGCCAAGTCCAAGATCCTGATCTTCTCCAGAAGCCGGAGATTATACAAATGGAAGCTTGGTGGGGCAAAAATAGAGCAAGTCCTAAAATTTCAATACCTAGGAGTTATTTTTCAATACAATTTGGGGTGGAAAGCTCACATTCAACACCTACTTAATAAGGCCAAAACCTTGTCATATGCGCTCCTCCGATTCTTCTTTTCGGATGGAGCTTTGCATGTTCCCTCGGCCCTAAAGGTGTTCAAGGCAAAAGTGGTTGCCGTGCTTGCTTATGCTGCCCCGCTCTGGGCCGTGATGACAGATCTTGCTCCCCTTGAGACTCTGCAAAGCCAATTCCTACGTCAGCTCCTAATGCTCCCCCTGTGCGTAAGCAACGCAGCCATGCGACTAGAATTGAAGGTCGCATCCCTAGAAACTTGCCTGTGGAAGCAAGTCTTCAATTACTGGTTATCATTGTGGCATAGATTACCAAACCATTACCTTGCCCAATGCTTATGGCGAGATGAATTCTCTAGCCTTTGGACTAGTAGAATTCATGCCAAACTCCTGAGTTATGGAATCTCTCCCTCAGATTCCCTAAAACTAGACCAAATCACTGCTCAGAGACTGATCCGCCAAAGACTGGATGACATCGATTTACAGCGAAATTATACGCTGGGGGGAGGTGTTTGTTCGCCCCAGAACATTGGTATCACTTTAACTTACTGCGTTCCATCATACCTCTCCTCCCTTTCGACTGTTGCACATAGACTGGCCTTCACCAAAGCGAGGTTTAACGTTTTTCCCTCCAATGTCCTGAGACATAGGTTCTCAAAGGGCCAAGCCCCCGCCGTGTGCGAATGTGATAAGGTGACGCCGGAGTCGCTCCAGCACATTATGTTCACTTGCCCCTTGTTTAATGTGCTACGGGCAAACTTGTTGGGATCAATCATACAGAAACTAGAGGGTACCCCACCAAAATTCCACCTTGCCCAAATCTTGCAGGACAAGGATACCCACACGACCCTGAAGGTGGCTAGGTTCCTAGTTGCTGTCCTTTCCCAAAAGCGACGCCAAGGAGCTCTACAAGCTAATTAAGGCGTAGTATGCCTTTCCATTTTATAGTATTTTATTGTTATAGTGGTGTTTTAGCGATTGCTTTTTTTTCTCCTTACGGCACAAGCTGTTATTTATGTGTGTTTTTACCTGTATGGGCCTATGGCCGTAATAAATGATATTCTAGTCTGTGACCCTTCTTCTCTGCAGGGAGGTGGGACCAATTCGGATGGTCCGCCCCCGCCACTTAGTGGATCCAAATGGTTTTCAGAGAGTGGTAGGAGATGCTTTATCCCATGTTGATGGCCTTTCAGCTGATTCCCTGGTGGCCCGCTGGAATGCGGAGTCAACCAGGGCTATCGACTGTCTGGCTCCGATTTGCCTTCTCCGATTGCATGGAGCCCGGACAGCCCCGTGGTTTTCCACGGATCTGAGGGCAATGAAACAATCGTTGAGACGGCTAGAGCGCTGGTGGCAGATGACGATACGATACGATATCTTTATTGTCATTGTCCCTTGCGGAACAATGAAATTGAAAACTACATAAAACTACCACAAAACTACATAAAAACTACATAAAACATTCAAAAACCCCTAAAAACTCTAAAACCCCATTTTAAAACACACTATACTACAGAAACCCCTTATGCTGCGTTTAGAACCAGAATTGCATTAGCGTAGAAACTGTTTTTCAGGCGGCTAGTCCTGGCCTTTATAACCCTATACCTTCTTCCAGAAGGCAGACGCTGAAAGAGATCATTTCCGGGGTGCGTACTATCATGTGCTATCTCTGCTGCTTTCTTATGGCACCTGGCAGCATAGATTTGATCTAAGGTGGGAAGACTGCACCCAATAATTCTCTCTGCAGTCCTTACAACCCTGGATAGCATTGTTTTTTCCCTGGCTGTGCAGCTCCCAAACCACACGCACAGACCATAAGTTAGTACGCTCTCTACAGTGCAATGGTAGAATGCCATCAACAGGTCCTTTGAGAGATTGTTTTTCCAAAGGATTCTCAGAAAATATAACCTCTGTTGTGCTCTCTTCACCAGGTCTTTGCTGTTCTCTCCCCAGGTTAGGTCGTCTCTCAACTCCATTCCCAGAAATGGAAACACTGAGACCTGTTCCACGCACTTCCCCTCAATAATAAGTGGCTGAATATTCAATTTACATTTCCTAAAGTCCACAATGATCTCTTTTGTTTTCTTTAAGTTAAGCAGTAAGTTGTTTTTCCTGCACCACTCCCCCAACTGCTCAACTTCCTTCCTATAGGCCGTCTCCCCCTCTCCAGCCGTAATTAAACCAACCACCGTTGTATCATCTGCGAACGTAATGATCTTATTAGTGGGGTATTTGGGGGCACAGTCAGCTGTATAGAGCGTGTATAAAAGCGGGCTCAACACGCACCCCTGCGGCGTCCCCGTATTTGTGATGAGATCCGCAGAGACGTGGGAACCCAACCTGACCCTTTGGGAACGGTTTGATAGAAAGTCTAATATCCACCTGCACAAACAGACTCATTCTGAAGCTGACCGGACACGAGTTAGAGCTCAATGTCAAGCCTACCAAGTGGCGGTAGCGACGGCGAAGAAGACTTTCTTCACCGCCTCTATTGCATCTGCAAAAAATAGTAGCAGGAGACTCTTTCAGGTGGTTCGCAATTTAACGGAACCACTTTTACCACCGGGGCCTTGTAAAGACCCCAAGATCTCCTGCAACGATTTTGCGAATTTTTTTGCAGATAAATTGGGAAGGAGGTGGGAGCAGGGTTGGGGCGGGAGAGTGCTAGAGCCCTTTCTGGTCAAGTTGCATGGAATCAATTTCAATCCGTTACCCCCAAGGATGTGGACAGGCGCTGGATCTCAGTGTCCAGGCTGAACGATGGGGGTGGAGATGCTCCTTCAGGTATACAGGACCGAGGCCGTTTAGGGCTTTAAAGGTCAGCACCAACAGTTTGAATTGTGCTCAGAAACGTACTGGGAGCCAATGCAGATCTCTCAGGACCGGTGTTATGTGGTCCCGGCGGCCACTCCCAGTCACCAGTCTAGCTGCCGCATTCTGGATTAATTGCAGTTTCCGGGTCACCTTCAAAGGTAGCCCCACGTAGAGCACATTGCAGTAGTCCAAGCGGGAGATAACTAGAGCATGCACCACTCTGGCGAGACAGTCTGCGGGCAGGTAGGGTCTTAGCCTGCGTACCAGGTGGAGCTGGTAGACAGCTGCCCTGGACACAGAATTAACCTGCGCCTCCATGGACAGCTGTGAGTCCAAAATGACTCCCAGGCTGCGCACCTGGTCCTTCAGGGGCACAGTTACCCCATTCAGTACCAGGGAGTCCCCCCCCCCACCCGCCCACATGAAAGGTTGTAGCAGTTCCACAGAATCCTTTCACACAGTCTAAGACAAGGATTTCCGGAATATTGGCCTTGTTTCGCCGTCCTGGGCTTCATCAGTAGTTAAAGCTCATATGTGATATTACAGGACAGTGGATCTTATGGCATAGCAGTAGCTGCAGCCGTAAGATCCACTGTCCTGTAATATCACATATGAGTTTTTGGTGAAACAAGGCCAGTATTCCGGAAATCCTTGTCTTAGACTCTGTGAAAGGATTCTGTGGAACTGCTACATACAACCTTTCATGTGGATTGTTGGACCTTATGAACAGACAGGTGGAATAGACACTAGTACACGGATGGACCTTATGCATGAACTGACTAGAGAATGATCTGATCCACTGGGTCTTCTGCTTTGTTCATTTGTTGAACTTTATGAGTTACTTCCGTTGAAATTTATGATTTGATACATGAATAGTATACCTTATTTATCTAAGAACACAGCCGGTTACGTCTCTGTGGCAAGTGTGGCAAACATAGTGCCATCCAGATATTTTAAGATAACAACTCCCATCACCCTTGCCCATTATCATGCTGTCTGGGAATTTGAAGTCCATAACATCTGGATGATACCACATTCAATTCTGATCCAACCTAGATAGATACCAATGGTCAGGGATGCTGGGAGTTGTAGTCTTCAATACCTGGAAAGAACCATGTTGGGCTACCCTTGCTATAGGTAAACAAATTATTGCCTGCAGATTAGTTGATCCTCAGCTATAGAGAGAGAGGTTATGTGGGATGGGGAAGAGTTCAAGGGAATTATTGTTGTTGTTGTTGTTGCTGTTGTTATAGAATCTTATTCATGGGGACAGAGAAACAGCAATGTGATGTATTTAATCTCACTTTAGTAGCAGGCATTGTTTGATCTACAGACATTTTTCTTTTCTTTTTTTAACTGTTTTTTCTGCATTTTTGTTTAGTTTTTTTGAACGGTATAAGTTTTTATAAACGTTTGCGTGAAGGAAGAATAGGAGAGATGGCATCTACAAGTAATGCATTTGTTTCTTTTATGATACTCTGGTATTGACTCTGTAGTTCTTTCTAGAAGAAGGATCTAAATGCAAATATTACTCCTGCCTTTCTGAAATTATCCGAAAGAGAACTGGAGTGTGATTAGGGGGATGGAGGGGGTGGACCAGACCAAAAAAGTTGATGAGTTGCTGTTTGAGACAGTGAAATCTGTAGCCTTTTACACATGTGGCATCCATTGCCAACTTTATATAAGGTTTTACTGTCATTAGTTCAGTGGCAGGGAATCTCCACTTTTACTTGCCACCCAGTGCTTCATAAATGGTAGGAGCTCTACTCCAACGGCTGCATTCTCCTCATGCTTCAAACAGTAATCTTATACTGTACTGTATGATTCCTGCATTCCTTTGATCTTGTGTGTATTGTCTGTGATCAAATCTGATTTTCTACACTGCTGATCACACCTTATTGAAAGAGCTAAGAATGACTTTTCCAGAGTATGGGGTGGGGAAGAAGAGGGAGGCTTTTGCTAGCTTGATTCTGCTCTTTATCTCAAAGCTGTTGAGTTTTGCCCTGCGTATGACTGAAACTGCGACTCAGAGTAAGTTGTGGAGAAAGCAGACCGCAGTGGCTATGTGGGCAAACCCTTCTGCTTTTACCATCTTGCCTTTTATTTCTTAAGCTGCCAGTTGCATCTGTGGCTTTATTGTCCAGAATATGCTTTTCATGTGTGGTGCAAGTTCTCTAGTTCCTACAAATAAGGTGCTTCTGAGATGAATGCATTTGGGTGTACTGCTACTTTGCGGCTATTAGCAACACAGCAGGTTGGATAACAAAGGTTGAGAGAAGCTACTGTTAGGCCAACAGGTAACCATGTTTTCTCTTCTCTTGTTCCCTGAAACACAAGAACAAAAGATGAGCAAGAACAAAGATGATGCTCCCCATAAATTGGAGAGCCAGTTTATACTGAGACTGCCTCCGGTAAGAGACCCTTTGCAACAAATAGCTTCAAAGTGCTCTGTGTTTGCTTCCTGATTCTATTGCTGGAGGCACAAATATGGGTTGGTACAGTGGGACCTTTCCGTACACCCTTGTTCAGCCCACGTCTTCAGCGCCTGCATGGGCTGGGTGTCAGAAGCACCTTCTCCGACCTTCCGATCACAGGAACGTAAGAACAGCAACACAGCATTCCTGAGGAATAGGTCCTGGTGCAGTAGACTCACATTTGCTCATGTGAGCACCTGAAATGCAGCAGAGTAACGGAAGCAAAGCTGTGGAGGTGTTTTTTTTACAATTATAACAAAAACAACATAACAAAAAGAAGAAACAACAACAGAAAAACATACAAAGCAAAAAAAAACCACCACAGCAATAAAAAACATAATCTTTATCCCATATCCCTTAAAACCCAAATTTTATTTACATTGTTAATTGACCTCCTCAATTCCCTCCCTTCTGAATTTCCTTGTATCTGCATGTAACAGCTTTCCAATATCATTCTTAAACAAAAATATTCCAGCTCTTATCTAATTTATTCACTTTTCTTACTGTTCTGAATCCCATTTATTTAATTTAATCCTAATTTAATCCTAGGCCTATTTGGTACTTTCAAGTGATTTCTAGTTTTTTATATTACAATATTTATTCAAATAGTCCTTAAATTTCTTCCAATCTTCTTGATATTCCTCTTCTTTCTGGTCACGGATTCTTCCAGTCAGGTCGGCTAGCTCCAAAAAATCCAACATCTTCATCTGCCATTCTTCCACCATTGGAATTTCTTGAGACTTCCAGTTTTTTGCTAACAGCAGTCTTTTTTTGGGCAATTCAGTCTTTTTTGGGCAATTCCATTCCTATTATTCCAAGTAGAAAGGCCTCTGGTTTCTTAATGAATGTATTTTTCAACATTTTTTTCATTTCATTATATATTTTTCCTAGAAGTCTTTCAGCTTGGGACATGTCCACCACATATGAAAAAACATACCTTCTTTCTCTCTACATTTCCAGCATATATTATCATTCGTGTGGTAGATCTTTGCCAATTTTACTGGGGTTAAATACCATCTATACATCATTTTCATGATGTTTTCTTTTAATACCGTACATGCAGTAAATTCAATCCCTTTCTTCCATAACCTTTCCCAATCTTCGTACATTATATTATGTCCAACATCTCTTGCACACTCAGTCATCACCGATTTAACTTGTTCATCCTTTGTATGCCACTCCAACAACAAATTATATATTTTAGACATATTCTTAACTTTGGTATCTAACAACTCCGTTTCCAATTTGTTTATTTTTTCTGTTGCAAAACCATTTCTCCTACCAAGCTTATATAATTCATTAATTTGGTAATATTGTAACCAGTTCACTTTGTCTTTAATTTGTTCAAATGGTTTTAATTTAAAACCTTCCTGTTCTTCCTTCAATAAATCCAAATTCCTCAACCATTTATTTTCCATGTTTAACTTTTCTTGGGTCTTTGCTTCCATTGGCGATATCCACATGGGTGTTCCCTTATTGGCCAAACAAGCCTTTGTATCTCTTCAAAAGAACACCACTTGGCGTCAAAACCTATCTGAGATCCTGGTTAGATACACCCTACCGGAGTTTAATATTCTCAAACTGTGGAGCCCGGACAAAGTTCGGGAATGGATCCTGGAGAGAGACGCTCTGTTAGATATCACAAAAATACAGAACCCAGGGTCCTCCTACTGGTTTCCCCGACTGAAAACAGTCAAAACCTGCGCCAATTATTTGGTGAATATCACCAATCCCACCCTTCGGAGAGCTTTCACCATGGCCCATTTTCAGACCATTCCTACGGCCTATTTGTCAGGCAGATATGCAAAAATCCCAGTAGAGCAGCGTATATGTCCTTGTCATATGAGAACCAAAGAGGATCTCACACATTACATGTTGTATTGTCCCATCTATTCGGCCTTCAGGGATGCGATGTTACAAACTATTCCCAAATCAATAGCTAACTCTGAGGACCAAATAAAGTTTTTACTGGTGGACGCTGATCCACGGATTTCTCACGTGGTAGCGGTCTTTGTGGTGAAGGCTATGAAAACTAGGGTATGGTTCCTGGAGGAAATGGTGAGGTCCCTCCCATTGCTCTCCTAACCTGTTGCTGTATCTTTTTTCCTGAATGGCGAGGTTTTTTGGGTAGTTTCCTTGCTGGGACAGCATGGCATGAATTTTAGCTTATTTTTATAATTTTATTGGTCATCTTTTAATAATGTTTTATGGTATTTTGTGTAAAGGCATGGACCTCACAAGTCTAATAATAAACTTGACTTGACATGGGTGTTTTCCTTACTAAGAGATCTATATACCTCTATGGTCCTTTATCTTGTCATACCATACGTATGCATGCCATCCAAATAGATTGTCAAATCCCTCCAAATCTAACATATCCACATTGTCTAATTGAATCTAGTCCTTAATCCAGCAGAAGGCAGCAGCTTCAAAATATATCTTCAAGTCTGGCAGGGAAAATCCCCCTCTTTCTTTTACATCTGTAAGTAGTTTATATTTGATTCTGGGTTTTTTCCCCTGCCAGATAAATTTCGACACTGCTTTCTGCCATTCTTTAAAACAATTGACGTTATCAATTGGTAGAGCTTGAAATAAAAATAACATCTTAGGCAATACATTCATCTTAACCACCGATATTCGGCCCATCAGTGATAGTTTTAAATTTGACCATCTCTCTAGATCTCTCTTAATTTCATTCCATAATTTTTCATAATTGTCTTTATATAAATTCAGATTTTTCACCAATAAATTCACACCCAAATATTTAACTTTTTTCACAAAAACAAGACCTGTCTTTTCTTGAATAATTTTTCTTTCCCCATTCTCTAAATTTTTTTCTAAAACTTTGGTTTTGCTCTTATTTAATTTAAATCCTGCTACCTGCCCGAACTCCTGAATCAACTCCAGTGCTTTTATTGCACTGGTTTCTGGATCCTGTAAAGTTAAAACCAAATTATCAGCAAAGGCTTTTAATTAGTTTTGTTTGGATCCTACTGTGATGCCTTTGACCTCCTCCTCTTTCCTCAACATATTTAGCAAGATCTCCAGAACCGAAATAAATTGAGGCATTCTCAAAGTAAAGGAAGGATTGAACTCTGATTAATAAGAATACACACAGAGGCTTGAACCAGCAAGACTCCGGGAAGGGTGCGTATAATAATCTGTCTCTCCACCCCCTGGCCCAAGTCGTTTTATTCACAAAATACCTTTTTACAGAGTGTTCTAAGAACCAATCAGATTTCTTCTGAGCATTTCAACAAGCCCCACGTGGGGACAAAGTTAAACTACAAACACTAGTTAAGCACACATACTTTTGGGGTAAATGAATGAAAACTACAAAGGAGTGCATTCAGCCACCCCGGATTTCATAAACAATCAATACACATGATAAGAAGGATGGCCAGGAAGACAGCGATCATTATCACCTTTATGTGAGACCTGTTTCCTGGCCCTAAGATTAATATCCTAAGATTAACATATCAGAAAAGCTACAGCAAAGAAACTGCCCACTGTCTTTGATGACCCAGGACGCCTGCCTGTCTAAGTGTGTACGTGACTTGTGAAGAAAGAGAAATGGAACAGGGATGCAGAGGTGTGGATTGATCAAGAATCATATCAAAATAGTTTAAACCCAGTCAATGCAATGCTTTCATTGCTGACACAGATGGTTTACTCTATATTTGTTGTAATTCTTCATAGCAATCCCACCTGATCACTACAATAAATAGCAGAGGGGAAAGTGGGCACCCTTGCCTGGTTCCTTTCTCAATTCTAATTTCCTCTGAGACCACATTATTAAGTATAATTTTTGCTTTTTGTTCAAAATAGATCGCATTAATAGCATTTAGAAATTCCTGTCCAACCTCAATTCTTTCTAATTTTTTTTTGTAAAAAACCAAGAAAAGTTGTCAAAGGCCTTCTCAGCATCAATAAACATTAACATTGCTTTACAATTTCTTTTCACTTCCAACCTTTCTAATACAACAATTATATTCCTAATGTTATCTTTCATATGTCTCCCCGGCAGAAAACCTGCCTGGTCCTTGTCGATATAATCTGATAAAACCTTTTTCAATCTGTTGGCCAAAATATTTGCAAAAATGTTATAATCCACATTAAGTAATGAGATCGGTCTATAGTTTTTCACATCGGATCTATCTTGATCTGGTTTTGGAATCAGGGTTATAAATGCATCTTTCCAGGTTTCGGGTGCTTTGTCCCCTCTTAAAATCTTATTGCATACATCCGCCAATGGCTGAATTAACCAATCTTTCAAAGTTTTGTAGTATTTTGCAGAAAGACCATTTGGTCCTGGGGCTTTGCCAAGCTGCATCTGGTTTATTGCTGTCTCCACCTCTTGTCCTGTAATCATAGCATTAAGTAGGATCCTTTTACCCTTGGGAATTTTTTGCATTTCATTTACTTTGATAAATTGCTCAATTTTTTCTTTATCTTCTTTACCTTTTTTATACAGCAGTTTATAGTATTTCTGAAAACAGATTTTCCTTCTGATACAATATTTGTAATGGTACTTTGTTTCTGTCTCTGTTTTAATTGCCAAGCAAGCAATTTTCCACATTTATTTGCAAATTCAAAATTTCTCTGTTTCATCATTTTTATTTTCCATTCTATTTCCTGATTAATAATTTGAGAAAATTGGATCTGCAAAACTTTTAATTTCTTTTTGAATCTGCTGGCTCTTAGGATTGGATCTTAGACTCTTCTCTTTGTCTTTTAATTGAGACAGAATATTTTCTTTTTTCTCATTCTGTATCTTTTTCTTAATCAAATTTTGTTGTATGAGGAATCCTCTCATTACAGCCTTACTTGCATCCCAAATGACTCTTGTTTCCACCTCTGAATTCATATTTATTTCAAAATAATTTTTTAGAGTCTTTTGAGCCTTACTAATCAACTGCTCATTCCTCAACAGCTCATCATTCATTCTCCATCTGAAGGATCCCTGCAGAGATAATTTCTCTCCAAAAACACTGCATTGTGATCTGAGCAAGTCTTTGGGCAAATTTCAATTTTAGTTACCCTGGGAGCCAAGTCTCTGGATATCCATAAATAATTGTTTCTCGGAAATGATTGGTTTGCATTTGGAAAAAAAGTAAAGTCTCTTTCTATTGGATTTCGTAGTCTCCATATGTCTGACAGATCATATTTATCTGCCATATCAAAGAAAGTCTTTGGTAATCTGCCAGCATTCTGAAATTTCTGTCTCTGTGTTTTATCCATAAATGTTGATGCTACTCCATTCAGATCTCCCATCAGAATCAATTTATAATCCAAATACTCCAAAAGTTTTAAATCCAGGTTCTTGAAAAATTCTGCTTTGCCATCATTTGGTGCATAAATTCTCCCCTCCTCGTCCTTAAATAACTTTTTGGGGTTCCATTTTTCTTTCACATAAAAAAACCACTCCTTTTTTTTTACTTTATCTGATGAAATAAATTCCTGTCCAAGTTTCTTATTTTGAAGGATCTTTCTATGAAGTCTAATGACATGTGTTTCTTGTAGACAAATTATATCCAAATTCTGTTTTGCCTAAACATGGTGAACTTGGTTTCTTTTTCTGTGTGAGTTCAAACCATTTACATTCCAAGAGTAAATTTTTAAAGCGATCTTAACTTTTTAGGGAGCCGCTGCCCCTGCCCCCAATGAATGGGAGCTTTCCAATCCAAGTTCCTTTGCGTTATTCTCCAAAAATCTCTTTTTTTCTCAGACAGTCTTAATTCTTTGCTTTCTCCCTAGAAATTTGAAAGAGAGACCTTCCGGGAACTCCCACCTAAAGAAGATGTTCTTAGGTCCTTCTTAGAGCACTGGCTAAATCTGTGTAATTATTTCTCAGGGCCAAAAAATGCTTCGGGATCTCCTTAAACAGGACAATCAATTTGTCCTCAATCTTAAGACTTTTTTATAACGGTGGCCTAAAATAATTTCTCTTTGCTCTTTAGCCTTAAATACTACCATACAATCATGTGTAATTTTAGAATCTTTTTTGGTCCAAATCTATAGGCCTTTTCAATCCAAGAATTTAATTCCTCCTTTTGGAGATCCCAACAAGCTGAAAATTCATCATTTAGCCAGTCCTTCAAATTATCCTGCTCTTTCTGTGGTACCCCTCTCAATCTCAAATGATTTTCCCTCTCTTTCATCTGTAAAAACTCAATTGAATTAGAGGCTTCTTGCTGTGTTCTCTCCAAATCAGTAACTCTCACTGTTTCCAATTGTGTTAATCTTAATTCATGGCCTGACACATCTGTCTTAACCCCTTTCAAATCTTGTCTTAAGTCAGCAAAGTCTTTTTTCAGTTCCTGTATGCTCTGTTGATTACCTCTTACTTCAGTTTTAATCTCAAGTAACAGTTGCATCACAGACTCTTCAAAAGTTTGAGCTTTAGAGCCCCTCCTTAGCTTTGTTTTGTTGAGCTTTTCTCCCTTCTCTCCCCCATCCATAGCGTTTTTATCCAAGGTCAGTCTCAGTCACAGTCACAAAGGGGAGATGAGGAGGAAGGCAGATTTCCTCCACAAGCCTCAGTTTAAAGTTCAGCAGTGTCTCCTTTCACTAATTTCCTTTTTACCCCTTTAACTCCTCAAATGGAGCTCCCAAATGGATACTGTCTCACTTAGAATTTATATTTGGCGGTAGAGATACTGTTAATAGTATTTTAACAGCTCAGGCAGCTGCAGTTGCTTTGTTTTTCCCAAAGAGGAAAACGAAAGTTGAAAGTATCCTGTACCTTTGTGACGTCACAATGGAGTCTAGCCTTCCCCACCGGGTGGTCCGCTTCCGAAAAGAAAAGGTCAATTATTTCCAGTCTATTTTCTGCAGGGTTTAATTAAATAGAAAGTCCCCCCCCTTCCCCGTGCTAGAAGGGGGTTCTAAAAAATCAACTTGAAAGTCTTTTAAAAGTCGTATTTTAGTTCGCGGCTTTGGCAGAGGTAGCTGTTTTCTCCATTGCTTCAGCGGAAAGGGACCGACCTCCGTTTTTAAGTCCCTTCCCTTACAAATTAAATGTCCCAATTGTATCCTTTTTACTCACGATTTTCCAATTAAATTTTGGAGGAATTGGCCGCTCACGATCGCCAGACTCGGAGCTTCGTACAGTGAAGAAAGCGAGACTATTCCCAAGTCTCCATCCCCGCTCGCTCTCGGAGCTCTTTTTAAGAGCCTACTGGGGAGCGGGGGAGTCGTTCCGGGCACCCTAAGGAACACCAGGTCCTCAGAATGCTCAATCTGAGGCTTTTTTTGGGTTACCGCGACGCTCTAGTGGTTCCCCAGCCTTCAGTGCACTGGGGCTCTTTCAGATGAAAGGGCTCTCGTCCGCCATACCGGGTGACCAACCAGAAGTCTCAAAGCTGTGGAGGTTTTGTTGCATACCTAATTTATTTCTTTTTTCCCCTAAATAAACAAATAAAAGGACATAACAAACATGTACAAGAGAAACAGCTCTCTCATACTGCCATCTTGTCTCTAGGCAGATCAAAGAAAAAGACACACAGTACTAGGGACGGAAGTCTGGAAGACTAGCTTCCGCCCACTCCTTTCTCTCAGACAGAAAGTAAAACAAACATGATCTGGTGATCCTTGTAATGGAAGGGATGAAAATGCTGACAGTAGCTCTACTTATGGACCCAATCCGTTTTGGGGTGCCATTTGCACCCCAAAAATTCCGTAAGTAGAACACCGCTTCTGCGCCTGCGTGTGACGTGATAGAGCACGAAGCGGCAAACCCGAAAGTAAACACGTCCGGGTTTGCCGCATTCGTAACCTGAAAAAACACAATGTGAAGCAAACACAACTTGAGGTATGACTCTATTGTAAACTCTGCCTTTTCAGGAACATGCTTCTACTGTGCGGAGGGCAGTCCAGTCTGGAGGTATCAGCTTGAAGGACAGGCTCACCATAGAATTGCATGGTAAGAGGACCAGATCAATGAGTTCTTATTTCTTGGGATTTGTATCCAGTGCTAGTCCTGCTCAGAGTAGACCCGCTGAAATGAATGGACATGGCTAAGTTAGGCCCATTAATTTCAGTGAGTCTGGTCTGAGTAAAAATTAATCGGCTAGAACACTTGGCTTTTGTTGTTACACATTTATTACCTTAAGCTATTCATCAGGTCCTATAGTTCAGAACGCCCAATCATTAGGAAGCTATTGGGTGGGGCTACTTGAAATTGCTGGGGGGGGGGAGAGGGATTGTTCTGTCAGTGATGCCTCCACACTCTCTAAAAGCTGTGGAAAAATTGAATTAAACTGCCCGGCGCAACTTTTTAGTATAATTAGGTCTTTACCATCCCTTGAGGGACAGCCAAATTTAAATAACAATTTGACACATAGCTGTGAGGCATTTGCGAGCTTTTTTGCGGAGAAGGTCCTGTTGCTGCACCGTGACCTCCCTGCCAATTTGGATACAATAACGGAACTGGAGGCCCCTCAACTGTCCTCGGGTCCAGTATTGGCCACTTTGACCAGATATCCCCAGCCGATGTGAACAGACTCCTCCAAGCTGGAAAGCCCACCACCTGTCCTCTTGACCCGTGCCCGTCCTGGCTGATGAGAGTGTGTCCAGACAAGGTGCAGGGCCCCCTAGGGGATATCATCAATTTGTCCCTTGGCACCAGGACATTCCCAGGGGAATTGATGGAGGCAGTGATGTGCCCGCTGTTAAAGAAAACATCATTAGATCCTTTAGATCTATCCAATTACAGCCCGGTTTCGAATCTTCCGTTCCTGGGTAAGGTGATTGAGAGAGCAGTTGCTGAACAGCTTGGTGGGTTTCTGGATGAAACATCGGCTCTGCATCCATTCCAATATGGCTTCCGTTCTGGTCATGGGACTGAGATGGCTCTGGTCGCCCTAACAGGTGATCTCCGCAGGCAGCTGGATTAAGGTGGGTCGGGGCTGCTGATTCTTTTAGACCTGTCAGCAGCCTTCGACATGGTCAGTCACAAACGTCTGGACCACTGCCTCGCCGACGTGGGGATCCAGGGCACAGTTCTTCAATGGCTGCGCTCGTTTCTCTCTGGTCGGGGACAGAGGGTGGCACTTGGGGGGGGGACTGCCGTCGCACCACTCCTTGGTGTGTGGCGTGCCGCAGGGTGCGATACTCTCCCCAATGCTTTTTAACATCTTTATGCGCCCCCTCGCCCAGCTTGTCCGGAGTTTTGGGTTGGGCTGCCATCAGTATGCTGATGACACCCAACTCTATCTGTTGATGGACGGCCATCCTGACTCGGCCCCAGACACACTGATCAGATGTTTGGAAGCTGTGGCTGGATGGTTACGTGGGAGCCGGTTGAAGTTAAATCCTTTGAAGACACAGGTCCTTTGGCTGGGTCAGGACGATATGGGATTGGGAGGGGGCAACTCCCATCTCTTGCGGGGGTGCAATTAGTGCCAGCACCGTCCATTAAGAGTTTGGGTGTAATATTCAACACTTCCCTTTCCATGGAGGCGCAGATTGCAGCTATAACAAAGGCGGCTGTCAGAGCTGCCCAAGGTCCCAGCTCACAAAGGACCAACGCCGCTTCGTTGTTAAGTACGAAAGTCTTTATTGAAGTTCAGTTTCACTTCCAGAGCCGCAGCGTGCAGCTCTACGTCTCAAACTCTAGACCGCTGATGCTCCGTCTGAATCTCCTCCCCCCAGACACCAATTTAAGACTCTAGCCTTGCTCCACCTCTTCCTCTGTTCTTTCCGCCTCTGGTTCCGCCTGTCCGTCGGGGTCTCGCCCTTTCTAGACTATTCTGACGCTGAATCCCCTGAGCATTCCCCCTCCCTCCGGCGGGCTTTATGAGCTGGTTCCCAATCCGGGTCTCCTGCTGTCCCCTGCGCCTGTACATTTGAACTTGGCGCGCGCGCCCAGCCAGCAACTTTCCTCCTGACCGTTTCACTGCTGCTGTCACTGCTTCCCCCTTCGGGGAGGCTAGCTGCAACTGACCTCCCCTCCGTTCCCCCACTCTCCGATGGAGGCGTGGTCAGCCCTGACTCATCTTCTCTCCCCGCTGGGGGAGACGCTGGTCCTGACACATGTGACTCTTCCCCCCCACTACGCTCTGGTGGGGAAACTGGTCCTGATCCCCCGCTGCTGCTTTGGGGTTCCCCGCTGGCTCCTTGTTTCTGGTGCGTCCCCCCTGGGACCCCCCTTGCCCTGACCATCGGCTATATAAATAAAATTTTATTATTATTATTTTCTGTAAATGGGGGTAGTACAACTGGTCTTTTCTCCTATCTATACATCAGGAAGATAATATATCTAATACATGTTCCCACCTGTAATGTTGGTTTCCACATGCATGAATATCACTTGATTTGATTGGCTGTTCAGTAGGTGACTTTTGTGTTTGAGGTTACATGAGCATTATTTTAATGATAGCACATTCACATTTGCAAGTTATCACTGAATGTTGCAGTAATCAAAGTTCTGCACAGTAAGCCAGTATTATTTTTTTGTTATAAAGGAAAACATAATTGAGATGTACAGGCAGTGGTGTAGCGTGGGTTGTCAGCACCCGGGGCAAGGCAAGTAATTTGCGCCCCCTAACCCGTGGATTTGCGCCCCCTAACCCATGGATTTGCCCTAACCCCAGATGTTGCGCCCGGTGCGGCCCGCCCCCCCTGCACCCCACACGCTACGCCACTGTGTACAGGTGTCCTCCAACTCATGCATGACCGGGAAATAATTAAATAATTCAATCCAAACCCAGAAATGGCAGGAGGGAGCTGGCTCACGAGGAGACCCTCTATGGAGCCTGAAGACGATGCCAGTGAGGGCAGAGGAAGCACCGAAGAGACCGGAAGCACAGTGGGGCTTTGTTCTGGCTTCTCAGCCTCCTTGTCTAACAGCTGACATGTGGGGTAGCACAGGAGCAGCAGCCTCTTTCCTATGCAGCCTCCAGCTGACCCCAGAATGTCAATTCTAGTCGTGCATATTTTTTGATACAGTATTTTTGGTATGAGAGGGAGTTTAGAGGGTGTTCCACACTTTATACGATTTCACTTATGTGTGGGCCTGGAAGCAACCCCCTTGTTAGTGTGAGGATGCCTGTATAAAATGATGCGGACACAGAGAAGTTTTTCTCACTCTGTCATAGAATTTGGCATCCAGTGGAGCCAAATGTTGAGAGGGCAGACAAAACGAACAACTTCTTCACATGATTTATAGTTAATAGTTTATAGTTACTGTGTAATTTGCTACCCCAAGATGTAGTGATGGCCACCAGCTAGGATGACTTTAAAAGGGAATTGGACAAATTCATGGCTACTGGTGGCTGTTAGTTCTGATGGCTACATTGCCTCCGATATCAGAAGCAGTATGCCTCTGAATACAGTTGATGAGGAACACAAGCAGGAGGTTATTGCACTCATGTCCTCTGGGCGACCATTGAGGCAAATAGGAAACTGGGCTAGATATGCCTTTGGTCTGATCCAGCAGGGCTCTTATGAAGTAGCGCACATGCATACATGTTAAACATGCCAGAACTGTGCTCTCAATTGCTAATAAGATACCATGAATCTTCAAGTGCAACCCTACTTTCCTCTCTGCAGCAGATGGCTGCCATGGGATAGTGCGAGTAGACCGGGTCCCATTAGCCGCCAGGCTGCTGGACTTGCCTTGTATCACAGAGAGTTTAAAAACCATTGATAAGAAGACTTTCTATAAGACAGCAGATATTTGCCAAGTAAGTATTGTCTCATGGTCTGGATATCAGACTTTCTCTGTCCCCCGTGTCTTGTACACAGTCTCAATTTTGCCCCCACTCTCATTTCCATGCTAGAAGCACTTTATGGTGTAAAACATCTACACCCAATTTTGAGTGTGAGAAATTCCTTACAGGTGGCTGTTCCCCCTAAGCAAGAAAATTGAACGGTCTTAGAGATGCTTGTGCCAAATACTGTTGGTGACAAAATGGTTGGTTGCCTCCTCTTCTCCCCAGTGCTTTCATATCCAACCAGCGCTCGCTTCAGATTTTGGTCAGCCATCAGGCACAATGATCTCGATGGGGCCCTTATCTCCATGAGTTCAAGAATTCAAATACCTTAATAATAGGAAGGTACAAATATTAAACAAAACATATACCATACTGAAACTTCAGATGGCTACATCCATAGCCATAAATAAGAATAATGTGCAAAAATGTGTGATAATAAAGTTTAATATTACCAGCATAATAGTAATATGAATGTTATTAGAGCCTTCAGGTACCCAACAGTGTGAATCCCTGACATCAACCTTGCATATAACAGTTGCCTCTCTTTGTGGGGATTCAGATGCTTGTGTGCACTGTGGATGGTGAACTATACTCTACTCAGGAAGAGCCAGCTCCGGCGACAACTAATGTTAAAACTCTTTCAAGTACCGATGTCAAAGCCAATAAGAAGAAAGACAAAGATAGATAGAAAATGTTCCTCTGGAATCGTGGCAGTGAGTAGAATAACTATATTTCATTTCACCTTCCTTACTCAACTTTGTGCCTGCTTCCCACTCTACCCCCAGAAAAGTCCCTTCCACTGATCCTCAAGGAGCTGGAGTATTGTTTGCCAATACAATACAAGATTCACCCTCACTCATCTCTTTGGTTTCTTCCAAATCTGGGAGCTGCCATTGGCTGTTCTCATCTTTGCTGCCTAGCTCACTGATCAATATCCATTTTCCCTTAGTAAGTCCCAGTGCCCTTCAGCTCTCCCTTTTGCCCCATGTAATTAATTTGCTGTGATGTTCCAGTTACTCTCCCACTGAAGCATGTGAGGAAGAGGCGGTTCAGGAAGACAGCCAAGAAGAAGGTGAGTTGCATCTCCTTGTGTGGTGTTAGCTTTGAATCGTTGCTCACACATGCTGTGGCAGAAAGCCAACCACAGTGCAAACTGAAGCAGGCTAAAAGTTACACCAAATCAGATAAATGTCTGGCATGATTTCATCGCTACATTTACAAGAAAGACAACAACAGGGGGTCACCAGCACAGTTGTGTCTCCATCTAGAACTCTCAATGAATGTATATTTGACAGCTTGCCATAGTTAATTAAACCCATAAGAAGGACCTGAGCTCAATAGCCTGTTTCCATTTATGATTCCTAGCAACTGGTATTCAGAAGCAGGTATGTGTCTGATACTGGAGGTAATATATAACCTTCATGAGTAGTAGCCACAGTTTCAAAAGATGCACATTGCTTCAAACATTCTTTCTTATAGGAAAAATCCCACTATAGGTCATTCTGGTTTCTTAAAAAACAAACAAAACAAAAACAAACAAAGAGAAATCACATATCCTTGACTGACAAAATGTAATAATCCAGTCAGCAGGAACAGATTGACCAGTCTTGTGTGGTCTGTTTTGTTGTTGCTGTTTTTCAAGTGGAATTCCCATGATTCACTGATTTATGTTTTTCAGTGTATAAAATAAGGGAGCATAGGATATTTTAAGGCAGCTTCCCCCAACCCAGTGCCCTCCAGATGTTTTGAACTTGTACTTTGGGCTGAGGCACAACCAACTTGTGGGTGCGTAATATTGTTTTTCTTTCTTTCTTCCTCTCTGGCCCAGTACATTGAGTCTCCAGATGTGGAAAAGGAAGTGAAGCGTCTGCTGAGCGCAGATGCTGAAGCTGTTGAAGTCCGTATCCTTTCTTTCTAGTGTTTGCTTTTTATGTAGACCAGTTTGCCATCCTTGCCTGAATACACAACTGCTGAGTGGCACAAGTGGCAGAGGTATCCCACAATCTTGACCCCAGGAAGCATTGCGTCCTCACATGCATTGTGTGTCTCCTCCCATCCACCACACTTGTGACTTTCTGCATGTTGCTCTGGTTAGGCCCACTGGTGGTGGCTGTTGTTCTTTTTTGCATTTGTATCGATGCAAGTAGAATTCTGCGTATGGCAAAGACCCAGAGTGGAAGAGTCTGCTTGCATCTGACTGAATGTCAGCAGACATATGCTGGCGGCATCTTTCTTGGGATTTATGGCACATACAGCAGCTAGTCCATTAGGGCACCTTGGGCAGTGCCTCGCTAACTGTCCTCAGTCTGCCCTCAGCTGGCCACACCTGCTTGCCTTGCTATTTTCATCCAGTCTGAAAAGTGGAATTGCTTGTCAGCGTCTTCTTTCTCAGTCTCAGTATTACCCTTGTAAAACTCAGCAAGGAGGAGGGTGGGAACAGAAACAGAGTTATTGGCTCCACCTATCCTTGTCTCTGGCTGTACCTAATGTTCGTCTCCCTACCTTCTGCCCCACTAGTTCCAGTGGGTACCAGCCACCACTACGTTGTACCATACCTGTTCAGGAACGCAGTGTGTACAAAAACGAACAGGTGTAGACATCAATTAATGTGCTTCAGTGGAAAGCTGGAGAGTGTTTGTTGGGATTTTGCCCACATGCAGCTTCCCACAGAGGCAATTAAGAGTTGGCCGAAGGCCAAGAAGACTGAGCAGAGGGAGTTATTTTGCCTAGAGATATGGGGCCTTGGATACGACTCTGCTATTGGTCAAGGTCTCCACATAGGCATGACCTTCCCTGGCTGGATGGTTGGTCAGTGTTGTGTTCTGAGAGTCATTTGGAGTTTGTTCAAAGAGAGAGTTTAAGATCCATGCCTGCATCTTGTATATAGTAACTTGTAGAGTCTGCTGTAAATAATAAACACCTCTAAGTAACCAAGTTACTGGTAGCAGCGTCTTGTTCCTGCTTCATCCTTCCTGCCTGCAACTGATTGCTTCTGGAAGTCTTTATATGCTCCGCTATATTCAACTGGGTCTGGCTAATATCCTGCAACAGGTTAAAGTTACGAAACACCAATAGGTTATGGGAAGCAGATCGGTTGCAGAGTGTTTCTGAAGCTGTGGACGCCTGGGTCAACAGTCTCCCAGATTCCTAATGAAGGAGTTGGTGAGGACTGGCCGGAGGTGATCAGCGGTAGAGTGTTGTGTGTGTGTCGACGCCAGAAGCTGACTGGCAAGACCTGCGTGTCCTGGACGACTGGACGTCTGGAGCTGCTAAAGACAGACACCAGCTGGAGTGTAGAAAGCTAGTTGTTGCGGATAGCTCTCGGAACCTGTGAGTAGTTGGTTCCTGTTCCAGTTGTTGTGGAACACTGCTCAGAAGAAATGGCTTATCCGTTGGCATTGCCATTTGAACGGCTCAACAGCCACAACTATTTGCTATGGTCTCAGCGCATGCAGGCTATGTTGCAGAGAGAGTTTCTCTGGGAGTCAGTGGACAGACCACCTTAGAAGCCTGATGCTGAAGAAAGATAAAAAGACCAAAGGGCAAAAGCCACGATAGTCCTGGGACTGGATGATTTGCAGCTACCGCATGTGCGTGGGCATGATTCTGCGAGGGCAGTGTGGTTATCCCTGCGAAATCTCCACATTTAGGAGACAGCCAGTTCAAAGCTGTCAATCCGGAATGCTCTCTACAAGTCTGAGCTAAAACCAGGAGTTACAATGCAAGACCATCTCCATGATTTGCAGTTGAAGTTTGTGGCGCTTCAAGAGAGAGGCTGTAATTTGCCTGAGGGGGAGAAAGCTTGCATAGTTTTAAGCTCTCTTCCTGATAGCTGGGACAATCTTGTTCTCACACTGGAAGCTATGCGTGAACAAGACCTGACCTTGGATTATGTTAGTGGTCGACTGCTGGAGGAATGGCAGAGGCGTGACGGCAAGCAGTTGTCGGCTCCGAGTGCTTCGACAAGCGATCGGCTTGTGAGGAATGCAGGCAACATTCCAGAGGAGAAGCAGCTGAAACAACGTACACGAGCAATGGCCAGTGAGGAATCTGCGTTTGCTGTACGACACTGTTACAGGTGTGGTTCTACTCGGCATCTGAGGAAGCAGTGTCCGGAGGAGGCCGTATCTGAGGGTCAAAAGCATTGGAAACAGCAGAGAAAGTTTGGAAAGAAGAAGCAGACAGCGCAACTTGTGACGGCTGTGGTCGAGTGTTCTGATGAGCGGTGAAACACCTGGATCATCGATTCAGGGAGTTCCTGGCATATTGTTGTTTCAGAGGTGTTTTTTGCCAAGAAGGTTGCTACACCACGGAGCCAGGTGGCGTTGGCTGATGGGAGGAAATCTGACGTGGAGTCGGGTGGTTCTGTTTTTGTCTCCTGTCTATTCACGAATCTGGACAATGTTCTGTGTGTTCCTTCGCTGAGGAGCAACCTGATGTCCGTCTCCTGTCTGGTGAAAGCTGGGTTTGTAGTGCTGTTTCAGGACAGTTGCTGTGAGATCCAGAAAGAGGGAGAGACATTGGGGAGGGCTCTGGCAGAAAATGGTTTGTTTGTGCTAAAAGACTGTGTTCAAGAGTCTGTGCTAGCTATCAATGATACACAACCTGTATGCAAAAATGAGGCTTTTCACAAAAAATGTTTGCATTTATGGCACAGAAGATTAGGTCACGCTCACTGGCGAAGTGTAACCAAAATGCCAGATTTAAGTGATGGGTGTGAGTTACAGAGTTGTGACAAGTATCTTGACTGTAACGTATGCAAGAAAGTCAAGAGCCACCGAGGGTCTTATCCCAGAAGTGAGAGGGTAAGCGAAAAACCTTTTCAGCTTGTGCATGCTGATGTGGTTGGTCCTTTCGCACTCAGCAGGGGTAATTCCTGTTATGTGCTAACGATCATAGATGATGCCACAAGGTTCTGTTGGGTCTACCCTATGAAGCACAAGGGTGAAGTGTTTACCAAGTTTAAAGGCTGGGTGGCTTATGTTGAGAGGCAGTTTTCTGTCAAAGTGAAAAAGCTGCAGTCTGATCATGGAGGGGAATTTTTGTCTGGACCTTTTCAGTCTTGGTTACAGACAAAGGGCATAGGTCACAGAAAAACGAATCCACATTCCCCAGAAGAAAATGGGTTGGCAGAGAGGAAGAACAGATCTCTGCAAGAGATGATGTACTCAATGCTTGAGGATGCTGGTCTATCAAAAGGGTTTTGGGCTGAACCTTTTCTGACTTTGTGCTATTTGAAGAATCGCTTGTTCCATAGGTCTATTGGAACAACACCCTATTTCAAGTTGTTCAACAAAAAGCCCAAAGTTGATCATGTGCACACATTTGGTGTGAATGCATGGGTTCATGTGCCTCGGTCACAGTGTAGAAAGGGTGATCCCAAAGCGCAACAGCTTGTTTTTGTTGGTTACCAAGGTTTAGGCAAAGGTTACAGGTTTGCAGTTGGTAAAAATGGGCTGGTTGTTTCAAGAAATGCTACATTCGGTGAGCATAATGGCTGGGAAAAGCTGCATGCCAACTCTGAGGTTTGGTTTCAAATATCAAAGGGGTCTTTGAGTGCTAAAAGAAAACCAGACACAGAAGAGATAAAGGATTCTTCTGTTGAGGCTAATGAGAATGGCAATCAGTTTTCGCCACAGGAGGAATTTCACTCTCCTCAAGGGGGGCAAGAATCTGAGGGGGATGACAGTGTAAGTGAAGCCGGTTTTACTCCCAGAAGGTTTCAGAGGGAGAATAAAGGTGTCCCACCAGATCGTTTTAAACCTGGTACGGCGCATGTTTTCCATGTAGCGGCTGAACCTCAAAGCTACAAGGAGGTGCTAGCATTACCAGAGGACCACCTTTTGCTCTGGAAAAATGCTATGCAAGAGGAAATGGATTTTCTGTGTGTGCATGAAATGTTCACACCCACACCACCACTGGAAGGAGCTAAAGTAGTGGAGTGCAGATGGGTTTACAAACTCAAACCTTTAGCCACTGGTGATTTTAAGTACAAGGCATGCTTAGTGGTGCAGGGTTTTTCCCAAAGACTGGGGCTTGATTTTGATGAAGTGTTCGCTCCTACAGCTAGAAGCGAAAGTCTGCTTCTGCTGCTGGCACTTGCAGCAAAACGCAAGCTGAAAGTAAATCACTTTGGCATCCAGACAATTTATTTACATGCTAGCTTGAGTGAGGAACTCTATATAGCAGAACCCCCTGGTTTTGAGTCTGGGTCGAACAACGTGTACAAGCTACACAAAGCACTGTATGGTTTATGGCAATCTGCGAGAAATTGGAACAAATGTTTAGATGAGACTCTGGTTTCTCTAGGTTTCAAACGCATTGTTGCGGACAATTGTTTGTATGTGCGTGGCGCTAATGAGAAACAAGAGTTCTGTGTAGTCTTTGTAGACATTTGCTCCATATTGCTAAGGCTGATAAGCAAATCAAAGTGTTTTCCATGAAGTTAGCCAAAAGATTTAAAGTAAAAGACCTTGGTTGTGTGCGAAGCTATCTTGGTTTGGAAGTGTGCTGGGCAGTTGATGGCAGTTTGTTGCTTAGCCAGGAAAAGAAAACTAAACAACTGCTAGCAGCATACGGAATGCAGGACTGCAAAGGGGCAAATACTCCCATGGAACTAGGTTTTGTTAAAACTTTGCAAGCTGATGAAAGTTTGGTGTTTGAGCAACCTGATTTATATCAATCAGCTATTGGGAGTCTGCTGTACATATCACAGTGGAGTAGGCCTGATATCAGCTACGCAGTAGAGATATTGAGTAGGCAAGTGTCTAAATCCACTGAAAGTGCCTGGAAAGCAGTAAAACGTGTTCTGAGGTACCTGAAGCAAACTGCTGATAGTGTTCTAAAATTGAGCTCAGCAGGTGATGAAATGCTAAAGTGCTACTCAGTGACTGGGCTAGTGATTTTGTTTGGTGGATCACTAATTGGATGGAAGTCCAGAAAACAAAGTATAGTCAGTGTATCATCCACGGAAGCTGAATATGCTGCACTTAGCTCTGCAATGAGCTAGTGTATTACAAGCAGTTACTGACAGATCTGGGCATACAATGCAATTCTCCAATTCAAGTGTATGTGGACAATCAAGCTTGTATAACGCTCAGTAAAACTTAACAGTTTAAGTCTAAGTCCAAACATGTAGCAGTAAAATACCAAAATGTTATGTGTAATGTACAGAGAAATGTCATTGCATGTGAATATGTTCAGAGTGCCCAGAATGTCGCTGACATATTGACATATTGACATTGTCATTTGTAAAAAGCAAGCAAATGTGTGAAGACTTTGGTTTGCAGAACAAAGTTGATTAAATTACTTTGTATGTGCTCAGAAGTTAAGTGCACTGTGTGAGCTGTGAGGGGGTGTTGGGATTTTGCCCACATGCAGCTTCTCACAGAGGCAATTAAGAGTTGGCCAAAGGCCAAGAAGACTGAGCAGAGGGAGTTATTTTGCCTAGAGATATGGGGCCTTGGATACAACTCTGCTATTGGTCGAGTTCTCCACAAAGGCATGATGACTCTTGACCTTCCTTGCTGGATAGTTGGTTGGTGTGTGGTGATCTGAGAGTCGTTTGGAGTTTGTTCAAAGAGAGAGTTTAAGATCTGTGCCTGCATCTTGTATATAGTAACTTGTAGAGTCTGCTGTAAATAATAAACACCTCTAAGTAACCAAGTTACTGGTAGCAGCGTCTTGTTCCTGCTTCATCCTTCCTGCCTGCAACTGATTGCTTCTGGAAGTCTTTATATGCTCTTCTATATTCAACTGGGTCTGGCTAAGATCCTGCAACAGGTTAAAGTTGCAAAACACCAATAGTGTTTTCTAATCATCTAAAGAATATTGCTGTAGCATCAATTTTCCAGCGCAGATTCCATTTTTCTAGAGGATGCCTCCCTATTGAACTGGGTTTTCCTTGACTCTTCTGTACCTGTTCTGAGGCTGGGAGGTCATTGCCGAAGATGAAACAAAAGACCCTGACAACCATGGTTCACTCACAAGCTTGGATATTTCTTCTCCTGGGATGTCTGGACACAAACTAAGCCATGGTTCTGCAGGTATTATCAAACTTCAGTAGCTCCCTAACTTAAAGCAAGAGATGTAGATCATCTTATCTTGTATGCCAGAGTTTGAAGGTTCAGTCCCTGATATCTTATTAGGAATTTTGTGGTTTTATATCTTGGTTTTATTCTGTGAACAGCCCTGAGACCCCTGGATATAGGTAAAGGTAAAGGACCCCTGACAGTTAAGTCCAGTCATGAACGACTCTGGGGTTGCGGCGCTCATCTCGCTTTACTGGCCAAGGGAGCCGATGTTTGCCCACAGACAGTTTTTCCGGGTCATGTGGCCAGCATGACTAAGCTGCTTCTGGCGAAACCAGAGCAGTGCACAGAAACACCATTTACCTTCCCGCCAGAGCGGTACCTATTTATCTACTTGCACTTTGACGTGCCTTTGAACTTCTAGGTTGGCAGGAGCTGGGACCGAGAAATGGGAGCTCACCCCGTTGCAGGGATTTGAACTGCCGACCTTATGATCGGCAAGCCCTAGGCTCAGTGGTTTAGACCACAGCACCACCCGTGTCAGTATATAAATTCAATAAATAATCATAATAATCTCCAGTTAAAATGATCGGGAACCAAGTGATGAGAAAGACCCCCTTCTGCTTGAGATCCTAGAGAGACACTGCCTTTCAAAGTGGACAGTCCTGAGCTAAATGAGCAAATAATCTGACCTAGTATATGGTAGTGGCCTGTATTCATATTCCAACTTGCTGATGCTTACATTTCTAGATGCTTTCATGCGGATGGCTAAGTACAAAATATATTGACAGATGCTTTTGGGTACAGTTTTCTGACCCAGTCGGGTAGAGAGGAATTTCACCTGGCCTGGCGAGGAAGCTGGAGGTCTTTAAATTAAAACAGCGTCAAAGAGGCTATTTGTTACCATGCTAACCAAAAGGTTAGCAGCACTTTTCTGGATAATTTTTACTGTGCATATTGTAAACTATACTCTTCCCTTTTTCCTTGTTGCTTCAAAGCGATAGAACATGCTGAGCTCCGGGAGATGTTTAAGGATGTCAGCAGTACCAGCAGTGATGAGGAGGCGAGGGATGACCTGAACATCATGGACACAAAAGAAGACTTAGCGAGGAGACTGCAGTGCAAGCTGAATGAATCAGATGGGCAACAGCAAGAAAATGAAGGGTCCAACCAGATAGGTATGATGCCTGAGACCCCCAGGGAGGGAGGCTGTACAGTAGATGGGGTGGTCAACTTGAATCAGGACCTTACTCGGCTTGTGCCAGAATGTGCAGAGGATTGTTTGACTTGTTTCTAGAAGTGCTAAGTTATCTGCTCTGTCTTCCAGCCATGGGAATCCAGAAGCAGATCAACAACCTGAAAGGCAAGTTGCAGGAGACCCAGGAGCACAGAAAGTGCCAAGAAGATCTCATCATGAAAGTAGAGAACCTGGCCCTCAATGTGAATCCAGCATCACCACCCCTTCTCTAGAACCTAGAGAAAGTCTAATAGAAGTCTGCTCAGCTCAGCTGAGTTTGGCAGGTGTTTATAGCCAGTAGGCATCTCGTTCAGCAGAGACAGCAGTCCCTATGGTGGTAGAGTATATGATTTTCAGAAAGTCTCAGGCTTGTTCCCTGAATATCCAGTTAAAAAATAAATTAGGTTGCAGTTGGTGAGAAAGACTTCTGCCTGAGACTATGGGGAACCACTGCCAGTCAGGGTAGACCAGGGATGGGCAATCTTTTCAGGCCAAGTGTCACATTCCCAGATGGGCAGCCTTCTGGGGCTTCTGTGCACAATAAATGTCAGATTTACTTTTGTGCAGTATACATCCGTCACTCTCTGTCTTCCTTTCTAGCAGCTAGGAGGCAGTAGCAGTGTTCAAGGACACATTCCAGCCAGACAATAGCATGCAAGGGAGCTTGTGAAGTAGGGCTCCTTAGGGGTGTGACTTGGGGAGATTCCCATGGGCCAAATAGAGCAGCCTGGAGGGTGACATTTGACCCCCTGGCGTGATATTTACGCACCCCTGCAGTAGACAGTACTGAACTAGAATGTCAGCATTCTTCAGCCTTGAGTCTCCAGGTATTGTTTGACTACATTTCCCATAATCTCCACTTAAGTAATTGTTGGGGATGATGGACGTTGTAGTCCATCAACATGGAGATCCATGGCTAAAGGAACACAGGATGATCAGCAAACATACCTCATGGAAAGCAGATTTGATTGGGGAGCAGGTAGATAATCCTAGTATATCAGGGTTCACTTCCTAGACAATAATTTGAGAAAGAACCTGAATAGGTAACCAGTTTTTACGGAGAGTAATACAGCCCTGTGCTGTTTTCATCTTAACCTGTGGCTTGAGAAAATCCACACCCTTGGGTTATGCAGCAGCACAGCCTGTGATTTTGCCGCAGTTGCCTTTCTTTGTGGTTGGTCTGTGTGGGAGGTCAGTGCAGGCTGAAGACCCAGCTGTGCGCATGAACCGCCGCCCCCCCCCCCCCCGCAAAAGAAAACCTATATGTGTTTTGTTCTTTTGTTGGAAAATCACAGCAGCAGCAATAGCCACATTTCCTGTCCATCTTATTTTCTAGACCCGCCTCCAAGCTGTGCTGGATGAATTCAAACACCAGGAAGAGCGAGAGAAGCAGCAGGTAAGGTGGTCTGTAAGCCTGACAAATGGGGAAAGGGCAGTACAGTTAAACAAGCTGCATCGTAAATCCACAAGCAATGCTAAAGTCTTTTCCCCATGTGATAATAAACCATATTTACCCAACTGTGAACTTGAAAAGCTTTTGTCATTTGAGAAAAATTATGCTGTGCTCTCTGATAAGATACAGTGTGAAATGCTTGCCAGTAGCTGAAGTGTCCGCAAGTGCTTTGTAGTGTGGCATAAGAGCTCTTAACCATATTTTGTCTCTCTGCATTCTGTTTCTCTTCAGCTGGCCTCTCTTCAAGAGCAGCTAGAAGCCCTTATGGAAAAGTGAGTCCGGCTTTGACACACCAAGCAGTACAGCTGTGATGCCAACCGAAAAGCTCCAGAGCATGCCTGCCTGCCTTTGGGGGGGGGGGTAAAGGTTTTTTATTAACAATTTCAACATAACAAAATATCAAAACATGTCATATTCGTTATCCCCCCACCTTTCCCCCCCACCTCCCCATCAACCCCCCCCCGAGACTTCCCTCAGCTCCTCTCTCTGATTTCTCACCACATTCTGTTCTCTGCATACTGTAAAATTGTATAAATCCTTATATTATCTGTGTACTGTGTTAACAGTCAATAAATTTGTGTATGTTTATTCAAAACCTGCCAAGGAGTCCAATTCATTCTGTTGTCTTTTTAAAGTAATTTGTAGAAAGTTCCCATTTTTCTTTGAAGTCACAGTTGTCCTTATCTCGCAGTTTGTATGTCAACTTAGCCAGTTCTGCATAGTTCATCAATTTCTCTTGCCACTGTTCTTTTGTCAGGGTTTCTTGCCGCTGTTTTAGCATACATAAATAAATTATTTGTTTTCCTTGGCAGGTCTTGTCCTACAATCCCTAACAAAAATGCTTCTGGTTTTTTTACAAATGTCATTTTAAACATTTTCTTCAATTCATTATATATCATTTCCCAAATTTTTTAAATTTCTCTGCATTCCCACCACATACGATAAAAAGTCCCCTCCTTTTCTTTACATTTTCAACATATGTTTGACCCGGTTTTGTACATTTTTGCTATTTGTACTGGTGTTATATACCATCTATACATCATTTTCATATAGTTTTCTTTCAAAAAAGAACAGTCTGTAAATTTTAAATCTGTTTTCCACAGTTTTTCCCAATCCTCAAATTGTATGTTAAATTGTATGTTAAATTGTATGTCCTATATCTTGTGCCCATTTGATCATGACCGATTTTACCTCCTCATCCTTTGTTTCCCATTCTAACAGGATACTGTTACCTGGGGGGCGGGGGCGGGCGGGCGGCTTTTTAATCAGCAGTGTTAGATGGATTTGGTTTCATGACTGGGAATAATAATAATAATAATAATAATAATAATAATAATAATAATAATAATTTATACCCCTCCCTTCGCAGCCAAAGCCGGGCTCAGGGCGGCTAACACCAGTAAAATTAAAATAAAAACATAATAGGGGGGAAAAACAATTTAAAATACAGGTTAAAATACAATTTAAAATGCAGCCTCATTTTAAAAGTAGCCCATAGATCAAAACCATAAGGGGAGGGAAACATAAGAGAAACTGAGTCCAAACCAAAGGCCAGGCGGAACAGCTCTGTCTTGCAGGCCCTGCGGAAATATGCCAAGTTCCGCAGGGCCCTAGTCTCTTGTGACAGAGTGATCCACCAAGTCGGGGCCAGAACTGAAAAGGCCCTGGCCCTAGTTGAGACCAATCTAACCACCTTGTGACTTGGGACCTCCAAAGTGTTGTCATTTGTGGACCTTAAGGTCCTCTGCAGGGCATACCTGTAGGTACGTGGGTACTAGGCCGCATAGGGTTTTAAAGGTCAAAACCAGCTTCTTAAATCTGACCCTGTACTCCACCGGAAGCCAGTGCAGTTGGTAAAGCACTGGATGAATGTGATCCCGCGGCAAGGACCCCGTAAGGAGCCTCACCACGGCATTCTGCACCTGCTGGAGTTTCTGGGTCAGCTTCAAGGGCAGCCCCGCGTAGAGCGAGTTACAGTAATCAAGCCTGGAGGTGACCATCGCATGGATCACTGTGGCCAGTGTTGGGATACTGCTGGGGAGACAGGGGAATCAGGCAGGCCCCCAGCTGGCTCCGGATGATCACTGGTCTCCCGTGGAACAGCATCAGTCAGTTAGCGACACGAGCCTCAGATACGTTTAGAAGAAGCAAAATCAGCAAGGGGCCCATTAACATCATTGAAAGTCCTCTAAGCCACCCAAGGTTCGGAAGCCAATCACTCCACCAGGACATGTCCCACCCATTCCACGCTGGGACAGGAACATGGGCTACTTTCTCTATTTCTGCCGCCAAGTTTTGAATAGCCTCACCATGGTCAGAGATATTAAAGCCACAGGCTCCTCCCGTCAAATTTAACGCGGCCCAAAATCTGGCGGAACCCAAAATCGGGGCCGTAACTGAGGACTCATTCCAAGGAACAGGGAGGAGGGATATTCCTCCCAAAGCATCTGTAGGTCCCAGAGTGCAGACCATGCAATTGGTTCAGTTTGCAGAATAGGCTACCATTTCTGCCATTTGCAACCATTTATTGTATGTGTTGTGGGCACCCCACTCTCTCATTAACTGCTGGGTTACCTTAAGCGGTGTGGGCACGCCGATGGCCAGAAATAAGAAGAGTACCATCCTGGCCAAAACCATGGTTACCCGCAGTCCTATCTGCGGCATTTGGGCGAAGGGATATATCTATTTCCTAATACCTCCTTCTTCTAATACCTGGGGTACCTCCCACAAAGCTATATACAAAGCTATATATTCAAAGGGAAAGAAAAGAAAAGGAAAGGATAGAAAAGGTCCTCTTCTAGTCCATGCTGGATTCTTCTGCCGTGTGTAGAGGTGCCAGCTTCCAGGGGTGGCACCAGCAGGGCGGTCATCTGGTGGGCGCCGAGAAATGGTGAGTTGAAGGGGTTGGTGTAGATCAGTCATAACAGTCCAATTTGATGCTGCCTTCTTTGCACTACTGCTCGCATGCAGGTAGGCAAACCTTGTTCCGTAGTGGTTAATTTTTCAGACATATAGGCTATGGGTTGGTCACTTCCACTACCTTAGCCATATTGATGGGTTTTTAGCCGTTTTCCTCATGCCTTCTAACACGATTCTATGATATGTTTCTAATGTTGCTCTCCCATTAGCGGTATTATAGTCCCAATTAGGGGTTTGTCTAGGATAAGCTATTTCAATTGCAGCATCATTATTGCCCGCTGCTCTCAGATGCTCTCTAGCCCTGGCATGTACCTTTTAAGTTTTAAACACACCTTCAAATAGTCCAATTATTTTAGCTGGATCCTCTTCAAAAGAAGGATTCTGGTTTTTCCAATTGCAAACATCCGCGCTTTTAAACTGCGCATGTTGCATGGTAAAGGTGCGTGGAGGCCAGTTGCCCTCGGCGTTGAGCGGCTCCAAGGGGTCATACACCCGGCGGAGTGGGGCCACCAAAAAGTGGGGTTAGACAATGCAGGGTATAATCCCACAGGAATGGGGTGCCCCCCCGGTTCCCCTCCCAAATACTTTTATTCATGCCTGAAAAATATTTTATATAACTTGCCCCTTTCCATCAGCATGATCTTCACTGACACAAAGATGAAGTACGTTAACAAGGTAACATAGGTGATAATCTGGCATCTGAAATCATTCACACAAACAGAAAGCTTAAAAGCTCTTAAGTATTTGTTTGAGCTATTGTTGTCATCACAGCAAGTGTAAAGTCAGACGTAGTTTTTCTCATTTAATAGTAGTATAAGGTCTCTCTGCTGAAAACATGTACCAGATGCTGGCTTTTCTCCATGTTCTAGGCCTGAGCCAGCGTCTGTACCTGTCCGAGATCCAATTTTACAAATATATATAGTGGCTGGCTTTTCTCAGCTTGCCTAGAATGCATTTATACAGTGTGGTGTCAGAAAATGCTTCAGCAGTACTAGCTACCTGGTAACCTGTCACCATCGGTGAGTCTGCTGGGTTTGCATCAACCAAATTCAGCCTGGTTAATACATCGGCAATTTTCTGTGTCTGGTGTACCAGAAAATTACCTGCTTGCTCCTTCTCCACCTGCAGAGAAAGATAGTTGGATACCTCACCAAGATCCTTCATGTCAAAGTGCTCCTTCAGCTGAGCTAGGGTGCTTTGGTACAAAGCCTCATTCTTCCAAAACATCAGAAGATCATCAACAAAACATAAACAATAGTTTGTTTTGCCCCTCCTCCTTGACAAACACACATGGATCAGCTTTGCCTTGGTGAAAACCAAGAGAAAGCAATGTCTCAGTGAGTTTCGTGTTCCAACACCTGGCACTCTGCTTGAGACCATATAGGGATTTCTGTAGTTTACAGACCATTCCCTTCTGTACCTGCATTCCATCAGGTGGAAGCATATACAGCTCCTCCCCCAAAACCCCGTACAAAAACGCTGTGTTCACATTGTGATGAGAAACGTGCAGTTTCTCCTCTGCAGCAATCTTGAGCATTAACCTAATGCTCTCATACTTGACGGGGGGTGAGTAGGTCTCGTGGTAATCCTGTCCTGGTACCTGTGAAAAACCTCTGGCGACCAATCTGGCTTTGTGCCTGACAACCTTGCCATTCTGGTCTGTCTTGGCCTTGAAGACCCATTTGCTGCCAACCAGCCTCATTCCTGGGACTACTGGGACTAGCTCCCAGGTTTGGTTCCTATTCAAGGAATCAACTTCGGCTTTCATGGCATTAAGCCATGGCTCAGCATCTTTAGAGGTTAACTCCTGGACCTCTTTGAAGCTTGAAGGTTCCCACACCTTCTCTGACCTACCAAGAACAGCAGTTGCTGTCTTAGCAAACTCATCAGCAAATCTCTTTGGAGGTTTGTCTTTTGTGGCCCTTTCAGATCTGCCTACTAGGCACAAGTCTTCTGCACTCATCTCCTCTTCCTTAGGAGAAAAGTGGCCAATGGTGAACAGTGGTTCTTCCAGTTCAGTGTCAGATGCATCAGATGGTCTGAATGAGGACTTTGCGCTCTTGTAGTCTGCTGTGTCATCACTGTAGCTGACATCAGCAGCAGTGCCACCCACTGAGCTGGAATCCAAACTCTGATCATCATTCTCAGCTTCTTCTTCAACCTCATCATCTTCATCCTCCTCTCCTGAGTGACTCTGGAAAATTCCCACACACACACACCCCATTTAGGATTGTACGCAACACTTTTTGTGAACCTAATGGACTTAGAGTCAGTCATGAATACCGTGTATGCACCTTTTTCGTACCCCATGAACAAACCATGCGCCCCACGCTTCCCAAGCTTTCTGCTCTGTGGAGTGTGAACCCACATGTCAAAACCAAAGATTCTCATGTGCTTGACATAAGGTTTCTTACCAAACACCTTCTCATAGGGAATACAACCAATAGGTGATGACAGTCTCCTGTTGTACGAATAAACAAAAGTATTCAAAGACTCCACCCAATATTTCTCAGGGAGATTGGCATCATGCAACAAGGTTTTTAGGCCTTGCAGCAAAGTCTGGCTTGCCCGCTCGCAAAGACCATTCTCCCATGGAGATCTGGGACTTGAGAGGTCGTGCTAGATTCCCTTCTCAGTCAGGAAAGCTTCAAACTGCTGAGAAGTGAATTCACCGTCTCGATCAGAAAACAAACAGCCAATGCGTTTATTGTGAGCATTTTTCAACCAAGCATAGAACGCCTTGAACCTAGGAAACGCTTCTGACTTCTGCTGGAGTATAAACACATGAATGTACCTGCAAAAAGAATCAATTAAAACCATGAAGTACCTTGCTCCACCCAAAGAGGGTGCAACCAGGTCTGCGTGGACTAGCTGGTAGGGTTTGGAAGCCTATCGGCTAGACACTTTGCCTTTCGGAGCAACCTTCATGTCAGCTTCGTTCCAGAGCTGACAGAGGCTGGGAATGAGAACAGACAAAGAGAGATAAGGACACTGGAATGTGAGCTGGAATGTGAGAGGGAGGAGCGGCAGCCTAGCGGCATGGCTTCAGAGAACAGAGAGCAGGCAGCAGATAGCAATGGTAATCTGATCCCTGAGCATAGTGACCAAGGAAGGGGGAGCCAGAGCAGGGATACACAAAATGCCAGTCTTAGCTCAGAAACAGATGGAGAGAGGCCGGGGATAGCTAGCCCAAAAACTCGAAGGCGCGAAAAGGTCAGTGAGAGGAGGGAAAAAGAGCGGAAGCGAAAGGGTTTTTTCCCCTGTTGGAAGAAGAGGAAGGGGCAGAGTTTAGACTCGGCAACTGCTAACTTGGAGTCAGACACGGAGTGAAGGAGCTCCGGAGTGATTTATGTGTTTGAGCAATAAACCTGAGTTAATTACGACCGGTGTCTCGCTTCTGTGGGAGAGCCAAGCCATTACAGATTGCCGAGTCTCATCTTAATCTCTCACGCCAGAGGACATCAAAGACTGTGATGGATGGGCAAGTACCGGACGTGGGAAGTGCGGCTGGGGGAGCAACGGGAGGGGCAGCAGAGCCCACAGACCCCATAATAGAATTAAGAAGCAACACGTGGCAGCTCAAAAGCCAACTAGATATTTTGGCATGAGCACTGCAGGAACAGAGGTTAACTTCAGAACAGGAAAAGAACCTCAGATCCAGCAGGGGGCCTGGACTGAACCCGGCTCAATACAATGGAGATACAGAATGTTATGCAGCCTTTAGAACTGAAGCCAGATACATTTTGGACTTGAGATCAGCTGAATTCAGCTCAGATAAGCAGCGTGTTGCGTGTCTGATCAGTTGGCTGGGGGGGAACAGCTAAGGACTGGGCTATCACCCTTATGGAGACGCAACACAGGGCTCTAGGGAAGCTGCAGGAGTTCTGGAGACTGATGGATGCCATGTTCAAGAGCCCACTAGAGCACGCTGCTGCAGAGTAGCAACTACTGAACTTGTGACAAGGGGGTGACTCTGTGGCCTCTTACTGGACTACCTTCAATTCACTAGTGTGTTTGAGCAATAAACCTGAGATAATTACTACCGGTGTCTCGCTTCTGTGGGAGAGCCAAGCCATTACACTTCACCTTGTTCTCTGCACAAGATACACATTTCATGTGAAACTTACAGGGCTTTATGCTCAAACCCTGAACCAACCCAGGCATCTTGGCCAACGCCTCCCATGACATGTGACCAAACTGTCTGTGCTGTTTCATGAATACATCCTGCATGAAGAACTTTGTTAGTTTGTGCAACACAACAAGATTCAACATTAGACACATCAACAGCATTGACATCATAAGTTATCAAGAACAAGCCATCTATAAACTTTGCATGCAAAATGTCCTCTTTGCCCTTTTTGATGACACAGATGCTCTTCTTGAAGGAAATCTCAAAGTCTTGCTCAGTCAGCTGTGGGATGCTGAGCAAATTTTCTGCAGAATCTGGAACAAAAAGTACTTTGCTGATGGTTGTGTGCAGACTTGCCAGTTTCACAGTCCCGACTCCTGCAATTCTCAACATCTTTCCATCAGCCTGTTGGCTCTCTCCATCCTGAGGCGTGAAGAAAATAAACAAATGCCGATTTCTGCACAGTTGCCTCGTGGATCCAGAATCCACAACAAACCGGCCTTTGGCCTCTGGAGAAGCAGTACCAGCAAACAAAGCCTTGTTTTCAACTGGCCTGGGCTGCTTGCCCCCCTGCTTCTGGCTATCCGCAGGCTTTTGTCTCTGTTTACCTTTTGCCTTTGGACCTCTGCGAAGGTGACCTTGATTTCCACAGGAAACAGAGCCCTCAGCTTCCCCTGGTGGTTGCAATGCTGTCTGGGATGACATCACAATCAGCTGTCCCTGCAGTTTGCAACCGGCACCTTTGGCATCCCTGCAATCACACTCAATCTGGGAAACAGCCGGGACCTACCTTTCCTGTGCTGAAAATGCTGCCAGATGGGCAACTTTCAAAGCATTCCACATCTGACTTGCTGTCGTGTTGCCAGCCAAAGACAAGTTCCTCCAGAGAGATGGACAAGACGATCACGTCTATGGCCCTTGAATCATCGGCCCACCATCTGTCTGTCAGAGGAGCTGGAGGGGCTTCAGACACAGTGTGCCACACTCCAAACTTTCTCAATTGACCTTCGCAGTACCTTGCCCACGTCCGGTAATTGTGGCCATTAAGCTTTGGTCACGGAACTCCATCTGAGGCTTGTAAAAGCTCCATTCCAGCTCTTTACTTCAGCCGTGAGCTGAATTCCCTTCAAAGGCTCCTTATCTCTGGCAGGTCGTAAATTACGAGGCCTGCTTCTCTCCGGCCTAATTGGTCCTTGGCAAAGACTTCAAAAGACTTCCAAAGCCTTCTAGCCGCGGCCGGGACGATTCAGCTTCACAGACCTCTGCTGCTGCCAGGATCTCAGCAGTCTTACTCTCCTGTAAGCGCCGTGAATCTGGGCCCAAAACCCTGTTGTTGGGATACTGCAGGGGAGACGGGGGCATCAGGCAGGCCCCCAGCTGGCTCCGAACGATCACCGGTCTCCCGTGGAACAGCATCAGTCAGTTAGAGACACGAGCCTCAGATACGTTTAGAGACCTGTGCACGCCCTGTCAGCAGAGTCTGTAATTCACTCACAGCAGAAGAGGTGGACAGAGAAATATGTGCAAGCATATTTATAGCATTTATTCAGCGTAGTTCAGGAACAAATAAAAACATGACTGCGTGCCTTCGTGTCCAGCAAAACAGCAGTAACGCAAAAGCGATATACAATGGAAGTTCTGTCAAGAGAACAAGTTGGTCATCACAAACAAGCTTTTCCAACAACACAAGAGACGACTCTACACATGGACAACACCAGATGGGCAGCATCGAAATCAGATTGATTGTATTCACTGCAGCCAAAGATGGAGAAGCTCTATAGAGTAAGCAAAAAAAAGACCTGGAGCTGACTGTGGCTCAGATCATCAGCTTCTTATAGCAAAATTCAAGCTTAAACTGAAGAAAGTAGGAAAAACCACTGGGCCAGTAAGATACAATCTAAATCAAATCCCTTATGAATACACAGTGGAAGTGAGGGACAGGTTTAAGGATTTAGATTTGGTGGACAGAGTGCCTGAAGAATTATGGATGGAGGCTCATAACATTATACAGGAGGCAGCAACGAAAACCATCCCAATGAAAAGGAAATGCAAGAAAGCAAAGTGGCTGTCCAACGAGGCCCTACAAATAGCGGGGGAGAGAAGGCAAGCAAAATGCGAGGGAGATAGTGAAAGTTACAGGAAATTGAATGCAGATTTCCAAAACATAGCAAGGAGAGACAAGAAGGCCTTCTTAAACGAGCAATGCAAAGAAATAGAGGAAAACAACAGAATGGGAAGAAGCAGAGATTTGTTCAAGAAAATTGGAGATATGAAAGGAACATTTCGTACAAAGATTACCATAATAAAGGACAAATGTGGTAAAGACCTAACAGAAGCAGAAGACATCAAGAAGAGGTGGCAAGAATACACAGAGGAATTATACCAGAAAGATATGGATGTCTCGTACACCCCAGGTAGTGTGGTTGCTGACCTACAGCCAGACATCCTGGAGAGTGAAGTCAAATGCTGAATAGCTGACCTATTTAAAATTTTAAAAGATGATGCTGTTAAGGTGCTACACTCAATATGCCAGCAAGTTTGGAAAACTCAGCAGTGGCCAGAGGATTGGAGAAGGTCAGTCTACATCCCAATCCCAAAGAAGGGCAGTGCCAAAGAATGCTCCAACTACCACACAATTGCACTCATTTCACACGCTAGCAAGGTTATGCTTAAAATTCTACAAGGCAGGCTCAAGCAGTATGTGGACCGAGAACTCCCAGAAGTGTAAGGTGGATTTCGAAGGGGCAGAGGAACCAGAGACCAAATTGCAAACATGCACTGGATTATGGAGAAAGCTAGAGAGTTCCAGAAAAACATCTACTTCTGCTTCATTGACTATGCAAAAGCCTTTGTGTCGACCACAACAAACTATGGCAAGTTCTTAAAGAAATGGGAGTGCCTGATCACCTCATCTGTCTGCTGAGAAATCTCTATGTGGGACAAGAAGCTGCAGTTAGAACTGGATATGGAACAACTGATTGGTTCAAAATTGGGAAAGGAGTATGACATGGCTGTATATTGTCTCCCTGCTTATTTAACTTATATGCAGAATTCATCATGCAAAAGGCTGGATGAATCCCAAGCCGGAATTAAGATTGCCGGAAGAAAGATCAACAACCTCAGATATGCAGATGACATAACCTTGATGGCAGAAAGTGAGGAGGAATTAAAGAACCTTTTATTGAGGGTGAAAGAGGAGAGTGCAAAATATGGTCTGAAGCTCAACATCAAAAAAACGAAGATCAGGGCCACTGGTCCCATCACCTCCTGGCAAATAGAAGGGGAAGAAATGGAGGCAGTGAGAGATTTTACTTTCTTGGGCTCCATGATCACTGCAGATGGTGACAGCAGTCACGAAATTAAAAGACACCTGCTTCTTGGGAGAAAAGCAATGACAAACCTAGACAGCATCTTAAAAAGCAGAGACATCACCTTGTCAATAAAGGTCCGTATAGTTAAAGCCATGGTTTAAGAAGGCTGATCGCTGAAGAATTGATGCTTTTGAATTCTGGTGCTGGAGGAGACTCTTGAGAGTCCCATGGACTGCAAGAAGATCAAACCTATCCATTCTGAAGGAAATCAGCCCTGAGTGCTCACTGGAAGGACAGATCGTGAAGCTGAGGCTCCAATACTTTGGCCACCTCATGAGAAGAGAAGACTCCCTGGAAAAGACCCTGATGTTGGGAAAGATGGAGGGCACAAGGAGAAGGGGACGACAGAGGACGAGATGGTTGGACAGTGTTCTCGAAGCTACCAGCATGAGTTTGACCAAAGTGCGGGAGGCAGTGGAAGACAGGAGAGCCTGGCGTGCTCTGGTCCATGGGGTCATGAAGCGTTGTACACGACTAAACAACAACAGGTTTGGGCCTAAGAAAGACTAAAAAATTGTACATGACTGTATAGTGGTCTTCAAGATGAAGGAACAGAGGGACAATATTTTGGGTCTACATTATAAAAAAATCTTGAAGATTAAAGATAAGCCAATTATTTTGTTCAAGGAGATTCCAAAACATTTTTTGAACTTAAGAAATAATTACGCAGATTTGGCTGGAGCCCTGAGAAGGAAGAACATATTTTTTAGGTGGGAGTCAAGGCTTTTTGGGGGAAAGTCAAGGATCTTGGATTAGAAAGTGCACAGACACCAGTGGCGGGCGCAGGAGCTCTCTAATAGTACAAGATGGCATTGAGAATTTACTCTTGGAATGTTAACGGTTTGAACTCATGACCAAAAAGAAACCAAGTATATCATGTGTTAGCAAAACAGAATTTGGACATAATTTGTTTGCAAGAAACCCATGTTACTAGATTACATAGAAAAGTCCTTCAGAATAAGAGACTTGGTCAGGAATTTATTTCATCTGACAAAGTGAAGAAAAGAGGAGTGGTTTTCTATGTAAAGGAAAAATGGAATCCTAAAATGTTGTTTAAAGATGAGGAGGGAAGATACATTGCAGTAGAAATTAAAGCACAAGGCGAAAAATATTTGCTGTTGGGAATTTATGCACCAAATGATGACAAAGCAGGATTTTTTAAGAACCTGGAAACAAGACTTCTGGATTATTTGGATTACAAATTGATATTGATGGGGGACTTGAATGGAGTGGCATCAACGCTTATGGATAGAACACAGAGACAGAAAGTAATGAAAGCTGGCAGATTACACTTCCGGGTTAGCGCCAACGACGAATGGCGGAGTTCCTCCGATCGGAGGAACGGGCTCCGTGGAAATTGGGTCTTCCTGCCGCGGCGAAGGCGGGGGCCCGATAGAAATCCCAGGCGGAGAAGCCTGGGAACGTGGGGTTCAGCAGAGCACCAAGAGCGCCTCCCCTACTCACGAGGAAACCCCCTTTTGGGGCTCCGGAGTGAAGTGGGGTGAGCAGCGCGGTGCTGCGAACCGATCGCTATTTCCATGGAGGAAAGCCGCGCAGCCATCGCCGGAGAGTGCTGACTTTTTCCTGATGAGATTTGGACTTTAAATCAAGTACCCGTGAGTAAAAACGGAGAATTGGATCAAGAAATTTGTAAAATTTATGAATTAGGCACAAGCGGGAAGGTTTAAACAGGAAGTCCGCCTTCCGCTTTTTGTATATAGACTGAAGCAAAGACCTTGCAAACTAATAGCCTGGAAAACTGCTTTAAAGTTGGAAATTTCCTGCATCCACAACTAATAAAACCCCCCTTGAAAGCAGGAGAAAAGGGGGGGGGAATTTGACTGTTTAATCCTGCAGGAGGAGAGTAAAGGAATTTAAGTTTCCATCGTCCCAAACCTGGGGATGGGGTGTCGGGACAGAAATTGTTTGAGACGTCCACTGATTGAAAGTGGAATGCTTTGACACATAGTATTAAAAAAGAAGAGAAACAAATTAACTTCAACGCCACCTTCTGCATTTTTGTATTTTAAAGATACAAAGTATTTGAAAATCGAAAGGATTTGAAATCGAAAGTAATTTCCTTTGTTGGATACATTTTAAAAATGGATACAAAAAGAAACTGTGTCCCCTAGAGGGAGCCTGTCAGTTTGTTGTTGTAGTTCACAGCTGCAAGATTTGGATCGTGGGACCTGCTGTTTGACCTTGAACAGAAATGTGTTGGAAGGAAGGTTTAGTGTCTGCCCTTGGCATGCTGGAGCAGCTGCATGAGAAAATGAATTTGATGCATGAAAAATTGGACTTGATGAGTGCTGTGGCCAGCGAATATGATTTAACAGGGAATAAGGATAAAGAAGTTATACAGCGACCAACTCAAGAATCTGGTTTGACAAGGCAGGTCCAAGGGCAGATGAAGAAGGAAGAGGCAGTGATTCCCCCTCAAACAACACGAATGGAGAGATCCAAAGTCCGGCAGGAACAAAAGTTACTGATTGAACTTGGAGTGTGTTGGGAAGTGTTTGAAGTCAAGGAAGTTCTTAACTCTAGTGGGACTATGAAACAGGCGAACAACTATCTTTTGGATAAATACTTTTTGGATTACAAAGATGACGACAGGGAGTGGGACTGGGGGGAAGGGACCAGCCTGATGAAGGAAAATGGAAATTATTACTGGATGGAACCCTCCGGAGACCCACTCCCCAAGAAGCTAACAATAGACAAAGAAGTGCGCAAGCACAAACAAGGACAAGGAAATGTGCAGAGGGGGCCAAGAAGAGGCTTAAGGGCCTCGGACATAAGAACACCAGATTGATGGACTGGATGTAATGGACAGAAAGGACTGACATGATCCGAAACCAGGAAGAAGGGACGTTGGATAAAAATTAGAGATATCAAGGGAAATTCTTTTGTTAATTTTGGAATTAGTGTAACATTAATGAAATATCAGGGAACATGCTGGAAAGGAACCAAATTGGCTTTAGCAGAAATGATTTAAGGAGATATGAATGAATATGATGTAAATTTTGAAATTTTAAGATTTTTAAGATAAGATAAGGTTAAAAAGATTAAGGTAAATTGAATAACAGATCATATTAAAAGATGGAAAGGTTATGTTGAATTAATTGATAAGATAGATTGTGAAGATTAATCATTTAAACTAAAATTGAGAAACATGGGAAGAATTTGCTGGAATAACGAATCAAACTAGAATACAAAAAGGGAGGTGTGAGGAGGTTCAAGAAATAAGCAAATGGAAAGTTTTAACTTGAGATTTGTATTTTTCTTTTTTCTTTTTTGTTTTTTTTTATTTTACTTTTTGCTGTATTTTTCTGATTTTCTTGTTTTTGTTTTTGTATTGATGAAATTCTGAATAAATATCATTTTTTTAAAAAAAAGCTGGCAGATTACTAAAGGCTTTCTTTGAAATGGTGGATAAATTTGATCTGTCAGACATATGGAGAGTGAGAAATCCAACAGAAAAAGACTTCACATTCTATTCAGATGCAAATCAATCATTCTCACGAAATGTTTATTTATGGATATCCAGAGACTTTGTTCCCAGAGTAACTAAAGCTGAAATATGCCCAAAGACTTGCTCTGATCATAATGCAGTGTTATTGGAAATGAAAATATTTCTGCAGGGATCCTACAGATGGAGAATGAATGATGATTTGTTGAGGAATGAACAGACGATTGGGAAAGCCCAAAAGACTCTAAAGAATTACTTTGAGACAAATATGAATTCTGAGGTGGAAACAAGAGTCGTTTGGGATGCAAGTAAGGCGGTGTTGAGAGGATTCCTTATACAAAAAATTTGATTAAGAAAAAGATATAGAATGAAAAAAAGATAATATTTTGTCTCAATTAAAAGATAAAGAGAAGAATTTGAGATGTAACCCAAAGAATCAGCAGACCCAAAAGGAAATTAAAGCTCTACAGATTCAGTATTCACAGATTATAAACCAGGAAATAGAATGGAAAATAAAGATGATGAGACAAAGGAATTTTGAATCTGCAAATAAATGTGGAAAATTGCTCGCTTGGCAGTTTAAAAAGAGACAGAAACAAAGTACTATTATTAATATCATATCAGAGGGAAAGTCTGTGGAGAACCCTGCAGAGATAAGATGTTTTCAGAAATATTATAAACAGCTGTATAAAAGTGGGAAAGAAGATAAAGAAAAAATTGAGCAATTTATAAAAGTAAATGGACTGCAAAAAATTCCCGAAAATAAAAAGATCCTGCTAAATGGATTGATTACAAGACAAGAGGTCGAGAAGGCAATAAACCAGATGCAGCTTGGCAAAGCCCCAGGGCCAGATGGTTTGTCAGCAAAGTATTATAAGACTTTGAAAGATTGGCTTATTCAGCCGTTGGTGGATGTATGCAATAAGATATTAAGAGGGGACAAAGCACCTGAAACCTGGAAGGAAGCTTTTATAACCCTGATACCGAAACCTGATCAAGATAGATCCAATGTGAAAAATTATAGACCGATCTCATTACTCAATGTGGATTATAAAATTTTTGCTAACATTTTGGCCAATAGGTTGAAGAAGGTGCTAACAGATTATATTCATAAGGACCAGGCAGGATTTCTGCCTGGGAGGCATATGAAAGATAATATTAGGAATATAATTGATGTGCTAGAAAGGTTGGAAGGTAAAAAAATTTGTAAAGCATTGTTAATGTTCATTGATGCTGAGAAGGCCTTTGCTAATGTTTCATGGAGTTTTATGAAAAGGAATCTAGAAAGTATTGAGGTTGGACAAGAATTTTTAAATGGTATTAATGTGATCTATTTTGAACAAAAAGCAAAAATTATAGTTAATAATGTGGTTTCAGAAGAAATTAGAATTGAGAAAGGAACCAGGCAAGGGTGCCCACTTTCTCCTCTGCTTTTTATTTCGGTTCTGGAGGTTTTGCTAAACATGCTAAGGAAAGAGGAAGAGGTTAAAGGTATAACAGTAGGATCTAAACAATATAAGTTAAAAGCCTTTGCTGATGATTTGGTGGTAACTTTACAAGATCAAGAATGCAGCGCAGTGAAAGCACTGGAGCTGATTCAGGAGTTTGGGCAAGTAGCAGGATTTAAGATAAATAAGAGCAAAACCAAAGTGTTGGAAAAAATTTAGATAACGGGGAGAAAAAAATCCTTCAGGAAAAGACAGGCCTTTTTTGTGTGAAGAAAGTGAAATATATGGGTGTGAATTTATCGGTGAAAATTTTGAATTTATATAAAGATAATTATGAAAAATTATGGAATGAAATTAAGAGAGATCTTGAGGTTTGGTCAAGCTTAAAATTGTCATTAATCGGCCGAATATTGGTGGTTAAGATGAATGTATTGAATGGAGTTTAAAGTTTGACTGCTCTGCAAAGGATACAGTAGCTGGGAAAGGAAAGGAACATTTTGGGACTAAAAATTTGATACTAAGAAACGGGGATTTTTTGAACATTATTGGTTATAAAGTTACAACAAGAAGTTGGTTCGAGACCCCTAGTGGCAACTACGTTGCAAAGACATTTTAGACTGTAAGTTTTGCTGTGGGAAAATTCCTATGCTATCAAAACAAATTCCCTGAGTGTGTGACTGACCTTGGGAGTGCATGTGAGTGTTATGGCAGACAAAGCAGAGTTGACACAGGAGAAAACTACCAGATCCGGAAAACATTACAAAGTAGATACCACTAGAAGGCCCTCAACGGGGGGTGCAGCGGGCACAGCAGGAGCTGCTGCCCCACAGGCAAAATTAAAGGTTATGTCAACTGATGAACTGTTAGCACAAGCACTGGGTAAAATTGATGCATCTTTGGAGAAACTGGCAAACAGAGTTGAAGAGACAAATAAACAAGTAGCAGAGGCTTGTGCAAAAATTGAAGCGAACACTGCAAGCATTAATTTGAATACCTCAAGTATAAATGAATTAGGGAAAAAGGTGAACTCTAATACGCAGTCTATTGAAAAACTATTGGAAGAATCGGCGTCAACTAGAAAATTGGCTGAAGAAGCCAAGGAAATTGCAACTGCTGCCCAGGAACAGATTCCACCGGTACATAAGAAATTTGAAGAATATGACTTGACGTTCTCGATGATAGATCTTGAAAGAAAGGCGAGAAATTTAAGAATAAGAGGCGTGCCAGAAAGTGAAGATAATTTGGTAGAATTTCTTACAAAAGAATTTACACAATTTTGGCAAAAGGACCTGGGAGAGGAAGAATTCACTATTGTGAGTGCTTTCAGACTTGGCAGAAGACAAGGAAAGAATAAAGCAAGAGACTGTCTGATAATTTTGAAAACTAAGGAAGAAAGAGATAAGATACTGAACTTACATTACCAAAGAACCCTAGAAATTGGGGACACTTATGTGGAAATCTTTAAAGATATACCTAAACATATCCTGGAGGTAAGGGCCCACTACAGAGACTTGGTTGCCCTGCTGAGGAAAAACAGAATAATCTTCAGGTGGGAATTCCCACAAGGCCTATCTTTTAAATATAGAGGAAAGAAAATAAGAATAAGGACAGTGAACGACAAGGACAAGTTTTTGAAAGATCACGAAGAGGATCTGCAGAAGGAAGTGGACTCTGCTGAGGACGTATTGATGCCAGGACAAGGACTTTTGGAGATTGCAAATTTGATATCTGGACGCTCCGGCCCAAGGAGAGACAAGCCACCGACAGAAGAAGAACAACAACTTGGTGCAGTAGGAGGGAAAGCTAACTAATCAATCATGTCTCTGCAACTTTTAAGCTGGAATTGTAATGGATTGAACTCCCCTAGAAAAAGAAAAGAGATATTTCATATATTAAAGAAAGAACATTTGGACCTGATTTGTTTACAAGAGACTCATGTCATGAGGCTACACAGGAAAATATTGGTTAATAAAAGATTAGGGCAAGAATTTATTTCGTCTGACAAAGTTAAAAAAAGAGGAGTGGTGATTTATGCTAAGGAGAAACTTTCACCGAAATTTATTCTCAAAGATGAGCAAGGAAGATATTTGGCCATTGAAATTCAGTTTCAAGGGGAGAAATTTTTGATAGTAGGTGTGTATGCACCAAATGAGGGGAAGTCGGAATTTTTCAAGAAACTGCATGAGACTTTGATGGACTTTATGGATTACAATATAATTTTGATGGGGGACATGAATGGAGTTGTATCAACCAATATGGACAAGGCCCAAAAACAGGTAGTTACCAAAGATGGTAGACTGCCAAAAACTTTTTTTGAAATGACTGACAACATGGACTTGATTGATATCTGGAGAACTAAGAACCCCTTGGAAAGAGAAGGAACATTCTTCTCTGAAGCCAAGATGACATGGACCAGAATTGACCAAATCTGGATTACTAGAGGAATGGCTCCAAAGATAAAAAAAGTGGAAATCTGCCCTAAAACATGCTCCGACCATAATGCTGTAAAGATGGAGATGAAGTCAACAACAACCGGAACCTTTAGATGGAGGATGAATGACACCTTATTTAGAGATGAAGAAGTATACAACAAGGCCCAAAAGACTCTAAAAGACTATTTTGAATTAAATTTGCTAACAAATGTGGAGAAAAGAGTAATCTGGGACGCAAGTAAAGCCGTGATGAGAGGGTTTTTGATACAACAGAATGCATTAAAAAAGAGAAGGCAAAATGAGAAAAAAGATAAAATTTTGGAGAAAATTAAAGAAGGTGAGAAAAAATTGAGAGCCAAGCCGAAGTCACAAGAGATTCTGAGAGAAATAAAGATATATCAAACACAATATATGGAATTGATGAATCAGGAAATAGAATGGAAAATTAAACAAATGAGACAGAAGACATTTGAATCGGCGGATAAATGTGGGAAATTACTGGCATGGCAATTGAAAAAAAGACAAAAACTGAATACAATTACAAACCTGGAAGTAGAAGGAAAAGATATAAACAACCCAAATGAGATAAGAAATTGTTTCCAGAAGTACTTTAAGCAATTATACACACAAGGGCCACAGAATGAAAAGGACATTGATGGATTTTTGAAAATAAATGGATTACAAAAAATTTCACAGGAAAGTAAAGCATTGTTGAACTGTAAAATAACAGATCAGGAGATAGAAGGTGCCATCTTAAATATGCAATTGGGCAAATCCCCGGGACCGGATGGACTGACTTCCAGATACTATAGATCCTTGAAGGATTGGATAGTGCAACCTCTGAAGGAAGTCTGCAATGAGATTTTGGAAGGGAAAAAGGCACCAGAATCGTGGAAAGAGGCCTACATTACACTTATACCGAAAACAGAGACTGAAAAGACTCAACTTAAAAACTACCGTCCCATATCCTTATTAAATGTGGATTACAAAATCTTTGCTGACATTTTAGCCAAGAGATTGAAAAGAGTATTGATTGAAGAGATACATAAGGACCAAGCGGGCTTTCTGCCGGGAAGACACATATCTGACAATTTGAGGAATGTAATTGACATTTTGGAAAAGCTAGATGTGGATATAAACACTAAAGCTGTTCTGATATTTGTGGACGCGGAGAAAGCCTTTGACAACATTTCTTGGAGTTTTATGAAGAAGAATCTACAGGGTATGGGGGTAGGCCAAGGTTTTGAAAACGGTATAGGTGCAATATACTCTGAACAAAAGGCCAAATTAATTGTAAATAATGTGGTTACGGAACAATTTAAGATTGAAAAAGGGACACGACAAGGATGCCCAATTTCCCCTTTACTTTTTATATCGGTCCTGGAGGTTTTGCTGAATATGATTAGAAGGGACCGGTTGGTTAAAGGTATACAGGTCGGAGCCAAACAGTATAAACTGAGAGCTTTTGCAGATGATCTAGTTTTGACGTTACAGGAGCCAGAATCTAGTACTAAAAGAGTTTTAGAACTAATTCAAGAATTTGGTCAGGTGGCAGGATTTAAATTGAATAAGACCAAAACTAAGGTTTTAGAGAAAAATATGACATTGTTTGAAAAAGAGAAATTTCAGAATGAAACAGGTCTGTCTGTGGTGAGGAAGGTGAAATATCTGGGGATTAATATGACATCTAAAAATGGGAACTTATTTAAAAATAATTATGAGAAATGCTGGTCAGAAGTGAAAAAAGATCTCGAAACATGGTCAAATTTGAAGCTTTCCTTGATGGGTCGAATAGCAGCTATAAAGATGAATGTATTGCCTAAAATGTTGTTTTTGTTTCAAACATTACAAATTGTGGACAAGATGGAATGTTTTAAGAAGTGGCAGAAAGATATTTCTAAATTTGTCTGGCAGGGCAAGAAGCCTAGGATAAAATACAAGATTTTGACTGATGCAAAAGAAAGGGGTGGCTTCGCCCTGCCAGACTTCAGACTCTATTATGAGTCAGCAGCATTCTGCTGGTTGAAAGACTGGCTGCTTCTGGAAAACACAGACATTTTGGATTTAGAAGGTTTTAACAATGTGTTTGGATGGCGTGCATATTTGTGGTATGATAAGGTTAAAGCTCATAAAGCGTTTAAGAATCACATTGTTAGGAGATCTTTGTTTAATATTTGGACTAGATATAAGGATTTACTGGAAAACAAAACCCCAAGGTGGTTGTCACCAATGGAAGCGAAAGCTCAGAAAAAACTCAATATGGAGGCCAGTTGGCCAAAATATTGGGAAATTTTGGAGCAAAAAGGAGATAGACTGAAATTGCAGAGTTTTGAGAAATTAAAAAACAAAGTCCGAGACTGGTTACATTACTTTCAGATAAGGGAGGCATACAATTTGGACAGGAAAATTGGCTTCCAGGTGGAAAAATCTAAATTAGAAACAGAAGTGCTAGAACCTAAAACTAAGATTATGTCAAAAATGTATAACTTGCTGCTGAAATGGAATACACAGGATGAAACGGTTAAGTCAGCTATGATTAAATGGGCAGAAGATCTTGGACATAACATCATGTTTGCTGATTGGGAACAGTTATGGACCACAGGTATGAAATTCACGGCATGTAATGCCTTAAGAGAGAATATTATGAAAATGATATACAGGTGGTACATAACCCCAGTCAAGCTCGCAAAAATATATCATTTGCCCGATAATAAATGCTGGAAATGTAAGGAAGTGGAAGGTACATTTTTTCACCTATGGTGGACGTGCCCAAAGATCAAGGCCTTTTGGGAAATGATTTATAATGAAATGAAAAAGATATTTAAGTATACTTTCCTGAAAAAACCAGAGGCTTTTCTCTTGGGTATAGTCGGCCATTTGGTGTCAAAGAAGGACAGAATCTTTTTCATGTATGCTACAACGGCAGCAAGAATACTTATTGCAAAGCACTGGAAGACTCAAGATTTACCCACCCTGGAAGAATGGCAGATGAAGTTGATTGACTGTATGGGACTGGCAGAAATGACCGGCAGAATCCGCGACCAGGGAGAAAAGTCAGCAGAAGAAGATTGGAAGAAATTTAAGGAATATCTACAGAAATATTATAAAATTAATGAACTTTGAAAAGATGTTGGTTTGAACTTTGGTGGTCTCCAGCTGTTATGATAAAGATAATGGGGATCATAATGGTTTCTGTTACTAAATTTAAAAAAAAGTTGGGTGGAAAATAAGGTGATATTTTAAAAGGAATGTTAAGAGATTAGGATTTGCTGAATTAACAAATTGAACTAGAGAACAAGAAGGGGAGGTATGAGGAAGTCAATGAAACATGTGACTGAAAATTGTTATTGAAACTGAATTGTTTTTAATATTTTTCTTTTTCTTTTTCTTTTTGTCTTTATATAAAATTGGAAAATTTAATAAATATTCATTTAAAAAAAAAAGATGAATGTATTGCCAAAAATGTTGTTTTTATTCCAAGCTAAACCAATTATTAATAATGTAAGATGCTTTAAAGAATGGCAGAAAGCACTGTCTAAATTTATCTGGCAGGGGAAATAACACAGATATAAAATATTAACAGATTCAAAAGAGTGGGGGGGATTTTCCATGCCAGACTTGAAGATATATTTTGAAGCTGCGGCTTTCTGCTGGATCAAGGAATGGATTCAACTAGACAATGCTGATGTGTTAGATTTGGAAGGATTTGACAATGGTTGGCATGCATATTTATGGTATGATAAGATATCGGCTCATAAAGGATTTAAAAAGCACGTAATTAGAAAATCTTTACATAATGTTTGGATAAGATATAAAGATCTCTTAGAACGGAGAACACCCAAGTGGCTTTCACCAATGGAAGCAAAGGCACAGAAAAAGTTGAATATGGAGAGTACGGTAAACGGTTGAAAAATGCTGATTTATTGTTGGAAGACAATGAAGGGTTTAAATTGAGACCATTTGCTCAAATTAAAGATAAATTGGACTGATGGCTACAATATTATCAGATTAATGAATTGTATAAGCCTGATAAGAAAAATGGTTTTGCAATAGAAAAATCCAAATAGGAAACGGAATTGTTAGATACCAATGTTAAAATTCTCTCTAAAATGTACAATTTATTGCTGGAATGGCATACAAAGGATGAACAAGTTAAATCTGCGATGATTGGTTGGGCAAGAGATGTTGAACACAATATAATGTTGGAAGATGGGGAAAGCTGTGGAAGAAAGGGGTTACCGTATTTTCCTCTCTATAAGACGCACTTTTCCCCTCCTAAAAAGTAAGGGGAAATGTGTGTGTGTCTTATGGAGCGAATGCAGGCTGGAGGCTCTGCTCAGTGCTCCCTTTAAAGAGCCATGTGGAGCTTGTCCCTTCTCCCTCCTCGGGGAAAAGCCCCCAAGAGCCGCACGCACGCTCCACACACTCTTTAAAGGGAGCATGGCTCTTGGGGGAGCCTTAGCCGTGCACAGCCTCTAATGGGCAACAGGAGCCTTCATCCCGCTGCCGGGGAGAGGCTGCGCACGACTATCCCATAAGCCAGGACAGCAAGCGGGATCGCTGAGCTGCGATCCCGCTTGCTGTCCTGGCTTCTTGCTTAGCCACGTGCAGCCTCTCCCGGGCAGGGGGAGAATTCATGCCGCTGCCCGGGAGAGGCTGCATGTGGCTATCCCATAAGCCAGGACAGCAAGCGGGATTGCTGCGCCACAATCCCGCTTGCTGTCCTGGCTTCTGGGATTCAGAATTTTGTTTGTTTGTTTTCCTCCTCCAAAAACTAGGTGCGTCTTATGGTCTGGTGCGTCTTATAGAGCGAAGAATACAGTGAGTTTACTGCATGTACTGCATTAAAAGAAAATATTATGAAAATGATGTATAGATGGTACTTAACCCCGGTGAAATTAACAAAGATTTATCGTACAAATGATAATCAATGTTGAAAATGCAAAGAAAAAGAAGGTACTTTTTATCATATGTGGTGGACGTGTCCTAAGGTGAAAGACTTCTGGGGAAAGATTTATAATGAGTTGAAAAAAATGTTGAAAAATACATTTATTAAGAAACCAGAAGCCTTTCTACTTGGAATAATAGGACTGGAATTGCCCAAAAGAGATGTTAGATTGTTTTTGTATGCCACTCCACTACAGCGGCAAGACTTTTATTAGCCAAAAACTGGAAATCGCAAGAAATACCAACAGTAGAAGAATGGCAGATGAAGATGTTGGACTTTTTGGAGCTGGCTGACCTGACTGGAAGAATCCGTGACCAGAAAGAGGAGGAGGCACAAGAGGATTGGAAGAAATTTAAAGAATATTTAGTTAATATTGTGATATAAGATAATTAGAAAATTCTTGGAAGTAATAAATAGGCTTAGGGGTAAAATAAGAAGATGTGGTAGTAATTACTAAGGAGTAGAATATTAATAAAGGAGAAGAGGTTAGTAAATGAAAGCAGTTACTAGTACTAGAAATATGAATTTGGAGAACTGTTATACAGGTGATATAATGATATTCAGTTAGAGGGGATTTGAGGAAGTCGGCTATTAATGGAACGAGAATTAGATATCTGAAGACATACATTTTTATGTTTCTAGTTTAGTGTAATGTAATGTGTTTTTCTTTGTTGTGTTGTTTTGCTGTCTTTTTGTGATAAATGTGGAAAATCAAAAATTTGAAAAAAAAGAGATGGGAGTTGGGAGTTGGCCCCCCAACCCCATGTCATCCCGACCCACCCAAACTCTTAATGGAAGGCAATGGCACTAATTGGGCCACCGCAAGAGAAGGGAGTTGGTCCCTCATCCCCATGCCATCCCGACCCAGCCATAGGACCTCTGTCTTCGAAGGATTTAGTTTCAATCGGCTCCCACGAAACCATCCAGCCACAGTTTCCAAGCATCTGGTCAGTGCTTCTGGGGCTGAGTCGGTATGGCCATCCATCAGTAGATAGAGCTGAGTGTCATCAGCATATTGCTGACAGCCCAACCCAAATCTCCGGACAATCTGGGCAAGGGGGCGCATAAAGATATTGAAAAGCATCGGGGAAAGGATTGCGCCCTGCGGCACTCCACACACCAAGCAGTGCCACGGCGACAATTCCTTCCCTAGCGCCACTCTCTGTCCCCGACCTGAGATAAAGGAGTGTAGCCATTGTTGGACTGTGCCCTGAATCCCCACGTCGGCAAGGCGGTGGTCCAAAAATTCGTGATCGACCATGTCGAAGGCTGCTGACAGATCTAAGAGAATCAGCAGTCCCGACCCGCCTCAATGCAATTTCCGCCCAGTTTCAAATCTTCCGTACCTGGGTAAGATAATTGAGAGAACAGGTACCGAAAAGTTTGGTAGGTTTCTGGATGAAACATTGGCTCTGGACCCATTTCAGTCCGGCTTTTGCCCTGGTTACGGGACCGAGACGGCTCTGGTCGCCCTAACAGGTGATCTCCGTAGACAGCTGGACTGAGGCATGCAGCCATCCAGCCACAGCTTCCAAGCATTTGGTCAGTGAACCTAACTGCTCTAAGGCTGCATTCAGACACATGTTCCAGTTTCTGGCAGATTGACGTAAACCATAAATAGAGTTATGCAATCTCCAAACAATGCCTTGCCCCTTGGCTTCAAACCCTGGAGGAGGAAGCATGTACAACTCCTCCTGGAGGTCTGAGTTCAAGTAGGCGACATCCACATCAAAGTGGTTCATCTCCAAACCTCTTTGTGCAGCAATGGCTAAGAGCATGCGCAGAGTTTCACTTCTGGAAGTAGGAGCATACACCTCTGTGTAATGCAGCCCCTTCCGCTGCGTGAACCCTCCGGCAACTAATCTAGCCTTGTACTGTGGTTCTCCAGCTTCTGTGGGTTTATGGTGATAAACCCACCTGCTGCTCACAGCCTGCTTGCCAGCCGGCAACATTGTGAGGGAGAACACACCTAGAGACTCCATTGAGCTCGTCTCCTTCTGCATCGCCTCATGCCATTTGCTGGCTTCTTCCTGAGGCAGCTTCTGAACATCCTCAAAGGTTTCAGGTTCACACCGAGCCACACCAACCCACACACTTGTGGCTTCAAACCTGTCAGGTGGCTTACCCTTCGTGGTTCGAGCTGATCTCCTCAGCATAAACTCTGGTACCCCCTCTGACCCACTAGGGCCAGCCAGAACATCCCCAGTGTCAGAGAACTCCCCCTTTGACCTGCTGTGTCTTTGAACCTCACAGCTGGACCTGCGGGCGAGGATGGCTCACTCTTTGGCTCAGACTTGACAGTGGCCTGTGGAGGGGTTCTGAGCTGCTCCTGCTCTGGACTCTGTTGCTCTGGACTCTGTTCCTCAGCAACAGGTTCAGTTCCCTCCTCTTCCTCCTCATCTGAGTCAAGAAACTGCTCTGAAAGAACATCTGGGTTACCATATATGCGTGTCCACCCACTTTGCTCACAAAACTCAGCACTGCTGCTCACAAGCAGCCGGGGCTAGTTGCCATCAGGATATGTGAACCGCCACCCTTTGGTCCCAGGTTCATATCCCACAAAGATCATCTTCCTGGACCTTGGGCCACCCTTTCTGCGTTTGGCCTTTGGAATGAGGACCCAAGCCTCACAGCCAAAAACATGTAAGAAATGCACTTTGGGCTTCTTACCGTGCAGCAGAAAATAGGGCGTGTCCCCTACAGCTGAATTAAACACGCGATTCTGCGTGAACGAAGCCGCCTTCCACCCTTCAGCCCAAAAGCGTTGTGGGAGGCCTGCGTCAAACAGCATGGCAGCCACAGCCTCTTGCAGTGTTCTGTTCTTGCGTTCAGCAACACCATTCTGTTGAGGACTGTGTGGTGCTGTCAACCTGTGACTGATTCCCTTCTGGAGGAAGAAATTCTGCAGCGCAGACCCAGTAAACTCCGCCCCTTTGTAGAATACTTCAATTCTACCGCTGTGATCCAATCCTTAATCAGAGCAGCAGCTTCCCCTTTGTGTTTGATCGGAAAAACCCAAAAGTTCCTCGAAAAATCATCCAAAAGAAGCAAAATGTGTTTAGACCCACCCAGAGACACGACTGGCATGGGCCCACACAAATCTGCATGGACTAGCTCAAAGGGCTTGCTTGTCTTTCTGCTCGACTTGGGATATGTGCATGCTTTTACCTTGGATTGCTTACAGGCCCTGCAATCTAAAAATTTATCACATCCCTTCAATTTACACCCCTCTGCACACTCTGGGGTCTTCTTAACGTAGCTCCAACAAGAATGCGCTAGTCTCCTGTGCCATAGATGAGTGCATTCATCATGTGGTGGGACGTTTGCGCACTGCACCTGTGTTACCTCAGGGAGGTCATAATCTGCAATAGGCATCTCAACCATGAACAGCCTATTCTTGCACTCAACACTGAACAGTTGTCTCCCATCCCTGGAAAAAGAACACATGTTATTTTCAAACTTTACACAGAAACCATCAGCTACTAGAGCAGACACGGATAAAAGGCAATTGGCAATTTCTGGAACCACAAAAGCCTGGACCTCATGATCTAGGAATGAACAATATAAAGTCCCAGACTGAGTCAGTGGTCTCTTACTTCCATCTGCCAGCGACACAAATCTTCCACTTTGCACAGTCTTGCAGTTCCGAAGAAGCCCAGCTGATGGCACTAAAGTGTGTGTGGCTCCAGTGTCCACAACAAAGGAGAGGCTGGCTTCCTGTTTGGGTTCCTGCAGCGTTGCCATAGAAGCACTTTCGCCCCAACTAGGGCCTTTGCCGGCGTTCCCACGCTTCGGCGTCTGAGAACTGTTCCTTATCTGCGTTCCTTTCCGGCTGACCTTGCATTCCTGAGCCTCTGCAGGACAGTCTCTCACGAGGTGTGAAGTAGACTCACAGCGAAAATATCTTTTGGAGGCAAAGGCTTTCACAGAGCTCTCACAGCTGCTGCTTGCACCCCCACTCCTGGTTGCACAGCTTCCCAAGGAACAGCCTGCGTCTGCTTTCCTCTCAGCTCTCTGCCTCTGTTCCTGTTCATCCCATGGATGTGTTGAAGCGTAGAAACAGCTTCCAGGAACGTTGTTTTCAGCCCCCACTGGGCTCACGGCCCCCTCTCGGTCTTTGGCTCCCACTGTGGCTTCACACGCCCTCTGCAGTGCCTGCCAAGCAACCCGAGCCTCCTTGATCCCCTCAAGGTTTGGCAAAAGCCTAGCATCCACGCTTGCTCTCAGCATGCCCAGCACACTCTGCTCCCTTTCCAGAGCTGCAGCCACGTCTGCCTCAGAAGCTTTCTCACTAGCCTGAGGTGGTGGAGTTTGCATGCAAGTCCAGAGCTGTTCTCCCAACAGCCAGTACTTCATCCTGACAGACCACTCCTCCCAATTGGGGCCAGTCAGCCTTTCAAAAGGCACTGATTGCTGCTGCGCCATCTTTCCCGGGGGCTGTAAGCTTACTCACGCTTTCTGCCGGCCAGTGCTCCAAAGATGCTTCCTGCAGAAAGCTCCGCTTTCACCAGCGAAATCACGACTGCCTCATCCTCAGGCAGGATTTCAGAAGTGGACTTGCATTCCCTTCTCGCACCCAGCAAACAGATGTACTTCCATAACCTGTTCTTATTTCTGCCTGTCTGACACGTTTCCTCTGTGCTAAACTTCTTCAGGCAGTAGCAGAGTTCGCAGCAATTGCTTTCCATGTGAGAAGAAGGAAAATGTCCACACACTGTTCTTTCTATCTGAACAGCGTTTTTTTACATCAGCAAGCAAAAGAACAAACGATTCCACCCGAACTTGGACACATGCTGTGTCTCTCTCTCGCTCTCAGCGAAAAGTGAAACTACTTTCACACAGACAAAGAAACTGCAGCTTCCGCTGGAAGCTCCTCCCCAGATGTAGGACACACACAGGAGGTTTAACCCTATACACTCCACAGTGTCCAGATCCGAGTCAGGGTGGCCGTCCGTCAACAAATAAAGCTGGGTGTCATCAGCATATTGATGACAACCCAGCCCAAAGCTCTGGACAATTTTGGCAAGGGGGCGCATAAAGATATTGAAAAGAATCGGGGAAAGGATTGCCATGCACCTCGTCTGGACACGCTCTAATCAGCCAGGATGGGCACGGGTCAAGGGGGCAAGTGGTGGGCCTTCCAGCTTGGAGGAATCTGTCTACATTGCCAGGGAGTATCCGATCGAAGTGGTCCAATACTGGACCCGAGGACAGTTGAGGGGCCTCCAGTTCTCTTATGTATCCAAATTGGCAGGGAGGTCACAGCAGAGCAGCGAGACTTTCTCTGCAAAAAAGCTCGCAAATGCCTCACAGCTGTGGGTCAAATTTGTATTTTAATTTGGCTGTTCCTCTAGGGTTGTTAAAGACCTAATTATTCTAAAAAGTTGTGCCAGGCGAGAGCTAGCGGATGCAATGGAAGCTGAGAAGTAAAACTTCTTTGCAGCTTTCACTGCCATCTCATAGGCTTTCATAAGCGTCCTATAAGATGTTCTTTTTTAAAAAAAGTTTTTTATTTATACAACAAGAAAAAAAGAAAAAAAAAAACACAAATACCAAATTACACACAAATTACCAAAAAAAAGCCATAGACACATAATTTTCTTAGCAAACAATAAAACATCTATTGGTCTTGACACTAAAGACCCAACCTCCTGTCTATTCCATATTTCAAATTCTTATTCCTTTTTGCCAATACACACTTTTAACATAATTTAACTTATTCTCAATAAATCTAATTTCTTATATCTACCTTGCAATATTACTGAAGTTCCTCGAATGCTGCAACAGAATTTAAACTACTATATTAATTTTTCAGATAATCTTTGAAAACCTCCCATTTTGAAACAAATTCCTGTTTTGATTTGTTCTTTATTTTTTCTGATAAACCATCTAATTCGGCATATTCTGTCAGCTTTTGGATCCAATCTTGTATAGAGGAGATTTCATTACTCTTCCATTTTGCTGCGATCAAAACTCTTGCTGCCGCCGTCGCATATAAAAAGATACCCTTCCTCTATTGTGGAATATCCAAATCTGTTATTCCCAGGAGGTAGGCCTCTGTTTTTTTGTTGAAAGAGATCTTTAGCATTTTTTGCAGTTCTGCATGGATACTCTCCCAGAACACCTGTATTTTCCTACATATCCACCACATATGGTAGAATGTTCCTGATTCACCGCATCTCCAACAATTACTTGACACATTTTTATACATTTTTGAAAGTTTCCATGGTGTTAGATACCATCGATGTTGCATTTTTTGAAAGTTCTTTCTTATCGTGTAACAATTTGTGAATTTTCAATTGATCTTCCATAAATTTTCCCATTGGGCCATGGTTATTAAATGGCCAAAATCCTGGGACCACCTCACCATTGCCACTGTTACCTCCTCCTCCTTGACTGTCCAGTCAAGGAGGAGTCGATACATTTTGGAAAGAGTTTTTCTTTTAGAATTTATAAGATCAGATTTGAATGGGGAATTTCTGTTGAGAACCCCTTTTGTTTGTCAGATTTAAATTTTTCAAATAACTGATGGTATTGGAACCAGTCTGAGATGTGTTCTCTCATTTCCTCAAAGTTTTTTAATTTTATTTGGTTATCTTCATTTTTTAGAAGTGTTTTATATGTTGGCCAGCTTTCCTGAGTATTCTTCCGTTTTACTGCTACGGCTTCTATTGGAGAAGTCCACCACGGGACTTTAGGCTCCATCTGGTCTTTATATTTTCCCCATACAACAAAGAGTGATTTTCTTATTATATGGTTGGTAAATTTTTTATGAATTTTCGCTTTTCCATATATCAGGTAGGCGTGCCATCCCCAACGGTTGTCAAAACCTTCCCGGTCCAGGAGGTCCAGATCCTGCAACGTGAACCAATCTTTTAGCCAGGTGAAACAGGCTGCCTCATAGTAAAGTTTTAAGACGGGTAGGGAAAAGCCTCCTCTCTCTTTTATGTCTATTAAGATCAGGTGTTTAATCCTAGGTTTCTTCCCTTCCCACAGGAATTTGGAAATTTCTCTTTGCCATATCTTGAGACAACCTGCTTCGCCCAGTATTGGAATCATTTGAAATAAAAAGATTAATTTTGGAAGCACATTCATCTTTATAATGGAAATCCTACACAGAAATGTTAATTTTAGTTTACTCCAGGTTACAATTTTTTTTCTAATCTCTAACCAAGTTTTGGTGTAATTATCCTGAAATAGGTTTATGTTCTTGGGGGTGATCCAAATACCCAAGTATTTCACTTTTGAGGAGATTTTCAGGCCCAGTAAAGTCGTCCTTTTCTTCTGTGGTTACATTTTTAACAAGCATTTTTGTTTTTGTTATATTCAGCTTTAAGCCTGCCACTTCTCCAAATTCTTTAATCAATTCCAGCACTCTTTTCAGACTTTCTTTAGGGTTTTCAGTCATAACAAGTAAATCGTCTGCAAAAGCTTTAATTTTATATGTTTTGTTTCCCAGAGTGATGCCTTTAACAAGCTGATCCTTTCTTATCTGATTGTTCAAGATTTCCATCACCAAGATGTTCTTGAGGCTCTGCAGCGAGCACGCTGCCATACTTGCTCTAGCCGTCTGAGGTCCCGCTTCATTTGTTGGGAAATTCAAGCCCTTCTCTTAAGAAGCTGGCAGCAGTCCCAGGCACCTGGCTTGAATCCCGGTTGACCTTCCTGGCTGCATTCCCCAGCGAGCGCAGGCAAGGTCTCTATCGGCGATTCTTCTCAAACGTGAGAAGAACACACCCCTCTTTCCTGCCCCCCCAGGCAGGGGAAAGAGATAGACAGAAACGTATTTACATGCTTTTATTTCTGTCTTTGCAGCATTACAAAAAACATGACTGCTCTCTTCAAACTCCAGCAGTGTTGTGACAAACACTTCCTGTACTTCCTGTACAGCTCATATTACACTCTGAGGTAATTCCGGTGCTTCGCACTGTGGAAAGACTGCCCCTCTGTTCCCACGAACAGTCCCAACATTCCCATCATGTTTACATTCCAAGCTAGGACTTTGCAGCAGCATTGCTTCATTATCGTAACATACTCCCCCATAAGAATCAATGTGCGCTGCGAACATAGCTTGATCCAGAGAAGAAAACAAACAGTTGTTATACATATAACACTCCCCTGTTGTTTCAGTTCCACCCTTGGAACTACCCGCCACTGGTTTCCCCAGTGTACCTCTCTGGTTGTCTGACTTCCAAGGAATGAGTGCATCTGCATTACCTTGGCTAGGGAATGTAGTGTTACGCTTAGCAACTCCCTGTTGTGTCTTTGTCTCTGACTTAGACACAGCTTCAACCTGTCTTGAGTTGTTAACAATAGTAACACATGCAACAGCTGAGTTAGCAAGCTCTTTTGAATACCTCTTGGGTGGTACACCCTTTGTAACTCTCTCGGACCTGCGTATGAAGTGCTGATCCTCTCTGCTCACTGGTTCAGTCTCAGGACTCTTTGGAGAACCAGTTCCAATAGTAAACAGTGGTTCGTCTTCCACCTGTGAAGGTCTAGCCATTGTGTGAGATTTCCTCTCAATGACTGTGTCAACTGAGCTCTTTGAGCTATCACTGTCACTCTCAGTACCACTGTAATCAGTAAAATCATCATCTTCATCTGAATTGTCCTCAGTGGGAAATGTGTGAACAATTACTCTCTCCTGTTCAGGAGCACTCTCTAGAAATTTTGTGAGAATCACCTGACCAGATTCAGACAAAATTACTCTGTAGAGACCCTTTTCACAACCCACAAAAATGCCTTTGGCATTCTTAACTCCACCTGGAGCTTCAGTCCTGACTTGGGACCCAAAAACCTTAAAGTGCGCTACAGAAGGTTTTCTATGAAATAGCTTTTCAAAAGGAGAACATCCCAAACCTTTTGAAACCTTTCTCAACCACGAGTAACAAAAACACAATAGCGATTCCGCCCAAAACTCATGTGGCAAATGTGAACTCAGCAATTGCGCCTTCATCCCATTTTGCAATTCTTTGTTCACTTGCACACAGACACTTTTGTTCCATGCTCCTGCAGAAACAGCAGTCTTGTGCCTTATCCCTTTCTTATCCAGGAAATCCTGAAAATCCTGTAAAAGAAAAACTGGCTTTTCATCTGTGAAAAGACAATCAATGTTAGCATCATGAACAGTTTTAACCTTGTCACAAAACTCTTTAAACCTTTCTAAGGCTTCTTGTGGTTTCTGCAATATGTATATCCACACATAATGAGAGAAATAATCCACACACACAAGATAATATCTTGCATTGCCTCTAGATGGTGCTAGAGGACCAATCACATCAGCATACACTCGCTGAAATGCACTGTTCACTTTGGTCGCCTTCCGGACGTTTCTCGCCATACCTGCAAGAGAAATCATGTTAGATTCAGATGCATTACAATTTATGCAATCACTTTGATCAAAAGTCAACAAATACAGTCCATCTTTCTCTCTGGCGGAAAGATACAGCTCTCCATCTTTGTAGATTTTGCAGCTTTCTCTATCATAGGACAAAGTCAGTCCTTTCTTTGTGATCTGCGAAACACTCAGCAGATTGAACTTTAAATCAGGAACCAAATACACATTGTTAATAGTCAAGTTCAGACTTTCAAGATACACAGTTCCAATCCCGGTCGCTTCCAGCTCCTGGCCATTGGCTTGTTTCACAGCGAAGCTTTGCTTCTTAAACGTTGAAAACAGTCCTCGGTGAGATGTCATGTGTTGCGTCGCTCCAGTGTCAAGAACAAAAGCGTTCTCCATTGAAAATGCGGCTTTTGTTGACAGCAATGTTTTTGCAGGTTTCACCTGGGATTTGGTATGACTTTTGCCTGACGCCTCAGGCTTTGCAGAGCTCCCTTTAGCTCCTTTCTGTTGACGTGGCTTCTTACAGTTCCGCTGAAGATGCCCAGTCTGTCCACAATTAAAATAACGGACAACGTTCAAAGCAACAGCCTGTTCTTCACTTGCATTAGCAGTGGGGGTGTCAGAATTCCGAGCTTCTCTCCCCCTGTCTTTGACATCTATTGCAGCAAGTCTGTCTCTCTCATTCAGAATCACGGCACAAATTCTCTCCGCCGTTAGATCTCTGGCTGGTAGAGAACCCAGCTGACTTTTTTTTAAAAAAAATTTTTTTATTGGTTTTTCAACACATATTAAAAGACAATACAACACAATACATAGACAAACAAACATATAAACATGTATAATTTCATGACCTTTCTTTCCTAAAACCTTCTTTCAGCGACTTCCCCATACCTCCCCTTTCTGCATCCCAGTTTTAAATCATTCCAGCAACCCCTAATTTCAATTTCTTATAGCACTTTCTTTAACTCTTTTTTTCCCCTGTCCAATTGTTTGTCACTGCAATTCTATTTTGCATTACCCAAAACATTTTAGCATTCATTAATTTTACAGCAATTCTTAAGATAAACTTTAAATTTCTTCCAGTCTTCCTCCACCGTCTCTTTCCCTTGGTCACGGATTCTGCCAGTCATCTCCGCCAGTCCCATGTAGTCGATCACCTTGGTCTGCCATTCTTCCAGTGTGGGTAGTTCTTGTGTCTTCCAATACTTTGCTAAAAGTACTCTTGCTGCTGTTATAGCATACATAAAAAACATCCTATCTTTCCTTGACACCAATTGGCCTACCATGCCCAGGAGGAAAGCTTCTGGTTTCTTCACGAAAGTGCATTTAAGCACCTTTTTCATTTCATTATAAATCATTTCCCAGAAGACCTTAATCCTAGGGCACGTCCACCAAAGGTGGTAAAAGGTACCTTCAGTTTCCTTACATTTCCAACATTTGTTATTGGGCGTGTGGTAAATTTTTGCCAGCTTGACTGGGGTCATGTACCACCTATATATCATTTTCATAATGTTCTCTCTTAAGGCATTACATGCCGTGAACTTTATACCGGTGGTCCATAACTGTTCCCAGTCAGCAAACATAATGTTATGACCAATGTCTTGTGCCCATTTAATCATAGCTGATTTAACCGTCTCATCCTGTGTATTCCATTTCAACAGCAAGTTGTACATTCTTGACAGATTCTTAGTATTGGGTTCCAATAGCTCTATTTCTAATTTTGACCTCTCCACCTGGAAGCCAATTTTCCTGTCCAGTTTGAAAACTTCATTTATCTGATAGTAATGAAGCCAATCTCTTACTTTTGACTTCAATTTCTCATAGCTCTGCAATTTCACTTTTCCCTCCTCATGTTCTATAATTTCCCAATATTTTGGCCATTTGGGTTCCATATTAAGTTTTTTCACTTCCTTAGCTTCCATTGGTGACAACCACCTGGGGGTTTTGTTTTCCAACAAATCTTTGTACCGAATCCAAACATTATATAATGCTTTCCTAACAATATGGTTTTTGAAACCTTGATGAGTTTTAACCTTGTCATACCATATATATGCATGCCAGCCAAATCTGTTATTGAACCCTTCCAAATCCAAAATGTCTGTGTTTTCAAGAAGCAGCCAACTTTTCAGCCAGCAGAAAGCCGCTGATTCATAATACAACTTTAAGTCCGGCAGGGCAAACCCCCCTCTTTCTTTTGCATCAGTTAGTATCTTAAATTTTATTCTGGGCTTTTTGCCCTGCCAGACAAATCTAGATATATCTTTTTGCCACCTCTTGAAACAATCCATTTTGTCCAAAATCTGCAATGTTTGAAACAAAAACAACATTCTCGGCAAGACATTCATCTTAATAACAGCAATTCGGCCTAACAAGGAAAGTCTCAAATTTGACCATACTTCTAAATCTTTCTTAACTTCTGACCAACATTTCTCATAGTTATCTTTAAATAGGTTCACATTCTTAGATGTCAAATTAATCCCCAGGTATTTCACCTTCTTTGCTACCGTTAAACCAGTTTCACTCTGAAACCTCTCTCTTTCAACCACTGTTAGATTTTTATCCAATACTTTCGTTTTCTGTTTGTTCAGCTTAAATCCTGCTACTTGACCAAATACTTGTATTAGCTCTAAAACTCTTTTCGTACTAGTGTCTGGCTCTTGTAATGTTAAAACTAGATCATCTGCAAATGCTCTCAGTTTATACTGTTTAGCTCCGACCTGAATCCCTTTAACCAGCTGGTCCTCTCTAATCATGTTTAATAAGACCTCCAGGACCGATATAAAAAGTAGTGGGGATATTGGGCATCCCTGTCGTGTCCCTTTCTCAATAGGAAATTCTTCTGTAACCACATTATTTACAATCAATTTTGCTTTTTGTTCAGAATAAATTGCACTTATACCATTTTCAAAACCTTGGCCTACCCCCATCCCTTGGAGATTCTTTTTCATAAAATTCCAAGAAATATTGTCAAAGGCTTTCTCCGCATCCACAAATATTAAAACTGCCTTGGTATTAATATTAACTTCCAGTAACTCCATAATGTCTATTATGTTTCTCACATTGTCTGACAAGTGTCTTCCTGGGAGAAAGCCCGCTTGGTCTTTATGAATCTCCCCCACCAAAACTCTTTTCAATCTTTTTGCCAAAATGTCTGCAAAAATTTTGTAATCCACATTAAGTAATGATATAGGGCGGTAGTTCTTAACCTGGTTCTTCTCAGTCTCTGACTTTGGTATAAGTGTAATATATGCTTCTTTCCATGATTCAGGTGCCTTCTTCCCCTCTAAGATTTCGTTACAGACCTCCTTCAACGGTTGTATAAGCCATTCTTTCAAAGCTTTATAATATCTGGAGGTCAGTCCATCAGGTCCTGGAGATTTTCCCAATTGCATATTTTGAATGGCTCCCTCAATTTCTTGATCAGTTATCTTCTGATTCAAAGTCACTTTACTTTGTTCAGAAATTTTTTGTAATCCATATTTTTTAAGAAATTCTTCTATTTCTTTTTCATTCACCAGCCCTTGTGCATAAAGTCTCCTGAAATAACTCTGAAAGCAGTTTCTGATCTCATTTGGTTTATAAATGTTTTTTCCTTCCACTTCTAAATTTGTAACCGTATTCTGTTTTTGTCTCTTCTTCAGTTGCCATGCCAAAAATTTCCCACATTTGTCTGCCGATTCAAATGTCTTTTGTCTCATTTGTTTTATTTTCCATTCTATCTCTTGATTCATCAGTTCCATATATTGTCTCTGGTAGAACTTGATTTCTCTCAAGATTTCATGTGACTTTGGTTTAGATCTCAATCTTTTTTCTCCTTCTTTTATCTTTTCCAGGATCTTATCCTTCTTCTCATTCTGTCTCTTTCTTTTTATGGCATTCTGTTGTATTAAAAATCCTCGCATGACGGCTTTACTTGCGTCCCAAATTACTCTTTTTTCCACTTCTGTTCTCAGATTTATCTCAAAGTAGTCCTTTACCGCTTTCTGGGCCTTTTTATAGACCTCTTCGTCTCTAAATAGGGAGTCATTCATCCTCCATCTAAAGGAGCCAGCTGTTGTTGGGTTCATCTCCATCTTTACAGCATTATGGTCGGAGCAAGTCTTTGGGCAGATTTCCACTTTCTTAATCTTTGATGCCATCCCACTAGTTATCCATATTTGGTCGATTCTAGTCCATGTCATTTTTGCTTCAGAGAAGAAAGTTCCCTCTCTTTCAAGAGGGTTCCTTGTTCTCCAGATGTCAATCAGATTCATATTGTCAGTCATTTCAAAAAAGGTCTTAGGTAATCTCCCATCCTTGGAGATCACCTGTTTTTGTGCTTTGTCCATATTTGTAGAAACCACTCCATTCATGTCTCCCATTAAAATTACATTATAATCCAAAAAGTCTATTAATGTCTCATGCAATTTCTTAAAAAATTCTGACTTCCCTTCATTTGGTGCATAAACTCCTAATATCAATAATTTTTCTCCTTGAACTTGAATTTCAATTGCCAAATACCTTCCTTGTTCATCTTTAAATATTAATTTAGGGGCCAACTTTTCCTTTGCATAAATCACCACTCCTCTTTTCTTCACTTTGTCCGATGAAATGAATTCTTGTCCTAATCTTTTGTTAATAAGTAATTTTCGATGTACTCTAGTCACATGGGTTTCTTGTAAACAAATCAAGTCCAATTGTTCTTTTTTTAAGATATGAAAAACCTCTCGTCTCTTTCTAGGAAGATTGAGGCCATTACAATTCCAACTTAGAAATTGCAGAGACATCTTGTTCTTTATTTGGTTACCCCTCCAACAGCTCCAAGAAGATCATCTTCTGTTGATTTTTTAGCTCCAAAAGATAAATTGGAAATATCTGGTAAATCCTCTAGGTCCGTAGGTTCCGCCGTTCCCTTCAGAAGATCCTCCTCATTCCTTGTCAGAAACTGTTCTTTGTCTTGCACTGTTTTAATCTTAATTTTCTTTCCTTTGTAGTTAAAAGACAGGCCTTGTGGGAACTCCCATCTGAATAGTATGTTGTTCTTTCTCAATAGAGTGACCAAATCCTTGTAATAGGTCCTCGCTTCCAAAATATATTTAGGGATATCTTTAAAGATCTGCACACGAGAATCTTCAATCTCAAGAGCTGTTTGAAAGTGTAAATTCAATATCTTGTCTCTCTCCTCCTGAGATCTCAAAGTTATCAGGCAATCTCTTGGGCTCTTTCTGTTCTGTCTCCTTCCCAGTCTGAAAGCAGTTGTTATCTTAAATTCCTCCTCTTTTAAGCTGTCCTGCCAAAAGTCCAGAAATTCTTTTGTAAGATAGTCTATCAAATTGTCCTTTTCATTTTCTGGAATAAATCTCAATCTCAAATTTTTACTTTTCCTCTGTAGTTCCATTAAAGACAGGGCAGCATCATGTTCTTCCAGCTTTTTACAGACTGATACTATCTTTTCCTGTGTGTTTCCTGCAGAAATTTTTGCCTCCTCTGCCGAAGTTTTTGCCTCCTCTGCGATCTTTCTAGTTATCTCATTTTCTTGAACTAATTTATTTATAGTCTCTGTATTCAGGTCCAATTTTGTTGATAATTCATTCAACTGTTTGGAGTTTTCAGTGCTCTGCTTTGTTAAGACTTCCAGAGTTTCATTTATTTTAACCAATGCCTTTGTTATTGTTACTGTATCCATGGAGGGAGTTGAAGCAGGTGCAGTTGGGTTTATGATTGAGCCTCTTCTCTTTTGTTCAATTTTGCTCTTAGCCCTGGTTAATCTCTCCTCTGTTGGGCCACTCATATCCCAAGGTCTTTCCCACGAGAATCACTTTCAGCTGGGAAATTCCACAAGCCTGTTCCTTACAGTAAAAAAAAATAAAAAAAAATAGTGGCTATATTCCTACAGCCTCTAGATGGAGCAACACAAAGTTCCAAATACAAAGAAACGAAAGTTCCCTTCAGAGGTAAACAAAAGTAGCAACCAATTGTCCAATAATTTCCAAAATATCAAATTGTATCTTTCCAAAGTGCCAAACTTGTAACAAATACTGTCTTTAGTTTATCCAAGGCAAAGCGCCTACTTTGTAGCAAATCGAATGACAGTTCTCAGTCCCGGTGGCTCGCTTTCCAAGCAGTCCTCCCCAAGGGTTTAAAACGGCAGAACTTTCCCCTTCTAAGCTTCTTTCATGCAGGTAAAACAAATCACCAATCTTCCCCCCCTGCCCCTGCCTGCTAAGGGGGGGATTTAAGTCCAATGTCAGAGTCCGTCAATTTTAAGGCTGCTTTCTGTCAAATTACAGCTTCCTGTCCGTTGCTTTATTTACATGCAGTCCGAGGAAGGCAGACTTCCTTACTTTTTGCCTTCTCCGTTTTCAGCCAATTTCAAATTGTTTCCTTTTAGATTTGTTGTTCAATCTTACTCACGGTAGTCCAATTTAAGTTCCAAATGTCAGGAAGGAATCGGCGCTCTCCGTCAATGGCGACGCGGCTTCACTCCACGGGCTGGGTAGCGGCTCTCAGCACCGCGCTCCCCGATGCCGCTCCGGAGCCTTTAAAAAGACTCCTTTGCAGTAAGGGGGGGCGCTTGAGGTGCCCACCGAGCCTCCTTGCTCTCAGGCTTCCGCGCCTGAGATTTTAGGGGTCCCCGCTTCGCCGTAGCGGTCAGACCCGAACTCGTGAAGAAGCCTCCCTGAGCAGAGCTCAGCAGGAGGCGGCCATTAGCGCTGGCGCCGACCGGAAGTCTCGAGAACCCAGCTGACTTGCAACCGTTTTATAAGTCCGATTAAGGCTGTTAATAATAATGAAACAGAATATCTCTTCCTGTAGAGGAAAATTGCGTTGCGCCATCTGCTGGCGTAAGAATTTCATCTCTGTCAGATGCGCTTGTACATCTCCATCAGGCGCTAGCCTAAGATTGGTCAGCTTTTCAAAATGCAGCAACGCTGAAGAACCAGCATCTCTTTGATGTATTCTACGCAGCGTTTGCCAAATCTCTTGCGCGTATTCCAAATTCTCAATATGCACAAGTTGATCATCCGAGACACACAGAATTATGGCCGTCCTGGCTTTCACATTCTGTGAATTCCAACCTGGTGTTGGTGCTGGAGGGATGGGGTTCTCAATCACCCCAAATATCCCCTGATTCTGAAGCAGGGCTTTCATCTTTACAGACCAAGAGGCATAATTGTCATTTGTCAGTGGAGGTGGGTAAGGTAAGCCTATGGAGAGAGTCAGAACTTACAGGGTTAAGAAGTTCTGTATGACGTCTCACATTCAGAGGCGGGCATAGAACACTGGGAGTGTCTGTCTACGCTGACACACTGTGTGAGTTCAGCTCCGGTTTGGAACGTACCGGGAAAATGAGTGCGCTGTCGCCGAGATTTATGATCTGTTGATTTGTACGAGATTAAAGCTCTTCCAAAGATAAGGAAAGACACCGAGCGTCTGACTGATTTACTGCACACAAGGCAATCATCGGCTCTTGCTTCTGTCGCTGTGCTAAGCTCTGCTAACTGCAGCTGGGTGCACGTCCAGCAGCTACACGCAGGCGGAAGCGTGTGGGCTCCGTGGGCAAGCGAAGCTGCCAGTAAATTTCTCCAAAAAGCCTTCCCCCTTCTTGGCATCCATTTTGAATCCAAGTCTGAGCTCTCACTCTCGAGCCTTCTAAAATCCAATAGCTGGCTGTTTACTCTTTGCACCTGGCAGCTAAATGCTGGCTGCTTTGGAAAGTCCCTCCAAGAGCAGTGAGATAGCAGTCAAAACAAACGTTGTTTTTCTTGCCTCTTACAATCCCAGCCTCACTTCCGTGTAGGCTTGGTGATTTTCCACTTTACTTTTCAAGCTAACTAGCTCAGAAGTAGCTGAAAAGTTCTCACGTCTCGTTGCTTAGCAACTGGACTTGGTAGACTGCAGTAGCAGAGCTTATCAGTCCTAAGGAATGTGAAATATGTGGCTCTCTCTCAGTGCTGTTATTTATCCAAAAGACAGCTTTTGTGAACCAGAGAATTATCAATCTGTGTTCACTCTTGTTTAGCCCATAAATCAGCATACCTTGGGGGTTCCGTTGCTCCTTGCTTATCAGCAAAAACGTCTGCTTCGGTGTTCAGCCGTCCGTTGTAGCCTCCATCCGCACGCTACCATAAACACCTTATCTCCTTGCAGAGGATGAACACGATCCATCAACCTCTTTAGCTGCCTTCATGGATCGATGCCATCGGCTCGGTGCTACCATATGTTGGGAAATTCAAGCCCTTCTCTTAAGAAGCTGGCAGCAGTCCCAGGCACCTGGCTTGAATCCCGGTTGACCTTCCTGGCTGCATTCCCCAGCGAGCGCAGGCAAGGTCTCTATCGGCGATTCTTCTCAAACGTGAGAAGAACACACCCCTCTTTCCTGCCCCCCCAGGCAGGGGAAAGAGATAGACAGAAACGTATTTACATGCTTTTATTTCTGTCTTTGCAGCATTACAAAAAACATGACTGCTCTCTTCAAACTCCAGCAGTGTTGTGACAAACACTTCCTGTACTTCCTGTACAGCTCATATTACACTCTGAGGTAATTCCGGTGCTTCGCACTGTGGAAAGACTGCCCCTCTGTTCCCACGAACAGTCCCAACATTCCCATCATGTTTACATTCCAAGCTAGGACTTTGCAGCAGCATTGCTTCATTATCGTAACCGTCTGAGGTCCCACTTCATTTTCCGGAGCTCCTCGGTAAACCGGGGACCCGGTTTCGGCGGGGTCACAGAGGGTGCTTAGGTGCAATCTCATTGATGGCCGCCAAGAGCCAGTTATTCCAGTTTTCGACGAGCTCATCTAGTGAGCCACCAGGGGGAGCAGGGTCCCGCAAGGTCTGACAAAATCCATCAGTATCCATCAGCCTTTGTGGGCGAGCCCAAATAGGCTTGCCACCCAAGCGGGGTGGGGGCGGGAAGTCAATCCTGGCTTTCAGAGCGTCGTGATCAGACCATGGCACTTCCGCAAGTGAGGACATGATCACATCTACACCTGCACCAAAAATCAAATCCAGTGTGTGGCCTGCTTGGTGTGTGGGACCCAAAACAAACTGGGAGAGCTCTAATGTCACCATGGAAAACACCAGGTCCAGAGCCCATGAGGAGGGGGTGGCATCAGCAAATTCTGTAAGTTTTTGATGTTTTATTTGCCCAAGGGACTGGTGTTTTACCGGTAATGGACCAGGCATGTGGACAGAAAATACCATCACTTGAGGGGAAGACACTGGTTCCCTTGAGCATGCACACATGGTCAGTTTCCTGATGAAGATAGAAGAGTCTTAATTACAGTCTTGGTCCTCAAAATTTATTACAATTTGCTAGAAACAACCCAGAGTGGCTGGGGAAACCCAGCCAGATGGGCTGCATAGAAATAATGATTTTTTAATCATTTTAAACTCAGTCGGTATGGTCAGTGGTCAGAGATAATAGGAAATGTAGTCTAGTAACATTTGGAGGTCCACAGGTGTCATGGGACTGCCAAGGAACGCCTTTGAGTGTGGGGGGGAGGAGAAGAGCAGAACGGGAACAGTCAGAAGGAGACGGTCAGGAAATGACGGAAAGGGAAGAGGGGGAGAGAGCAGGAGGGAGCCAGGAGGTGTCAAGGCTCTCTGATGCTGAAGCAGAGCCCCAGCACCGCACAGGGAGTTCAGGGACAGAAGGAGAGCCTATGCCTGTGCCTTCAGCACAGGTAAGGAGAGGGTTAAAGCACAGGGATCAGAGATGTCCCATGAGGCTTCCCTGTCTCTCATGTTGGAGGAGAAGCAGGAGAAGACCACTCCCCAAATCTGAACCGGATGATTCAGATGCATAAGTTGTACTGTGTTGCTTGTATGTATGTAAAATAAAGAACTGTAAATATCTCTCTGAGTGAGAAGAGAGTGCTTATTGCGAAGAGCATACACAAACCTTCACAACAGGTCATTCCACCTTTGTTGTATAGATGCCATATAAAACAAATGTTAGTCAGTCAGTTTTATTTTTTTAAAAGCATTTATTAATTTTCCAAAAAGAACATCCAATTAACATATCAAATCAAATCCAATAAAAATAAAAAAACTAAAATAAAAAAGTCCAATTGTCTTCCAAATTGTAATCTTAACTTTTTTTATTTCCCACGGTCTGAATTCCGAAGCATTTTCAACATCATAGTCCTGCCTCTTATCATCAGTGTTTTCATAATTCAATATCACGATTTTATCCTCCACGTTTGTCTCTGGCTCTGTGATCCTCAATTATGTCAGAAGACGAATACTTTTTTCCATGGAGTACAGATTTGCCCGTGTGTTGTACTCTTTCAGCTGTTTTTGTTTTTTGATCGTGCCGCTTCATCTAATTGCATCCATTCCAGGCTTCTGTCCAACTTCTTTAAGGATTATTATTTTGGCAGCTCCCAAATCGTTAGTCTTTCCCATCCAGCTGTTATCAAAAAAACAGAAAAAAACCTCCTTCAAAGACTCCTTAAGCACACTGTTTGCTATGTAGACAGTTGATGATCAATTAGACTTTGGAATCCACCGAGTCCCCCCTCCGGGCCCTAGAGGGGGGGCTGCCAGACATCCATCTAGCCTTTTCTCTCGCTCATAATGAAAAAAATCTTTTTGCAAACAGTTGCATATTTAATATTGTCTCCAATCTTTGTGACCAGCCATCGATTAGCTCCTGTTTCTCTTAATCAGGGAGGTATTTCAAATATTCCATAACTGCGTAGTGGGTGACCGCCATTTTACTCTTTGTTTTCATCTTTAACAGGCATTTCAAATCTTAAAAGAAAAAGCGGCTGCGGATAAGTCCCACTTTTTAAAAAGTGAGTATAACCTGTACTCACTTTTTAAAAAGCAATTTAAGCAATGTAAGTTCTTAATGAGGCTTGGCATGCAAAACCAATTGTTAATGTTAGAAGGAAAAAAACATACCAAGCCCCTCCAGATTCCAAACATGATGAGGATCTCTTTGAAGCTCGATCTTTTACACCAGAGACTGTACATACTGCAGGTTTTTTTTCCAGCTTCGTCAGTTCAGAGCGTGTCTGTTTGTTTTTCAAATCCTTATATTTTCCCAAACAGATGCGTCCGGCTATGGGGTGACATCACAGGAGTGCCAGTCGTCCCTTGCTCCGTGACCCAGTGCCCCTGTCGTCTGCCACACCGGCAATCTCGGGCAAACCACGGGTCGTCAAGACAGTCCTCCCCTGCCCTGGGGAGGCTGCCAGGGCCAATTACCCCCATATCAGCCCTGAATTATCAGGAACGGCTGGAGTCTGATCGTGTGGGAGACCACCACTTCCCACCGCCGGAAAGAGGAAGTCCAGTCAGTCAGTCAGTCAGTTTTATTGCACATAGCCAAAGGCTGCCGCAATGTACACAGAATCATTCAACAATTAAAAGAAAATATGCTGCATTAATACAAAAAACTTAAAACATTTATATTATCAAGACATTACCTACTCTAAACAGAGCTATAAAAGGTTCCCGCAGGCTCCGCAGGCTTGCGGATAGCTTCCTGAAGCCTGGAACGCGAGAGGGGTTGGTGCGCACCGACCCCTCTCGCTCTCCAGGCTTCAGCTCAGCGAAAGCCTGCATTTGCTCCATAGGACGCACACACTTTCCCCCTTCATTTTTGGAGGGGAAAAAGTGCGTCCTATAGAGCGAAAAATACGGTAATAACAAGCAGGCACTAACAGAACACCAAAGTACCAAAGTGAAATGGCAACAAGAGCAGACCCCTAAGCTCGACATAGAACGCGCAGAGGCTCTTAAAACAAACTCTTCTTATTTAATCTTCCAACCAAATAGATCTGCATGACAATCTGTGGAAGGCCAGATCAAATTCCTAACTGGAAAGGTGCCCAGCGTTCCAAACGACATTTATCAGACTTACTTGGCATTGGACTTACAGAGATCGACTTAGTTGGGACTGAACCCTTGAATACCACAAACCAAACCCCCCAAAATATGTTAACTTTTTCCTCTACTAGACTGCCCTCAGTGATTCACAAGCTGAAATTCAGATTGTCAAGCAGAGGAGTTTTCCCAACCCAGGTATTTTGCAATTCTATTGTTGCACCCTTAGGTAAGATGAGGACTGGTGCTTCAGAGGGGCCCACAAAACCAAAGCCTGGATCCCCAATGGAAGTAATGACATCGCAAAAAAACTTGACAGGTGGGGAGGAAACAGACATGGCCAAGTTGAATTCACAGAATCATGCCCAACATCAAAATAACCAGGTGAGCCAAAAGGAACAGCTGATTCCTCTAGACAATCATCTTCAGGAATCTGAGCACTCTATAAATCCTTTGGAAGAGGATTTTCTCAGCTCCTTTAGGAATCTCCCTCAGGAAGAGCAACAAACAATCATCAAGAGGCTTGATCTTATGAGCCAGACATTGAAAGAGATTAAAGAATTGGAGGTATATACGATATATATCGATATGATATCTTTATTGTCATTGTTCCATACAGAACAATGAAATTGAAAATCTACATAAAACATTCAAAACCCCCTAAAAACTCTGGAACTCCATTTTAAAATACAATATACTGTAGAGACTCCTTATGCTGCGTTTAGAACCAGAATTGCATTTGCGTAGAAACTGTTTCTCAGGCGGCTAGTCCTGGCCTTTATAACCCTATACCTTCTTCCAGAAGGCAGAAGCTGAAAGAGATCGTTTCCAGGGTGCGTACTATCCTGCGCTATCTCTGCAGCTTTCTCATAGCACCTGACAGCATAGATTTGATCTAAGGTGGGAAGAGTGCATCCAATTATTCTATCTGCAGTATTTACAACCCTGGACAGCATTGTTTTTCCCTGGCCATGCAGCTCCCAAACCACACACAGAGACCATACGTTAATATACTCCCCACAGTGAAATGGTAAAATGCCATCAACAGGTCCTTTGAGAGATTGTTTTTCTGGAGGATTCTCAGAAAATATAACCTCTGCTGTGCTCTCTTCATCAGGTCTTTGCTGTTTTCTCCCCAGGTTAGGTCATCTCTCAACTTCAGTCCCAGAAATGGAAACACCGAGACCTGTTCCACGCACTCCCCCTCAATAATAAGTGGCTGAATATTCAATTTACATTTCCTAAAGTCCACAATAATCTCTTTTGTTTTCTTTAAGTTAAGGAGTAAGTTGTTTTTCCTGCACCACTCCCCCAACTGCTCAACTTTCTTCCTATAGGCCACCTCCCCCTCTCCAGCCATGATTAAACCAACCACCGTTGTATCATCTGCAAACTTAATGATCTTATTACTGGGGTATTTGGGGGCACAGTCAGCTGTATAGAGCGTGTATAAAAGCAGGCTCAACACGCACCCCTGCGGCGTCCCCATATTCATGATGAGATCCACAGAGATGTGGGAACCCAAGCTGACCCTTTGGGAATGGTTTGATAGAAAATCTAATATCCACCTGCACAAACCCGGTGGAAGTCCCAGGTCTAATAATTTGGGCACCAATCTATGCGGAAGAATAGTATTAAATGCAGAACTAAAGTCTACAGATAACAGTCTCGCATAGTTCCCTTGCTTCTCCAAATGAGTCAGGACAGCATGTAAAGCCATTGCCGCAGCATCCTCCGTGGATCTCTTTGCCTTGTACGCAAACTGATAAGGGTCAAGTCCCACTGGCAGACAAGATAAGATATGGTTCCTCACCAGTTTTTTGAAACAGTTCATTATAATGGGTGTCAGCGGCACAGGGCAAAAATCATTCAGACTGTCTATCTTTGATTTTTTTTGCAGGGGTATAATGGTAGCGGATTTCAGACAGGGTGGAATGGTGGCTTGGGCCAGAGACTGGTTAAAAAGCTTCGTAAAGATTCCTGCCAGTTGGTCCGAACAATCTCTTAGCACCCTGCCAGCCACCCCATCTAGGCCCATAGCCTTCCTTGTGTTTACCTCCTTTAATATTCGCCTCACTTCTCCCTCTTCCACCCTGGCAGAATTTCCTCTAGGCAGTGACGCCAATAGCTCTGGCATCCCTGTTGGAGTCACTGTTGGTGTCACCTCAAATCGGGCAAAGAAGATATTCAACTTTCCCACCAAGGAAGCAGTACTCTCTACCACTGATGAATTTCTCGATTTATAACCAGTCAGATGTTGGACTCCCTGCCACATTTGTCTAGTATCATGATTTCTCAGATGGCCCTCAATTTTTCCTCTGTACTCCGCTTTTGCTTTCCTGATACCCCTCTTCAAGTTCGCTCTTTCTATACCATACAGTACCCGGTCCCCAGTTCTAAAAGCAGAGTTTCTGGCCTTCAATAATCTCCTAACCTCTCCCGTCATCCAGGATATTTGGATACAACTTAACATACTTCTCCCTGGTGACATTTGCTGTGCAGAATCTAATATAATCCAAGACCGTTGATGTATAAGTTTCTAGATCTTGATGGTCAAACATATTCCAGTCGGTCTCCTGGAAACAGTCCTGCAGTTGCTGAGAGGCTCCCTCAGGCCACACCATAACCATCCGTGTTTGTATCTGGCCTTGTTTCCTGAGGGGTGTGTATACTGGTGTCAGAAGCAGGGACACATTATCTGAACCACCAAGGTGCGCCAAGGTCTTGACCTCATATGCCCATCTAATGTTCATATACACCTTGTCAAGAGTATTTTCTCCCCTTGTTGCACGCTCAATGTACTTAGATGAGGAGGAGTCAGGAACTACGCCTAAGGAATCCCCGCTGGTGAGCAATTTGCAAAGAAAAGGCCCAGTGAACACAAATGTGAGTACTTTATGTACAACGACTGAAATAATCGAACATCTGGCTCATTCCACTAGCATTAGCGATATCCTGTTGCCTCAAAAACTGGTAAACTCCGAGAGTACATTGGCCAGCAATTGACTCAGAGTAAATCATTGAAAAACAATTAAACTTCTCTCATGGAATGTAACAGGGCGGCCGAACAAGATCTAAGACAGTGATTTCTGTTCCTATCTACAAACACACGATATCATCTTTCTTCAAGAAACTTGGGCAAAAGAGGGCACTATGGTTGAATTACAGGGTTTTACAAGTTACACTCAACCAACTCTTAAAACTGTAAAGTATGGAAGGCCTAGCAGGGGGCTGGCGGTGCTGGTGTCAACCTCTCTTAATGTATCAATTCAACAGTGTCCCTCATTGACCACCCCTAATTTTTTAGTGTTGTCCCTTTGTGATAGTCTCCTGAGAAATACTTACTGTATCTGCGTGTACATACCTCCAGTAAAGTCTTGTGGGGAACTGATATCATATTGGGGAAAACTTGACCAACTACTCGAAAGTATAGACTCTCTGTCACCCAACCCTCGGCTAGTCTTTGGAGGCAACTTCAATGCCCAGATCGGCCTTGTTTCCCCACAAAATACAATATTATCTGGACTAAACTTGGAGGACGAACCTGAAATCTGTCAGAGGGCAGCAATGGACACCACCTCTAACCATGCTGGGAAATATCTTTGTGAACTTATAATTAAGCATAACCTTTTGTTATGCAATGGGCACGGTCAAGGGGATCAAGAGGGTTATTTTACTTTTATCTCCCCCAGAGGATTTACTAGCACCATAGATTATATCCTAACATCTAATAATGTGCCAATTAACCGAGATACCTTCAGGATAATTCCCAGAGCTGAAAGTGACCACTTTCCACTTGAGTTATCTCTGACATCATTCGTTTCTCCTGCCTTTCCTAAATTATTGGATGAAACGGAATATCTGATACTTGGAAATAGAAAGTTAAAATGGAATGCAAAGGTCCAAGAAAAAATGGTTCAGATCCTGGATTCCCATGAATTTGCTTTATTAAAGGGGGAAATGTTGTTAGAAACAGGAAACATAATCGGACTTTATGAGAACATAATCAACCGAATGCTCCCACTGATGACAGCAACTAGAACAGAAATTGTGCTCCGGCGGCACGGCGGCACGGCGGCACGGCGGCACGGCGGCAGCAGGAGGCCCCATTAGCTAAAGTGGTGCTTCAGGTTAAGAACAGTTTCAGGTTAAGAACAGACCTCTGGAATGAATTAAGTTCTTAACCCGAGGTACCACTGTATAAATTATTACTTAAAAGCAAGAAACAAATATACAGTGGTACCTCAGGTTAAGAACTTAATTCGTTCTTAACCGCCGCTGAAGCACAATTTCTGTTCTCACCCTGAAGCAAAGTTCTTAACCCGAGGTACTATTTCTGGGTTAGCGGAGTCTGTAACCTGAAGTGCCTGTAACCAGAGGTACCACTGTATTATGAGCAAAAGTGGAAAGCATTGGGAGATGCAGCACTTCAAAAGGACTCACGAAAATTTTTGCATCTGGTTGCCCAAGGTACAAATGGGCTGGGCTACTCATTAGAAGCATCTATCCAAGAAAAGGATTGGGTGACATATTTTACAGGAATATATGGCTCCCTTTCTGACTCACCCTCACAAGTTTATTATGCTCAGTTATTAGAACTGCCAGAATGGCCAGACGTCACGCCTAGTCAGATTAAGAGGCTAATTGTAAGCCAACTAGCCAATAAAGCTCCAGGAGAAGACATGATCCCAATGGAGATTTATAAGATAAGACCTGATTTCTGGTCACCCATTTTTGCAAAACTGTTTTCATATAAAACAAATGAAAAAACTACTGCTAAACTTGAAAGCTAGCTAACTCAATATGTTAATTTTGTATAATTCCATTCGGATCAACCTGACTTCCTCCCACTGGAAGTTTGGACTCTGGTTTTGAAGTAAATTAATGTCCTTGAGTTAGGATGTCCTCTGGGTGGTATGACTTTAGAGGATCAACTGAACAACCTGTGTCATCCCTGCCACTTGCAGCATGGTGAACATAATGTACGTTCTATGTACTTTTTATGGGTTGTACTTAGATTGCATTGAAATCAGATAAGTTGTGACTTCCAAGTTTCATTCATTTCAGTGGTAGCTAAGTGGGACTAACATGGAAACGACCCTGGGTATTGATGCAAAGTATGCATTAAATCATGAAATGGGCTGCAACTAAAAGGCATCTAACAAGTGTAAAAAGAAGGTTTTCCAAATGTACCAAAAACATTCCTTACCTGGGGCACCATTTGATCTCTGGTTAACCCTGGGAGGGAGGTTTATGGCCCAGCATTCTTTTGTAGAGGAAGCATTTTTCTACGGAGGGGCATTTGCACTGTCTCAACTAGCCCTAGGAAATTGCTAGCATCTTCTAGAAGGATGCTGAGGGATTTCTCTGTTTACTAGACTAGCCTAATCTAATTTCATACCTACTAAGAAGGCAAATCCTGGATTAACCTGGCTTTCCCAGCACATTGGAGAAGGTGATAAGGACCGGGACAATATCTCCGCCTCCAAAAGGGGTCTGCGCAGAGAATAATTTCTGCTCAATTCTCTAGAGTTGGTTGGACATTAGTATGATCAAGATGTTAGATTTCTGTTTATGCCACTGTGCAGTGCTTGCAGTCACAAGACTCTGTTTTGCATTCCAGACATTCCAGGCTGTTGGAAGTCTCACGGAAGATGGGAGATGGATGTGATGTTGCTGTTTCCTGTTCCTTTGTTTTCCTGTTGCTCTCTGCCTTTCACAGAGAGAGGATGTATGTTCCTTTTCTGTCTTTGTAGTTAGGAATAAATCTCTTAGCAATGTAGCTCGTGTTTCTCATCCTTCCCTGCTGCTGGATACTCTGCGTAATGAGGAAGCGTGCCTGGAGCCTCATCAAAAGCTCAGGTCGTTAATTATCGTCGGAGGTGATTCCGAAGGACTCGACCGGAGGATGAGCTTTATCAGCTCGGTCGCAGCAGAGGCTCCGACATTTTTGGTTTCGGGCCCAGAAGAACGGAATGCAGCTTATCTTCTCTGCGTGTCAAGAAGATTGATGGGAGGTGTGAGGAGAATCAGAACTTACAGGGTTAAACAGTTCTGTGTGACGTCTCACATTCTGAGGTGTGGTTTTGTTCACATACGGGAATCTTTCTTTGTGTGTGAGTTACTTTCATTTTTGGCTGAGAGCCGTGAGGATGTCCACTCGATCGCCGGGCTGATTTATGATGTTTTTCTTCTCATTAAAGACTGTTAGAGATTAGCAAGAAGGCTGCGTACAGTCTCTGATTTATTATCCACACAAAAGGCACCTTTTCTGCTTCTGCGAAACTCTGCTAAGAGCTGAGGAAGAGAGCTCAAGATTTCTATCGGCACAGGCGTCTATCGGCGCAGGGAGAAGCGTACCGGACGCCATTATATTCCAGCAGGGAGGTATGTGCTCATTGCCCCGGGAAGCCTGCCAGTCCCTAATTAATTGGCAATAAGCCCAAAGCATGATTTGGCTGCGGCAGGAGAATGCAAAAGCCTCGTGCAGTGTGCCTTTTGAAACACAGCTGCTGGTAAACAGACAGAGCCTGCTTTAAAGACACAGGCATGGCTAATGCTAAATACAGGAGGCCCTTCACTTTGCGATGGGGATCCCGAAGCTCTCAAAAGGGAACTACCAGGAGTGGGTGCAGTATGCAGAAGCCCTGCTAAGAAAAGAGGGTCTGCTTAATGTAATAACAGATGCCCCCCCCAGCTCCAGTAAACCCCAGAATGGGAGGCTAAGGATTCCAAAGCAAGGGGAACTCTGATGCTTATTGTGTCCCCTGAAGAGCTATGTCTTTTACGTGATAAGGCCTCCTCCAAACAAATGTGGAACAGGCTTAAAGATTCACATTTAAGAACGGAGGCAGGAGCTTCTTTGTTCTTTTATGCCAAGTTGCATGATATGGCACTTGCTGATGGAGCAGATGTATGTGCTCACCTCACAGAAATGCAGAATCTCAAGCATGAGTTGCAACAGCGTGGAATCACCTTTCCAGAGGCTGTGTATTCCTTCATGATTCTACATTATTTGGGTTCAAGTTGGGAAGTGATAGCCAGCCAGTTTGCTGTTTTGCTTACTGCTCAGCTGACGGTAGCGCATGTTACTGCTGTGGTGTTAAATGAAGCGGATCGGCGTAGTGCCAGCTGCATCACTAAGGGGGAGTCCTTGTTGGGATACTGCCAGGGAGACAAAGGCCATCATGCCTCCACGTCGTCTCCCGGTCTCCCGTGGAAACAGTATCAGTCAATTAGCGACACGAGCCTCAGAAATAGCTGTCCACATTCCAGGACTCCTGCACTCCCTTTTTGCAGAGTTCACACAACGAAAGATGCACCTAGGAGAGCATATTTACAACTTTATTCAGCGTTAGTCAGAACAAAGGAAAAACATGACTGACTGACTGCGTGTCGAGGCAACAGAGAGAAACAAAAGCTATATACAAAACAGAAACTTCCTGTGAGCTGGAAGTATGCAGGCTTTGTGACTCACAACAGCCTGCTCCCTGTTTAAGGTGGAACGGAAATATCCTAACATCCTCCCCCTTTCCATGTAACCTGTAGTACCTGTGGTTCAACCCAATTGCAACCTCTGTACATAAACCTTAAGTTGTTCTCTATTAACAACCTTGGACAACAGATCAGCAGGAATTTCATTTCCTGGCATGTAGGACACCTGAATGAGTCCTTTCTGAATACACTCTCTTGCACGATGTAGCTTAATCTGCAAGTACTTGGTTCTTTGCTTGCAACTCTCTGAGTTCAGCAAAGCCAAACAGGATCTATTGTCTTGATACACCTGTATAGGACATTTCATAGAAACTCTGATGTCCTGAAACAGTTGCATCAACCATTCACAATCCATGAGTGAAAATGACAGAGCATTGAGTTCTGCTTCACAGGAAATTAGGCTTACTGTCGTCTGCTTCTTGCACAGCCAGTCAAACAGACAGTGGTTGTACATGTAGCATCTGCAAAGATTTCAAGACCTCCAGTCTTCTGACTGGTGAACCTCAGCCTGTAGTGCAAAGTGCCTTTCAAATAGTGGGCTATGCGCTTCAGAGCTTTCCAATCCTGAACAGTAGGATTGTTGGCATGTCTGCTAAGCAGATTAGTGCTTACAGCTATGTCAGGTTTTGAGCATCTAGCAATGAATTTCAGCTTGCCTAGAATGCATCTGTACAGTGTGGTGTCAGAAAACGCTTCAGCTGCTGTCTTAGCAAACTCATCAGCAAATCTCTTTGGAGGTTTGCCTTTTGTGGCCCTTTCAGACCTGCGAACTAGACACAAGTCTTCTGCACTCATCTCCTCCATCTTAGGAGAATCGTGACCAATGGTGAACAGTGGTTATTCCAGTTCATTGTCAGACGCATCAGATGGTCTGACTGAGGCCTTTGAGCTCTTGTAGTCTGCTGAGTCATCACTGTCACTGACAACAGCAGCAGCGCTGCCCACTGAGCTGGAATCCGAACTCTGATCATCATGATCATCATCCTCAGCATCCTCTTCTGTCTCAACATCATCATCTTTTCTTACATCATCTTCATCCTCCTCTGAGTGACTCTGGAAAATTCCCACATTTCCCCCCCACTTAGGATTGTACTCAACACTCTTTGTGAACCTAATGGACTGAGAGTCAGTCATCCGTACCCTGTATGCACCTTTTTCGTACCCCATGAACAAACCATGTGCCCCACACTTTCCAAGCTTGCTGCTCTGTGGGGTGTGGACCCACATGTCAGAACCAAAGATTCTCATGTGCTTGACGTAAGGTTTCTTACCAAATATCTTCTCATAGGGAGTACAACCAATAGGTGATGATAATTTGCGATTATAAGTGTAAACAAACGTGGAAAGAGACTCCCCCCTGGCAGACGAAGGTGATTGACTATATGGGACTGGCCGAGATGACTGGCAGAATCCGTGACCAAGGGAAAGAGACGGTGGAAGAAGATTGGAAGAAATTTAAAGTTTATCTTAAGAACTATTGTAAGATTAATGAGTGCTAAAATGTCATGGGTAATGTAAAACAGAATTGCAGCGATAAATGATTGGGTAAGAGAAAAAGGATCAAAGAAATTGAATCATAAGTAATTGAAATTAGGGGTTGTTGAAAAAGTTCAAAACAGGGATGCAGAAAAGGGAGGTATGGGGAAGTCATTGAAATAAGGTTTAAGAAAAAAAAGGTTATGAAATTATACGTGTTTATATGTTTGTTTGTTAATGTGTTGTGTTGTGAGTTGTTAGTTTTTGTGTGTTAATATATGTTGTAAAACCAATAAAAATTTATTATAAAAAAAAAGAGACTCCCCCCAAAACTTCTCAGGGAGATTGGCATCATGCAACAAGGTTCTTAGGCCTTGCAGCAATGTTTGCTTTGCTTGCTCACAAATCTCCCATGGAGATCCAGGACTTGAGAGGCTGTGCTGGATTCCCTTCTCAGTCAGGAAAGCTTCAAACTGCCGAGAAGTGAATTCACCCTCTCGATCAGTAAACAAACAGCCAACGCCTTTACTGTGAACATTCTCCAACCAAGTACAGAATGCCTTGAACCTAGGAAAAGCTTCTGACTTCTGCTGGAGTATAAACACATGAATGTACCTGGAAAAAGGATCAGTTAAAACCCTGAAGTACCTTGCTCCACCCAAAGAGGGTGCAAGTGGACCAACCAGGTCTGCGTGGACTAGCTGGTAGGGTTTGGAAGCCTTCCTGCTAGACACCTTGCCTTTTGGAGCAACCTTCACCTTCTTCTCTGCACAAGATACACATTTCATGTGAAACTTCAAACCCTGAAGCAACCCAGGCATCTTGGCCAGTGCCTGCCAAGACATGTGACCAAATCTTCGGTGCGCCTCGTGAATACACCCTGCATGTAGAACTTTGTTAGTTTGTGCAACACAACAAGATTCAACATTAGACACATCAACACCATTGTCATCATAAGTTATACAGAACAAACCATCTATAAACTTTGCATGCAAAATGTCCTCTTTGCCTTTCCTGATGACACAGACACTCTTCTTGAAGGAAATCTCAAAGCCACGCCCAGTCAGCTGTGGGACACTGAGCAAATTGTCTGCAGAATCTGGAACATAAAGCACATCTTTGATGGTTGTGTGCAGACTTGCCGGTTTCACTGTCCCAACTCCTGCGATTCGCAGCGTCTTTCCATCAGCCTGGTGGATCTCTCCATCTTGAGGCGTGAAGGAGATAAACAGATGCCGATCCTTCGTTAAATGCCTTGTGGCTCCAGAATCAACAATAAATCTGGCTTTGGCCTTTGGAGCAGCAGTGCCAGCAAACAGAACCTTGTTCTCCACTGGCTTGGGCTGCTGCTTGCCCCCCTGCTCCTGGCCATCAAACTTGCCTTTGGCCTTTGGTGATGCAGTGCCAGCAAACAAAGCCTTGTTTTTCCCTGGCCTGGGCTTTTCACCCCCCTTCTGCTTCTCGCCATCTGCCGGCTTCTTCTTTTTTTTACTTCTGGCCTTCCGGTATCTGTGAGGACAACCTTGGCTCTCATGGGAAACAGAGCTCTCAGCTGCTGACTCCTTGGCTCCCCCTGGAGGCTGGAATGCTGCCTGGGATGACGTCACAGTCAGCTCCCCCTGCAGCTTGCAACCTGTGCCCTCAGCATCCCTGCAATCACTCTCAATCTGGGAAGCAGCCAGGACCTCCGATGCAGTCAAACTCTGGGCTGGGATGACCGCCAGATGGGCTACTTTCAAAGCATTCCACATCTGACTTGCTGTCGTGTTGCCAGCCAGTGTTACAATTTCCTCCAGAGAGACGGATAAGACAATCGCGTCTATGGCCCGTGAATCCTCGGCCCTCCATCTATCTGTCAGAGGAACTGGAGGGGGGCTTGCACACAGTGTGCCACACCCCAAACTGTCGCAGGAGGCCCTCACACCACCTTGCCCAGGTCTGATAATTGTGGTCATTTAGCTTTGGCAGACACGGAGCAGTTTCTGAGGATTGTAAAAGATCCATCTCAGCTATTCACTTGAGCCGTGAGCCTTTCTCACTTCAAAATCTTCTTATCTTGGCAGCTCATAAATCATGAGGCCTCTCGCTCGTCTCCACCAGCCTTATTAGCCTGCCGGAGTTCAAAGACTCTGCTGCGGCAACGAAAAGTCTGACTTTTCCCCACATACCTCACACAGTCTTTCACAGTCTTACTCTCCTGTAAGTGCCATGAATCTGGGCCCATAACCTTGTTGTTGGGATACTGCCAGGGAGACAAAGGCCATCATGCCTCTACGTCGTCTCCCGGTCTCCCGTGGAAACAGTATCAGTCAGTTAGCGACACGAGCCTCAGAAATAGCTGTCCACATTCCAGGACTCATGCACGCCCTTTTCGCAGAGTTCGCACAATGAAAGATGCACTCAGGAGTGTGGGAATGTTCAGGGATGCAGGAGAGGATATATATTGACTTATTATATCCTTATCCAACTTGTGTTAACAAGTTCCCAATATCAGCAGAGTAAAATATTCCCCTTTATTTAAGTTTGCAACGGCAGCGTGTGCTCAGGCTTGCTTAAGCCTCTATAATAATCACTCTGGTAATTTCCCCTTTATTCCCTCTTAAAATAGAAGACACAACACAGTCCTTTACAAAAGTATAAAAAGAGTTTACTCACATTCTGTTCACATCAGATCCCAGAAGGAAGACTTAAACTTTTGCAGAGTTCACACAACGAAAGCTGCATATTTACAACTTTATTCAGTGTTAGTCAGAACAAAGGAAAAACATGCCTGCCTGCCTGCATGTCGAGGCAACAGAGAGAAACAAAAGCTATATACAAAACAGAAACTTCCTGTGAGCCGGAAGTACGCAGGCTTGTCACAAACAACAGCCTGCTCCCTGTTTAAGGTGGAACGGAAATATCCTAACAGTCCTCACAGACGTCATCCCAGAATGTAGTGCAACCACTTGACGGCGCCAAAGCTTTGAAGGCAGTGAAATGCTACTCGTGTGGACATCTAGGCCACGTGAAAAGGGATTGTAAACATCCCAAAGCAATAGAGCAGCGCAGCGAAAGCTCAACGCATGGAAAAGGCAAAGGCCCGAAGTCCAGGACAATGCAACACAAGGCCATGGTCTCACGCTACACTCCAAAGGTCCAGAAGATGTCTAGATCTTTCTTCATCGTTGACTCGGGAGCAACTAGGCACATGTGTCGGGACAAACACCTGTTTGTGTCCTTTACTCCTCAGGAAGGTGCGCTTCACCAAGCGGATGACCACACGATCTCCAGTCAAGGCTATGGAACAGTTGTGCTTCACAGCTTGGATGCATTGATACACAACATTCTTTTTGTTCCAGACGCTGCACACAACCTACTGAGCGTCTCGCAGCTGACTGAACAGGACATAGATGTTTCCTTCAAGAAGAGGAAGTGCACCATCACCAAGGAAGATGACTATGTATTGCATGCTGATTATATTGATCATTTATTTGTATTGCATTATGATGATTCTGTTGATGTTGTGCAGGATGAAACTTGTTCTATTGCAGATTTTAACAAGGTTTTGCATGCAGGATGTATTCATGATTATCACAGGAAACTTGGTCATTTAAACTTCGCGGCAGTTTTCAAAATGCCTGCCTTAGTTGAAGGTATGACTATTAAACCCTGCAGGTACCACATGAAGTGTAAGGCATGAGCAGCAGACAAGGTCAAAATGGCTGCGAAAGGTAAGGTGTCTAGTAGACAAGCTACAGAACCATATCAGGTAGTGCATGCTGATCTCATTGGTCCACTAGCACCCTCTTTGGGTGGAGCCAAATACTTCATGGTTCTCATTGATTCATATTCCAGATATATTCATGTGTTCAATCTCGAGCAGGAGTCAGAAGCGTTTCCTAGGTTCAAGGAATTCTGTGCTTAGTTGAAAAATGTGCATGATAAACAGGTGAAATGTTTGTTTACAGATCACGGAGGAGAATTCACTTCTCAGCAGTTTGAAGCTTTTCTGACTGAGAAAGGAATTCAACATGACCTTTCAAGTCCACGGTCTCCTTGGATGAATGGACTTTGTGAAAGGGCAAGCCAAACTTTGCTTCAAGGCTTGAAAACCTTGTTGCATGATGCCAATCCTCCAGAGAGTTATTGGGCAGAATCGCTCAGCTGTTTTGTTTATACTTATACTCACAGATTGTCGTCACCGATTGGTTGTACCTGTCGGAATTCAAGCCTTAGTCAGAGGAATTGGCCACTCTCCAGGTGCCCGGCTTGGATTCCTTGTTGATCTCCCCGTCAACGACTCCCGGCAAGACAAGGCGAGATCTCAATCGGCGATCCTCCTCAAACGTGAGAAGAACACACCATCCCTCCCCTGCCATCCCCAGGGAGGGGAGAGAGACAGACAGAAATGTATTTACATGCCTTTATTTCTGTCTTTCCAGCAGTGCAGAGAAAACGTGTCTGCACTCTCTTTACATCAACAGCAGAGAGATAATAACTCCTCCCATGTACTTCCAGTACAGGGTCATGTGACACTCTGAGCTAACATCCGGTGCTCAGTGCACAGAATAGACTGTCCCTTGTTCCCACGGTACAGTCCCATAACGTCAACATCCTGTTTGGCTTTCCAGCCATCTGGAGCACTCTTCAGCATTGCTCCTTTTTCGTAACATCCTCCCCCAAAAGAATCAATGCGTGTTGCGGCAAGCAAAGCGTGATCCAGAGAAGAAAACAAACAGTTGTTATACACATAACACTCCCCTGTTGTTACAGTTCCACCCTTGGAACTCCTCGCCACTGGTTTCCCCAGTGTACCTCTCTGGTTGTCTGGCTTCCAAGGAATGAGTGCATCTGCATTACCTTGGCTAGCAACTCTCTGTTGTGTCTTTGTCTCTGACTTAGACACAGCTCCAACCTGTCCTCGGTTGTGTACAACAGCAACACATGCAACAGCTAAGTTAGCAAACTCTTTTGAGTACCTTTTGGGTGGTTCACCCTTTGTAACTGTCTCAGACCTTCGTATGAGGTGCTGATCCTCTCTGCTCACTGGTTCAGTCTCAGGACTCTTAGGAGAACCAGTTCCAATAGTAAACAGTGGTTCATCCTTCACCTGTGAAGGTCTATCCATTGTGTGAGATTTCCTCTCAATGACTGTGACAACTGAGCTCTTTGAGCTATCACTGTCACTCTCAGTACCACTGTAATCTGTAAAATCATCATCATCATCTGAATTGTCCTCTGTGGGAAATATGTGTACTATCACTCTCTCCTGTTCAGGAGCACTCTCTAGAAATTTTGTGAGAATCACCTGACCAGATTCAGACAAAATTACTCTGTAGAGACCCTTTTCATATCCCACAAAAATGCCTCTGGCATTCTTTACTCCACCTGGAGCTTCTGTCCTCACATGAGACCCAAAAACCTTGAAATGGGCAACAGAAGGTTTTCTATGGAACAGTTTCTCAAAAGGAGAACTTCCCAACTCTTTCGAAACCTTTCTCACCCACGCATAACAAAACGACATTAGCGACTCCGCCCAGAACTCATGTGGCAGATGTGAACTAAGCAATTGCGCATTCATCCCCTTTTGCAATTCTTTGGTCACCCGTACACAGACACCCCTGTTCCACGCTTCCGCTGAAACAGCAACCTTGTGTCTTATCCCTTTCTTCTGCAGGAACTCCTGAAAATCCTGTAAAAGAAAAATTTGCTTCTCATCTGTTAAAAGACAATCAATGTTAGCATCATGCATCTTTTTGACCTTGTCACAAAACTCCTGAAACCTTTCCAAGGCTTCCTGTGGCCTCTGTAACACATAAATCCAGACAAAGTTAGAGAAATGATCCACACACACAAGATAAAATCTTGCATTGCCTCTAGATGGTTCTAGAGGACCAATCACATCAGCATACACCCGCTGAAACGCTCTGTCGACCCTGGCCATCTTCTTGGCGCTCGTTTTGGTCACACCTGCGAGAGAAATCAAGTTAGACTCAGAATTACATTCCATGTAATCACTTTGCTCATAAGTCAACAAATACAGTCCATCTTTCTCTCTGGCAAAAAGATACAACTCTCCATCTTTGAAGATCTTGCAGCTCTCAGCATCATAGGACAGTTTCAGTCCTTTGTTTGCAATCTGCGAAACACTCAGCAGATTGAACTTCAATTCAGGAACCAAGTAAACATTGTGTATAGTCAAGTTCAGACTCTTAAGATACACAGTTCCAATCCCGGTCGCGTCCAGCTCCTGACCGTTGGCTTGTTTCACAGCGAAGCTTTGCTTCTTAAACGTTGAAAAGAGTCCTCTGTGTGGGGACATATGAAAAGTACAGCCCGTGTCGATTATAAACGAGTTTTCAACATCTGGCGTGGTTCCTTTCGCCATCAAAGCCTTTGCAGGTTTTACCGAAGACTTGGTATGACCTTTGCCTGCTGCCTCAGGCTTTGCTGAGCGGCCCTTAGCTTCTTTTGGCTGGCATGGCTTCTTGCAGTTCCGCTGAAGATGCCCAGCCTGTCCACAATTGTAACATCGGACAACGTTCAAAGCTACAGCATTCTCTCCAGTAGCAACATCTGTGGGGGAATTAGAACTCCGTTCCTCCCTCCCCCTGTCCTTCATTTCCAGAGCAGCAAGGCGGTCGTGTTCATTCAAAACAACGGCACACACCCTCTCCGTGGTCAAATCTTGAGCCGGAAGGGAACCAAGCTGATTGGCAACCGTTTTGTAAGTCCGATTTAGGCTGTTTATCATCATGAAGCAGAACACTTCCTCCTGTAGACGGAAATTGCGTTCCACCATCTGTTGGCGCAGATATTTCATCTCCGTCAGGTGCACTTGAACATCTCCATCAGGCGCAAGTCTCAGATTGGTCAGCTTCTCAAAATACAGCAACGCTGAAGAACCAGCATCCCTCTGATGTGTTCTACGCAGCGTCTCCCAAAACTCTCGCGCATACTCTAAATTCTGAATATGCACCAATTGGCTATCTGAGACACACAGAATTATAGCCGCCCTGGCCTTTAGATTCTGTGATTCCCAACCTCGCGTTGGTGCTGCAGGGATGGGGTTCTCAATCATCTCAAAGATCCTCTGATTCTGCAGCAGGGCCTTCATCTTTACAGACCAAGATGAATAATTGTCATTAGTCAGGGGAGGCGGATAAGGTAAACCTCCCCCTTTCTTGGCATCCATTCTGAATCCAAGTCTCTGCTCTTACTTTCGAGCTTGTAAATTCCAAAAGTCTATTTTGGGCTGTTTACTGCCTTTTTCTGGCAGGTTGACTGCAAGCTGTTTCAAAGTCCTTGCTAAGATAGTCAAAACAATTCCACTTCTCAGGCTTTCTGACTGAGCCAGTAACTTTCCACTGTACTGGCTGTCGTTGCCTTCAGACAGGAAATCTTATCAACCACAAGAATTCCTGGTATGCAAGCCTTTGCTCTCAGAGCTGTTTTTCCAAACGCAGCTCCCGTGAACCAGAGAATGAATCAATCTGCGTTCACACTTTTAGCCCGAAATTCAGCATACCTTCTGGGGCTCCGTTGCTTGGAAAACACCCCCTCTCGGTGTCCAGCCGTCTGTTCAGCTTTTGGCTGCTGACAGACGTTGTCTCCTTTCCTTGGTGCAGAGGATGGCACACGATCCATCGACCTCTCACCTCTCTTTTTTTTTTTTTTTTTAATAAATTTTATTAGTTTTCATCAAATTATACATTTCATCCCGAATATAACAAATCATAACTGTTTTGGACTTCCTTCAGCGTCTCTGACAATCATCCATATTTATACCTTTCATACACATTCCCTTTTTTCGTATTGCCAATATTCCTCCTTATTCCTAATATTTCTAATAAACAATACTTATTTGTTTTTTTACAGTGCCTCTTGAAATCCTGCTAGCGTTGTGTTAATACCACATGTATTTTTCAGATAGTCCACAAATTTTTCCCAGTCCTCAATAAACTTTTGATCTTTACTATATCTGATTTTCCCAGTTAGCTTATCCAGTTCTGCATAGTCTGTCAATTTTAGTCTCCATTCTTCTACTGTCGGTATCTCTTCTTGTTTCCACTTCTGGGCCAACACAATTCTGGCTGCCGTTACTGCATATTGGAAAAGCTTGCAGTCCTTCCTTCTTATGTCCTTTCCTACTATCCCTAAAAGAAAAGCTTCGGGTTTTTTCACAAAAGTGTATCTTAACATTTTTTTCAACTCATTATATATCATTTCCCAAAAGCTTCTCACCTTCTTACATTCCCACCATTGGTGGAAGAACGTCCCTTCTTTTTCTTTGCATTTCCAACATTTGTTATCAACCTTATACATCTTTGCTAATTTTACAGGTGTCATATACCATCTATAAAACATTTTCATCACATTCTCTTTCAGTAACGTACAAGCCGTGAATCTTATGTTCTCTTTCCACAGTTTTTCCCATTCTTCGAATTGAATGTTGTGCCCCACATCCCTTGCCCACTGTATCATTACCGATTTAACCTCCTCGTCCTTAGTATACCATTCCAACAGTATCTTATACATTTTTGACAGAATTTTATACTCGTTATTTATTATGTCTTTTTGGAAAATTGATTCTTTTTCAACATATCCTTTATCCTTCAAATCTTTTTTGAATGTTTCATTTACTTGAAAATAATGCAGCCAATCATTCATATGCTCTTTAACTTGTTCATATGGCTTCAACTTCCATTTTCCGCCTTCACTGATTACCAATTCGCCATATGTACCCCATTTTTCTCTCGTGTTAATCTTCTTAACACTCAGTACCTCTAGCGGAGATAACCAATGTGGCACTTTTGGTTCTAATATATTTTTATATCTTTCCCATACCTCTATTAATGAACCTCTGAAGATATGGTTTCCAAATCCTTTGTGAACCCTTTTTTTATCACACCATAGATACGCATGCCACCCAAATCTGTTATCGAAACCCTCAAGATCTAATAACTCATTGTTTTCTAATTTTATCCATTCCTTTATCCAGCATATACATGCTGCTTCATAGTACAGTCTCATATCTGGCAGGGCGAAGCCTCCTCTTTCCTTTACATCCGTCAATAACTTAAATTTTATTCTCGGCTTCTTCCCCTGCCAGATATACCTTGAGATCACTCTTTGCCATTCTCTGAAGGTTCCAGTACCCTTTAATATGGGTATAGTCTGAAATAAAAACAGCATTTTCGGTAGCACCGTCATCTTTATCGTAGATATTCTTCCCCAGAATGATAGTTTCATTCTGGCCCACACCTCCAGATCCTTCTTAATTCCTTTCCAAACCGGGATATAGTTATTTTGATATAAATCAATATTCTTAGGTGATAACCAAATTCCCAAATATTTAACCTTTTTCACCGCCTCTATCTCAGTTCGTTGCTGCAACAAATCAATCGTACTTTGTTCCATATTTTTTACAATAATTTTGGTCTTTCTCTTATTCAGTCTGAATCCTGCCACCCTTCCAAATTGTTCCATTTCTTCTAACACCTCCTTCACACTTTCTAATGGTTCTTCCATAGTCAGTACCAAATCATCGGCAAAGGCTTTAACTTTATACTCATTTAGACCTACTGTTACCCCTTTTATTTGCTTGTTTTGTCTAATTGCATTTAGAAAGACTTCCAGAACCGTTATAAATAACAATGGTGATAGTGGGCAACCTTGTCTTGTTCCTTTAGATATTTGAATATCTTCTGTAATAACATTGTTCACAATCAATTTTGCTCTCTGCTCCGTATATATTGCCCTTATACCATTATAAAACTCTTGTCCCACTTCCATATATTCTAAATTTTTCAACATAAATTCCCAGATCACGTTGTCGAAGGCCTTTTCTGCGTCAACAAACATTAAAATTGCTTGTTTATCGCTCCTATCAGACAGATACTCTATAACATTAATAATGTTTCTTACATTATCTCTCATTTGTCTGCCTGGTAGGAAGCCTGCTTGATCTTTATGTATAAGTTTTATCAATATCTTTTTCAATCTCTTCGCAAGAATTCCTGCAAAGATCTTATAATCTGTATTTAATAATGAGATAGGCCTATAGTTCTTAACTTGAGTTAAGTCCGAGTCTTGTTTTGGAATTAATGTAATAAATGCTTCTTTCCACGTTTCTGGAATGTCTCTTTCTTTCAAGATGTTGTTCAAAACTTCAGTCAACGGGGTCACCAGTACATCTTTCATTTCTTTATAATAACTCGATGAGAACCCATCCGGACCCGGAGCTTTCCCTCTCTTCAACTCCTTTATCACTTCCTTTACTTCTTCTTTTCCTATTGGGGCATTCAGCTGGTCTTTTTGGTCTGTCGGGATCTTCCGCACCATTTTCTCTTTTAGATATCTTTCTATTTTCTTCTTATTGTTCCTTTCTTTATTTTTATATAACTGTTTATAAAATTCCAAGAAACCTCTCCTTATTTCTTTCGGATCGGTTGTCTCTTCTCCATTTATCTTAATTTTGTTGATTGTACTCTGCTCCTTTCTCTTTTTCAATTGCCACGCAAGCCATTTTCCTGATTTGTTTGCAAACTCAAAGTTTTTTTGTCTTAACCTTTTAATGTTCCATTCCACTTCTTTGTTTATTATCATTGCAAATTGGGTTTGTAGAGTCCTTATTTCCTGCTTTATTTTCAAATTGTTGGGTTTTTTAATCAGTTTTTGCTCGTTTTCCATAATCTGTCTTAAAATCTCTTTTGTCCTTTTTTCTTTATTATTTTTCCTCAATGAGTTCTGCTGAATAAAAAAGCCTCTCATTACTGCTTTACTTGCGTCCCATACAGTACTCATTTTCGTACCTTTATCAATGTTGTCCATAAAGTATTCCGAAAGTTTCTTTTGTGATTTTTCCACCATCTTCTGATCGTCCCATAGATTGTCGTTCAGTCTCCACCTAAAAGTTCTTTCTTCAAAACCTTTTAACTCCAATTCTATTGGGTTATGATCTGAAATAACTTTGGCCTGAATTTCAATTTTTTGGGTTCTTGGAGTCAAATCGTTCGAAACCCAAATTTGATCAATTCTTGATAGTGACTGATTTGGTTCTGAATGATATGTAAATTGTTTCTCCAATGGGTGTTTAAGTCTCCAAATGTCAATCAGATTACAGTTTTTTGTCATTGTGAAAAATGTCTTAGGCAATTTCCCTTCATTGTTCTTTACTTCTCTTTGCCTATCCATTTCCAGTGATACTACACCATTCATGTCTCCCATTATTATAATTTTTTGATCCACATATTCAGATAGTTTTTCTTCCAATGATCTATAAAAATCAGTCTTGTTTCCATTTGGTGCGTAGATCCCGACAATTATCAGCTTTTCGCCTTGCCAATTGATTTGAACAGCTATGATTCTCCCTTCTTCATCTTTAAACAATTGGTGGGATTCAATTTTATTTTTAATGTAGAGGACCACTCCCCTTTTTTTGTCTTTGTCAGATGAGATGAATTCATTCCCTAATCTTTTGTTAATCAAAATTTTCCTGTGTCTTTTTGCCACGTGGGTTTCTTGTAAACATATAATGTCCAAATTTTTCTTTTTTAAATATTGTTCAATTTTATTGCGTTTCTTCTTATCGTTCATCCCATTAATGTTCCAATTCCAAAATTTTAACGCCATTCTTCCTTCAAATTAAATAAATTTAAGTTATTTTTTTTTTACAATCTGTCTACCTCTTCTTCTTCCTCTTCATCCTCTTCCTCTTCCGATTTTTCCCCATTCTGTTCCTCTTCTTCTCCTAGCAGTCTTGCTCCTCCTTCTGCTCCCTTGACCTCTTCCTCTCCCACATGTAGTTCTTTATATCTTCTCATGAATTTCCCTATTTCTTCAGGGCTTGTCAGTCTTCTTCTTATACCTTTATAAAAGAACGAAACTCCTTCCGGGAACTCCCATCTAAAGTCAATCTTATTCTTCTTAAGGATTTGCACAAGTGATTTGTACGCTTCTCTTCGTTTCAACAGTCTAACTGGTATATCTTTAAAGATGATTATGTAGTTCCCGTCTATATAGAGCCTTTTCTCTCTATTTCTTTGTAAAATCAAATTTCTCATCTCTCTGTCCTTAAAAGTAATCAGACAATCTCCCGGGAATTTCTTTGTTTTAGTTGTCCTTATTTTCATTCTGAATGCATTTTGTACTGTTTTTGCAACTTCTTCCTCTGATAATTCCAACCACTGTGCAATTTCCTTTATTAATTTCTCCCTTATATTTTCGTTCTGCGCCTCTGGAACTTGCCTCAGTCTCAAATTTACCTCCCTCTGTCTCAATTCATTCATAGCAATGGAATCCTTTATTTCCTCTTGTGCTTTGTTTAACTCCACCATCTCATTCTTCATCTTTTCCTCCTCCCGCTTCATATCTTTCATTTCTTGCTTTGTCCTCTTTAACCCCTCATCTACTCTTTTCGAAACCTCTTTGATCTGACCTTTCAGTTCATTAACTGTCTCATCAATTTTTTTGTCCATTTTCCCAATTTTATTGTCCACCTGTTCTAGTTTTGTCTCCAGATTCTTCTCACTTTGTTTTATTTCTGCAAACATTTTCAATATTTCCGTTCTAAACTCTGTTTCATGTTTTGAAGCTCTCCTATCTGTTGGGGTCCCCCCCTCCGCCCCTTTTTTTGGCACATGTGACATCTTTTCCAATCTCAATTCAAAATAGCCAGTATTATCTATACAACCAATTAACAAAATACATAAAAACACCAAAATACAATTTCCAAATGACAAAATGTCCAAAATATTAATCCAAAGTTTTTGAGGCGATATTAGGAGACTGTCAAGTCAACTTTCTAATTGGAGATGCTTCCACCAAATATGAGGTTGAAAATAGCCAATTCTATAAATTTATCTTCTTGCCCCCATTCGGGCTAATCCTTAGCAGACCAAAGAGGAAATCTTTTTATAATCCAACTTGAGGGCCCACTTGTACTCTAAAAAATAATGCGGGAAATAATACAAAAGTTTAAATTAAAGTCCCAGATTGTAGTCCAATTTTATAATCCAATTATCTATAGGGGGTTCCAACGACCGTCCCTTGCAAATAGGAGAATTCACAACATATCCAGGAGAGGGAGATCTCACAGGAAGCAGTTATTTCTCTATAGCCTCCACAATGGAAAATTTCCAGAGAAAAACAAATTGTACTGTCACAGAATATCCACTGGGGGAGTCAGACCTTCTTCTTGATTTTACTTCCAAATTATACTTCAAATCCCTTATCTTCTTTTTAGTTTCTCAGTTTTAGGTCCTTAAACAAAGGAGGCAAAAAAACCATATATATATATAACCGGACATCCACCAAAAAGACACTTTAATCGCTTTTTTTCCTCTACAAAAATACTCTGCGTAGCTGGTTAATATGGCGTCGATAGATCTTCTTTAGCGTAACAGTTTATTCACCGAAATATAAACGGAAAATTAGCTCGAAGTCTCAAAGCTTCAGATACATCTGGGACCTTCACCTCACAGTCCTCTTCTGCCCCCTTTAACTTTATACAAAGTTACTCTTTAACTTTGTTTGCAACAGTTTCTTATTGTTAGGGAGAAACGGAAACAATAGCCACTAGCGGCAGATCACTTTCGCTTTCTGGCTCTGCTTACCGTCCTGCGTCTTTACTGATTCCAAACGAACGCTGAACTCGGAATCTTCCCTTATTAATTCGAGACTTCCCTTATATTTCCAAGCCGATAATCCAATTTATATGTTGCAAGTCCGAATTTCTTTGAGTTGAGAGCGGAGCGCTGTTCCCTTCAAGCTCGGGGCTTCGCTATTCAGCCGCAGCAATGGCTTCCCGATAGCCAGCTGTCTCGAACCGCCGTACTCTTCACCTCCTTTTCGGAGGCTACCTGACGGCCGGGTGAGCAGCTTTCAGGCACCGCCGGGAACCTGGATCTCTGGACACCCTCCAGAGGTTTGACGGGGGGGTTTTACGCCCAAAAAACCCCCCTTTTTGGCTGAAATAGCTAGGGTTCCCCTCCCGGAGAAATCCCTCGCTTGTGTCGGGCTCGCGCTCCACCGGAAGTCCCCCTCGACCTCTCACCTCTCATGCTGATTCCCCTGGATCAGATAACCATCGGCTTATGCTACCAGTTGTCGGAATTCAAGCCTTAGTCAGAGGAATTGGCCACTCTCCAGGTGCCCGGCTTGGATTCCTTGTTGATCTCCCCGTCAACGACTCCCGGCAAGACAAGGCGAGATCTCAATCGGCGATCCTCCTCAAACGTGAGAAGAACACACCATCCCTCCCCTGCCATCCCCAGGGAGGGGAGAGAGACAGACAGAAATGTATTTACATGCCTTTATTTCTGTCTTTCCAGCAGTGCAGAGAAAACGTGTCTGCACTCTCTTTACATCAACAGCAGAGAGATAATAACTCCTCCCATGTACTTCCAGTACAGGGTCATGTGACACTCTGAGCTAACATCCGGTGCTCAGTGCACAGAATAGACTGTCCCTTGTTCCCACGGTACAGTCCCATAACGTCAACATCCTGTTTGGCTTTCCAGCCATCTGGAGCACTCTTCAGCATTGCTCCTTTTTCGTAACAGTACCCCCTATGAAAAGATGTTTGGCAAGAAACCATTCATCAAGCACATGAGAATTTTTGGTTCTGACATGTGGGTTCACACACCACAAAGCTCCAAGTTAGGCAAACGTGGTTTGCATGGTATCTTTCTATGATATCAGAAAGGTTCTTACAGAGTAATGATAACTGACACTAATACAGTTAGATTCACTAGAAGTGTTGAGTACAATGCCAAGTGGGGGGAGAATGTGGGAATTTTCCAATGTTATCCTGATGACAGTGAGGAGTCTGAGGATAAACAGCAGCAAAAGCCCACACCCACTGATGAAGGTTCTGAATCTGAAACTGACTCAGATGATTCAGAGGATTTCAAGAGTGCTAAGGCCTCTCTGCGACCCTCTGAGGGCTCTGATCAAGAATTGGAGGAGCCACTGTTCACTATAGGTCACTTTTCGCCTAAGAAAAAAGTGGAGAGCGCTGAAGACTTACGTTTAATTAGCAGGTCTGAAAGAGCCACAAAAGGTAAACCTCCAAAGAGATTTGCTGATGAATTTGTGAAAGCAGCCAAAGCTGTAACTGCTGTTAATAGTTCCAAGAAAGTATTTGAACCTTCAAACTTCCAAGAGATCCAGGCTTTGGACTCGAAGGATGCTGAGCCATGGTTAACTGCCATGTAGGCTGAGCTTGATTCCTTAGAGAGGAACAAAATATGGGAGCTAGTTCCAACAGTTCCAGGGATGAAACTGCTTGACAGCAAATAGGTCTTCAAAGTTAAGACAGACCAAAATGGCAAGGTAGTCAGACACAAAGCCAGATTGGTAGCCAGAGGTTTTTCACAGGTACCAGGAGAAGACTATCACGAGACCTACTCACCCACCGTGAGATATGAGAGCATTAGGCTTATGCTCAAACTTGCTACAGAAGAGAATCTACACGTTTCTCATCACGATGTGAATACAGCATTTTTGTACGGAACCTTAGGTGAATCACTTTATATGCTTCCACCTGATGGCGTACAGGTAAAACAGGGATTTGTTTGTTCTCTGAAGAAGTCCCTATATGGTCTCAAGCAAAGTGCACGGTGCTGGCGCTCTAAACTCACTGAAGTGTAGTTTTCTCTAGGTTTTCAGCAAGGTAAAGCTGATCCATGTGTATTTGTCAAAGAGGAAGGGCAAAAGAAGCTGTATTGCTTATTTTATGTTGATGATATTCTTTTCTTTTGGAAGGATGCCAAGATGTAGAATAGCGCCCTAGCTCAACTGAAGGAGCACTTTGACATGAAAGATCTTGGTGAGGTAACCAACTACCTATCTCTGGAAAAAGAGAGAGACCAAGAGGGTAATATGTATGTATGTGGTGTACACAGTCATTGTGTAACCCGAGTGGGCTGACTTCAGTCTCATGTGGTCCACTCAGATGACAACGTAAGAAACCCGCTATCCTTACATGGCCCAGGAAAGCAGAATACTGAGAGTGGTGGCATTTAACAGATAACTCTGTAATTTATTAGATTCGTTTAAGAGAGCTAGCAAACCAACTGACTTTGTTCTTTTGCTAGAAAATGTCAAGGCTTATTTCAAACGGGCTAAAGCCCATGCTGCTGTCTGGAATGAAAAGGAGGCCTGAACAGACTTTTTGAGTGTGGCCCACCTGGATCCATCGCTGACTGCCGCTGTGAGGAAAGATTTGAAGCTCGGACTTCCTGGAGGCGGCGCCTCCGACAATGGCGGATTCCCTCTAACTCAGAGGGAGACAGCTCCGTGGAAATCGGGTCCTACCGCTGCAGCGAAGCGGGGACCCTTTAAAAACCGCAGGCGGAAGAAGCCTGCGGACCTGGGACTCGGCGGGCACCGTTTGCGCCCCCCCCCCCCCCCGTTTGGCAAAGGAACCCTATAAAGGGCTCCGGAGGAGACGGGGTTTGGTGTGGTGCTGAGAGTCAATCGCTAACTCTGCGGAGCGATGCTGCACAGCTGTTGTCGGAGAGCGTTCTCCTTCTTCCTATGACAATTCGGATTCTAAACAACAACCCGTGAGTAGGACAATTGAAAATTTTGCATGAAAATACAGCCTGGAATTTGACCTGAAACGGGAAGGTGTAAAAAGGAAGTCCACCTCCCGTCCTTTGTATAAAGATCAAAGCAAAGATTTTACAAGCTAAAAGCCGGGAAAACAGATAGCCTGAAGGTTCCTGCATTTTTAACCATCAAAACCCCCCTTGACAGCAGGAGGAAAGGGGGGAAAATTTGACTTTTTAAGCCTGCAGAGAGAAATTTAAGAAAATAAGTTTCCACTGTCCCTAACCTGGGGACGGAATGGCAGGAAAGAAGGAAAGAAACGGTCGGTGATATTTACAAATTGAAAATAGAAAAATTGATATACAGAATTGGAAAAGCGAAAAATAATTCCAAAGCTGCTTTCTGCCTGTTTGTTTTATATTGAAAGGAAATAAAGTATCTGGAAATCGAAAGGAATTTTTCCTTGTTGGATACAATTTAAAGATGGATGCCAAAAAGTAACTACACCCCCTAGAGGAAGCCAGCCAGTGTGCCTGTTTTTCAGTTATAAAGAGAACATTGTATCAGGGAAAACTAGAGTGTGGGATCAGCTCCCTGACCTTGACAGAAATGAATAGAGAGGAAGTCTTATCTGCTCTGAACAAAATATATGATGGGCTGCGATAGCTGGAGGAGAAAATGATTTTGATGAATCAAAAGAGGGACAATACAGCTAAAGTCAGTAAAGAGGTGCCAATGGAAGATGCCACAGAAATTGTACAACAATCTATGCAGGAGACAGATTTAACAGGGCAACTGCAAGGTCAGAGAAAGATGGAGATACAGAGGATGGATTTTGGAGGACACTGGCCAAACTTTGGATTTAAGAAAATTTTTATCTTTGGTGGGACTGTGAAACGAGTGGAAGAATTTTTTTGGAACAATTACTTCTTGGATTACAAACTAAACACTGGGGAGTGCAACACCAGGGAATTGGACAATTGGAGAAAAGGAAAGGAAGAATGTTACTGTACGGAATCACCTGGTGATTGGACTCCCAAGGAGAAAGAGAAGGAAAGGCGAAAGAACTCAACAGGGATCAAGGATGTATGTAACTACAAACAGGAACAAGAAAACTCGCAGAAGGGGCTTGGATATGATTTGAAAGCCTCGGATATTAGGACACCTGACTGATATGGATATAATGATATATGGACTGACATTGCCGTGAACCAGGAAAAGGGGCGCTGGACTAATCTAGAATGAGAAATGTCTTGTGTAATTAATCTATATCTATGGAATTAGTTTAATACTAATGAAATATTAAAAGATGTTGGAAAGGATGTAATCGGCTCTAGCAAAATTTAGTCTAAATTTTGAAAGTTTGATGATTTGAGGACAAGATAAAATTAATGAAATTAATAAGAAGTGGTTTGAGAAATAAGGTGAAATAAGAATTGGCAAAAACGGTTTGATTAAAAATGAAAATATGAGGATATTATATGGGGATATATAATCAAGGGTAAGATAAGAGGTATGAATTTGCTGAACATATCGTTAATTGGAATACAAAGAGGGAGGTGGGAGGGAGTCAGGAAAATAAGTTAAAAAGGGGAAAATGGTGAGAAATTGAAAAGAGAGATTTTTGATTTTCTTGTTTTTTCTTTTTTTTTGTTTTTCTTCTCTATGTTTTTTCTATGTTTTTTGTGTTGAATTTATTGTTTATGATTTTGTAAACTTTTTTTCTGTTTTGTTAAAATCCAATAAAATATCATTATATAAAAAAAGGAAAGATTTGAAGCTCTTGGGGGAGAGAATGAGGAAGAAGCACGTGGAAGACCACAAGAAGTACAAAGATCTCTTCCAGCAGCCTCCTCCTAAAGGAGAAACTGAGGGGAGAGCTATGGAGGAGACAGAAAAACTGTCAGATTCTAGCCTCGGCCCACAAACAGAGGAAAAGAATCAAGAAACCCTGAAGCCTGAGAGAGGAAGACAAGAAGGGATATGGATGGGTGCAAAGACTGAAGAAACCGAGCAAGGGAACTTAGCAGAGAAAGAGGAAGGACTCCTAAAGAAGACAGGTGAAATGGACAAAGAGGACATCACCCCTCAGAAAGTGAGGGAAGAGGAAATGGGAAATAAAGATAAAGGAATGGTGGAGAGTCATTCTGGAGATGACCTGACAGGCTGTGAAACCTCTGAAAGCAAGGAACAGTTAGAGTTCGGGCAGTGGAAACTTGAAGAACAGAGGGGGGAAGTGGAAGAGATTAATTCTGGGGCTTGGGATGAAAACAAAGGAGTGGATTTTCCAGTGCTGGAGGAAAAGGATGCAGAAAGAAGAGCTGTCCCTGGGAGCCCTGGGAAGGAATTAGGGGGAGTTGCAGGAAACCATGTGAACAGCAGCGTAGGGGAAGGGTGCATTAAAGGACCTTGTGAGACTGGAGTGGGCATTGGAGCAGAGAACTTCACAAGAGAGATGGAAGGATATGAAGCAAGTTGTGAGAAACGAGAAGCCCAAACTGTTGAATTGTCAAAGGCACAGGGTGATAAGGGCTTTGGAGCAGAGGACCCCAAGGATGGGGTTATAGTGGAGAGCCCTCAGGAAAGTAGTGAAAAAGATGGCTTCCAAATCCTTCAGGAAGGATCAAAGACAGAAGCAAGTGTGTCAACAGAACCGAGGGAAAAGGTCAGTTCTGACTGGGAAAACTGTGGTGGGCCAAGAAAGGAGAATTCTACTGGAAAGGAGGAGGAACCTAAAGAAGAAACAAAATTGGGAGAGAAAAGAAGAGAAGATAATGAACATTCCATTGCAGAAGAGGAGACACGTTGCTGTGAAGCAGGCCCAGAGCATTGTGAGGGAGAGGCAGACCCAGAAGACTTTAAAAGAGTGGCAACTGGTGATTAGGGCCAAGGAAGTGATAAGCCTCAAATCAGAGCATGCCAGAGAAGAGGAGGGTGGCCACAGAGAGGTAGCTGGATGTAGTGAGGAAGGAACTGAAGTTGGTGACAGATCTGGGCTGTGCAAAGATGCACAAGGAGATGAGGTAGACCAAGAGTGGTTCAAGGCAGAAATAAGCTTCAAAGCTGATGATCTGGAGATGGGAACGAGAGGAGAGGATTCCAAGACAGAGCAAGCAGATCTGCAAGTTGGGGGGGGGGGGGGAGCCAGAAGCGAAAACAGGCAGATAAGCAGAACTGATTGTGGGGCAAGAATCTCTATGGGGCAATGGTGAAGTGTCAAGAAAGGAGGATGGAGATACAGTGGTACCTCGGGTTACATACGCTTCAGGTTACAGACTCCGCTAACCCAGAAATAGTACCTTGGGTTAAGAACTTTGCTTCAGGATGAGAACAGAAATCGCGTGGCGGCGGCGCGGCAGCAGCAGGAGGCTCCATTAGCTAAAGTGGTGCTTCAGGTTAAGAACAGTTTCAGGTTAAGAACGGACCTCCGGAACGAATTAAGTACGTAACCAGAGGTACCACTGTACAGAAGATATTTCATTGGCCACCCACTGCATAGGAGACAAAAGCAAAGTGCAGGAGTTGACTGGATCTGGAGCAATGGGTGAGCTGAACATTTCTACCCTGAGACAACACAACCTGATGAAAGAGGAAACCCAGTGAGGAGGCAGAGAGTCACGTATGAAAAATAGTGGGTTGTAGAATCAGTTGCTAAGGTCTAGGGCAGAGCTTTCCAAACTGTGTGTCACGACATGTTAGTGTGTTGGCTGCAGTGTGCTCCTCCCAGGGCTGGAAAGGGGGTAGTTTAACCTCCAGTTTGCTAGTAAAACGGAATTACTGTGTCATAAAATGATGCGTTTCTTTAACAAAGTGTGTCACCAACACAAAAAATTTGGAAAGCTCTGGTCTGTGGTGATATTGGGGAGCAGGGTCAGAGTGAAAGTGTGCTTGCTAATGATCTTTGACATGGCCAGCTCATCTTGTTGAGAACAAGTAACTCAAGGGTCTGGTGCAGTAATCAAAGGCTCAAGGAGGGAGCTGCCATTGCATCTACACCTAAGAAAACAAGCATGCTTGCCCCTTCTTGGGTCTGCTGGTATTCTTTTCAGTTTCCTTCCGCAATTGAAGAATTGTCTGCAAAAAAGTGATATACAGAGTCATCTTGCCATCTTCATTCAGCCACTGCATGTGGACTCGGAAAATAAACCTCCTCTTTGCCACCACAGGCAAAGTCTAAAATTTGTGGTTTTGTCTTGTGGTTTTTTTGGGTTTTTTTTGTTTTTTAGTGCTGTTTTTCTGTTTTTGTTTGCTTTTGCTTTCGCTATCTAGTGGTAGCTAATGCAGCTGATATTAGCATCAGATGTCATTAGTTTTGTTGCAAGGTGCTGATTAATTGAGCCGCTAACCTGTTTAAAGATTTATATATATGATCTATCACCCTGAATGAGCAAGTGAACACAAGGATTGCAATCATTTATTATATTTATTTGATCTGATGAATTTGTGATATTGCTGTATTGATGATGGGCTGTAACTAATTAGATAATTGTTCATAATCAATTTTAAATATATTTAGTGAAGCTGGTGAATATAAAGAATTAGTGGATACATAGGCCGGAGATTATTATCAGACTGGTAAAATTGTCGTGATTGTATTAAGAAAAATTGAATTTAATTGACATTCATTAATTATCACATTGGAAATATTGTCACGATTGTATTAAGAAAGATTGAATTTAATTGATATCCGGTCTGTAAGACAGAAAGAAAGCGAACAAATTACCTTGTGAGCTAATTGAATTTCTTAGTGATGTCTGGTAAAAAAACAACTGTGTCAGGTTCTGCGGCAGTTTCAGCCTCACAAATCAGGAGAACTTCTGTAATTGACATGGATCAACCGCTAGATATGAGAGAATTAATTTTAAGTTTGAAGAAAGATATCCAAGATTTTAAAAATAATGTAAATGAAAAGGCAAAAGCAACGGAAGAAAAACTTATTTCAATGGGAGTTAAAATAGATGAAAATGTGAAAATAACAGCTGAGTTATCAACTCAGGTCAACAATTTAGTGCAAAAAAAATCAGAACTGACAAAAATAGTGCTAGACCTTAAAGGTCAAACACAGAACTTAGAGGAAGCCCAGAAAAAATTACAAAATGAAAATAGAGAGTTGAAAAGGGAATGCGATAAGATAAGGAAAGAAACAGCAGATCTGAAAGCGCAGCAGGATTCAACTCTGGACTCTATTGCGATGTTGCAAATGCAGAGAAGGGAGAATACCCTAAGATTCAGAGGACTAGCAGAGGACGCAGAGGAAATAACTGGGGGAAAAATCTCAAAAGATCTAGCAGCTTGGTTAGACCTACAAGAAGCAGAAGTAGCACAAAAAATAGAAAAAGCACTCAGAGTCAAATCTAATGTAGCAAAAGCAAATAACTGGCCGGCTGACTGTTTAGTCTCTTTTAACTCTACGGTTTCAGAAACAGAATTTTACAAGCTAGTAACAAGAAGAAATTCCATTCGGAAGGCAATGATATTATCGTCCACAAGATTATCCCAAATCGATTGATAAAAAAGAGAGAAGCTTACAAACCTCTGGCCGAGACACTAAAGGCAAAGTCAGTGGACTATAGGTGGGAGTACCCTGAAGGCATCTCCTTTTTCTTTAAAGGGAAACATAGAAAGTGCTTGTCGGCATTAGATGCGGACAAGTTCTGGAGAAAGTACCAGAAAGAGCTCGGAGGAAAAAGAAAATTGTTGGGAGAATCAGAGGAAATCGAACAAACAGTTGAGAGTTCGGAGACAGATCTAAGAAGGGAATTTATTAAACGTATACTGAGACCTTGAATGTGTAAATTTTTTATTTATTTTATTAACCCGTTGACTTATCATAAGAAATAAAGTATGGATTATAAATTTATTACTTGGAACGTAAATGGTTTAAATGAAAAATCAAAAAGGAAGAAGGTGGAACTGTGAGGAGAATCAGAACTTACAGGGTTAAACAGTTCTGAGTGACGTCTCACATTCTGAGGCGTGGCTATGTTCACATACGGGAATGTGTCTCTGTGTGTGAGTTCTCTTTCGGTTTTGACTGAGAGGCGAAGAGCATGTCTGGTTTTTTGCCGGGCTGAATTTACAATGTTATTCTACGCAATAAAAGACTGTTGGAGATAAGCAAGAAGCCTGCGTACAGTCTGAGTTATTACCCACACACGGCAACAGTTTCTACCGCTGCAGGCCCTCTGCTAGGACTATGCTGAGAGAGAGCGAAAGAGAGCTAGGCACAGGAGTGCAGTGGCGCAGCAGAAACGTGCCGGACGCCATCATAATTCCACAGGTTATGGGAAGTCAGCCAAGCTTTGGAAGCTGTTGCCACGTCGTGTCTGTGTGTGTGGGAGAAGCCTGCTAGAGCCAGCTAGAGCCCTGCCTAACGTTTAAGGCAGTGAGGCTTGCTGGGGAGGATCTCATCTTCACGACCGGGTGCCAGGAGGAGCAGCTGTTACGTGAGTAGGCTCAGCCCCGGGGGAGAAGATGGCAGACAGCCAGGAGTCATACTCCGTCCCTTTCGAAAAATTAAATGGCAGAAATTGGGAGGAGTGGAGCAGGAAGCTGAAGGCCTGGCTGGTAGCCAAGGGTCTGTGGGGAGCAGTCCAAGAGCTCCCACAGCAAGCTGTGGCCGATGCAGCAGCAGCAGATATTGCAGCTGCCCATGCCTCACAGAGGAAGAACCAGAAAGCCCTGGGAGCTATAGTGCTCAGTTTGGAGGGCTCACAGCTGCCTTTGGTAGAGGGGCTGGAAACTGCTCATGAGGCCTACCAGGCACTAGAGAGAGTGCACCACAGGACCACAGCTGGGGCAAAGATCCACACCACCAGACGCTTGTTTGAGATGAAGCTGCGTCCGGGTGACAGCATCAGACAGCATGTGACTGAGATGCTCTCTGTTTTCAACCAGCTGAGACTGTTGCAAGTTAACTTTTCTGAGGAACTGAAAGTTTATATTTTGCTCAGCTCTTTGGACAAAAGTTATGACAATTTGTGTCTAACTTTGGAATCGATGAATCCTACAGATCTTACGCTCCAGTATGTGACTGGACGCTTATGTGACGAACAGGAACGCCTTATCAGAGAGGGCCGAGCTGGCACAGAGAGCCCTGCCGGTTGCAGAAGAGGGGGGGGCCAGGCCAGCAGAAGACACAGTTCAGGCTTTTTCCATTCGTCGCTGCTATATCTGTGGGTCTGTTGACCATCTGCGTCGTTCCTGCCCGCGGAGAGCCAGAGAGGCCGGGCAGGATGTCTCCAAGGTCGCTTCCCATGGCAGTCAGCCAGGTTTCCATGGCAGCCAGTCCAGGAGAGGAGGCCAGTGTGGGAATGCGAAGGGAGGACGTGACACAGGAAGTGAGGACGGTTCTTATCACCTAGCTGCCTCCATGGCAACGCTACGGGACAACTCCAGTGAGGGCAGAATGCTGCGTTGGGTCATCGACTCAGGAGCCAGCCATCAACTGATGCCAGCGCCACCTAGGGGTGAAATGTGGAACTGCAGGGCTGTTTCAACTGGGAAAACAGTTGTCTTTGCTGATGGGTCACAGAGACTTTTGACTACTGTGGGAAATGTGTTTGTTTCTTTTTTACAGGCAGAGCTGGAGGTCTACGTTGTGCCTGGAATGAAGTACTGTCTTTGATCTGTATCTTCTCTTTTACAGGACGGTTATAAGGTTTGCTTTGAAAATGATGTCTGTTCTATTTCCAGGGGTGGGAGACAACTGGTCAGTGTTGCATGTCAGAACAACCTCTTTGTTCTGGAGACACCTCTGGAGGGTAAGGGGGACGCTGAGACAGCACAGGCGAAGTGTGCAAATGTTCCCATTCATGATTCTTGTGCTCACCTGTGGCACAGGAGAATGTCACATGGCTGTTGGGAAGATATTCAGATGTTGCCCAAATGCACTAAAGGTTGCAAAATAAAAGCATGTGGAAAATCCCTAGATTGTAGGGCATGCAGAAGGGCAAAGGTAAAAAGGTGCAGTTATCCCAGAATGGAGAGGGTAACCACAAAGCCTTTTGAGCTTGTGCACACAGACCTTAGTGGTCCCATGCCAAGGCCGAGTCTGGGCGGGGCCAGGTTTGTGCTGACGCTGACAGATGATTTTAGCCAGAATGGCTGGTTCTTCTCGCTGAAGGAGAAAAGCGAGGCAGCGCAACTGATCAAAGACTGGGTTGCGGCGGTGGAACTACAGTTTTCCACCAAGGTGCAGGGCTTCCAGAGTGACCGAGGTGCAGAGTTTACTGGGTCTGCTCTGCAGAGTTTCTTCCGCCAGAAGGGAATACGTCACAGGTTGACGGTTGCTACTTCTCCCCATGAGAGTGGCGTGGTGGAGCACAGGAGTAGAGCACTAGCTGAAGCTACTGACGTTCTACTGTGTGACTCTGGTTTGCCTCAGAGTTTTTGGGGGGAGGCCTGGAGGACGGCCAACTTCACAATGAACAGGTCCTATAACTCTGTTGTAGGTGACACACCGTATTTCTTGTTGCATCAGAAGAAACTGCAGGTGCATTTCTTCCGTGTGTTTGGTTGTGAAGCCTGGGTGCTTGTGCCAAAGGCTCAATGAAAGGAAAGTGACCCGAGGTCCCAGAAAATGATCTTCTGTGGATATGAACCTGTGACAAAGGGGTGGAGGTTTGCATATCCAGAAGGTGATCAGTCCAAGCTTCTAATCAGCAAACATGCTGAGTTCTGTGAGCAGAATGGTTGGTCAAGGCTCCATGCGAGTCCTGACGTTCTCTCAGAATGTCTGTCTGATTCTGAGGAGGAGGGAGAGGCAGAAGCTGAACCTGTTGATGAGGACCAGGTCTCTGACCAGGGTCAAGTACAGGGTTGGGCATCTCCACAGGTTGTTAAAAGAGAGCCCAAGAGTGAGCCTTCGTCTCCCGTTAGCAAAGTGCAGAAGGCCCGAAGACGCATTAAGTCAGAGGGGGAGTCTTCTGATGTCGGAGACACACTTGCTGGCCCCAGTGGGTCAGAGAGAGCACCTGAGACAGTGCTCAGACGGTCCGCACGCACCACGAAGGGGGTGCCACCTGAGAGGTTTCAGGTCACCAGCGCGTGGGTTGGTTTCGCACAGTGCGAACCTGGGAGTTTTGAGGAGGTTCAACAGTTGCCTGAGAAAGACGCCAGGAAGGGGCGAGAGGCAATGAGAAAGGAGTTGAACTCAAAGAGGTCTGTAGATGTGTGCTCACAGTTTCCCTCAGGGTGCGAGACGAGAGGGGGTGTGAGGAGAATCAGAACTTACAGGGTTAAACAGTTCTGAGTGACGTCTCACATTCTGAGGCGTGGCTATGTTCACATACGGGAATGTGTCTCTGTGTGTGAGTTCTCTTTCGGTTTTGACTGAGAGGCGAAGAGCATGTCTGGTTTTTCGCCGGGCTGAATTTACGATGTTATTCTACGCAATAAAAGACTGTTGGAGATAAGCAAGAAGCCTGCGTACAGTCTGAGTTATTACCCACACACGGCAACAGTTTCTACCGCTGCGGGCCCTCTGCTAGGACTATGCTGAGAGAGAGCGAAAGAGAGCTAGGCACAGGAGCGCAGTGGCGCAGCAGAAACGTGCCGGACACCATCATAATTCCACAGGAACATATTCTGGTTAAGCAAAATATGATCTAATCTGTCTGCAAGAAACCCATGTAGCGGAAAAACATAAAAGAGTATTAATAAATAAAAGATTGGGGCTTGAGTTTATTACATCAAGTAAAGAAAAAGAGAGAGGGGTGGTAATCTATGTAAAACCTCAGCTGGAGCCAAAACTGCTTTAGAATGACGAAAAAGGTCAAACAGTGATTATAGAAGTCAAGATCAAGAATGAAAAAGTGATAGTTATTGGAGTTTATGCACCAAATGAAAGAAAATCCAAATTCTATCAATTCTTGGAAGAAAAAGTCATAGAATATTTAGGTGAAAAAATTATATTATTAGGAGATTTTAATGGAGTAGTCAATCCCAACATGGACAGAACAATAAAGAAGAAAGAAAAGAGGCAGAACAAACTCCCAACTACATTTTTCCAATTAATAGAACTCCTGAATTTGTTTGACACTTGGAGGTTTAAGAATCCAACAGAGAAAGAATTTACACATTACTCAGAGCCACATAAATTGGCAGGACAAATCAATGTGATCTGGACAACAAAGGATTTATTAAATAATATTACAAAAGCAGAAATCCATCCAAGGACAATTTCAGATCACAGCGCGGTCTGGGTTAACTTTAAAGGAAAAGAAGAAAAGGTTAAAAGGTGGCAACTTAATGAGAGTATGTTAAATGATGAAAAAACTGTAAAGAAGGCCAAGCAAATCTTAGAAGAATATTTTAAGTTTAATTTAAATCAAGGAGTAGATCTAGAGACGGTTTGGGAAAAGAAGAAAATGGAGATCTGGGAGGAAATTAGAAAAAAGGAAAGGATCCTTTTCCAAAAAGCAGACAATGTACTAATTAAGCAAAGTATAAAAATTTTACAGACGCAATTCTCCATGATAATAAACGAAGAGATAGAATGGAAGATAAAATGGCTGAGACATAGAAATTTTGAGTTTGCAAATAAACCTGGCAAACTTCTGGCCTGGCAATTAAAGAAGAAAAAGGAAGATAGAATTATCAATAAAATTAAAATTGAAGACAAATGGATTCAATAACCGAAGGAAATTAGTAAAAACTTTGCTAGTTTTTTCGGAAATCTATATTAAGAAGGTCCAGAGAATCTAGAAAAAATAATTGATTATTTGGGCAAAAATAAACTACCAATAATACCTAAGGAAAAAAACTGAAATTTTGAACTCACCAATAACAGCTATGGAGGTGCAACAAGCTATACAGAGGTCAAAATTAGGAAAGACACCGGGCCCAGATGGTCTCCCAGCTAATTACTATAAAAAGTTAGAACAATCATTATTTCTTCTCATGAAAGACCTAATGAATAATATTCTGACAAATGGAAAGCTACTGAAAACCTGGAAGGACAGCTTTATTACTCTTATCCACAAACAGGGAACAGATGCCTCAAACATGGCCAATTACAGACCCATTGCACTGCTTACACTGATTACAAGATATTTGCAGACATTCTTGTGAATAGATTAAAAATGGTGCTGAAAGAGATAATTCATAAAGATCAAACCGGATTTCTTTCCGGACGATTTATGCAATCCGATACTAGATGTGTGATTAATGTGTTAGAATATCTAGATATTAAAATTGATAAACCAGCAGCTATTATGTTGGTGGACGCTGAAAAAGCTTTTGATAACGTGTCCTGGAAGTTTATGAAAAAATTAATGGAAGAAATCGGACTGGGAGAAAATATTTGTAAAAGAATAAATGCCATCTATTCGGAACAATATGCAAAATTGATCATCAGCGGAACAATTACTGAGGAGTGCAAAATAAACAAGGAAACCAGACAGGGCTGCCCACTGTCACCACTGATATTTATCTTGGTGATGGAAATCTTGAACAATCAGATAAGAAATGATCAGCTTGTTAAAGGCATCACTCTGGGAAACAAAACATATAAAATTAAAGCTTTTGCGGACGATTTACTTGTTATGACTGGAAACCCTAAAGAAAGTCTGAAAAGAGTGCTGGAATTGATTAAAGAATTTGGAGAAGTGGCAGGCTTTAAGCTGAACATAACAAAAACAAAAATGCTTGTTAAAAATGTAACCACGAAAGAAAAGGACGACTTAGAAAAAATATTGGGCCTGAAAATCTCCTCAAAAGTGAAATATCTGGGTATTTGGATCACCCCCAAGAACATAAACTTGGGGATAATTACAGGATAATTACACCAAAACTTGGTTAGAGATCAGAAAAAAACTTTGAAACCTGGAGTAAATTAAAATTAACATTTCTGGGTAGGATTTCCATTATAAAGATGAATGTGCTTCCAAAATTAATCTTTTTATTTCAAATGATTCCAATACTGGGCGAAGCAGGTTGTCTCAAGATATGGCAAAGAGAAATTTCCAAATTCCTGTGGGAAGGGAAGAAACCTAGGATTAAACACCTGATCTTAATAGACATAAAAGGAAAAGGAGGCTTTTCTCTACCCGACCTAAAACTTTACTACGAGGCAGCCTGTTTCACCTGGCTAAAAGATTGGTGCACATTGCAGGATCCGGACCTCCTGGACCTGGAAGGTTTTGACAACCGTTGGGGATGGCACGCCTACCTGATATATGGAAAAGCGAAAATTCACACAAAAAAATTTACCAACCATATAATAAGAAAGTCACTCTTTGCTGTATGGTAAAAATATAAAGACCTGATGGAGCCTAAAGTCCCGTGGTGGACTTCTCCAATAGAAGCCATAGCAGTAAAACGGAAAAATACCCAGGAAAGCTTGCCAACATATAAAACACTTCTAAAAAATGAAGATAACCAAATAAAATTTAAAAACTTTGAGGAAATAAGAGAACACATCTCAGACTGGTTCCAATACCATCAGTTATTTGAAAAATTTAAATCTGACAAACAAAAGGGGTTCTCAACAGAAATTTCCCAATTCGAATCTGATCTTGTAAATTCTAAAAGAAAAACTCTTTGCAAAACTTATCGACTCCTCCTTGACCGGACAGTCAAGGAGGAGGAGGTAACAGTGGCCATAGTGGTCCCAGGATTTTGGCCATTCAATAACCATGGCCCAATGGGAAAATTTATGGAAGATCAATTGGAAATTCACAAATTGTTACACGATTAGAGAGAACTTTCAAAAAATGCAACATCGATGGTATCTAACACCATGGAAACTTTCAAAAATGTATAAAAATGTGTCAAGTAATTGTTGGAGATGCGGAGACTCAGGAACTTTCTACCATATGTGGTGGATATGTAGGAAAATACAGGTATTCTGGGAGAGTATCCATGCAGAACTGCAAAAAATGCTAAAGATCTCTTTCAATAAAAAAACAGAGGCCTACCTCCTGGGAATAACAGATTTGGATATTCCACAAAAGAGGAAGGGTATCTTTTTATATGCGACGGCGGCAGCAAGAGTTTTGATCGCAGCAAAATGGAAGAGTAATGAAATCCCCTCTATACAGGATTGGATCCAAAAGCTGACAGAATATGCCGAATTAGATGGTCTATCAGAAAAAATAAAGAATAAATCAAAACAGGAATTTGTTTCAAAATGGGAAGTTTTCAAAGAATATCTGAAAAATTAATATAGTAGTTTAAATTCTGTTGCAGCATTCGAGGAACTTCAGTAATAGTTGCAAGATAAATATAAGAAATTAGATATATTAAGAATAAGTTTAATTATGATAAAAGTGTGTAGCGTCTTCGAAGCTACCAGCATGAGTCTGACGAAACTGCGGGAGGCAGTGGAAGATAGGAGTGCCTGGTGTGCTCTGTGTGGGAATGTTCAGGGATGCCGGAGAGGATATATTGACTGATTATATCCTTATCCAACTTGTGTTAACAAGTTCCCAATATCAGCAGAGTTTCCCTTTATCTTAAGTTTGCAACGGCAGCGTTTGCTTAGGCTCGCTTAAGCCTCTATAATAATCACTCTGGTAATTTCCCCTTGTTCCCTCTTAAAATAGAAGACACGACACAGTCCTTTACAAAAGTATAAAAAAGAGTTTACTCACATTCTGTTCACATCAGATCCCAGAAGGCACTCTTAAGCTTAGTGAAGTAATATACATTTGGATTCTGTCTTATAAGAAGATAGTCCGTTTCTCCTCTCTTGGCTGGGAGCCAAGAGGTCATCTTTAGCTTAGCAGATGTTGCTTCTTCAAAGAAAGAGAAGAGAGAGAGTAAGAGAGAGATGGCTGCCCCTGCCCTGTGCTTTTATCATTACCTGGACAGGTGAGGCCACACCCACCTCCAGTTACATGCGGAGGAAGTCTGTCCCAGGAAGTTTACCTGCTGGCTGGACAAACATCCCTCCCCATGTCTAAACATGTACACTCTAGGAATGTTGTAATTGACTGCTCTTGTGTTTTACATCCCACACTCTGGTACATGGCGTCACAAAGAGTCGGACACGACTAAACGACTAAACAACAACAACAAATATGAAATTGAAATATGGAATAGACGGGAGGTTGGGTCTTTAGTGTTAAGACCAATATATGTTTTATTGTTTGCTAAGAAAATTATGTGTCTATGGTTATTCTTGTGTGTAATTTGGTATTTGTGGTTTTTTCTTCTTCTTGCTGTATCCATAAAAATCTTTTTTTTTAAAGTCTAAAATTTCAGATGGAATTTTTTTAAAAAAAAATTCAGATGGAAGCTAGAGATGGGTTATAATTTCCATTCCCCTGCCCCAAAGATTCTTTGCAGATTTTTTTAAAAAATGTATTGTGCTATAGCTGTACAGTGCCTAGAGAACTCATTTATGAGGCATCCAATGAATAGAAATAAAGTTGAAGGTGTTTTGAGAAAGGGATTGATGCTCTTGGTGGTGTTGATTATTCTTGCTGTTGCCCTGGCAAACAGGTTTTGCATTTGGTCAGAGAAGACAGGGAGGGTATTTAAATATGCATGAAGACCTGACTGCAAGGTTAACGGGATCCTCAGCATCTGCAGGACACTGCTCCTCAGTGTCATCTGCTTATCCTCACCCCGTAAGAACAGTATATGGCATCATCTATTTTTTTTTAATGATATTTTATTCAAATTTCAAAAAAAAGTTTACAAAAATAATAAGATAATACAAAAGACAACAAACAATAGAACAATAGAAAATACAAAACAGAGAGAAAAAGAAAAAAAGAAAATTGAAAAAACAGTAAAAAAAAGTCCATCTTTCAATATCTTACTTTTCATTCACTTGTTTCCCTGACCTCCTCACACCTCCTTTTTTTGTATTCCATTTCGAATGGTTAATTCAGCAAATCCTTTCCCTCTTTGTTTTTATCTTAGTTCTTTGTCTTGACATATTATAACCTTATAATTTCATCTATTAACAAATCTTTTTTACATACTCCTTTTTAACATTGTTACTAAAACCGCTTCATTTCATTCCAACATCATTTTAACATTCATTAATTTTACAGTGTTTCTGTAAATAGTCCTTAAATTTCTTCCAATCTTCGGACTTCCGGAGGCGGCGCCAACGGCAATGGCGGTCTCCTTCTGAGCAGGAGGAGAAGCTCCGTAGAAAGTGGGTCTGTTCCGCTACGGCGAAGCGGGGACCCAATTTGAAATCGCAGGCAGAAAGAGCCTGCGAGCGTGGGACCCAGCAGGCACCTTTTGCGCCCCCCGTTTTAGCAAGGGAGCCCCGTAAGGGGTTCCGATGTGCAGCGGGAGCGGCGCGGTGCTACGGGTCGATTGCTGCGTCTATGGAGCGAAGCCGCGTAGCTGTTGCCGGAGAGCGCTGACCTTTTTCCTGTGAAATTCGGCTCTAAAGAGAACATCCGTGAGTAGGGGAATTTAAGAATTTCGGACTTGAAGAGTAAAAATAAGCGAATTTGGGCTCCGAAGCGGAAAGGTGCAAACAGGAAGTCCGCCTTTCCGTTTTGTAAAAGATCAAAGCAAAGACCTTTTTACGCTAGTACTTCAAAGTGGACTGTAAAATTTTAATTCCAAGCATCAAAAGAAAGAACTCCCCCATTAGAGGAGAGGGGGGAAGTTAAGAAAGTGACTGTATTTCTTCTGGGGATCTTCTGGGAACTTAATAGTTCTTCCTTTCGGACTCCCTGGGAACGGACTGTCAGATTAATGAGGACTGCTACATTTGAGCTCGCATTGACTATGGATACTGTAAATATCTAAGCTCTAACTCTGCAAGGAGACACATTCAGAGTCTCCCTTTAACTGGATACTTAGTTTTAATTAAAGAGGGGACACAGAAAGTTACAAAAAGACTTTGTTATTTGGCTACTGAGAATCCAATGGCGGTTACTGTGTCCCCCTAGAGGACTACTGAAGTCAGTATCTGACTGGGGGAATTTTCCATTACTAACTTTTGGGGACTTTCCATTGCAAGGCTTGACTCTGGGAATTGACCTTGACGGAAGATAAGGGGGAATGACTGAACAAAGAGCAACAAGAGCTAAGGTCAAAGTGCAACAGTCCACCTTAGCTTCCCAGCAACGCAGAGCATCTGTGCCTGGCCCCCCTGCGACTCAGGAGGAAGACGCAGGGCAATCTGAGTTAAAAGGAATGGCCTCAGAAGGGGAATTTACATCTGTGTTGAACAAAATTTATGAAAAATTGGAAGGCCTAAGTAAGCAGGTCTCTGATCAGTCAGCTGAAATTAAAGGGAACACAGCTAGCATCAACTCAAATACTAAAGCTATAGAAAAACTGTTGGAGGAATCGGCGACTACCAGGAAAATAGCTGAGGAGGCAAAAGAAAAAGCCGAGGAGGCAAAAGAAAAAGCTGTGGCTGTGGAGGGAGAAATCAAACCAATACGTAAACAGATTGGGGACCACCAGGCCTTATTGTCTATGGTTGAATTGAGAGAGAGGCAGACAAACCTGAGGATCAGAGCGGTGCCAGAACTTGAGAAAGATAATTTGAGCGACTATCTTTCACAGGAATTTGAGAAATTTTGGAATTTGGAGCTGGATAAAGATTTTAAGATAGTGAGCGTCTTTAGACTTGGAAGAGGAGGGAGGAAAAACAGGGTGAGAGACTGTTTGGTGACCCTCCGTTCGAAAGAGGAATGGGACAAAATACTGGGTGCTCACTTCCAGAAGACCCTAGAGATTAATGAGTCCAGAGTGGAGATTTTTAAAGATATTCCGAAACATCTTTTGGACTTGAGAATTAACTACGGAGACTTGGTGGCCTTGCTGAGAAGGAACTCTATTGCTTTCAGATGGGAGTTCCCCCAGGGACTGTCTTTTACATTTAAAGGAAAAAAGTTCAGAATCAGATCAGTGGAAGACAAGGAAAAATTTCTGAGAGATTTTGAAGAAGATCTACAAAAGGAAGCGACAGATGTGCTAAAAGCCTTGAGACCAGGACTAGACACAGCATTACCACCTTTGGAATTCGACAAATCAAAAAAGAAGATACCACCGCAAGAACTTGACGAGCTTCTGGGAGCGACTGGAGGTAACTAAAATAATTACACTATGTCTCTGCAATTATTAAGTTGGAACATTCACGGTTTTAACTCTCCGGAGAAGAGGAGAAAAGTCTTTCATATATTGAAAAAGGAACAATTGGACTTAATTTGTTTGCAGGAAACCCACGTGGTAAGGCTCCACAGGAAAGTTCTTATTAACAAAAGATTGGGTCAAGAATTTATTTCATCGGACAAAGTTAAAAAGAGAGGAGTTGTCATTTATGCCAAAGAGAGCCTATCACCGAAATTTGTTTTTAAAGATGAACAAGGAAGATTTGTTGCAATTGAGATTCAATCACAAGGAGAAAAATATTTGATCGTAGGAGTGTATGCACCAAATGAGGGGAAGTCTGAATTTTTTAAGAAATTGCACGAGACATTGTTGGACTATTTGGACTACAACATCATTATGATGGGAGATATGAATGGAGTGGTATCTACAAACATGGATAAGTCGCAGAGACAGGTGGTAACTAAAGATGGCAGATTACCAAAAACCTTTTTTGAATTGACTGACAATATGGACTTGATTGATATTTGGAGAACCAAGAACCCCCTTGGAAGAGAGGGAACATTCTTCTCTGAAGCCAATATGACCTGGACAAGAATTGATCAAATATGGATAACTAGAGGACTGGCACCTAAGACACGAAAAGTGGAAATTTGCCCAAAAACTTGCTCCGACCACAATGCAGTGAAGATGGAGATGAAACTAATGCCAATCAGTTCTTTTAGATGGAGAATGAATGACACCCTGTTCAGAGACCAGGAGGTGACTAAGAAGGCCCAAAAAACTTTGAGAGACTATTTCGAGATAAATTTGAACACTACGGTTGAAAAAAGAACAATCTGGGACGCAGGCAAAGCGGTTATGAGAGGGTTTCTGATCCAACAGAATGCAATAAAGAAGAGAACCCAAAATGAGAAAAAAGATAAAATTTTAGGAAAAATAAAAGAAGGAGAGAAGAGACTAAGAGCGAAACCAAAATCCCAAGAGATTCTGAGAGAAATTAAGTTATATCAAGTACAATATATGAAAATGATTAATCAGGAAGTGGAATGGAAAATTAAGCAGATGAGACAAAAGTCTTTTGAATCGGCTAACAAATGTGGGAAACTGCTAGCATGGCAGATGAAGAAAAGACAGAAATTAAACACTATTACAAATTTGGAGGTAAATGGAAAGACTATACAGAATCCATTGGAAATTAGAAACTGCTTCCAGAGATACTTTAAACAACTCTATACACAAGGGCCACAGAAAGAGGCTGAGTTAGACCAATTCTTGAGGAAAAATGGATTACAAAAAATTTCTCAAGAAAAAAAGATAATGTTGAGTGACAAAATTACAGAACAGGAAGTGGCGGGTGCCATTCAAAATATGCAGTTGGGTAAATCTCCAGGACCAGACGGTTTAACCTCCAAATATTATAGAGTTTTGAAAGATTGGTTAATTCGGCCACTAATGGAGGTGTGCAACGAGATATTAGAGGGGAAAAAGGCACCGGAGTCGTGGCAGGAAGCTTACATTACACTTATACCGAAAACTGAGTCTGAAAAGACGCAACTCAAGAACTACCGCCCCATATCCCTCCTTAATGTGGATTACAAAATATTTGCTGACATTTTGGCTAATAGGTTAAAAAAAGTACTATTGGAAGAGATTCATAAGGACCAAGCTGGCTTTCTCCCGGGTAGACACTTGTCGGACAATACAAGGAATATAATTAACATTTTGGAGAAGTTGCAAGTGAATATAAATACTAAAGCAGTTTTAATTTTTATAGACGCGGAGAAAGCCTTTGACAACATTTCTTGGAGTTTTATGAAGAAAAATCTTCAGGGGATGGGGGTGGGTCAAGGGTTTGAAAATGGTATAAGTGCAATTTATTCAGAACAAAAGGCTAAATTAATTGTTAATAATGTGGTGACAGAGGGATTTAAGATAGAGAAAGGTACACGACAAGGCTGCCCAATTTCCCCATTGTTGTTCATTTCAGTCCTGGAGGTACTATTGAACATGATTAGAAGGGACCGTCTGATTAAAGGCATTCAGGTCGGAGCTAAGCAATATAAATTGAAAGCATTTGCAGATGACTTAGTTTTAACATTACAGGAGCCAGAATCTAGTTCGAAAAGAGTTTTGGAAGTGATTCAGGAATTTGGGCAGATGGCTGGTTTTAAGTTGAACAAGTCAAAAACTAAAGTTCTTGAGAAAAATTTAACACCGATTGAGAAAGAAAGGTTTCAGAAGGAGACAGGCCTAACAATAGTAAAGAAAGTGAAATATTTGGGGGTTAACATGACTGCTAAGAACTTAAATTTATTTAAAGATAATTATGAGAAATGTTGGTTAGAAGTGAAGAAAGATTTAGAGATATGGTCAAACCTGAAGCTTTCCTTGTTGGGCAGAATTGCGGCTATAAAGATGAATGTATTGCCAAAGATGTTGTTTTTGTTTCAAACATTGCAAATTTTAGACAAGATGGACTGTTTCAAGAAGTGGCAGAGAGATATCTCTAGATTTGTCTGGCAGGGCAAGAAGCCCAGAATAAAATTTAAAATACTAACTGATGCTAAAGAAAGAGGTGGTTTTGCCCTGCCAGACCTGAAACTTTATTATGAATCGGCCGCATTTTGTTGGCTGAAAGAATGGCTGCTTCTTGAAAAACAGACATTTTGGATTTAGAAGGTTTTAATAATGTTTTTGGGTGGCATGCATATTTGTGGTACGACAAGGTTAAAGCTCATAAAGCATTTAAAAACCATATTGTCAGGAAAGCATTGTTTAACGTCTGGTTAAGATATAAAGACTTATTGGAGAACAAAACCCCAAGGTGGCTGTCACCAATGGAGGCAAAGGCACTGAAAAAGTCCAATATGGAGGCCAAATGGCCGAAATATTGGGAAATATTGGAACAAGAAGGAGATAAATTGAAATTGCAGAGTTTTGAGAAATTAAAAGATAAGGTGCGAGATTGGCTGCACTATTTTCAAATAAGAGAGGCTTATAATCTGGACAAAAAAATAGGTTTCCAGGTGGAAAAATCAAAATTGGAAACTGAATTGTTAGAACCCAAAACTAAAACACTTTCAAGAATGTATAACTTGCTGCTAAAATGGAATACGCAGGATGAAACCGTTAAATCTGCTATGATTAAATGGGCACAAGATGTTGGTCATAACATCATGTTTGCTGACTGGGAAAAGTTGTGGACCACAGGTATGAAATTTACGGCATGTAATGCCCTAAGAGAGAATATTATGAAAATGATATACAGGTGGTACATGACACCAGTCAAGCTTGCAAAAATCTATCATTTGCCCGACAATAAATGTTGGAAGTGTAAGGAAAATGAAGGAACATTCTTTCACCTTTGGTGGACATGCCCAAAGATTAAGGCTTTCTGGGAGATGATTTATAACGAAATGAAAAAAATATTTAAATATACATTCCTTAAGAAGCCAGAGGCCTTTCTCTTGGGCATGGTCGGCCAATTGGTGCCAAAGAAGGACAGAACTTTCTTTATGTATGCAACAACAGCAGCAAGAATTCTCATCGCAAAGTATTGGAAGACACAAGAGCTACCCACCCTGGAAGAGTGGCAGATGAAGCTGATGGAATATATGGAATTAGCGGAAATGACTGGCCGAATCCGAGACCTGGGAGAAGAGTTGGTGGAAGAAGACTGGAAGAAATTTAAAGACTATCTTCAGAAATACTATAAAATTAATGAATGTTGAAACTGTGCTTGGATTGGTAATAAGTGGTAATTAGTGATAAAAGTTAATAAGATTATGCAAAAAAGGCATTGATGATTGGTTGAAAATATGGATATAGAATATGTTATGGTATAAAGTTTAAATATTTGAAAAAGGGTAAGAATTTGCTGAATCAAACATCTAAATGGGAATACAAAAGGGGGGAGGCGTGAGGAGGTCAAGAACATAAGCATATGAATCTGAGGTCATTGGGAAAAATGGATTTGTTTTATTTTTTTCTTTCTTTGCTTAAATTTAATTTTTTTAATTAGTTGTGATTTTTTCTTTGTATTTTCTTGTGTTTCTTTTTTTTTGTAACTTATGGTTTTTTATTCTGAGAATTTCTACTTTTCCTTTCTGTAAAACTCTAATAAAATTTTATTTAAAAAAAAAATAAATTTCTTCCAATCTTCTTCCACCGACTCTTCTCCCTGGTCTCGGATTCTGCCAGTCATTTCCGCCAATTCCATATAGTCCATCACTTTCATCTGCCATTCTTCCAGAGTGGGTAAGTCCTGTGTCTTCCAATACTTTACAATAAGTATTCTTGCTGCAGTTGTGGCGTACATAAAAAAGGTTCTATCCTTCTTTGGCACCAATTGGCCGACCATGCCCAGGAGAAAGGCCTCTGGTTTCTTCAGAAAGGTATATTTAAATACCTTTTTCATTTCATTATAAATCATCTCCCAGAAAGCCTTAGTCCTTGGGCACGTCCACCAAAGGTGAAAGAATGTACCTTCATTATCTTTACATTTCCAACATTTATTATCGGGCAAATGGTAGATTTTTGCAAGCTTGACTGGTGTCATGTACCAACTGTATATCATTTTCATAATATTCTCTCTTAAGGCATTACATGCCGTAAATTTCATACCTGTGGTCCACAACTGTTCCCAGTCAGCAAACATAATGTTATGTCCAACATCTTGTGCCCATTTAATCATGGCAGATTTAACCGTTTCATCCTGAGTGTTCCATTTCAGCAGCAAGTTATACATTCTTGAAAGTATCTTAGTTTTGGGGTCTAACAGTTCTGTTTCCAATTTTGATTTTTCCACCTGGAAGCCAATTTTTTTGTCCAAATTGTAAGCCTCCCTTATTTGATAATAATGCAGCCAATCTCGCACTTTATCTTTTAGTTTCTCAAAACTCTGCAATTTCAATTTGTCTCCTTCTTGTTACAAAATTTCCCAATATTTCGGCCATTTGGCCTCCATATTGAGCTTTTTCTGGGCCTTTGCTTCCATCGGTGACAACCACCTTGGGGTTTTATTTTCAAGTAGGTCCTTATATCTTATCCAGACATTAAACAATGCTTTCCTGACAATATGGTTTTTAAATGCCTTGTGTGCTTTAACCTTGTCGTACCACAAGTATGCATGCCACCCAAAAACGTTGTTAAAACCTTCTAAATCCAAAATGTCTGTGTTCTCAAGAAGCAGCCATTCTTTCAACCAGCAGAACGCTGCTGATTCATAATAGAGTTTAAGGTCTGGCAGGGCAAATCCACCTCTTTCCTTTACGTCAGTTAATATTTTAAATTTTATTCTAGGCTTCTTGCCCTGCCAGACAAATCTAGAAATATCTCTCTGCCACTTCTTGAAACAGTCCATTTTGTCCAAAATTTGCAATGATTGAAACAAAAATAACATTCTTGGCAATACATTCATCTTTATAACAGCAATTCGACCTAACAAGGAAAGCTTCAAATTTGACCATATTTCTAGATCCTTTTTCACTTCTGACCAACATTTCTCATAATTGTCTTTAAATAAATTTAAATTCTTAGCGGTCATGTTAACCCCCAGATATTTCACTTTCTTAACCAGTGTTAAACCTGTCTCCTTCTGAAACCTCTCTTTCTCAATCGGTGTTAAGTTTTTCTCAAGAACCTTAGTTTTTAACTTGTTCAGCTTAAATCCTGCCACATGACCAAATTCTTGAATCAATTCCAATACTCTTTTAGTACTAGATTCTGGCTCCTGTAACGTCAGTACTAAGTCATCTGCAAAAGCTTTCAGTTTGTACTGTTTGGCTCCGACCTGTATACCTTTAATCGAACGGTCCCTTCTGATCATATTTAGCAAAACCTCCAGGACCGAAATAAAGAGCAATGGGGAAATTGGGCAGCCTTGTCGTGTCCCTTTCTCTATCTTAAATTCCTCTGTCACCACATTGTTAACAATTAGTTTAGCCTTTTGTTCTGAGTAAATTGCACCTATACCGTTTTCAAAACCTTGACCAACCCCCATCCCCTGAAGATTTTTCTTCATAAAACTCCAAGAAATATTGTCAAAGGCTTTCTCCGCATCTACGAATATTAAAACTGCTTTAGTGTTAATATCCACTTGCAGTTTTTCCAAAATATTAATTATATTTCTCGTGTTGTCAGACAAGTGTCTACCCGGGAGAAAGCCAGCTTGGTCTTTATGTATCTCCTCCACTAATACTTTTTTTAGTCTTTTAGCCAAAATATCTGCAAAAAAATTGTAATCCACGTTAAGCAGGGATATGGGGCGGTAGTTCTTAAGTTGTGTCTTTTCGGACTCAGTTTTCGGTATAAGTGTAACATAAGCTTCCTTCCACGACTCTGGCGCTTTTTCCCCCTCCAAAATTTCGTTACAAACCTCCTTTAGTGGTTGAATTATCCAATCTTTCAGAGATCTATAGTATTTTGAGGTTAAACCGTCCAGCCCTGGAGATTTGCCCAACTGCATATTCTGGATGGCACCTTCCACCTCCTGTTCTGTGATTTTATAGTTCAACATTAACTTGTTTTCTTGAGAGATTTTTTGTAGTCCATTTGTTTTTAAGAATTGATCTATATCGAATTCTTTCTGTGGACCTTGTGTATATAACTGTTTAAAGTACCTCTGGAAACATTTTCTAATTTCCACTGGATTCTGAATGTTCTTTTCTTCCACTTCCAAGTTGGTAATGGTGTTAAGTTTTTGTCTTTTTTTCATTTGCCAAGCTAACAGTTTTCCACATTTATTAGCCGATTCAAATGTCCTTTGTCTCATCTGTTTAATTTTCCATTCTATTTCCTGATTCATCATCTTCATATATTGAACTTGATATAACTTTATTTCTCTCAGAATCTCTTGTGACTTTGGTTTCGCTCTCAGTTTCTTCTCACCCTCTTTTATTTTTTCCAAAATTTTGTCTTTTTTCTCATTTTGAGTTCTCTTCTTTATTGTATTCTGTTGAATTAGAAACCCCCTCATCACTGCTTTGCTTGCGTCCCAGACTACTCTTTTTTCAATGGTAGTGTTCATATTTATCTCAAAATAGTCTCTCAAGGTTTTTTGAGCCTTCTTAGTAACCTCTTCATCTCTAAACAGGGTGTCATTCATCCTCCATCTGAAGGAACCAGTTGGTGTTAGTTTCATCTCCATTTTCACAGCATTATGGTCGGAGCAAGTTTTAGGGCATATTTCCACTTTTCGAGTCTTAGGAGCCAGTCCTCTAGTTATCCAAATTTGGTCAATTCTTGTCCATGTCATTTTGGCTTCAGAGAAGAAAGTTCCCTCTCTACCCAAGGGATTCTTTCTTCTCCAAATGTCAATTAAATCCAAATTGTCAGTCATTTCAAAAAAGGTTTTTGGTAGTCTGCCATCCTTAGTAACTACCTGTCTCTGTGCCTTGTCCATGTTACCACTCCATTCATGTCTCCCATCATAATAATGTTATAATCCATATAGTCCAGCAATGTCTCATGCAACTTTTTAAAAAATTCCGATTTCCCCTCATTTGGTGCATAAACTCCTACTATCAGAAATTTCTCTCCTTGTGCTTGAATTTCAATTGCCACAAATCTTCCTTGTTCATCTTTAAACATAAATTTCGGTGATAGGCTCTCTTTTGCAAAAATCACGACTCCCCCTTTTTTTTACCTTATCTGATGAAATAAACTCTTGACCCAATCTTTTATTATTCAATACTTTCCTGTGTAGCCTTATCACATGTGTTTCCTGTAAACAAATCAAGTCCAATTGTTCCTTTTTCAATAAATGAAAGACTTTTTTCTTCTTCTCCGGGGAGTTAAAACCATTAATATTCCAGCTTAATAGTTGCAGAGCCATGGCGTGGTTACTTTACTTTTCCTCCAACTGCACCCAGCAATTGTTCTTGATCTGTCGGTGGTATCACTTTCTCTGAGTTGTCCAATCCAAAGGATAGTGATGATATGTCTAATATTCCTGGTTTTAGTGCTCTTAGCTCTTCTTCTAATTCTTTCTGCAAGTCTTCTCCGTGATCTTTCAGAAATCTTTCTTTATCTTCCACTGATCTTATTTTTAACTTTCTTCCTTTAAAAGTAAAAGATAGGCCCTGAGGGAATTCCCACCTGAAAACAATACTATTACTTCTCAACAGGGTCACCAGGTCTCCATAGTTCGACCTAAGATCCAGAAGGTATTTCGGAATATCTTTGAATATCTCCACTCTTGATTGATGTATTTCCAAGGTCTTCTGAAAATGCAGACTCAATATTTTGTCTCTCTCCTCTTTTGTTCAGAGAGTAATCAAACAGTCTCTCACCCTGTTCTTTCTCCCCCCCCCCTCTTCCAAGCCTGAAAACACTTACTATCTTGAAATCTTGATTCTCTAGATCTAGGTTCCAAAAGTCTGCAAATTCATGCATAAGAAAGTCACTTAGGTTATCTTTCTCAAGTTCAGGTACCGCCCTGATCCTTAAATTTGTCTGTCTTTCCTTCAGTTCAGTCATAGATAACATTGACTTGTGATCCTCAAGTTGCCTACATATCGGCGGTATCTTTTCCTCTACGGCCAGTGCTTTTTCCTTTGCTTCTTCAGCTGTCTTTAGGATCAAAGTAGATTCCTGCAGCAATTTCTCAATAGATTCTGTGTTAGAATTCACCTTCTGTCCCAAATTATTGATGCTTGTAGTGTTCTGATCAATTTTAGTTGATGCTTCAGCTACTTGTTTACTCAGTTTTTCCAGAGATTCATTAATTTTGCCTAATGCCACAGCTAAAACATCTTCAGATGCCATTCCTTTTGGATCAATTTGAACAGGTGCTGCCCCTAATGGTACAGAAGGGCCAGATGCTGATGCTCTTCGCTGCTGCCGAATTTTCCCAGATCTTGTTGTTTTTTCCTGCGGCAAGTTTGCCATAACACTTTATCTGAAGCTCAAGGTCAGTCCCACGCCCGAAGTTTGTTTTGCTGTGGAAAATTCCCCTGGCCAATTTGAAGTGGAAAATTCCCTGGCCTGATGTAACAATTACAAAGTTCCTCTAGGGGGACACAGTAACAGTCAATTCTTGTTGCATTAAAGTAACTTTTCCAAATCCCCCATTTAACAAAGTAAACAACCGTTTCAATTTCAATTTCAGTTACTTTACAGTTCCTTAAAGTCCTTAAAGTCCGGAGAAGCCAGTCAGAATCAAAAGTATCTCTCTTGCAGAGTTAACTGTCAAAAAGTTACAATGTCCATAAACAGCGCGATTCACGGTACGGCAATCTTATTAGCACTTGACAGCCCATTCCCAGGCATTAAGCGGTGGTCTTTGTTTCTTTTTCCTCTCTTTTTGCAGGCAAAAGTACTTCTCCCTCTTCCCTCCCCTCTCCTGCAATTCAGGGAGGGAGATCTTTTGTCTTGATGTTAGGATTTAAGTCCTTTTGAAGTAGTTTTCCAGGTCTTAGTTTAAAATGTCTTTGCTTTGATCTGTTTACAAGAAACGGAAGGCGGACTTCCTGTTTACACCTTCCCGTTTTCGGTACCAAATTAGTGCTTTTTCTTCCCTTATTTTCAAATCTTTAAATTCAACCTACTCACGGTAGTTGTTTCGATAGCCGAATTGTCACAGGAAAAAAGTCAGTGCTCTCCGACAACAGCTGTGTGGCTTCACTCCACGGAAGAAGCAATTGACTCTCAGCACCGCGCCGCTCACCCCGTTTCGCTCCGGAGCCCGGAGCCGGGTCCCTTTGCAAATTGGGGGGGCGCTAAAGGTGCCCGCCGAGTCCCACGGTCACAGGCTTTACCCGCCTGTGGTTTTTTAAAGGGTCCCCGCTTCGCCGTAGCGGCAAGACCCGATTTCCGCGGAGCTAACTCCCTCCGAGTTAGAGGGAATCCGCCATTGCCGATGGCGCCGAATCCGGAAGTCAAGTATATGGCATCTCCTAAAAGGTAAATGGGTAAAGGGACCCCTGACAGTTAAGTCCAGTCGCAGACGACTCTGGGGTTGCGGCACGCATCTCGCTTTACAGGGCAAGGGAGCCAGCGTTTCTCTGCTCCACAGACAGTTTTTCCGGGTCATGTGGCCAGCATGACTAAGCCGCTTCTGGCACAACGGAACAGCGACACCAGAGCAGTGCACAGAAACGCCGCTTACCTTCCCATGGGAGCGGTACCTATTGATCTACTTGCACTTTTTGGCATGCTTTCGAACTGCTAGGTTGGCAGGAGCTGGGACTAAGCAATGGGAGCTCACCCTGTTGCGGGAATTTGAACCACCAACCTTTTGATCGGCAAGGCCAAGGCTCAGTGGTTTAGACAACAGCACGACGCGCATACCTGAATGGCATCTCCTAGATATAGCTTAAAATCTGCCATTTTAACTTTTCCACAGTGCCTTCTAGTGTAGCTAAGGCATTGAGGGAAATATTGAAATGGTGACGTTCCAGACAAAACTTTTGGAGGTATTAATCTGCAGTGCAACAAATGGAAGAAAACACAGGACAAATGGAAGTTTGGATATAGGCCCTAATTTTTTTTGTGGGGGGCGGGGGCGGATCTTTTAAAAGCTTTTTTTTTCCAGGCCACATACAAAGAAGAAACATAAAAAAGAACCTTGTGCTCTTCTCAAGAAAGGGAAAATTCCTCCAAAAAATAAAAATAAAATAAAAATGAAGCAACACAGCACTTCAGATACAAAATTCTTCTTTTTCCAAAGCAGAAATGGAAAAGACTTGAGTGAAGACAGCGCATTGTAACCAGTCATTATTAGTTCTGCTCCCTTTAGAAAAAAACCCTCATTGCTCATTGTGCCCCTTTCAATTGCTTCAACAGAGACGAACACCCACCCACACCCCAGTGACCAAGCTGCAGTCCTTCTATGGGACAAGCTAGGGCTCCATGATCACTGCAGATGGTGACAGCAGCCACGAAATTAAAAGACGCCTGCTTCTTGGGAGAAAAGCAATGACAAACCTGTTGGAATCTGAAGCCCTAATCAGTCAGAGGAATTGGCCACTCTCCAGGTGCCCGGCTTGGATTCCTTGTTGATCTCCCCCGTCAGCGACTCCCGGCAAGACAAGGCGAGATCTCTTATCGGCGATCCTTCCCAACGTGAGAAGAACACAACCATCCCTCCTCCCTCATTCCCCAGGGAGGGGAGAGAGACAGACAGAAATGTCTTTACATGCCTTTATTTCTGTCTTTCCAGCAGTGCAGAGAAAACATGTCTGCACCCTTTCTACAGCAATAGCAGAGAGGGAATAACTCCACCCATGTACTTCTGGTACAGGGTCATGTGACACTCTGAGCTAACATCCGGTGCTCAGTGCACAGAATAGACTGTCCCTTGTTCCCACGGTACAGTCCCATAACATCAACATCCTGTTTGGCTTTCCAGCCATCTGGAGCACTCAGCAGCATTGCTCCTTTTTCGTAACAAAACCTAGACAGCATCTTAAAAAGAAGAGACATCACCTTGCCAATAAAGGTCCGTATAGTAAAAGCTATGGTTTTCCCAGTAGTGATGTGTGGAAGTGAGAGCTGGACCATAAAGAAGGCTGATCGCCGAAGAATTGATGCTTTTGAATTCTGGTGCTGGAGGAGACTCTTGAGAGTCCCATGGACTGCAAGAAGATCAAACACATCCATTCTTAAGGAAATCAGCCCTGAGTGCTCACTGGAAGGACAGATCCTGAAGCTGAGGCTCCAATACTTTGGCCACCTCATGAGAAGAGAAGACTCCCTGGAAAAGACCCTGATGCTGGGAAAGATGGAGGGCGCAAGGAGAAGGGGACAACAGAGGACGAGATGGTGGGACAGTGTTCTCGAAGCTACTAGCATGAGTCTGACCAAACTGTGGGAGGCAGTGGAAGACAGGAGGGCCTGGCATGCTCTGGTCCATGGGGTCATGAAGAGTCGGACACGACTAAACGACTAAACAACAACAACAAGGGAAGCGAGGAGCAAAGTTCCTGGGAGTAGGCAGTGGAAAGGAAATCTCTTGTTATTTGCAGTGGGAAGTTGCAATGCTAATGAACATGGTTCTGGGTTCCCAATGTTATTCAGAAAGTGGAATGGGGTGACGGGGAGAACTAATAATGAAAGTGTGAGATTGAGGGGTCCACTACATGCTGCAGAGCAATTTTCCTTTTCAGGAATAATTGCCTCTCACCATATTAGTTTCTGTCTTTTATTGGCACACTGGAAAATAAATTATATATACTTCAAATGCAACACAAATTCTGCCAAGTGCAATAGGCGATTGCAATTCCTCTAATGCTAGGGGCAGAGGCACAAGACTTTAAAAAAAAAAAAAAATTGTTGAATGATTTTATGTTACAAAAAACAATACAGCCATACTACCACTAAATATAATTAAGAAATAAAAATTACATACTTCGATATTTAGTTTGTTATTTGTTATTTACTGTCTTATTTCCTCCCAAACATTGCATACAACAACACACATATGTTTAGAAATCCACACCCCCACACAAAATGATAATAATGAAAGTAAATATTTTCTCCAGGGCCGGATGGTCTAACCTCCAAATACTATAGATCTTTGAAAGATTGGTTAATTCAGCCACTAAAGGAGGTCTGTAATGAAATTTTGGAGGGGGAAAAGGCGCCAGAGTCGTGGAAGGAAGCTTACATTACACTTATACCGAAAACTGAGTCTGAAAAGACACAACTTAAGAACTACCGCCCCATATCCCAGCTTAATGTGCATTACAAAATTTTTGCTGATATCTTAGCTAATAGATTCAAAAAGGTACTAGTCGAAGAGATACATAAAGATCAAGCCGGCTTTCTCCCACGTAGACATCTGTCTGACAATACGAGGAATATAATTAACATTTTGGAGAAGCTGCAAGTGAACATCAATACCAAAGCTGTTTTAATTTTTATAGATGCGGAAAAAGCTTTTGATAATATTTCTTGGAATTTTATGAAGAAAAATCTTCAGGGAATGGGGGTGGGCCAAGGGTTTGAAAATGGTATAAGTGCAATTTACTCAGAACAAAAGGCTAAGTTAATAGTTAATAATGTGATGACAGAGGAATTTAAGACAGAGAAAGGGACACGACAAGGCTGCCCAATTTCCCCATTGCTTTTTATTTCGGTTCTGGAGGTTTTGCTGAATATGATTAGAAGGGACCGTCTAATTAAAGGTATTCAGGTTGGAGCCAAACAATATAAATTGAAAGCTTTTGCAGATGACCTAGTTCTGACGTTACAGGAGCCAGAATCTAGTACGAAAAGAGTATTAGAATTGATTCAAGAATTTGGTCATGTGGCAGGATTTAAGTTGAACAAGTAAAAAACCAAAGTGCTTGAGAAAATTTTTACACCAATTGAGAAAGAGAGGTTTCAGAAGGAGACAGGTTTAACATTAGTTAAGAAAGTAAAATATTTGGGGGTTAATATGACTGCTAAGAACTTAAATTTATTTAAAGATAACTGTGAGAAAGGTTGGATAGAACTGAAAAAAGATTTGGAAATATGGTCAAATTTGAAGCTTTCCCTGTTGGGTCGAATTGCAGCTATAAAGATGAATGTATTGCCAAAAATGTTATTTCTGTTTCAATCATTGCAAATTTTCGACAAGATGGATTGTTTCAAGAAGTGGCAGAGAGACATTTCCAGATTTGTCTGGCAGGGCAAGAAGCCTAGAATAAAATTTAAAATATTAACTGATGTAAAGGAAAGAGGTGGATTTGCCCTGCCAGACCTTAAACTCTATTATGAATCAGCAGCGTTCTGCTGGTTGAAAGAATGGCTGCTTCTTGAGAACACAGACATTTTGGATTTAGAAGGTTTTAACAACGTTTTTGGGTGGCATGCATACTTGTGGTACGACAAGGTTAAAGCACACAAGGCATTTAAAAACCATATTGTCAGGAAAGCATTGTTTAATGTCTGGATAAGATATAAGGACCTACTTGAAAATAAAACCCCAAGGTGGTTGTCACCAATGGAAGCGAAGGCTCAGAAAAAGCTCAATATGGAGGCCAAATGGCCGAAATATTGGGAAATATTGGAACAAGAAGGAGACAAATTGGAATTGCAGAGTTTTGAGAAATTAAAAGATAAAGTGCGAGACTGGCTTCATTATTATCAAATAAGAGAGGCCTATAATTTGGATAAAAAAATTGGCTTCCAGGTGGAAAAATCAAAATTGGAAACAGAACTGTTAGATCCCAAAACTAAGATACTTTCAAGAATGTATAACTTGCTGTTAAAATGGAATATGCAGGATGAAACGGTTAAATCTGCTATGATCAAATGGGCACAAGATATTGGTCACAACATTATGTTTGCTGACTGGGAACAGTTGTGGACCACCGGTATGAAATTTATGGCATGTAATGCCTTAAGAGAGAATATTATGAAAATGATTTACAGGTGGTACATGACACCAGTCAAGCTTGCAAAAATATATCATTTGCCCGATAATAAATGTTGGAAATGTAAAGAAATTGAAGGTACATTCTTTCACCTTTGGTGGACGTGCCCAAAGATTAACGCTTTCTGGGAGATGATATATAATGAAATGAAAAAGGTATTTAAATATACCTTCCTGAAGAAACCAGAGGCCTTTCTCCTGGGCATAGTCGGCCAATTGGTGCCAAAGAAGGATAGAACTTTTTTTTATGTATGCAACAACAGCAGCAAGAATACTTATTGCAAAGCATTGGAAGACACAAGAGTTACCCACCCTGGAAGAGTGGCAGATGAAGGTGATGGATTATATGGAATTGGCGGAAATGACTGGCAGAATCCGAGACCTGGGAGAAGAGTTGGTGGAAGAAGACTGGAAGAAATTTAAAGACTACCTTCAGAAACACTGTAAAATTAATGAATGTTAAAATGATGTTGGACTGAAAATAAGTGGCATTAGCAACAAAGTTAATAAGAATATGCAAAAATGAATTGATAAATGGATGAAAATATAGAGTTATAATATGTTAAGATATAGAGTTAAGATAAACGAAAGAAGGTAAGGATTTGCTGATTTGATTATTTAAATGGGAATACAAAAAGGGGAGGTGTGAGGAGGTCAAGGAAACAAGCTAAGGAGTTTAAAATTACTAAAAACGGATTTGTTTTTTAATTCTTTTTTATCTATTTGTTTTTTTGTATTTTGTATTTTTATTCCTCTTTTTTCTCTTTTATGTATTTTTCTATGTTTTCTTTTTTGTATCTTTTTCTTTCTATGTGACTTTTTTCTATTTTGTAAACTTATGTTTTTGTAAAATCACAATAAATATCTTTTTTTAAAAAAAGAAAGAAAGTAAATATTTTTCCCCTTTTATCTTTCAAAATCTTTTCTTCAACTTTGACTTCTTGTCAAGTCCCTTTGCATATATTTTATCTTACATTTGAATGTACACAAAACAATAAACCTTTCTATATAATTTTTCCAATACCTTCTGAAAACATAATAAATCCTTAATTGTTGTCCACCTGCTTTTAGTTCCGTTATCACTTGAATGCTAGCACGGAGTCAAAACTATTATTGTATTTTTGAACATATCTTCTATAACCATCCCATTTTTCCGCAAATTTTTGCTTTGAGTTTCCTCTGAGTTTACTAGTCAGTTGAGCCGTCTCCACCAATTCCTGTAATTTGATTTGCCAATCTGTTATTTTTGGAGCCTCGTGATCTTTCCTGTTCAGTTTCTGTTAATTGGTTCTCATGGGAAACTTACAGATTCTGGCTTCACACAATTAACTCAAGGCCGTGTCAATTTACTCTTGGCAGAAAGCCAAGGTCAGCTTGACCTAGAAACTACTTACTCTGATTGGTTAACGACCAGCACTCAACTCTGTTATCTAGGGATTGCTAGCACAGTTTGGTGTGTTAGGGGTGTGTTAGGAGTAGGAGTGCTGTGTATGGTTAAGAGAGAGAGAGAAAGAAAGGATTTATTTTGCTTTGTTTTGTATGCAGAAACTCTGCTGGTTTTATTTTTCCTTTTAATAAATCCTGTAAATAGTTATTCTGAGTCTAGCTGACTAGTCATTTCCACCTCAACTAGCTTCTTCGCTGTGCAGGAAAACTCTGCTACGTTTGGGCTAAAGCCATTAGAGCTATGCCTGACACTTCAAAGTTCCATGAGGTTATGGGCATTGTGCTGCCAGCCTGAGTTGTGGTGGTGTCAGCATCAACGGCGTTGGTTCCAGTAGTTCCAGAAGTTGTTGTTCCTGTTGGTGCAGCAGATGGACACTGGCTGGTTCCTGACTGTGGTGAGCTGGTGACGCAGTGGACACAAGGACAACAGCTGCAGCGTGTGAGTGCTGGGTGCTGTGGTTCCTGTTTTCTCTCTCGGTGGTCGTGAGTAGCTGGTTCCGGGTTCCAGGGACATCGCTCTCAAGATGGCCTCACAACCAGTTCAGATGGCTTTTGAGCGTCTGAATGACTCCAATTACTTGCTGTGGTCGGAACGCATGCAGGCAGTGCTGCAGAGGGATGGTCTCTGGCAAGTGGTGAGTAAGTTTCCTGCGAAGCCTGATGATGAAGACCTCGATAAAGACCAAAGAGCAAGGGCCACAATTGTCTTGGGGCTGGAAGATTCCCAGTTGCCGTATGTGAGGGGAATCAAGACAGCTAGAGGTGTGTGGCAAGCACTTAAAGAACTCCATGTGCGTGAGACAGCGGTTTCCAAGCTGTTCATTCGCAAGGCATTGTACAAGGCAATGTTACAGCCTGGGGTTACAATGCAGGAACACCTACACAGTTTACAGTTAAAGTTTGCTGCGCTACAGGAAAGAGACTGTGCATTAGACCAGCAGGAGAAGGTGGCTATTATTTTGAGTTCTCTCCCGGAAAGCTGGGATAATTTAGTTTTGTCTCTAGAAGGCATACAGGAGCGTGATTTATCAATCAGTTACGTTACTGGGCGTTTGATTGAAGAGTGGCAGAAGAGGCAAGAAAGGTCGTTGGCTGCAGAGGCTTCTACAGGCGGGCGGTTTGGAAGGAGTTCTCATGCCGTGCCAGGGGTGAAGCAAGAGCAGCGTGCCGGTGATGAGTCTGCGTTTGCTGTTAGGCGTTGTTTCCGATGTGGGTCTTCAGCGCATCTAAAACGACAATGTCCTGAGTTGGTCAAGTCTCAGTTGCCGGTGCAGGAGCAGAGACGAGATCAGCAGCAGCAGCAGCAGCAGCAGCGGAAAAAGAAGTTCTTCAAACAAAAACAGTCGGCTCAGCTGGTGTCCGCCGAGGTCAAGATTGCTGATGAGAAACAAGCTGTCTGGGTGGTCGATTCGGGAGCGTCTCGGCACATCGTAAATTCAGATGAATTGTTTGTTTCCAAGAACTCAGCACAGCGCAGCCAGGTGGCTCTAGCAGACGGAAGTACTTCCGAAGTGATTTCGGGGGGTGCAGTTTTTGTTCCTTGTCTTCGTGAATGCCTGCAAAATGTACTTTGTGTGCCTTCATTAAGGAGCAATCTGATGTCTGTAGATTGTTTGCTAAAAGCTGGGTTTAAAGTGTATTTTGAAGGAGACAGTTGCATTATTAAGAAGGCTGGTGAGACTTTAGGCACTGCTAAGTCAGAGGGAGGCTTGTTTTGGCTTAAAGCGGGATCTCAAGTTGCAGCAGTAGTCAGTAAATCTCAGCCTGCAGTGAATAACAAAGCCATACATGACAACTGTGTGCACTTATTGCATAGGAAAATGGGGCATGCTGGCTGGAAAAGTATACTAAAAATGTCTGAATTGGCTGATGGGGGTAATTTAAAGAGTTGTAACAAGTACCTTGATTGTAATGTTTGTAAAAAGGTTAAAACCCACAGAGTCTCTTACCCCAGAAGTGACAGAGTTAGTGAGTCACCGCTACAGCTGGTTCACATGGACGTAATTGGTCCATTTGCTGTAAGCAGGGGTGGATCGCGTTTTTCATTAACAATTGTGGATGACGCCACGCGTTACTCTTGGGTTTATCCCATGAAGAATAAGGGTGACGTGTTCACTAAGTTTAAAAGCTGGGTGGCATCTGTGGAAAGATTTCTGTCCATTAAACTCAGAAGGATTCAGACGGACAGAGGTGGCGAATTTATGTCAAATGCTTTTAGAGATTGGTTACAAAAGCGTGGCATTGGGCATAGAAAAACGAACGCTTTTTCCCCAGAGGAGAATGGCGTTGCAGAGCGAAAAAACAGATCTTTACAAGACATGATGTTTGCCATGCTTGATGATGCTGATTTGCCCATGTCTTATTGGGGGGAGAGCATGCTCACCGCGTGTTATCTCCAAAATAGGCTCTTTCATCAAACAATAGGTACAACTCCATACTTTAAATTGTTTCAGAAAAAACCCAAAATTGACCATTTGCATGTGTTTGGATCAAAAGCCTGGGTATTAATTCCAAAACAAATGAGAAAGAAGGGAGATCCTAAGACCAAACAGTTAGTGTTTGTGGGTTACCAGGAGCTGGGAAAAGGTTTCCGCTTTGCTGAAGGGACAAATGGCATTGTGATCTCCAGGAATGCCACTTTTTGTGAACATAGTGGCTGGGAGAGACTACATGCCAATACTGAGGTTTGGTTTGAACCTTCCCAGGAGCTTCATGACTCTGAAGGTAAACATAGAGAATCAGAGTCTGAGGGGGAGGAAAGTTCAGATAAGAGCTCTCAAGAAAGTGGAATTAGCCAGAGACCAGTTGCTAAGCAACAAAAGAGAGGTCGTAGTTCTGAGGAGGAAAGTGGGTCAGAAGAAAAATTTTCTCCCAGAAGATCTAAAAGACAAAACAAAGGAGTGCCTCCGGTGCGTTTTTCTCCAGATACTGCAAATGTGTTTAGTGTAATTGCAGAGCCCAAGAGTTTTCAGGAGGTGTTAAAGTTACCAAAAGAGGAGGCAGAGCTCTGGAAGCAGGCAATGGAGGAAGAGATGTCCTCTCTGAATGAGCACAAGGTTTTTACACCAGTAGCAGCGCCTGAGGGGGCAAATATTGTAGGCTGCAGGTGGGTGTACAAACTTAAACCTCTGGTGACAGGAGAGTACAAATACAAAGCTCGTTTAGTGGCTCAAGGATACTCTCAGAGGCCTGGAAAAGATTATGACGAGACTTTTTCCCCTACTGCTAAGGGGGACAGTGTAAGGCTGATTCTAACGCTTGGAGCAAAGAGAAAACTCCTGTTAAACCATTTTGATATCCAGACTGCATATTTACATGCATCAATATCAGAAGACCTGTATCTAGCCGAACCGCCTGGTTATGAGACAGGTTCCAATAGAGTGTTGAAATTAAACAAAGCTCTATATGGTCTCAAACAGGCTGCAAGATCTTGGAACAAATGTTTCCATGAGGCCTTAGTGTCATTTGGTTTCAAGCAGAGTACAGCTGACAATTGTGTTTATGTACGTGGTACAGGCAGTGATCAAGAGTTTTGTCTGATTTATGTAGATGATGTATTGTATGCTTGCAAAACAGATAAACAAACTAAAAGGTTTGCCAAGCAATTGTCCAGTAAGTTCAAAGTGAAAGACTTAGGCCCGGTTAGGACATATCTAGGGTTGGAAGTGTGCTGGGCCCAAGATGGCAGCTGCCTAATTAGTCAGCAGAACAAAGTTAAACAACTACTGACTACATACAGGATGCAGGATTGCAAAGGGGCAGTGGTGCCTATGGATCCAGGTTTCATAAAAACACTTCATACAGATGAGAGTCCTGAATTTGAACATCCTGATGTATATCATTCTGTAATTGGAAGTTTATTGTATCTAGCACAGTGGTCCAGACCTGATATTAGCTATGCAGTAGGCATATTAAGTAGATTGATCTCAAAACCCACACTAAATGCCTGGAAAGGGGTAAAACAAGTTCTGAGATACCTCAAACAGACAATTGGCTATATGTTACAATTAAATTCTTCAGAGGATGAAATGTTGAGTTGCTACTGTGATAGTGACTGGGGAAATTTGCCGGATAGAAAATCTGTCACAGGACTAGTCATAATGGTCGGTGGAGCTTTAATCAGCTGGCGGTCACGCAAGCAAGACGTTGTAAGTGTGTCATCAACGGAATCAGAGTACGCCGCGTTGAGTGAATTGTGCAACGAGGTGATTTATTTCAAGCATTTGTTAACAGATTTAAATGTAAATTGTGGAGAACCAGTACAAGTTTGCATTGATAATCAAGCTTGTATAACCTTAAGTAAAACAGAGGGTTTCAAATCGTGTTCCAAACATATCTCTGTAAAATACCAAAATGTGCGTTGCTGTGTACAAGACAATGTAATCACCTGTACTTATGTATCAAGTGAAGAAAATGTAGCAGATGTGTTAACTAAACCATTGGCAAAGGTAAAGAACAAGCGAATGTGCAAGGGTTTAGGTTTGCTGGAAAAATAATCTCCTACATAGGTGTATTTGATGTTAATTGTCCAGCAGAATCTGTGAGGGGGTGTTCAGTTTCTGTTAATTGGTTCTCATGGGAAACTTACAGATTCTGGCTTCACACAATTAACTCAAGGCCGTGTCAATTTACTCTTGGCAGAAAGCCAAGGTCAGCTTGACCTAGAAACTACTTACTCTGATTGGTTAACGACCAGCACTCAACTCTGTTATCTAGGGATTGCTAGCACAGTTTGGTGTGTTAGGGGTGTGTTAGGAGTAGGAGTGCTGTGTATGGTTAAGAGAGAGAGAGAAAGAAAGGATTTATTTTGCTTTGTTTTGTATGCAGAAACTCTGCTGGTTTTATTTTTCCTTTTAATAAATCCTGTAAATAGTTATTATGAGTCTAGCTGACTAGTCATTTCCACCTCAACTAGCTTCTTCGCTGTGCAGGAAAACTCTGCTACGTTTGGGCTAAAGCCATTAGAGCTATGCCTGACACTTCAAAGTTCCATGATTTCCATCCCTTGGCCACAAGTATACGAGCCACTGCGGTTGCAAACAAGAATACCTCTCTTAGATTTTTTGGGATCTCTTTATCTAAGATACTTAATAGAAAGATTTATACGATCTGAAGAGAAACCAGAGTTTGAATGGCACACTGCAAAGTTCCCTTGTGTAATCTTTTTTTCTTTTTCTTTTCTTTTTTTCCCTTTCTGATGTTGTTGTTGATCTCTTTTTGTCTGATCTTGTGGTGTTTAGTGTTACTGGCTTTTGCCGCAATAAAACTTGGAACAGATACTTAATAGAAATGCCTCCAGTTTTTTAGTAAAAGTTATAACCATCTTTTTTAATTCATCGTATATTTTCCCCCAAAATAATCTTAATATTTTCACACGTCCACCACATGTGGATCATGTCACCGTTATTTCCTCCACATCTCCAACAAGCATTCGCCAATTTTTTATAAATTCTTGATAATCTGGAAGGAGTGAGGTACCACCTATGAGCCATTTCCATCATGTTCTCTCTTATATTATAAAGGTAAAGGTAAAGGGACCCCTGAACATTAGGTCCAGTTGTGACCGACTCTGGGGTTGCGGCGCTCATCTCGCTTTATTGGCCGAGGGAGCCGGTGTACAGCTTCCGGGTCATGTGGCCAGCATGACTAAGCCGCTTCTGGCGAACCAGAGCAGCGCATGGAAACGCCGTTTACCTTCCCGCTGGAGCGGTACCTATTTATCTACTTGCACTTTGATGTGCTTTCGAACTAGCTGGCTGTAAATTTCAAATTTACATTTCATAAGTTTTCCCAATCTTTTAGCATAATTGGACAGCCCACATCTTGGGCCCACTTTATCATTGAAGCCTTAACCTCCTCACCCATTACTTCATAGTCTAAAAGAAGTCTATATATTTTTGTGATTATTTTGGTTTTACTTTTCAGTAGTTCTCTTTCAAATCTTCAAGGCTCCTTTTCAAAACCTATCTGCTTATCCTGTCTGAACACTTCATTCACCACGTTATCCAGTTCTCTTTGATGTTGTGTTTTTTTTTAATAGCGATTGCTTCTAATGTAGAGTTCCATCTTGGGGTTTTCTGTTCCAAATATCTTTTGTATTTTTCCCACACCCTATATATAGCATTTCTTATTATATGATTTGAAAAACTCTGGTGTGCCTTTATTTTCCCATAATTAAGATAGCCATGCCACCCAAAACGGGTGTCATGACCTTCTAGATCTAAAATATCCCAATTTTTTAATAAACACCAATCTTTCAACCAGAGAAGACATGAGGCTTCGTAATATAGCTTCAAATCCGGTAACCCGAAGCCACCTCTTTCTACAGTATCTATTAATATCTTATGCTTTATTCTTGGTCTTTTACCCTTCCACAAAAATTTAGAAATTTCTTTTTGCCACTTGTCAATACTGCTGGTCTTTCCTATAATTGGAATCATTTGGAATAAAAAGAGTAGCTTCGGTCAGACTATCATTTTAATTACTGAAATACGGCCCAGGAATGATAAATTTAAGCTTGTCAATGTCTCCAACTGTCTTTTGATATCTTTCCAACAATTAATATAATTATCTTCATACAAGTTAATATTCTTTGGTGTTATCCATAATCCTAAATACTTGATTTTGGGGTAGATTTTAATTTGTATTATTTTTTCTAATTCTGCTTTTTCATCTGGCGACAAATTTTTAACTAATAGTATTGTCTTGTTTAAATTCAGTTTGAACCCCGCAACTTTACCGTAGCCATATATTATTTCCAACGCCTTTGTTAAACTCTGTTTTGGTTGCTCCGTAGTTATAATTAGATCGTCAGCAAATGCCCTCATTTTGTAACTTCTATTTCCCAGCGTAATCCCTTTTATTTCTTTTTCCTCCCTAATTCGTTTACATAAAACTTCCAAAGTTAATATGAAAATTAAGGGGGATAGTGGGCAACCTTGTCTGACCCCTTTACTGATTTCACACTCCTGTGATAAATTTCCATTTATTATGATTTTAGCTTTTTGTTTTGAATAATTGGCTTCAATCCCTTTTATATACTGTATACCAAAATCCATATGGTGTAATAGACCTTTAATAAATTTCCAGGAAACCCTATCGAAAGCTTTTTCAGCTTCTATGGCCATTAAGACTGCCTTCTTTTCTATTCTTAAGTCTAAATACTCTAATAAGTTTATAATGTTTCTAGTGTTGCTATAAATGTGCCTCCCGGGCAAAAAGCCAGCTTGGTCATTGTGTATAATCATCTGGAAGACTTTTTTTTATCTTTTGGCTAAAATATTTGCATATAATTTATAATCGTTATTTAGGAGTGCGATAGGCTTATAGTTGCTAATAAGTAGATTGTGTTACGAAAAAGGAGCAATGCTGCTGAGTGCTCCAGATGGCTGGAAAGCCAAACAGGATGTTGATGTTTTGGGACTGTACCGTGGGAAGCAGGGACAGTCTATTATGTGCTCTGAGCACCGGATGTTAGCTCAGAGTGGCACATGACCCTGTACTGGAAGTACATGGGTGGAGTTTTTCTCTCTCTGCAGCTGGGTATCAGAGGGTGCAGACATGTTGTTCTCTGCACTGAGGAAAGACAGAAATAAAGGCATGTAAATACATTTCTGTCTGTCTCTTTCCCCTCCCTGGGGATGGCAGGGAGTGAGGGAGGAGGAGTGGCTGTGTTCTTCTCACGTTTGAAGAAGGATCGGCCGATAAAGACCTCGCCTTGTCTTGCCGGGAGTCGCTGACGGGGGAGGCCAACAAGAAATCAAGCCGGGCACCTGGAGAGTGCCAAATGCCTCTGAATCGAAGGCTTGAATCAACATATGGTAGCAGACGCTGCTGGTTATCTGATCCATTGGAATCAGCATGAGAGGTGAGAGGTTGATGGATCGTGTGCCATCCTCTGCACCAAGGAAAGAAGATAACGTCTGCATTGCAGCCAGAAGCTGAACAGACGGAAGGACACCAAGAGGGGGTGTTTTCAAAGCAACGGAGCCCCAAAAAGGTATGCTGAATATCGGGCTAAAAGTGTGAATGCAGATTGATTTATTCTCTGGTTCACAAGAGCTGCGTTTGGCAAAACAGCTCTGAGAGGAAAGGCTTGCATACCAGAAATTCCTGTGGTGAGATAAGGATTCCCGTCCCGGGGAAGGTTGCTAAGCAACGACAGTCGGGCAGTGGAAAACTACTGACACCTGGGGCTGGCTCAGTCAGAGCCGGGAAAGCGAAAGTTGTTTTGACTTTGAGACAGCTTTGAGAATTGCCTGCCTGAGAGACAGGCAGAAAGACAGCTCAAAAGGAGCTTTTGGATTTTAACTAGCTCGAGAGAAAGAGCTGAGGCTTGGATTCAAAATGGATGCCAAGGACAGGGGGAGGGAAGAACGGAGTTCTAATTCCCCCACTGATGAAGCTACTGGAGAGGATGCTGTAGCTTTGAACATTGTCCGATGCTACAATTGCGGACAGGCTGGGCATCTTCAGCGGAACTGTAAGAAGCCACGTCAGCCAAAAGGAGCGAAGGGCCGCTCAGCAAAGCCTGAGGCGTCAGGCAAAGGTCATACCAAGCCTATGGTGGAACCTGCAAGGGCTTTGATGGCGAAAGGAACCACGCCAGATGTTGGGAACGCGTTTATTATCGACACTGCAGCGACGGTTCATATGTCCCCACACAGAGGACTCTTTTCATCGTTTAAGAAGCAAAGCTTCGCTGTGACACAGGCCAACGGTCAGGAGCTGGAAGCGACCGGAAAAGGGACTGTCTATCTTAAGAGTCTGAACTTGACAATACAAAATGTTTACTTGGTTCCTGAATTGAAGTTCAATCTGCTGAGTGTTTCGCAGATTGCAAAGAAAGGACTGAAACTGTCCTATGATGATAAGAGCTGCAAGATCTTCAAAGATGGAGAGTTATATCTTTCTGCCAGACAGAAAGGTGGACTGTATTTGTTGGACTTTGAGCAAAGTGATTACATGGAATGTAATTCTGAGTCTAACGTGATTTCTCTTGCAGGTGTGACCAAAACGAGCGCCAAGAAGGTGGCCAGGGTCGACAGAGCATTTCAGCGGGTGTATGCTGATGTGATTGGTCCTCTAGAACCATCTAGAGGCAATGCAAGATTTTATCTTGTGTGTGTGGATCATTTCTCTAACTTTGTCTGGGTTTATGTGTTAAAGAAACCACAGGAAGCCTTGGAAAGGTTTCAAGAGTTTTGTGACAAGGTTAAAGACATGCATGATGCTAACATTGATTGTCTTTTGACAGATGAGAAGCAGATTTTTCTTTTACAGGATTTCCAGAGGTTCCTGCAGAAGAAGGGGATCAGACACAAGATTGCTGTTTCAGCGGAAGCGTGGAACAGGGGTGTCTGTGTAAAAGTGAACAGAGAATTGCAAAAGGGGATGAATGCGCAATTGCTTAGTTCACATCTGCCACATGAGTTCTGGGCGGAGTCACTCATGTCGTTTTGTCATGCATGGGTGAGAAAGGTTTCGAAAGAGTTGGGAAGTTCTCCTTTTGAGAAACTGTTCCAGAGAAAACCTTCTGTTGCCCATTTCAAGGTGTTTGGGTCTCATGTGAGGACAGAAGCTCCAGGTGGAGTAAAGAATGCCAGAGGCATTTTTGTGGGGTATGAAAAGGGTCTCTACAGAGTAATTTTGTCTGAATCTGGTCAGGTGATTCTCACAAAATTTCTAGAGAGTGCTCCTGAAAAAGAGAGAGTGATAGTACACACATTTCCCACTGAGGACGATTCAGATGATGATGATTTTACTGATTACAGTGGTACTGAGAGTGATGACACTGATAGCTCGGAGAGCTCAGTTGTCACAGTCATTGAGAGGAAGTCTCACACAATGGATAGGCCTTCACAACTGAAGGATGAACCACTGTTTACCATTGAAACTGGTTCTCCAAAGAGTCCTGAGACTGGACCAGTGAGCAGAGAGGATCAGCACCTCATACGTAGGTCTGAGAGAGTTACAAAGGGTCAACCACCTAAGAGGTACTCAAAAGAGTTTGCTAACTTAGCTGTTGCATGTGTTGCTGTTGTAAACAACCGAGGACAGGTTGGAGCTGTGTCTAAGTCAGAGACAAAGACACAACAGAGAGTTGCTAGCCAAGGTAATGCAGATGCACTCATTCCTTGGAAGCCAGACAACCAGAGAGGTACACTGGGGAAACCAGTGGCGGGTAGTTCCAAGGGTGGAACTGAAACAACAGGGGAGTGTTATGTGTATAACAACTGTTTGTTTTCTTCTCTGGATCACGCTTTGCTTGCCGCAACATGCATTGATTCTTTTGGGGGAGGTTGTTACGAAAAAGGAGCAATGCTGCTGAGTGCTCCAGATGGCTGGAAAGCCAAACAGGATGTTGATGTTTTGGGACTGTACCGTGGGAAGCAGGGACAGTCTATTATGTGCTCTGAGCACCGGATGTTAGCTCAGAGTGGCACATGACCCTGTACTGGAAGTACATGGGTGGAGTTTTTCTCTCTCTGCAGCTGGGTATCAGAGGGTGCAGACATGTTGTTCTCTGCACTGAGGAAAGACAGAAATAAAGGCATGTAAATACATTTCTGTCTGTCTCTTTCCCCTCCCTGGGGATGGCAGGGAGTGAGGGAGGAGGAGTGGCTGTGTTCTTCTCACGTTTGAAGAAGGATCGGCCGATAAAGACCTCGCCTTGTCTTGCCGGGAGTCGCTGACGGGGGAGGCCAACAAGAAATCAAGCCGGGCACCTGGAGAGTGCCAAATGCCTCTGAATCGAAGGCTTGAATCAACAGATTGTCCGTTCCCTGTTTTGGAATCAATGCAATAAGGCTGTCTTTCCATGAGTCCGGCATGGTTCCGTCTTTTAAGATGTTGTCCATGATACTTCTTAATGGGTCAGACAGTATGTCCTCAAATTTGTTATAATATATTGCCGGTAGGCCATCTGGCCCTGGTGACTTTCCTATCTTTGCTTCCTTAATTGCTCTTTGAATTTCGTACAATGTAATAGGGGCATTCAACAGTTCTTTTTGTTCTTTAGTAAGTTTCGGGAGACTGTTCTGTTCTAAATATTCTTTAACTTCTTCTGTTGTTTCATTTCCTTCCTTATAGAGTACTCTAAAGAATTCGACAAATCGTTTCTCTATTTCTTTAGGGTTGTTTATTATTTTGCCTTCGCACTTAACTCTATTTATAAGCCTTTCTGCCTCTCTCTTCTTTAATTGCCATGTGTCAGGGAACTGCCATCAGAACTAGAGGAGGAGGAGGCGAGGCTCCACAGCGATGCTGGAGAGGGGCCAAGCACAGAGAGAGGCAGGTCTCCTGTTGGGGAAGAAAATCAGCGCAACACCAGGGATAGAGGGGGGCCAATGGGGAAAGCAGAGAGCAGGCTCCGGGACTCTTCACTGGACACCAGCGGGGAGAGCACAGGTCCTCCGCTACCCACGCCCTCCCTGCACAGAAGACTTCCGCGCAGGGAGAGTAGGAGGAGACTGGGCGTCAAACAACTTTTATGTTGGAAAAGGTTTAAGAAATGCCCACTGACGGATTCTGCCAGCGACTGAACAGCCACGGAGTGGATGGCTGTCCAGCGAGAAATGGTTTAACCAGCCAACCTAGCCCAGAGCGGCGGCAACTTACGCACAAGCAACCCCTAAAGCCATCACACCATTCTAATAACCTTCCTGGTTTATTGGCAATTTCAAAGGTTTTTTGTTTCAATAATCTTAATTTCCATTCCATTTCTGCATTTATTAGCATTAAATATTGAGATTGTAGGATCTTAATATTTCTTTTTAATTCTACACTATTTGTTTTTTTTTATAATTCCAGCTCGCTTTTTCTAATCTCCTCTAAGATTTCTTGTTGTTTTTTCCCCTTTTGTTTTCTTTGAATTAAGTTTTGTTGAACAAAGAAACCTCTTAAGACAGCTTTACTAGCATCTCAGACTATCTTCAAATCGGTGCCCTTATTTAAATTCAATTCAAAAAATTCCTTTAAGGTCTTTTTTGCTTTTTCTATTATTGTTTCATCTCTCAATAAAGTTTCATTTAATCTCCATCTTATAGATTTCCTCTTTCCCCAAGTCAGCGTTATTTGCACTGCATTATGGTCAGCTATTGTCTTCGGTTGAATTTACATCTTTTGACTGTCAAATCTTTTGTTAGCCAGATGGCATCAATTCTTCCTGCTGAGTCATTAGGGTAGGGAAAAAAAGGGTATTCTTTCACTGTCGGATTTTGTATTCTCCATGCGTCCTCTAAACTTAACAAATCTACTAACTGAAAAAAGGTTTCTGGGAGTTTTATTTGCTGATTTTTAGTAGTCTTTTTGGATCTGTCTAAATCAGGATTTACCACACCATTTTGGTCTCCTAAAAATATAAGTTTCTCTCCAATAAACTCCCCCAACTCTCGTTCCAACTTTTGATAAAATTCACTTTTTTTTTTCATTCGGCGCGTAAAAGCCGATAACTTTAATTCTCTCCCCCTGGACTGTTATTTCTATCACAACGACCCTTCCTTGTGAATCTTTATAGATCAATTTCGGCTCCAAATGCTTTTTTGCGTATATTACAACTCCGTTCTTCTTAGATTTATCTGAAGAAATGAAATCAAGTCCCAGTTTCTTATTGGATAAAATTCTTGTGTGTTGTTTTGTGATATGAGTCTCTTGAGCCAGTATGGTGTAGTGGTTAAGAGCGGTAGTCTCGTAATCTGGGGAACCGGGTTCGCGTCTCCGCTCCTCCACATGCAGCTGCTGGGTGACCTTGGGCCAGTCACACTTCTTTGAAGTCTCTCAGCCCCACTCACCTCACAGAGTGTTTGTTGTGGGGGAGGAAGGGAAAGGAGAATGTTAGCCGCTTTGAGACTCCTTAAAGGGAGTGAAAGGCGGGCTATCAAATCCAAACTCTTCTTCTTCTTCTTGCAAACATATCAAATCCAATTTCTGTTTGCTGAGTGTCAGGGAATTGGAGGCAGAGAAGGAGGAGAGGGGGGAGAAAATGGGCACTTACAGAGATCCTGTGCCTTTAATCAGCAGTTGCTCTTCCTCGGATGAGGAAGGAGACAAAGGGCTGTCGGGAGACAATGAAACTGGGAGGGGGGAGCCATTTCCGGGACCCAGCCACTCTCGGAGCAGAGGAAAAAGGGGGGCTGGGCTTAGGAGGTGGATCTGCTGAGGAAAGAAGCGGAAAGAGCCATTCGAGGCAACTGACTCATTGTGATGGGGTGTTTCTTTGAACTCTTGTAAATACTTTGAAGCTACCAATAAATCACTGTACAGATGGCTGGATTCCCGGAGTTTCTTATCTCAGCTAGTACTCTCAGCACATCTCTAACAGCTTGCCTCAAATCACATGCTGAATGCTAGTGGAAAGAAGAAGATAAGAAAGATGGAACAAGAGCTGGCTGACCTGCGAAGACGCAATGCCGGACTGGAGTCCAGGGCATCGGAACTGCAGATTCGGCTGGAGGAAGCCAGGGCACATCAAGGAAAAGTCACAGGTGGGCTGCTGGGGAGGAGCATGCCTGCGTTAGTGGGAAAATTTCATGGGGATCCACAGGAATATTTAGGATTTTAAACGGAGATGAAGTATGTACTGGAACTGGAGGGGGCTGAGTTTGCTAACGATGCTCAGCGGGTTGCCTACCTAATTAGCCATTTATCGGGCCCTGCCAAGGATTGGGTTAGGCCATTGATAGCAGCTAATAATGAAGCGCTGCGGAATTTGGGAAGATTCTGGGAGGCAATGGACATTATGTTTTCACATGAAAGCCAATTAGATATGACTCAGCAGGAGCTCCTGGCTTTGAAACAAGGAAACTTGACAGTGCGTAGTTACTGGTCGCAGTTTGCCATGCTTGTTCACAAATTGGGATGGGAATTGAATTCAGAGCCCGTGCAGGCTTTGTTTAAAGCTGGGCTGAACTCTGAAGTGAAAGATGAGCTTGCCAGGGGGCCGCGTCCCAAAGATATGGACGCGCTAGCCAAAGCTGCCTTATCGGTGGGTTTGAGGCAGGAAGCCCGGCTGTTGGAGAGGAAGCAGAGCAGGGGCCGGCGTTTCCATGGTGACCACATTCTTGAGATGCCGGCAGCGGCCACTGAAGGTCAACAGCAGCCAGAGCCCATGGAAATTGACTCAGCCCGCGCACGGGAACGTTCAAAAGCCCAATGGCCGAGCAGTAAAGAGGGAAAGGACTGGCAGGCGGCCAAGAAATGCTTTTTTGTGCCAGAAACCAGGACACTTTGCCCAAGTGTGTCCGGAGTGTCGTAACTGGCAGGGAATGGTGGGGGCTACTCCACAGGCAGAAGAGGAGGTACCCCAGGTTCAGGGAAACGGGAGGGCCTGGCTGGTGGTGAACCGGGGCAACAGCCAGGCAGCTTCAGCAGCGAAAGGCCCTGGCCAGGACACCCCAAACCGACTATAGTGTTGAGGGTGGTGCTGGAACTCCCGAACAGCCACGCAATGGAGGTGCATGCGTTAGTGGACTCGGGAGTGAGTGCCTCTTTCTTCAGCAGGGAGTTTGCTGCGCAGCACCAACTGAACCTGCGGCCTTTGGATTCTCCACTGCAAGTGACCACTATTGATGGAAGAGAATTATTGGGAGGGGAAGTGACCCATCAGACCCCTCCCATGAGGATGCGGATTTCCATGCACTCCGAGACCATCGCTTTTCACGTAGCCACGTTGGCGGGCCCGCCCATTATTCTGGGCATGAGCTGGTTGGCCTTGCACGATCCGGTGGTTTCCTGGCATCAGCGGTCCCTGACGTTTGGGTCAGCGCACTGCATGGAGAACTGCCTGGGCATAGAGAGACCTCGAGGGTCGGAGGCCAAGATGGCGGCAGCGTGCAAAGCAGGCAAGGCCGGAATCCCTCCGCAATACCGGGACTTACAGGAAGTGTTCAGCAAGAGGGAGGCTGACACGTTACCTCCGCACCGGCCATATGATTGCCAGATCAATCTGATCCCGGGGGCCAAACTGCCAGTGGGGAAGCTTTATTCCATGTCTGAGTAAGAGATGCGGGACTTGAAGTACTTTATCGACAAAAACTTAAAAAGGGGATTCATCAGGGAATCCAAGGCGGCAGGTGGGAGCCCGGTGTTCTTTATGGACAAGAAATCGACGAGCGAGAAGAGACTTGTAGACTTTCGCGTTTTGAACTGCTTGACGGAACCCGTGGCCTTCCCCATGCTGAGAATCAATGACGTTTTGGCAAGAGTGCGGAAAGAAAAAAATTTCACTAAGCTGGACCTACAGGGGGTGTACAACCTCATCAGAGAGCGAGAGGGCGACCAGTGGAAGACTACCATGTTCACCCCGCTGGGGGCGTTCGAATATCTCGCTATGCCTTTTGGCTTGCAGTGTGGGAGCCCGTGTTTCCAGGCCTTCATGCACCATGTGCTAGGGCTGTTGCTGTATCGTAATTGTGTTTGTTTCTTGGACGACGTGCTGGTGTTCTCTGACAACGAAGAGCAGCACGTAAAGGACGTGCGTCAAGTCCTGAGCAAGCTAAAGGAGCATCGTCTGTGGGTGAAGCTGGAGAAGTGCCAGTTCCACGCGAAGGAGGTCGAGTTCCTAGGCTACCGGTTGTCAGATAAGGGCCTGGCCATGGATCCAGAGAAAGTGAAGGCTGTGCTTGAATGGGAGAGCCCTAAGACCAGGAAGGATGTTCAGCGATTCCTGGGCTTCAGCAACTTCTACAGGAAACTCATCAAAAACTTTGCGAAGTTGACAGCGCCCATAACGGACTGTCATAGTGCTAAGAAGAAGTTTCTGTGGACAGAAGCGGCGCAAGAGGGTTTTGAGAAACTTAAGAGGGTTTTTGCGTCAGAGGAGCAACTACTGCACGTCAACCCCGATCGACCGCTGCGGGTGGAGACGGATGCCTCTGATCGGGCCATTGGGGCGGTTCTGCTGCAGCAAGGTGAAAAGGGGGAGTGGCGGCCGTGTGCCTTTTTCTCCCGTAAGCTGAAGAAGTCGGAGCTAAACTACACTATCTACGACAAAGAATTGCTTGCTATTGTGGCTGCGTTCAAACAATGGAGACACTTCCTGATTGGTGCGAGGCACCAGATTCAGGTGTGCACGGATCACAAGAACCTGGAGTACTGGCGTACGGCACGGGTGCTGTGCCAGAGGCAGATACGCTGGGCGGAGTTTTTAGCCAACTTCAACTTTAAGATTCAATATGTGCCAGGGGAGCAGAATGCTAGGGCAGATGCACTATCTCGAAAACCTGAGTATCTGGCGGAGGAAGGACCTCCGGTTGCCAGGTTAATGTTCCCCGAGAACAAGTGGACTTGTGGGGGGGGGCGTTGGTGAAGGACGACGAACTGATGCAACTGATTAGAGACGATGCTTTTGCAAGGCGAAAGATGGACAAGTTGAGGGGAAAGGGGGGAGCTGAGGGAGGTTTTGAGGTGAAAGGGGGGTACTGTACTATCGGGGGGCTTTGTATATTCCAGGCGAGACCCTAAGGGCCAGAGTCCTCAAGCAAGTTCACGACAGCTCCACGGCAGGTCATTTTGGGCAACACAAAACCATGCTGTTGGTTACCAGGGAATTTTGGTGGCCAAAGGTGAGGCAAGATGTAAGGGAATATGTAAGAGGGTGTGACACCTGCCAGAGGGCCAAAGGGGAGAGGGCAGCTCCAGCACAGCAGGTTTGTTGGAACCCTTGCCCACACCAGGGAGGCCATGGGAGGTGGTAGCGGTAGATTTCATCACTGACCTGCCCAAGTCTAAGGGTAAGACAGCAGTTATGGTGGTGGTGGATCTCCTAACCAAGATGTGTCATTTTGTGGCATGCTCACATGCAGTGACGGCGGAGGAAACAGCCAAGCTGTTCGTAGAACACGTGTTTAGGTTACATGGGATACCTGCAACGGTGGTTTCGGATAGGGGAACCCAGTTCACCTCACGACTTTGGCGGAAGCTCATGAGTTTGCTGCAAGTAGAGGTGAGTTTCACGACAGCGAGACACCCCAAAACCAATGGGCAGGCGGAGAGAGCAAATGCTGTTTTGCAACAGTATTTGCGGTTTTATGTTAGTCAGAGACAGAATGACTGGGTGGACAAACTAGCTCTAGCGGAGTTTGCTTACAATAACACGGAGAATGTATCCACAGGGATGACTCCGTTCTTCGCCAATCACGGGTGTCACCCCAGGGCCTTTCCGGGGAGGGGGGAGGAGTCGTGGAGTGTGCCTGCCGCAGAACAGTTTGCGGAGGAAATGGAGGCGATTCACCAACAGCTCCAGTTGAACTTGGAAAAGGCCAAGGAAGTCTACAAGAGGGAGGCAGACAAGCATCTGAGGCCAGGGCAGGTCAGCCGGGTTGGGTACAAGGTGTGGTTGTCCAATCAAGGGTTGCCCTGGAAAGGGGGATGCAAGAAACTCAAACCCAGGAGAGTGGGGCCTTTCGAGGTGATCCAGCAGGTCAATCCAGTGGCAGTTAAATTAAGGTTGCCTGAGAGCATGAGAATACATCCCGTATTCCACAGGTCACTGCTGTCGCCTCACAGGGAAGGGGGCATGCGGCAGGGTAGAGGGGAGGTGGAGATCCCACCGCCCGAAGTTGAGGAAAGGGAGCAGTGCAATGAGGTAACTGAAATACTGGATTCTCGCTGGAACGGGGAACAGCTAGAGTATCTAGTGGCTTGGGAAGGGGCCCCCAGTTCAGAAAACACCTGGGTCCCGGAAGGTTGCATCACTGATGAGTATCTGGTGGAGGAGCTCCACGATTTATTTCCCGACAAACCCAAACCCTGGGGTAGGTTTTTTCAACAGGTGTTCGGGCCGACGGATGATGAAGAGGACTTCGAGGGATTCCCACCATCAGACGATGAGGAGGGGGATCTGGAAGATGACTACCGAAGCGGCCGGGGAACTGCGGGTTTGTGGGAGGGTTGGAGGGAGGTTTTGGAAGATACAGATGATGAGGAGGAAGGTTTTCTAGGTTTCACCCCCGCCACTCTGGATGAGGGAGGATCGGGAACGGTCGACTCTCCTGAGGAGGAGGGGGTGGATTTCAGGGAATTGTAGGCAGAGAAGGAGGAGAGGGGGGAGAAAATGGGCACTTACAGAGATCCTGCACCTTTAATCAGCAGTTGCTCTTCCTCGGATGAGGAAGGAGACAAAGGGCTGTCGGGAGACAATGAAACTGGGAGGGGGGAGCCATTTCCGGGACCCAGCCACTCTCGGAGCAGAGGAAGAAGGGGGGCTGGGCTTAGGAGGTGGATCTGCTGGGGAAAGAAGCAGAAAGAGCCATTCGAGGCAACTGACTCATTGTGATGGGGTGTTTCTTTGAACTCTTGTAAATACTTTGAAGCTACCAATAAATCACTGTACAGATGGCTGGATTCCCGGAGTTTCTTATCTCAGCTAGCACTCTCAGCACATCTCTAACACTGAGTATAAATTCCACCTTTTTCTTTTCTTTTTATCATTTAAACCATCAACATTCCAGGTAAAGGTAAAGGTACCCCTGCCCATACGGGCCAGTCTTGCCAGACTCTAGGGTTGTGCATCTGGCGAGCCAGCGCAGCACACGGAACGCCATTTACCTTCCCGCTGGTAAGCGGTCCCTATTTATCTACTTGCACCTGGGGGTGCTTTCGAACTGCTAGGTTGGCAGGCGCTGGGACCGAACAACGGGAGCTCACCCCGCCTCGGGGATTCGAACCACCAACCATGCGATCGGCAAGTCCTAGGCGCTGAGGTTTTACCCACAGCGCCACCCGCGTCCCTAACATTCCAGGTAACAATCCTTAATTCCATTATTTACTACACAGTGATTCAACTTCTTAAAATAAATAAATAAATAAATTCAGAAAAGTCACTCTGGCAATTCCCATCTGTGCACAATTGATTTTTTATTTAGTGATTCCACCAATGTTTTATATTTTTCACGTTTTCTTAAAAGCCTTGATGGAACAATTTTATGAATGATTATGTCTGTTTCCTGAATTTTAAGTTTTGTCTTACTGCTAATTTGTAGTATTTTATCTCTAATATCCATATTCACAAAAGTTACCAGACAGTCCCCAGGCCAATTATTTGCTCTTGCAATTCTTGATCTGATTCTAAAGGCTCTCTCAATTTTGTTTCTCATTTCCTGCTCTTCTATTCCAATCCGTTTGGCTAATTCTGATGATATTTTTTGCTCTTCTGGAATAGATCTAAATCTCAATGTTTTTCCTCTTCTGTGCATTTCAGTCATAGAGATTGCATCTAGGACTGCCTCATGGGTTTCTTTCATATCTGCTAGCTCTTTCTTTTTTTTTCTGTTTCCCCTTTTTTCTCCTCTGTTCTCCTTCTGTACTTTTCTTACCCCTTCCTCTAAACTTATCATTTTCCCTTTTAATTATTGTACAGTCTTTGTTAACTCCAAATTTTTACCAACCAGATCATTGACTTTAACCATCATTTCTAACACCATTTTTGCATTTTCCTCTATTTTTTGCCCCATCTTATCCAACTTTTGATTTGTTGATCTTATACTGTCGTTCATCTCTTTCTTCATCTCTGAAATGTCTTTTCTCAGTCCCAGGAGAAGATCTCTCATTTCTGAATTCATTTCTATGTCTTGATTTGAGTTTCTCCTGTTAGGATTTGCAGTTAACACTGCTGCTGCTGGATTCATAAATTTCTTATTCACGTTTGACATAACCAATTCTTTTATAAACCGTTATTACCTGTAACTTCTTCTTTTCCTGACAAATTGTATTTTATAATACTTCTATATTACACCTCTAATGCACAATGTCTCATCGATGATAATAATAACATAATAATAATAATAACATTTAACAGGGAAAAGGAGAAAGAGAAAAATAAAAATAAAAATAATTTTTTACTCAGTTACCAGTTTTGCCCACTAGTTGTCAGAAATCCCCTTGTCCATTTCCCTACACATGTAACCAGCCTTTATATATCTCTTCTGTTACTTGCAGTGTTATTTCCTCTTGCCACCAATAGAGGGGAGCCCAGTAAACCCCCCGCCCTGTCGGGAGGGCCTTTTTTACTTAACACAGTTCTTTAAAATCTTCTCTTGGCTTCCCCAGGCTCATCTCACCACAAAGACTTTTTCCCCCGCACCCCCTTCAACAGTCAAGAATAGTGTGAAGTAAATCAGCAAAACTGGTGCGACTTCTGCAGATTTTAACAAAAAGGAGTCAGGCCTCCATACTACACAAAAACTGGAGCTTGAATGTCTATTGTCTCTCTCATTTGTCTAAGAAAGAGCTGGCTCCATAAGAATCTCAAGTCCAGAAGTCCAAAGTACCTTTAGCTCTTTCCTCAACCAGGAATCCTTACTTGCTCTGTGGAGTGCAGTGCTAGGATTTGGGACAATCTATAGAACCTCAGATCCGTTTATCTCTTTCCGCCATAACGACCATCAATTCAAATAACTGTCTGGAATTTTTTAACGAAAGGGAGAAAGGCTTTCTGCTTTATAAAAGCTGGATCCTGTATTTCAAATGTCTTTCACACATAAGATCTCTCAGCAAAACATTTTTAATCATTCCATTAATTTAGCACTGGGGTTTGGGTAGGTCTTTAAGTCTTCAGACCCTGTCAGGGAACTGCCATCGGAACTAGAGGAGGAGGAGGCGAGGCTCCACAGCGATGCTGGAGAGGGGCCAAGCAGAGAGAGAGGCAGGTCTCCTGTTGGGGAAGAAAATCAGCGCAACACCAGGGATAGAGGGGGGCCAATGGGGGAAGCAGAGAGCAGGCTCCGGGACTCTTCACTGGACACCAGCGGGGAGAGCACAGGTCCTCCGCTACCCACGCCCTCCCTGCACAGAAGACTTCCGCGCAGGGAGAGTAGGAGGAGACTGGGCGTCAAACAACTTTTATGTTGGAAAAGGTTTAAGAAACGCCCACTGACGGATTCTGCCAGCGACTGAACAGCCACGGAGTGGATGGCTGTCCAGCGAGAAATGGTTTAACCAGCCAACCTAGCCCAGAGCGGCGGCAACTTACGCACAAGCAACCCCTAAAGCCATCACAGCAATCCGTCAGTCCCTGAAGTTGCTTGTGCGCAGCGACAGGCAGGGGAGCATAATGAGTCAAACAGAAGAAGCCAGCGCCACGGAGCGAGCAGCTGGAGTGCAGAATCTGGTGGAGAGGAACCGAGATTTAGAACAGCATGTGGCTCTGCTGACGGCGAGGCTGGAAGAACGGAGGCCTCAGGATGCCAAGGTCAGACCCACCCCCATCGCAAGGAAGGTACCGGGGCTGGTGCACAAGTTTGGGGGGAAGCCCCAGGACTACAACGCGTTCCGAACGGAAATAGAGTACGCTTTGGAACTGCAGCATGATGACTTTGCAGATGATGGGGAGAGGGTGGCCTACATTGTGGGGCATCTGGAGGATGGGGCGCGGGAATGGATCAGGCCCCTAATGGCAACGCAAAATGCCGCCTTGAAAGACGTCAGGAATTTTTTTCAGGCGATGAATGCAATGTTTTCAAGCGAAATGGAGCAAAATGTGGTTCGACGGCAATTGATGGGGTGCAAGCAGGGGAGCCAATCTGTTAGAGAGTACTGGTCGCGCTTTGCGATGTTAATCCACCGGCTTGGGTGGGATCTGGACGCGGAACCCATTCAGATGTTATTTGAGGAGGGGTTGTCCCCCACGGTCAAGGATGAGCTTTCCCGCGTGCCCCGCCCGCAGTCGATGGACCAGCTGACCAAGGCTGTGCTTGCGATTGGAGCAAGACAGGAAGCGCGGGCGCAGGAGAAGAGCGAAGGGAGAGGGGAACGTTACCATGACTACCGCATTCCTGAAATACCGAGGCAGCCTCCCCAGCCGGCTGAGCCAATGGAAATAGATGGCGTTCGTGCGTGCGAGGTTTCAAACACCACTGAAGGGCGCAAGAGGGAGGGAAAGGATTGGAAAACCCACAAGAAGTGTTTCCTCTGCCAACGGCCAGGACATTTTGCCAGGGTCTGCCCCCAAAGAAAGGCCTGGCAAGGGATGGTGGGAGCTGTGGGCTGTGAGGGGAAGGGGGAAATGGATCAGGACCAGGGAAACGGCCAAGCTTGGCTGCCAATCAGCGGGGGCAGCAGCCAAGCCAACAACCAATAGAAGTGCCCCAACCAGACCCCCCCCCCCCAGGGCAGCGATAGCCATAGAAGTGGCGCTAGAACTCCCAAATGGGCACCCAGTCAAGGTGAAGGGGCTGCTGGATTCAGGCAGTTCCTGCAATTTCTTCAGCAAGAGCTTTGCTCTAGAACACCAACTCCACCTGCTGCCTCTGGATTTTCCCTTGCAAGTGACCACCATCGACGGCAGGGAACTTCTGGGAGGGGAGGTGACGCACCAGACCCCACCAATGAGAATGAGGGTTTCCAGGCACACAGAGACCATTGCCTTTCACGTAGCCACACTGTCAGGGCCCCCAATAATACTGGGAATGAGCTGGCTGTCACTGCATGATCCAGTAGTGGCATGGCATCAGCGGACAGTCACCTTTGGGTCAGCTTACTGCTTGTAACGCTGCATGGGGGGGGGGGAAACCCCAAGGATGACAGTGGCCAGGGTGGCGGGAATGGCGGTGGAGCCAAAAGGGAAGGTGCCACCCCAATATGCTGACCTGCAGGAGGTCTTCAGCGAGAAGGAGGCGGATAGACTACCCCCCAGGCCCTTTGACTGCCAAATCAACCTACTCCCAGGGGCTCAGCTGCCAGTGGGTAAACTGTATGCCCTGTCGGACAGGGAGATGCAGGAGTTGCGGGAATTTATTAACAAGAACCTGAAAAGAGGTTTCATAAGAGAATCGAAGGCGGTGGGGGGCAGTCCGGTGTTCTTTGTGGACAAAAAGGATACTAATCAGCCCAGATTAGTCGTAGATTTTAGGGCCCTAAACCTGGTATCAGAACCCGTGACCTTCCAAATGCCCAGGATTGATGACATTTTAACACGAGTGAGGCAGGGGAAAATTTTTACCAAGCTGGACCTCAGGGGAGCATACAATTTGATCAGGATGAGGGAGGGGGACGAATGGAAAACCACCATGTTCACCCCCTTAGGAGCCTTCGAGTACTTAGTTATGCCCTTCGGATTACAGTCGGGCTCCGCCTGCTTTCAAGCTTTCATGCACCACGTGTTGGGGTCCCTGCTGTACAAAAACTGCGTAGCCTTCTTGGACGACGTCTTAATCTATTCTGACAATGAGAAGCAACATGTCAAAGACGTCAGGGAAGTGCTAAAGAGACTGCAGAAGCACCAGTTGTGGGTCAAGCTGGAAAAATGCCAATTTCACACAAGGGAGGTCGAGTTTCTGGGGTACAAGTTGTCAGACAAGGGCCTAGCTATGGACCCCAGCAAGGTGCAGGCGGTACTGGAATGGAAGGCCCCCAAGACCCGGAAGGACATGCAGAGGTTCCTAGGGTTCAGCAACTTCTACAGGAAGTTCATCAAGAACTTCGCCCGTTTAACAGCACCCATCACAGACTGTCTCAGCAGCAAAAAGAAGTTCGTCTGGACGGAAGGGGCCCAGCAATCCTTTGAAAGCCTGAAGAAAGCATTCGCGTCGGAAGAGCAGCTCCTGCACGTGGATCTGGAGAAGCCCATGAGGCTAGAGACCGACGCGTCAGACTGGGCCATAGGAGCCGTACTTTTGCAGCCAGGAACCCAGCAAGACTGGAGGCCGTGCGCCTTTTTCTCGAGGAAGCTGAACAAGTCGGAGCAGAACTACACGGTGTATGACCGCGAACTGCTAGCTATCTATGCAGCGTTTCGCCGATGGAGACATCTGTTAATAGGGGCGCGGCACAAGATCCAGGTTTGCACGGATCACAAGAACTTGGAGTACTGGAGGACTGCGCGAGTACTCAACCAGAGACAGATTTGATGGGCACAAGAGTTCTCCAAGTTTTCCTTCGAGATCCGGTATGTGCCGGGAGAGGAGAATATTAGAGCCGATGCTCTCTCCCGGAAGCCGGAGTACATGGAAGGAGAGGGACCGCCAGAAGCCCGACACGTGTTCCCCGAGGACAAATGGGTGTGTGGGGGAGTGTTGGTTGGGAAACGAGAACTAGCCGATCTCACCAGGGACGACGAGTTCGCGCAAACTAAAATCGGGGAACTACGGGAAGGAAGGGAAAACCATGGAGAGTTTGAAGAAAAGGAAGGGATACTGTACTATAAGGGAGCGCTGTACGTACCCGGGGAGGGGGGAGGAAGGGTGGAGCGTACCTGCAGCAGAGCAGTTTGTGGAAGAAATGGAGGCCTTGCACCAGCAACTCCAGATGAATTTGGAGAGGGCCAAAGAAATTTACAAGAGGCAGGCAGACAAGCACCGTCGGGAAGGGGAGACCATACGGGTGGGGGACCGGGTGTGGTTGTCATCCCGAGGGTTACCCTTTAAGGGAGGGTGCAAGAAGTTGCGGCCGAGGCGGCTGGGACCTTTTGAGGTAACACGGCAGGTGAACCCCGTGGCATTCAGGCTCAAGCTGCCTGACAGCATGAAGTTACACCCGGTGTTCCATAGGTCCCAACTCTCTCCGTACAGGGAGGGGCGGGAATTCCCGGGACGGGAGGGAGAAGTCACCACACACCCGCAAGTAGAGGAGAGGGAACACCACAACCAAGCCACGGAAATACTCGATTCCAGGTGGCGGGGGCGCAAGGTAGAGTACTTGGTCGCTTGGGAGGGAGAACCCCGGTCCGAAGACACGTGGGTTCCCGCGGAGGCAATCAATGACGGGTATCTAGTGGAAGAGTTCCACAGTCGGTTCCCACGCAAACCAAAACCACCAGCGAGATTCTGGGAGGAGCAATTTGGCACCACCGACGATGAGGAGGAGTTTGTAGGTTTTCCTGACTCCGAAGAGGAGGGAGGAGAAGCGTCGGAGAGGGAGGATTCAGACTGGGAGGCCCACCCCGCGGGGAGAGATCAGAGCGGGTGGGAAGCGGGTTTTGAATCCTCTGAGGATGGCGACAGCTCCTTCCGAGGATTCCCCGCATCATCGGCCGACGACAGGGACGAAGTTGGATCCAAAGGTCGGGCCGGGGGTGGAGGGGGTTCTGGGGGGGAGATGGATGTCAGGGAACTGCTATCGGAACTAGAGGAGGAGGAGGCGAGGCTCCACAGCGATGCTGGAGAGGGGCCAAGCAGGGAGAGAGGCAGGTCTCCTGTTGGGGAAGAAAATCAGCGCAACACCAGGGATAGAGGGGGGCCAATGGGGGAAGCAGAGAGCAGGCTCCGGGACTCTTCACTGGACACCAGCGGGGAAAGCACAGGTCCTCCGCTACCCACGCCCTCCCTGCGCAGAAGACTTCCGCGCAGGGAGAGTAGGAGGAGACTGGGCGTCAAACAACTTTTATGTTGGAAAAGGTTTAAGAAACGCCCACTGACGGATTCTGCCAGCGACTGAACAGCCACGGAGTGGATGGCTGTCCAGCGAGAAATGGTTTAACCAGCCAACCTAGCCCAGAGCGGCGGCAACTTACGCACAAGCAACCCCTAAAGCCATCACAGACCCATTCATTCCTTTCCTCCATATCATAGATAATTGCCTCAGACGTTCTCAAATATATTAAAGGGATAGGTCACCTTTTAGTCTTTCCCCCCTTATTTCTTTCTTGATTTGATATTATAGCAGCCCATGCAAGCTGTTGTAAAACAATATAATTGTAATTCTCTTCTCCACCTTGTTTTTTCCTGGATTGTATTTCAAAATGCAATGGGTTTGACCTCCTCTTTCTCTTGCATTAATTAAGCGTCTGGTTAATCTCAGCTATCTTTCCATTCACTTCGGTTGAACTCCCAGTCCTTTGTACAGCTTTCCAGCCCAAAGAAGCCTCTAGCTGCTGTATGATTTATGCTTAATTACCTATGTTTTGATAGCTTTTTCCGGGGGACCAACCGTGCTTGCAGATACCAGACGCCTCTTTTCTTTGTAGCTTCTGCCACAGGGTCACTCACAAAGTCATGCTTTCTCTCTGTGGGGAGGGAACGCTGTTGTGGGCGTCTGTGGTCTCCTTCAAGTCCGGAGACCCCTCCAACGCCTTAGTGTGTCCTTTTAGATGCAAGAAGCCCTCCTGGATCTTTTGGGGGTTGTGAAGCCTAGCAACCCCCTCTTTCACCCCTTCGGTGAGTGCTCACCCCTCAGAACTCCCAAGACGAGCGTCCAAGAGCAATCAGCAGCAAAGCGGAAGTCACAAGACTTAAGGTTTTACTTTCTGATAAGTAAATTGGTTGGCTTAACGTGTAAATTAGCTTGGGTGATGGTTCATAAAATTTAAGAATAATGCTGCAATACTATCAATACAAACAAAAGAATCAAGAACCTACACATCTTGCAAGTTATTTGGGAGGGATATTGGGGGATTGGATGGGGGCAAGGGAGGGAATGGAGGAATGGTTTGAGAATGTTTACAGGGCTCGAACCCGAGCTTCAAGAGAGAAAAAACAGTCGCCAGACGTACTCTTGACTTTTACAACAAGGAAAATTAAAGATGCAGTAATGCAAAAAAGGTTTCAGGGTGGTCTGGTGGTTGAGGGACAGAAAGTTGACATTTTAAAAGAAATTCCATTTAAATTGAGAGTCAAGAGAAGGAACTATCAAAATCTGACAGCAATCTTAAGAGGAGCAGAAATAAACTACAAATGGGAATTCCCAGAGGGAGTTTCCTTTACTTACAGGAGAAAGAGATTTAGATTAAGCTCAGAGAGTCAGGTACAGGAATTTTTGGAAAAACATGGGAAAGATCCAGAGTTTCAAAGCTCGGGGGGGGGGGAGTTCTAGAACCCTTTATGAGATGCAAAGAGATGAATTGGAAAAGACTGAAAGAGCAGGGCAAAAAGGGAAATCTTTTTTAAATGAATTAGATAATGGCAAATCTTAAATTATTAACTTGGAATGTTAACGGCCTTAACAACAGTATGGACATAATTAGCCTACAGGAGACCCATGTTGCAAGAAAACATGAGAAAATTCTGAGTAATAAGAGGTTAGGGAGTCATTTCATTGCATCAGATGTTTCAAAAAAAGTGGAATTGTTTTGTACATAAAACCTGCACTTGAACCACAATTAATTCAAAAAGATGAGAAAGGGAGAAAATTAATGGTACAAATTAAAGTTGAAGGAGAAAAAATAATTCTAGTGGGGATATATGCACCAAATGAAAATAAATTTTAAAAAATCCAGGATCTAGAAACAGAACTGTTAGAATTTGTAGATGAAAAAATAATAGTGATGGGATACCTAAATGGAGTCCCATCACTAGAGAAAGACAGAACGATCAGGAAGAAAGATATAAAAGAAGGTAGACTTACCAAAACATTTTTTGAAATGACTGAGAATGTAAAATTGATAGATATTTGGAGAATTAAGCACCCATTTGAAAAACAGTTCACTTTTTCTTGCATGTTCATGGAAGCAGCGCCTGACTGGATGCGGTTTGGGTCTCTAAAGAATTGACGTCAAAAATTTTAAAAATTGAAATACATCCAAGAACAATGTCAGATCATAATACTATAATTATGGAAATACAGAAAGACACTCAGTCCACCTTTTGGTGGAGACTGAATGAAGAAATACGGGATGATAAAGTCTTTCTGGAAAGGACAAAAAAGACAATAATTGACTATTTTGAACAAAATTTGAATAATGAGACCAAACTGCAAACAGTCTGGGACGCGAGCAAAGCGATGATGAGAGGTCTGTTTATTCAGCAAAATTCAGCTAATAAGAAGGCAAAAGAGAAGAAAAAGAAAGAGAGTTTACATAAAATAGTAGAAAAAGAAAAAGAATTAATAAAAGCATTAAACAAAGAGATAGTAAAACAGGAGATAAAATTATTACAATCGAAATACTCTATGGTAATTAGTGAGAAAATAGCATGGAAATTTTTTAAAAAATTTTTTTTGAAGACGCCAATAAAACAGGGAAACTCTTGGCATGGCAACTGAGAAAAAGTGAACAAAATAACTATGTGAATTGGATAAAGCTTAATGGTAGGATAACTGAGAAACCCAAAGAAATAAGGGAGGCTTTTGTAAAATATTTTACTGATCTTTATAGAAAAAGAACTGAAAAAGAACTGACTACCCATGAGTGTGGATTCGCCATTTGTCAATATCCTGGTTTTGTGGGCTAACGTGGGTACCAAGCTCCTGATCATATACAATATCAGCACTTAATTCACATACAGTAGTTCCATAATGACAGGACTTTGGGACCAAAGTCCAGTGTTTCATTCAGCAGAAAGAATGCCAGGATCATTACGTCCAGACTTAAAATTGCTTAGCTTGCACTGCAGCTCATGTGCCACTTTAGGCAAAGGAAACATGCTTCTCACCTCAAGACAGGAGCACTATGTGTTCCTTCAGAAACATGAAAAGAGGAAACACAGGACATAGATTTCCTCCTCTCAGCAGATCATGTAAGCCAAGGCAGGGATAGGGAATCTGTGGCTCTCCAAATGTTGGATTCCAGCTCTCATCAGTCTCAGCCAGCTTGGCCAGTGATCAAGGGTGATGAGAGCAAATCACTGATGGCGCACAGGTTCTCAATCTCTGTCCTAAGCTCTCCTTCTTGCTAGTTTGAGTAACTACATGACCCCTGGGGATCTCCACCTGAGGCCCAATTCTAAAGTGCAGTTTCAGTATCTTTCAAAACTAAGATGGTATGTGGTGTTTGTTTTATTTTAAAATACAATTCAGAAACAACTACAGTGGTACCTCGGTTTACAGATGCTTCAGGTTACAGACGCTTCAGGTTACACACTCCGCTAACCCAGAAATAGTACCTCGGGTTAAGAACTTTGCTTCAGGATGAGAACAGAAATCGCACGCCGGTGACAGCGGGAGGCCCCATTAGTTAAAGTGGTACTTCAGATTAAGAGCAGTTTCAGGTTAAGAACGGACCTCCAGAATGAATTAAGTTCTTAACCCGAGGTACCACTGTGCAATGATGATTTCTGCCGGGCTTTTTAGAGGTTCAACGATCAAACCAGAGTATTTCCTTGGGCGGAAGAATTGGCATATGTCCACTAAGAACATTCTTGGCCCAGACTTAAAGGTCCACCATTACAGAATATTTAACAAAATGTTCTTTGTCATGCTTTAAATCATGCTCATACAGCATAACTGGCAGTGCCTACAATGCTGATGGCCTAAAAACCCCACTTCCTTCTACACCTGTGTGACACAAGTCAGCCCACTTCATTTAGTGTTTTCCTCATCTTCTTGGGAGCCTACAAGATTCTCAACACCCAACATGCTGTAGCAGTCAACTAACATAAACCCCACACAAATTTATGACAACGTGCTACAACAACCCTCACAACCTATAATGCTTTCAACACACATGATATTCCTTACAATCCGTAAATGCTGATAAATTACATTGTGACCCATGGCACCACCAGCCATGGACTTAGCAAAACCCATTACTGCTACTTGAGAGTTGAGGCAGACCACAAACGTATAACTATCTTTTTTATTTTTTGAGGTAGCAGCTTTGACTGCGTATATACTCTGCAAGCAACACTGTTAACAGAGAAATCCGAGGGCTCCCTTGGACAAAAAGTGAAGACCCCAACCAGGACAATTGGAGCAAAACAGCAGCCTGTAGGCTTGGTCTTTATTAAATCCACTCCCATATGCAGGTCCTTTGTGAGTGTGATGATCTTCTGTCTAGGACCATCAAGGTTGGCATGCCAACTGGGTAGGGTTCCTGCGGACATGTTGGTACGCTCGAGGGATTATGGCTGCCCTGTATCAAACCTCCCGCCTTTGATAGTCCTTCCTTCATGGTGTAAAATAAAAGTGGAACAGTGCAGATCCGATGTATGGTTGATTTTCTATGAATTTATAACAGAAACCCTTCAGAAATCAAGTTACACTTTCACTTGGAGGAAACACTTGGATACATTTTGATTGGATTAGGTAAAGGTAAAGGGACCCCTGACCAGTCGTGACCAGTCGTGGTCCAGTCGTGACCGACTCTGTGTTGTGGCGCTCATCTCGCTTTATTGGCCGAGGGAGCCGGCGTACAGCTTCCGGGTCATGTGGCCAGCATGACTAAGCTGTTTTTGGCGAACCAGAGCAGCGCACGGAAACGCCATTTACCTTCCCGCCAGAGCGGTACCTATTTATATACTTGCACTTTGACGTGCTTTCGAATTGCTAGGTTGGCAGGAGCAGGGACCGAGCAACAGGAGCTCACCCCGTCGCGGGGATTCAAACCTCCAACTTTCTGATCGGCAAGTCCTAGGCTCTGTGGTTTAACCCACAACGCCACCCGCGTCCCTTTGATTGGATTAGTCACGGTCAATTAAATCTGGATACATTGTATTAGCAGCTGTCAAAAGTAGGTACAGTCCCTGCAGTACCTGCGTAGCTGCCACAAGGGGCGCTGTTCGGTAATGCTCATTGGCTGGAGTGGCAGCCCATTCAACTAGGATCGGGGAACTGGTCAACCCAGGTTAAACATAGGGTGAAATGAGTTTCATGGCAGCAGGCTTTCAATTCAAGCGCTTCCTTATTTACGAAAGGCTTTTCAGGGAAGTCTCTGTGAGGAGAACCTGAGCTTACAGGGTTAAACAGCTCAGAGTGTGCGTCCTGCCTACTGTGGGGCGGAGAGACTCTGCGTCACTTCTGAGAGTCTCAGTTCTTTGTTCTGTTCTAGTTTCACTTTTGTCCGGGACAGACACGTTTGTACGATGTTCCATGATAATGGCTAGTTTCTGCTGTAAATAAAGTGCTTTTAGCTTTAGTAACTCTGTGTGAGAGCCTGATTTATGCACATTGACGCACAGAAGACAGAAGGCTTTATTTCTGACCGCTGTGTGACTCTGCTTTTGCTCAGAGCTTTTGGTATGTGTGCTGCGCAACAGAAGCCTGCCGCAGCAGAAGCCTGCCAGACCTTATCTCTCTGAGCAATAAATTATCTCAGAGTCTCTCTAAAAGAGACATCACCGGAGTTGGGAGTGGGTGAGTGGGTGTGGGTGCGTGTGGGTGTCGTGCTTGTGCAAACTGAACACTGGATAAACAAAAAAGGGGGTGGCTTTCTCCTGCAACAACACCCACAAAGAACCTGCCACAGACATGATATACAACACTGAATGCAGCAAAAGGCAAAGGCTTCAATACGCTTAAATCTAAACTAGATTCCACACACTGTTGTTGCTTACAATTTACTGCTCACTATTATTCACCTTTTACCATGGACGAGCACCTTTAACCAACAAACATAAGTATTTGCTTTAGGGCATAGTTCCCTACACTAGAACACTACCATTAGTTGTCATGAGCGGCCTTTTCCCTTGTGAGTTTGTCACCTGCATCCCCAAAACACAGCCTATCATGGACACCAGCTTCAGGGGATCCTGCAATGCCAGTCGATTCTACTGGATCCCCAGTGCCTAACTAGGGGAGAAGTCCTGAGTGAATAGGCCATGACTGTGATGTTTATCTGCCCCTCCTTAAAGAGGAGAGGTGAGAAACCTGTGGTGTACAACAACCTTGTGCCAAGATATATCTAGCACAAGGATATCCAGTATATCTGAAGGAGCGTCTCCACCCCCATCATAGTACCCGGACACTGAGGTCCAGCACTGAGGGCCTTCTGGCGGTTCCCTCACTGCGAGAAGCCAAGTTACAGGGATCCAGGCAGAGGGCCTTCTCGGTAGTGGAACGCAACTACCAGACTTTTAGAACAACAACAACTACCAGACTTTTAGAAGACATCTGAAGGCAGCCCTGTTTAGGGAAGCTTTTAATGTTTGATGTATTACAGTATTTTAATATTTTTTTGGAAGCCGTCCAAAGTGGCTGGGAAAGCCCAGCCAGATGGGCGGGGTATAAATAATAAATAAATTATTATTATTATTATTATTATTATTATTATTATTATTATTATTATTATTATTAGACTGCTCTTGGAATGTCCTGGGTCTGTCAACACAGCACCCAAGTGGTTTCTGCAGCATGAGAAGATTTGGTCTACATGAATAGCATAGTATGCTTTGTGCTAATCCAGTGTGTTTGGGATTAGAATGGGAACTGCACAAATCAAGGCCATAATACCACTGAGAAACCACTGACCTTAATGGCAGTGGTTTCCAATGCTTTTTTTTTTTTTTGGGCCATGCCTCTCTGTTTCTTTTCTTTTAGCCTATGGGGGATACAGAAGGTCTGGTGCCTTTGCTATCCCAGTCAGGGAAATGAGCCACATTCCATAACTTTCTCTCAGCTGGAGATATGGAGGCAGCAGTTCCACCGTAGCAATTGCTAACCAAGGAAAGAGCCTTCAGCTGCCTGATCAACAACAGCCCAGATTTAAAAATACACCCATGTTTAAAATGATTATGGGATCACACTAGCTTAAATCTAAGCAACCCAGCCTGACTAGAGGCCTAACTATTCAGACGCCAGTTCTTCTGAATAGTTGCAATCTACCTGAAAGGAAGTGGGGACACCTGTTTATTTTCCAACATAACTAGCTGTGCTGCTGAGCGCAGTTCAGAAGAAGTCCTTTTTGGTCACTCAGAAGCACAGACATACTATGCTTTCAAGTGCTCCTGCAACTGAATATTTTGTACTGCATTTGACCTGTATGACTTGGTTAGGAGCACTACGCATAGGAAGCTCAAGATAGCTGCTATCCATATGCTTCTTAAGTTTGCCACACACAAATTGATCCAAAGAGGGAGGGACTGGACCCCATAGCACAAGGCGTAAATAAACTCTATAGATGCTGTCAGGGGACTGGCATAGGAACAGGGGAGGGGGGCAGGGGAATACAGAAAGCCTCTGACGCTGCTCCAGCGGTGGGGAAAGCCACACCTCCAGTGGAGCAGAGGGGGAATGGGGTAGCCAGGCAAGGGGAGAGCTCAAAGATGCGACTGAGAGCCCAAGCACCTCACCTAGCCCGTCTGGCCAGGAAACAGACATGCCGTTTCCGTCGCCCAGCTTGCGCAGAGGGGTGAAACATAAGGAGGGGAGGCGGAGATTTGGGGTGTCTAAGGTCTTATGTTGGGGGAGAAACCAGAAGGGGCCACTCCTGGAATCTGCAAGCGACTAAGACGGACATGAACTTTGGGGTTCTGCACTGTAAATAGTTTGCACCAATAAGACCTGTAAAAGACAGGTTGGAGTCCTGCCTGATTACTCACGAGCAACCACCACCAGCACCTGACAGCATTCCAGGAGTCATTGCAGTTGCTCTTGTGTAGCAATGCAGAGCGCGGCGATGGATGAAGAAGTGGCACACAATGTAGCAGCCCTGAGGCAGAGGAATGTGGAGCTGGAAGGGCGCGTAGCGGAGCTCGCAGCGAGGCTGGAGGAGCACAGAGCGCAGCATCAGCAAGTCAGAGCCATTCCGGTGGGGAGAAATGTGTCGGAGCCTGTGCTACGACCGAGCTGATAAAGCTCATCCTCCGGTCGAGTCCTCTGACGGTGATTAACGACCTGAGCCTTTGATGAGGCTCCAGGCACGTTCACTCATTAGGCAGAGTATCCAAGCAGCAGCGAAGGATGAGAAACACGAGCTACCCCCACACAGGCTGTACGATTGTCAGATCAAATTAGTCCCAGGGGCCAGACTGCTGGCTGTTTCCAGGCCTTCATGCATCATGTACTAGGCTCCCTACTGTACCGGAACTGCATCTGCTTCTTGGATGACATTCTGGTCTTTTCAGAGAATGAGGAACAGCACGTGAAGGATGTCCGGCAAGTGTTGGAGAAGCTAAAGGAGCATCAGTTATGGGTCAAACTGGAGAAATGCCAGTTTCACGTTCGTGAGGTGGAGTTCCTGGGCTGTCAGATAGGGACTTGCCATGGATCAGGAGAAAGTGAGGGCTGTTTTAGAATGGGAAAGCCCCAAGACGAAGAAAGATGTGCAGAGATTCCTGGGATTCAGCAACTTCTACCGAACGTTTATCAAGAACTTTGCACATTTGTCGGCGCCCATAACTGATTGTCTCAGTGGGAAGAAAAAGTTTCTGTGGACCAAGGAGGCGCAAAAGGGCTTTGAGAGCTTGAAGAGGGTCTTTGTGTCCGAAGAGCAGCTACTGCACGTGAATCCTGACAAGCCCTTACGGGTGGAGACTGATGCCTCTGATCGTGCCATTGGCGCAGTGCTGTTGCAACAAGATGCCGGGAGAGATTGGAGACCTTGTGCCTTTTTCTTCCGGCAGCTGAACAAATCGGAGCAAAATTACACCATTTATGACAAAGAATTGCTGGCCATTTTTGCGGCTTTTAAGCAGTGGAGACACTTTCTGATTGGGGCTCAGCAGCAGATACAGGTGAGGACAGACCACAAGAACTTGGAATACTGGCACACCACGCGTGTGCTCTGCCAAACGCAGATCCGTTGGGCTCAGTTTTTTGCCAATTTTAATTTTAAGATCCAATACGTCCCGGGAGAGCAGAACGTAAGGGCAGATGCACTATCCCGGAAACCTGAATAGATGGAAGAAGAAGGGCCCCTTGTGGCCAGACATATGTTCCAATAGGACATTGCGTTGGATCACGCCTCGACTTCCTTCCTATTCCGTTGCGGTTTTCTTGGTATACTTCTACTCTTACAGTTTCTGTTCCATTTATGTACACGTCACAAGGTTTATATTAAGCCTACTGTAGTTTTTAAATTTCTACAATTACTTTCAATATATGTCACAAATTTACTCCATTCTTCAATAAACTTTGTACCTTCTTGGTGTCTAATTTTATGTGCCATTCTTGCTAATTCTGCGTATTCAAATAATTTTACTTGCCAATCCATAACCGTAGGGATCTCTGCTGATTTCCATTTTTGAGCTATCAATACCCTGGCCGCCACCGTCGCTGATCTTCCTTTTTAATTTCGTCACCTATTATTCCTAACAAAAATGCCTCCGGTTTTTTTGAAAAAGTATATCTGAAAATTTTCTTTAATTCGTTATATATAAGCTCCCACTTTTTTTTCATTTCCTCACAAACCCACCACATATGGTAAAGGTCCCCATCCTTCTGCTTACATTTCCAGCATGCTTTGTTTCCAATTTTATACATTTTCCCCAATTTTACCGGTGTGATGTACCATCAGTACATCATTTTCTCCAGGTTTTCCCTTAATGTGACACATGCCGTGAACTTCATTCCTTTATTCCATAGCCTCACCCACTTGTCATACTCTATGTTATATCCAAAGTCAATTGCCCATTTTACCATCACCTCCTTTATCAACTCATCTTTTGTATCCCATTCTAACAAAAAATTATACATCTTAGATAAAAGTTTGGTTTTTCCTTCTAGAATTTCTATCTGATATTTAGATTTTTTTCTCATTCATCCCCAATTTTTTATCTTCATTCCAAAGTGCATTTATCTGGTGGTATTGTAGCCAACCTGTCAATCTATCTTTCAATTCCTCATAAGTTCTAATCTTCCAACCTTTTTCTGTTTTTACCAATAAATCTTCGTATGTTAACCTTTCCCCCTCCATGTTCAATTTTTTTATTGTTAAAATATCTACCGGGGGATAACCACCAGGGGGTGTTTCTTTCTAGAAGTTGTTTGTTTTTCTCCCAAACTTCGTACAGGGCTCCTCCAAAAATATGATTTGAAAAACCTTTGTGAACCTTTTCTTTGTTGAGCCACAAGTAAGCATGCCAGCCATATCTATTGTTAAAGCCTTCTAAGTCCAACAAGTCCGAATTTTCTAAAACAATCCACTCTTTAAGCCAACATAAACAGGAAGCTTCATAGTATAACCTTAGATTTGGCACGGAAAACCCGCCTCTTTCTCTCCGGTCCGTAAGTAGTTGGTATTTAATTCTCGGCCTCTTTCCCTGCCATATGAATTTTGAAAGAATTTTTTGCCATTCCTTGAATATCGAAGGCCCCCTGATTATCGGAATAGTCTGAAATAGGAACAACATTTTCGGGAGAATATTCATCTTGATTGCCGCCATTCTTCCGGACCATGAAAGCTTTAACCTATTCCATATATCCAAATCCTTTTTGATCTCTTTCCATGTAGGTATATAATTATCACTGATTAAATTAATATTTTTTGATGTCAACCAGATACCTAGATACTTTACTTTTTTATGACTTTAATTCCATATTTTTGTTCTAATTGCTCTCTTATATTCCTATCCATATTTTTAACCAGCATTTTAGTCTTTATTTTGTTTAATTTGAAACCTGATAATTTGCCGAATTCCTCTAATTGTTCCAAAACCTTACCGAAGCTTGTTTGTGGTTCTTCTAAGGATAACACCAAGTCATCCGCATATGGCTTCAACTTGTACTCCTTGGTACCAATTTTAATACCCCGTATCTCTGGCGTAGTTCTCATCCTGTTTGCTATTACCTCTAACACCATTATGAATAGTAAAGGGGATAGAGGGCAGCATTGTCTTGTTCCCTTCATAATATTAAATGAATCTGTCAAATTATTGTTAACAATCAATTTAGCTGTTTGATTAGAGTAAATCGCTTTTATGCCTTTCATGAAAGTGCCCTCTATCCCCATTGTCTCCATGCTCTTTAACAGAAACTGCCATGATACGTTATCAAACGCTTTTTCAGAATCTATAAATATTAGGGCCGCCAGTATTTCATTTTTGACTTCCAAATATTCTATAATATTTATGATATGCCTGACGTTGTCCTTAAGTTGTCTATTTGGGAGAAATCCAGCTTGGTCTTTATGTATAAAATCCTTTAAACAATTTTTAAGTCTGTTTGCCAGTATTTCTGCAAAAATTTTATAATCATTGTTTAACAATGAAATAGGTCTGTAATTTTTTATATTCAGTCTATCAGTGTCTGGTTTAGGAATCAGGGTTATATGCGCTTCCTTCCAGGTACCTGGTATATTCCCTCCTTGCAAAATGTTGTTCATCACATCACATAACACCGGAGTCAGTTGGTCCACCAAGGTTTTATAATATTTGGCCGGTAATCCGTCCGGGCCTGGGGCTTTACCTAATTTCATCTTTTTTATCGCTTCTTATATTTCTTCTTTCGTAATTGGTTTATTCAATTGTTCCTTTTCTTCTTCTGTTATGTATTTTCCTTTGTAATCTTCTAAATATTTTCCTATTTTGTTTGTTTCTTCATTTTCTCTTTTATATAGTTTTTCATAATATTTATGGAATGATCTCTTTATTTCATTCGAATCTTCTATTTGACGTCCTTCAACTTTTATCTTATTTATTACACTTTGTTTTTGTCTTTTCCGTAACTGCCATGCCAAAAAAATTCCTGTTCTGTTGGCTGATTCAAAAAATCTCTGCTTCATTGATTTTATTTTCCATTCTACCTCCTGATTTACCAGCATTGAATATTGGGTTTGTAACATTTTAATTACTTGTTTATTCTGCTCGTCTTTGGGTTTTATCGTTAAATTCTTCTCACATTCCCTTAATTGCGTTAGAATATCTTTTCTTCTTTTCTCTTAATTTTCTTCTATGCCTGTTTTGCTGTATTAGGTGACCCCCTCATGACGGCTTTGCTTGCGTCCCAGACTATGTCAATATTAATATCATTATTTAAATTCCATTTAAGATATTCTTTCAGGGTGTCTTTAGCTTTTTCAATTACTTCGGAGTTCTCAAAAAGATTTTCATTCATCCTCCATCTATATATACTTTGCACTTTACCTTTTATTTCTAAGACTATGGGGTTATGGTCTGATAGAGTTCTTGGCTGTATTTCACATTTCGAAATTCTTGGAGTTAGGTACCTTGAGGTCCAGACCTGATCTATCCTCGCCCAACTCTGGTGAGGTTCCGAAAAGAAGGTAAATTGCTTTGTACTTGGATGTTTATCTCTCCAAACATCTATTAAGTCCAGATTTTCCACCAAATTGAACAAGGACCTTGGTAATTTCCCTTGATTACCTTTCTTCTTTTTTGTTAGCCTGTCCAATTCTGACTGTACCACTCCATTGAAATCTCCTAATAAAATTATTTTTTGATCCTCTATTTCAATCTCTCTCTCTTCCAATTTCCTATAAAACTCTGCCTTATTTGTATTTGGCACGTAAATGGCAACCACATTAAGTTTTTCACCCTGATGATTGATTTGTACCCCCAATATTCTCCCTTCCTCATCCTTACAAATTAATTTAGGTTCCCATTTTTCTTTGACATAAAGTACCACCCCTCTTTTTTTACTCACATCAGAATTAATAAATTCCACCCCTAACCTTTTATTTTTCAAAATATATTTGTGTTTTTTGGCAATATGAGTTTCTTGTAAACAAATTACGTCAAGATTTTTCTTCTTCAATACATTCTCAATTTTATTCCTCTTAGATTTCTCATTTAAACCATTCACGTTCCAGGTTATTAATTTCAACGTCATTATTATTTAACCGAATTAACCGTAGTAACAAATTAAAATTAAATTCGAGTGGTTTTGTCGCCTGTGTCCTCCTCCTCTTCTTCTCCTCCCACTTCTGTTTCTTCTGTTTCCTCCTCCTCTTCTTCTTTTCCTCTTCTTTCTTTCTCTTCCTCTCTCTCCCTTTTCCTTCTTCTCTCCTCTAGATCTGACTCCCTTTCTCCAAATTTATCCTCTACCTTTCCAAGCTCCTTCTCGTATCTCCTTGGAAATTTCCTCACTTCTTGAATGTCCGTCAACCTGAATCTTTTATTTTTGTAATAAAAGAAGATCCCTTCCGGGAACTCCCACCTGTGTTGTATGCCGTTTCTTTTCAAAACACTCACTAGTTGTTTATAGCCATCTCTCTTACGTAAAAATCTGGTAGGAATTTCTTTGAAGATAATAATCGGCCTGCCATCAATTATCAACTTTTTTTGGTAACTCCTTTTCAATATCACATTCCTCATGTCTAACGAGTTAAATATCACTAGACAAGCTCCTGGTAGTTTCTTTGATTTAGCTTGTAAAGATCTTACTTTTATTCTAAATGCGTTTTCCACTGTATATTCAACTTCTTCTTCTTTCATGTCCAGCCATCTTGCCAGCTCTTTGATGATTTTAACTTTGATGTTCTCATTCATCTCTTCTACTCCTCTAAGTTTCAAATTCATTTGCTTCTGCCTCATCTCCAACATGGCTAGACTGTCCCATACTTGGTCCTGACTTTTATTCAGGTCTCCTAACTCCTCTTTAATCTTATCTGTCTCTCTCTTGTTCTCCTTCACTTCCTTTTGGATTCTTTTAGTTGACTCTTCTATTGTCTTTGATCTAACTGTCAAGTCTTTGATTTTGTTTGAGAGTTCTCCTACTGCCCCTTCTATTTTTTTATCTAGCATTTCCTGCACTTCTCCTAACTTCTTCTCCATATGCTGTTCGTTTTGCTTAAATTCTTCCTTTATCTTCAGCCACAAAATGTCCAAATCTTTAATTTCTTCTTGTCGGGATATTTTCCTTTCCCCCGGTGTTCCCCTATCTTTTTGCCATTCTTTCCTGCCATTTTAAATCAATTTTTTTTAAATTTTTCTAATGCAATATTCAATTTCACCCCTAGGGGGCAGACAATCCCCCTCTAATGCCTTTTATAGATGAAAGAAACCTATTGTCTATTATACCACAAGATGTCTCTCTTCAACTTCTTTCCCCAACACAATATTCATATATTTTATCACTTTTTTTCTCAATTTCCTTAAATATCTGCACCAATTAACCAATTCTTGTGATTAAGCAAATTGATACAGATTAATACAAATTAATACACTTGCATTAACACATTTTTGGTAACCAGCAAATCAGTTAATCAAATAAATCAAATAAATCAGTTTCAGTACTCTCACTCCAATTACTACAATTAATAATGTTCAACAATAGGGGTTTAAAAGGTCTACTTAAGTTAATTCACTTATAACTGATTTAGCTGAAATCCTCTTTTAGCCCCCTGTTTTCTTATCTTTTGAAGTTTTAATTCAGTTAAGCAATAATTTTCAGCCACTTGTAGGCCTAAATCCACTCGACTTAAATGCTCTTCAGCCACTTGCAGGCCTAATCCAAATCGGGGCAGGTCAACTTGAATGTTAAACAGCTTTAAAGAACCAAAAATGGAATATTTGTAATCCAGAATGGCTTCCTTCTCTTCTTGTCCTCTTACTGGTATAGTCTAATATTATAACAAATTGTATCCAAAACCAAAATCCGGGAGGGAGATAAAGAAAGAAATAGTCCCAAAATCCTGAGTCACTGGAAATCCAATATATAAAAATCCAAAGGGGAAGTGTCCATATTTCAATATTAAAGTTCTTGTATTTTTTCTTCACCTCTTGCCGACTTATTAGTTATTAATCTGAAGAGAATATGAAGAGAGAGGGGAAGAGAAAGGGGAAGAGCCAAAAAAGAGGAAGTTTATTTATTTCCCCCTCTCCACTCTTTTTTCCTTACCCAGAAAAAATATTAAAAATATAATAAACGGAGGGAATGTACTGAAATAGCATAATAATTAGGCTGGGAGGGTTATCCATGTACTTAAAGTCAATTTGGGTATAAAAAAAAACCCTGGAACAAAAAAATAATAGTGTTGATGTTCTTAAAATCCAGCTCTTAAATCACAGCTCCTAGATCTCAGCTCTTATTTCTGCTTTTCCTCTTCTTGGCCGCCATTAATCAAGCACAGTTCATAAGTCCTTTAAATCATTAATCTCTCTCTCCTTCAAAAAAGCCTCTTATGCATTCTTTTCACAAACCAAGAGGGTAAAACAAAGTTCCAATATAACTCTTTTTGCAGCTCTTTAGTTCAAATTAATCCACTGCCTCAGCACAAAGTTGCAAAGGACTTTCACTTTGTACTCACTCAGCAGGGTCGTCAGCCTCCTTCCTTTTTTCTTGCAACTTTCTCTCTCTGCGCCATTTTCTCTCCGCTACTGGGATGGACTCCTTAAATCAATCCTTCGACATCCAGAACTTCCTCAGTGTATTCTTTTCAAGTCTTATCTTTAAAGCCAGCTGTGCACACTGAGGGTTCTGTTCTTATAGCTTTGGAAATTTACCGCTTTTCAGTAGAAGTTAGAGACATCGCAACATGGGGGTGGTGGTGCCTCCCTGTCGCGTCTGCAGCTCCGTTCGCTCTCGAGCCTTTAAAAAAAAAAAAAAAACGAAAAAGCGGAGAAGCCGCTTTGACGCCGCTGGGTGCCCTGTCCCCCAAGGCTTCTCCCCTTGAGGTTTGAGGGTGCGCAGTGCCCTTGCGCCACCCCCCGAACCCCCACGTCGCTCAGAAAGCCTCAGAGAGGTTTTCTGCACCCCCACAATGTCCGCAGTAAACCGGAACTCCCAGACTATAACGTTCCTCTAACTCCTGCAGGCAATGGCAGTTTTCATCCACATGGGTTCGTTGAGGGAGGGAGAGGATGCGCCAAGCAGGGGAAAGAGAGATCAGATGTTGAGCAATGGGAGCAATGCTTAAAGCGTGTGAAGAAAAAATAACTATAGAAGTCAAGACTAACAACTTACCTACTTGTCGGGCTCAGTTTTTACCTCAATGACCGCCGCAAAGGCTGCATGCACAATCAGGCTGTGGAGCTTCAGTGGTAATTTGGGCTTCATGAGGCTGGAGAGAAAAGTTTTTAGACTCTGTCTCATATTGGAGGGGGCATCAAATACATTTCATTCTCTTGAACTTCTAGTGAATGCATGTGTTAGCTTAAACCACTTTTTACAATCAAGCAGTGAATAAATTTTACAGGATAAAAATGAATAAAGGTAAAATTAAAATAAACACACGAGGGCACTGTTTATGTGGCAGTCTACCTGGCACTTTGATTGCAAGCCTCTAAAGGTAAAGGGACCCCTGACCATTAAGTCCAGTCGTGACCGACTCTGGGGTTGCGGCGCTCATCTCGCTTTATTGGCCAAGGGAGCCGGCGTACAGCTTCCGAGTCATGTGGCCAGCATGACTAAGCTGCTTCTGGCGAACCAGAGCAGTGCACGGAAATCCGCTCCACTTCCCAGTGGGGAGGACTTGCGGTGGACCGTGTGGCCACCCACTCCCCACCGGGGCCGGGGGACTTTGTCCCCCGTTGCCTGGGGGATCCCAGCCACATCAGAGCCCAGCCAGCCAATCCGCTGGCCGGGGGGGCGTGGCCGGGGCCATTTAAACGGAGGAGCGAGCCAGAGGACTTCCTCTTTGGCTCGCTTCCTCAATCGATCAGGACGTCGGTCTCTCTGCTCTTTGGATTTTGACTTTTGTTTTGTTTCTTGGTTGTTTCCTGCCTCGTGGTTCAGCGTTGCGAGAAGGACCAGGGAAAAACCGAGTGGGTGAGTTGTTGCGCCCCCTCAGAGCTGCTTTATGCCTGCTTTCGTCCTTTGTCCCTCCTTCCTGGCCCTTCTCCACATTTCTGATCCGCCAAAGGCACCTGGGGTTGCAACTCTCCCCCCCCCCATTTCCTCATCCATCCTTTCAGGGGCTAGTCGGCTGAAGTGCGCTTGTTCATGGCTTCTGTTCGAGCCGCATGGATTAATGGCTAGCGGTGGTGTTGGTGGGTCCCATTGCGCCCCCCCCCCCACCTTACACGCTCGGTCACAGAGGCGTTTCGCTGTAGCCTTCCCTTGGGTCCCCGGCTCCCCCCCCCCATCTGTGTTCCCTCACTGCCCCGAGGGGAGGGTTGCTTCTTATTGTTTCCTCCCTCGCCGCAGGGCTAGCAAACGGCTCAGTTATCCTTTTAAACATGGCATTCTGCATTGAGTAGCAGCCGTTGGGAGACCGAGCGCTGAGCAATTTAGGGGAGTGCTTGAGTCTTCTTCGAGACGGATAGACAGCAAATAGTGTTTGGGGCTTTCCAGCGCTTCAACCTTTAAGGCGCTGTTTGAGCCTTGGAGCACCGTCTCCGGACCGCTGCCTTCGGCGGCTCAAACCCCTGCCAGCACATCCCCCCCCCCCGCTCGGCACGGCTGTTGAGCCCCACGCGGCTCCTTCCAGCTTGCCTCAAGTGGCTCATTGTTTACTTAATACAGCTTCAGCGCTGCCTTGCCTTTAGCCGCTGATCGTGGTTACTTAAGCCGGTCCTTCCAGTTTGTCTGTGTGCACGTGGGTTGTGTGTTGCGTGGGACGGCAGAAAGAGTGTTTTGGCTGCAGAGGGAATTGGGCTTCCTAGGGCGCAGAGCATTCGCGAAGGTGCTTTTGCCATTAGCCGCCGTTGCCCTGCAATTTGCTGACAGGCAAAGAGTGCCTTTGTGTTCCTTTGCTCCCCGCTCTCTTTGCCTTTTCATTGGCTGCAGGCTTCGCCTTTGTCCCACCCTCTTTGTTTTCGGGCTTGCTCAAGTCTGTATGTGCTCACAGCCGGCACCAGCCGGGTTTCACATCCCCTCCCCCCCAGCACAACATTAAGGGAAGGGGAAAAGTTTCTGAGGCACAGGGTTGCCTTTTGGCTGTTTTGTGAATTCCTTTGCACTCGCGCCTACGATCCTCATTGGCGGCAGGGAGCACGTGATCGGTAGCGACCATTTTAGAAGCAACCACGTGCTTGTGTAGTCAGGCAGCGGCCGACTGCCATCTTGGGAGGGGCAGAGAAGTGCCCGGTCGCTTGCAGCTTCAATCATCCTAACTCCTCCATAAATAAAGCAATTATTCTTTGGAAATCCTCAGGCTGTTGTATTGGTTTCATTAGAGGTCATTCATAGGAACAATTCATAATTGGAGCAATAAATTGATTGTATACAACTGGTTAAGAAATAAATAAATAATTACATATCAACTATTAATAATTGAAATATAATTACTTAAATTAATTAATTAATTAATTCATACTTCAGTTTAAGTCATACATTAGTTTATTATTAATTCATACAACATCTATAATATTAATCCATACAATTTTAATTAATTTTAATTTATATTCTAATTATTAATTCATTCAATAATTTAACAACTCTAATTTAAACTTACACACACACTATAGGGTAGGGCAATTTTGGAGGTTAGCAATTTTGGTGAGGTGTTTTGTGTGTGTTGTGCAGATTAGTTAATTCTCATTCAGTGGATTGAGTTTTCGGGCCTATTTGTTTTGGTTAATAATCAAATAGGTTGTCGCAGTGCTGCCATTATTGAAGGTCCTTTTACTAAAAAGTTCAGCATTTCGATTGGTTAATTTTAATTGGCTTCTGGCCTGAATACCGGGTTTTAATTTAGTATTTGAGGCCTTTTGCCTCGTCGCTGCTGAATTAAATTTGCTTTATTGAGTTCTATTTACAATTGGTGTTTGCTGCTCTATCTTGGGGTTCCTTCACTTAATGCTTTCAATCCCAATTGGTAGTTGCAATTGGATATTTGGGTAGGGTGCGCGCTCTTTGATACTGTTTACATTATTACAGTTGCCAGCAGTGTAATTAATACACGAAGGCGCTGCCTTTTAATTGAAGTGGTTGAGAGCGTGTTAGGTGGTCTCATGGCTCCAAAGAAAAATATTGATCCAGCCCCTGCTGTCTCCGAACCAAAGAGTGCTCCTGTCAAGCGTGCACAGTCAGCTCAGTCAGGCAAGAGTTCCTCCACTGCGGGGCAGGCAATAGGGCTATTGGGTTCAACCTTAGTAGGCATGGCTAAAATCCCACGTGCATTGCGTAAGTTTTTTACCGAATTTGAATCTATGATGGATAGGTTCAGGCCGGGAGACAATGACCAGGGTTCAGGCCATCAGTCTTCCCCTGACCACATTTCCGATATGGGAGCCAGCGGCTCTAGTGGGTCCCAGAGTGATGATGATGAGATGCCTGGCACATCCCAGGCCTTCTTTGATAATTTGCAAGCGACTAATGCCGCACCCCAGCAGGGGGCTCCCACGCCTAAGCCCCGCAGCAAGCAACCTCATTCTGCATCGCGGGCACGAAAAAATGTTCAGTCTGCCATCGTGCTCCAAAGGGGGGATGAGCAGCCTCGGCGCACAGGCCGGAAGGCCTTGCGAAAGACGGATAGGCGGGCTTCTTCCCCCCATTCCCCTGTCTCGGCTGGGAGGCAGCCATCAGTGTCATTTTCCAGCGCCACACTGAGCAAAGCGTTGGCACAAATCGCAGGCACTTACACGTCCTCAGAGGGGGAAAGTGTGCTTCAATACCCAGATGCAGCTATAGCACCCAAGAAGCAACAGCATAAGAAGCATTCCAAGAAGAGCAAGAATTCCAAGAGGGACGACTCAGACTTGGACTCAGGTACGTCCTCCTCCTCTTCATCCAGCTCTGACTCTGATAGCGATGAGTCACTGAATTGCTACTGGGGCCTGGGTGAAGGGGTTCCTGGTTTACCGTTATGGGCATGGAATAGTAGAGCAAATTCCCATTGTAAGCGGTTTGGCGGGACCTTGAAGTGTAAGGACGGGGTGCTACTGGAGGACGTTAAAGTCTCTACCAACAGGCCCAAAGATATGATCCTGGGTAATCATTTGTCTGCAAGAACCAGGGCCAAAATATAGAATGGTGAGTATGTAGATATCTTTAAGCTGCTCCCGCTAGATGAAAAATCTGAAAGAAAGCGTGTTTATGGTAAGCGAAAGTAATAGTCACCCAGGGCGGATAAAACTTTTGAAAATTGGCTAAATGGCTTCCAAGTTTTTTTCTGCGTAGTAGCAGCGGCTTATCCAAAAAGAGCAATGCATTTGATTGTCTATCAAGCACTCGTGAGGACGGCCTACGCCATGGCCGGAGAATCTGCGGCCATTCGTTACGATAAAATGTTACAGAAAAACGCTGCACTGCTGCCCTCTGCACACTGGGATCGGGTGGACCAATTTATCTGGCTTACGTACGTGGGTCCCCACATCGAAAATAAACCGTCGGACCAGGGTAAATTTCTGAAATCTGACTTCAAAAGAGATACGCGCCGCAAGGTATGCTGGGAGTTTAACAAAGGGTTATGTCAATGGCAAAGTTGTAAGTACTCACACGAGTGTGACAGGTGCCTAGGGAATCACCCTGTTGTGTCTTGTTACAGGGGAAAGCAGCCCTTTCAGGGAGGCAGGGGGTGCCACCAGCAGAGTAGACAGGGTGGACAACCCCCTGCCCAAGGGGGTGTACGGAGACAATAATTCCCTTTCACTTGCATTTTCACCCATCAAGCTTCACACGCTAAAAGCCCTCCTTGATTTGTACCCCAATAAGAAAGATGCTGTCAGGGGGTCGGGAGCAGGAGCACAGGGGAGAGAGGAAATGGAGAGCGAAGGGGAAGAATCCGAGGGCAGTGTAGGGGAGTATGACAGTGACCCGAGAGATTCCATGAGCTTCTCCAGCGAATCAGAAGATTCCCAGAAGGGGGCGCCGATGATCAGGGCAAGGGGGGTCCCAGGGGGGACGCACCAGAAACAAGGAGCCAGCGGGGACCCCCAAAGCAGCAGCGGGGGATCAGGACCAGTTTTCCCACCAGAGCGTAGTGGGGGGAAGAGTCACATGTGTCAGGACCAGCGTCTCCTCCAGCGGGGAGAGAAGATGAGCCAGGGCTGACCACGCCTCCATCGGAGAGTGGGGGAATGGAGGGGAGGTCAGTTGCAGCTAGCCTCCCCGAAGGGGGAAGCAGTGACAGCAGCAGTGAAACGGTCAGGAGGAAAGTTGCCGGCTGGGCGCGCGCGCCAAGTTCAAATGTATAGGCGCGGGGGACAGCAGGAGACCCGGATTGGGAACCAGCTCCTAAAGCCCGCCGGGGGGGGGAGACTCAGGGGATTCAGCGTCAGAAGAGTCTAGAAAGGGTGAGACCCCGACGGACAGGCGGAACCAGAGGAGGAAAGAACAGAGGAAGAGGTGGAGTAAGGCTAGAGTCTTAAACTGGTGTCTGGGGGGAGGAGATTCAGACGGAGCTTCAGCGGTCTAGAGTTTGAGACGTAGAGCTGCATGCTGCGGCTGTGGAAGTGAAACTAAACTTCAATAAAGACTTTCGTACTTAACAACGAAGCGGCGTTGGTCCTTTGTGAGCTGGGACCTCGGGCAGCTCTGACAGATGCAAACTACCTTTGGGAGGGCTTCTCCCGGGGGTTTAGAATTCCTGTATCGGTGGCTCCAAATCCCAGGGATCCACCCAACCAAAAATCTGTAAGAGAAAGGCCCGAAGTTGCAAAAAAAGAAAATAGAAAAGGAAATATTGGCAGGGAGGGTGGCTGGTCCTTTCACTAGCCCACCTATTCCAAATTTGCCCTTGGGTATTGTGCCCAAGAAGGCGCCTGAGGAATTTCGTATGATTCTTAACTTGTCTTATCCCAAAGGGGGCTCAGTAAATGATGCCATCCCAGGCGAACTCTGCTCAGTAAAATACGCTTTCTTTGATCATGCCATCAAACTTTTCCGGAACTTCGGAAGAGGGGCACTATTAGCAAAATGTGAAATTGAATCCGCCTTCTGCCAATATATCCTGAGGACTTTCGTTGGTTAGGTTTTAAGTTTGAGGGCTCCTGTTACGTGGATAAAGCAATGCCAATGGGTTGTTCAGTCGCATGCGCTGCTTTCGAAACTTTTAGCACCTTTTTGGATTGGGCCCTGCGTTTCAAAACTGGTTTATCTGATTTTTTACTGGTTGGACCGCCAAATAAAAATTCATGCGCAACATTGCTTGATGCTCTTGCCTCTCTTTCGCTGGAGTTAGGTGTTCCCCTGGCAGCAGAAAAAACCGAGGGTCCGGTCACAACTATGACTTACTTGGGCATTGAGCTTGACACGGTCGCCCAGACGTCGCGTTTGCCTGAGGCCAAACTGACAGCTCTTAAAACGGCAATCTCCCAGCACCTCCCGCTCAAAAAAGTAACACTCAGGCAAATTCAGTCCTTGCTAGGCCACTTAAAATTTGCCTGTCGGGTGGTAGCCCCCGGGCGCCCATTCTGCTCACGGCTGGCTAGGTTATCTGCAGGGCAGGGCTGCGGTCACCACATCACAGGGTACACCTCACAAAGTCCTGGTTGGACAAACAACCAGTCAGTAGTCAATGTCCTGACCAAACAATCTTCGCATTCAGAAAGGGTGTCCACGATGCTGCGATCGTTTGTGTTACGGTGCCTGCAATTTAACATCATATTTTCAGCAAAATTCATTGCTGGTATTAATAACAATATTGCGGATGCGCTATCTCGATTTCAGATGGACCGCTTCCGGTCATTAGCCCCAGAAGCACAGCAATTGCCAGAGCCATTCCTGGAGCACCTGTGGAGCCTTGGAAGCGAGACGTGATGCAGGGAGTATTGGTTTCGGTTGCCCCTTCTACGCTTAGGTCCTACTCAAAAGCCTGGTCTGATTTTCTAGCATTTCGGAGAAAATCTTTGGGTATTGCGCATCAAGAGCCCCCCCCCCCCCCCACGGACCAGGCGCTGCAATTCTTAGTTCATGCGCGCAACCTTGGTCGTGCAGCAAAGACCTTAACTATACAATCGGCTGCAATTTCCTTCTTTGCAAAATCTATTTACTGCACTGACCCTGAGTTCGTGGTGCGCAGGGCTCTCGAGGGGTGGCGCAGATTACAACCACCAAGTAAGGAGGGGCATAGGCCCATTCCATTCAATCTCCTCAGTAAAATACACAATAAATTAAAATCAGTGTGCTGGTCCAAATACGAGGCCCGTTTATTCTCGGCTGCATATTCCATAGCATTTTTCGGCGCTCTAAGAGTTGGTGAAGTGGTACATGAAGGTGAGCCAGGTCCTTTATCCCAAGGCCTGCAGCTTGATGATATTCAGTTTTCAGATTCCATGTTGGTGGTTCGCATCCTTTGCTCAAAAACAGACAAAAAAGGAAAGGGTGCCTTGGTTCGGTTGATGGCAACCATGAAAAGCGGTCCCTGCCCTGTAAAGGACACAAAAAGGTTTTTGGGTCTCAGGCCCCCAGGTTCCGGCCCTTTCCTGGTACACGAGGATGGGTCCCGTCTTGCCAGGCAGCAATTCACTCGGGTGTTGCGCAAAGCATTTGAAGCTTGTGGGCTTCCGGCTAAGGAATATGCTGCCCATTCTTTTAGGATTGGGGCCGCCACAACGGCGGCTCACTTGGGATTGCCAACAGACAGAATAAAAGACATGGGTCGCTGGTGATCCAACGCGTACAAAAACTACATCTGCGACAGCTCCAAAAATTAAAACAGAACAATCACTTACACGCCTCTGTCATTTTTCTTGCTTTTCAGGGTCAAGCCTCATAGAAATCTGGATTGCGGGACACAGGATCGTCCACTGGGCCCAGGAACGGGCGGTCGCTAATGGCCGGGGATGCCAACTGGGTTTTCCACCGCACATTCACATTTCTTGGATAATGAGGCATGGGATGCGCTGGGCAGAGATGATGCCAATTGTAATGGCCAGGGTGGAGGCACATGCCCCCCCCAACACTGGGAGAGAACAACTTGCCTTGCCGGAAGGGCGTGGACTTGCTATTCACTATCAAAAAGGACTTGGACACTCTTGCGCTGAATTTCCCGAGAATGACTCTCGTTTGGTCACTGCTGTTGGAGAGACGCGTTTGGTGTGACAGCAATTCCCCAGCTGTTACAGACCGTGCCCGGAAGCGTTTGAATCGTTCCATTTCACAGAAAGTGGTTGCATTGAATGGCCGGGTGATCCTGCACCCTTCCATTGTTTTCAGCAAAATGGCCTTATTTCGTGACGATGGCGTGCACCTTTCCGATTGGGGGAATGATATCTTGAACTTCTGCCTGTCCAGTGCGCTTCCCCTGTGCACAAAACACTGCTCAGTGCAATCTTCTGGGGAAAACTTCACCTAAGGCAGGAAATAGCAGAGCTGCAGCGACGTTGCTTCCCTGAAGAAAAACAGGGAGTAAAACAGTCCAGAGACACCGTTCTTCTAATCTAAAAAGCTTTTATTTACATGCCAAGCAGTAAATCAGCCCACCAGAAAATTCAGACATCTTCTCTGGCTCAAAGCACAACTCCGACTGAAATCGAAACCAACTTTCACAGAACAAAGAACAAAGAACAAAGAACTGTGACGTAACATCCTGGCTGACTTCCCGTAGAAGCCCTTCCCTCAGACTCGAAGCACAGAAGGTTAACTCTTTAACCCCCACACTCTACACCCCCTCTTGCTTCACGTCTGAGGGGAAACACAGACTCATGGTCATCCCAAACCCAGACCCTCGCAGAACTCTCCATGCCTATGGAAGGTGAGTGGTTTCGTGAACCCATCAGCGAGGTTCTTGGCGGAGGGACAGTACTTCAGCGCAACTAACCTCCCCTGAACACTCTGACACACATTCTGAAAGCGAATGTCTAGGTGTTTGGTCCTAGCCTTGAATTGCCCCATCTCGGCCAATTTGAGACACTGTTGATTGTCTTCGTGGACAACTATGGGCAAACAATTCTCTCCACAGAGTTCCTGGACCAAACAGGTATAGAACTCTAACTCTCTGCACACTTCAGAAAGAGCACTGATCTCAGCTTCAGTGGATGAGAGCACAATGAGGCTCTGCTTCCTGGACCTCCACCCAACTACTGAGTTCCCAAACTTCACCACTAGGCCAGACACGGACTTGCGATCCTGAAGATTAGCCCAGTCTGAGTCCACCCAACAGGTCAGCTTGACCTCACCCTGCGCTGACAGCTTAAGACAAAAGTCTTTGGTTTTCTGTAGATACCGCAGAACTCTCTTGATGCCATTCCAGGCCTGCACACTAGGATTTGAAGCCTCCCTGCTGAGCAGATTGATAGCAAATGCTATGTCTGGTCTGCTCCACTGGGACAAATACAGCAAACTTCCTAGAGCTGACTGAAAGACTTCAGCATTTTTGAACACAGTGTGTTCTACTTGCTGACTCTCCATAGGGCTTCTGACACCTGCACAATCGCTCATCCTGAACTTTTGAAGCAGTTGCTCAATTTTGCCTCTCTGGCTGAGCAAGAAACTTCCATCTTGTGTCCCAAAAACATCCACGCCCAGATAAGTCTTAACAGCTCCAAGCTGCTTGAGCTTGAACCGTTTACCAAGCTCCCTAGCAAACTTCTCTACCTGTTTACCTGTCGCAGCGAAATATAACAGGTCATCAACGTAGACCTGCACAATTTCCTGTGTCGCACCTGATCCTTTCAGGTAAAGACAACTATCAGCAACGCTTCTTCTAAAACCTAGCTCTTCCAAAGCTTCATTCAGGCACATATTCCAGTTTCTGGCAGATTGACGTAACCCATAGATGGATTTGTGCAATTGCCACACAATGCCTTGCCTCATGATCTCAAACCCTGGAGGAGGAAGCATGTACAGCTCCTCCTGGAGATCTGAGTTCAGGTAGGCAACATCCACATCAAAGTGGTTTACCTTCCAACCTCTCTGTGCAGCAACAGCTAGAAGCATCCGTAGCGTTTCACTCCTAAAGGTAGGCGAATACACTTCCGTGAAGTGAATCCCTTTCCTCTGGGTGAACCCACGGGCAACTAATCTAGCTTTATATTGTGGTTCTCCAGCTTCTGTGGGTTTAAGGCGGTAAACCCATCTGCAACTCACAGCTTGTTTGCCCGGTGGCAACTCTGTGAGTGAGAACACACCTAGATCTTCCATGGATCTCATCTCCTTCTGCATCGCCTCATGCCATTTGCTTGCTTCTTCCTGAGGCAAATTCTGAACATCCTCGAAGGATTCAGGTTCACACCAACCCACACACCAGTAGCTTCAAACCTATCAGGTGGCTTCCCTTTGGTTGACCTTGCTGACCTTCTCAGCGTGAACCCAGGTGTTCCTTCTGACCCACTAGGTCCAGCTAAATCATCTTCAGTGTCAGTGACTTCCCCCTCTGACCTGCTGCGCCTTTTGGGCCTCACAGCCGGTCCAGCAGGTGAGGAAGGCTCACTCTTTGGCTCAGACCTAACAGCTGTTGGAGGAGGTGTTCTAGGTTCCCCCTCTGAGGGATCCTGAGCTGTCCCTGCCTTGCACTCTGTCCCTGTGGCGGACCCTGTTGCTCTGGACCTTGGTCCCCAGCAACAAGTTCCTCTTCCTCCTCACCGTCTGAGTCATAGAACTGCTGCGAAAGCACGTCTGGATTAGCATGCAGACGTGACCAACCAGCCTGTTCACAGAACTCAGCACTATTGCTGATCACCAGTCTGGACTGGTTCCCACTTGGGTACGCGAACCTCCAAGCCTTTGAGCCAGGCTCATACCCCACAAAGATCATTTTCTTGGATCTTGGCTCACCCTTCCTGCGTAGAGCCTTTGGTATAAGAACCCAGGCCTCACAACCAAACACATGAAGGTAATGCACCTTGGATTTCTTACCATGCAGCAGAAAATAGGGTGTGTTTCCTACACTTGAATTGTACGCTCTGTTCTGTGTGAACACAATAAACTTCCAGGCTTCCGCCCAATAGTGCTGGGGTAGCCCTGCATCATACAAGATGGCCGACACTCCCTCCTGAATAGTCCTGTTTTTTCTTTCTGCAATTCCATTCTGCTGTGGACTATAAGGAGCTGTCAAACGGTGGCTTATCCCCTTCTCTCTGAAGAAATTCTGCAAAGCAGAACCAGTAAACTCCGCCCCACGGTCACTCTGAAAGTTTCTCACCTTGGTGGAGAAGGTCACCTCAACTGCAGTGATCCAATCCTTGATCAACCCAGCAGCCTCCCCCTTGGTTCGCAAACAAAAAGCCCAAACAGATCTAGAAAAATCATCAATGAGGAGAAGCGCAAATTTCGAACCTCCCAACGACTCAACTGACATTCGGCCACACAAATCTGCATGCACTAACTCAAAAGGTTGAGTGGACTTCCTCTCTGACTTGGGATAAAAGCATGTGACAACTTTTGATTGTTTACAAGCTCGACAATCCAAGAATTTGTCACAAGCCTTAAATTTGCACCCTTCTGTCATACCCCCAACCCAAATGAGCAAATCGTCTGTGCCAGAGATGGGCACAACCACTATGGGGTGCTACATTCACACATTGCACCCTTGCATCTTCAGTGGCATCCTCAGTAGCAACTGGCATCTCTACAATAAACAAATTGTTTCTGGATTCCACTGTGTACAGCTCTTCACCGTTCCTGTAAAAAACACATTTGTTACCTGCAAAAGACACACAGAAATTGGCAGCAATTAGATCAGACACACTTAGAGACAATTAGCTAACTCCGGTACAACATAAGCTTGCACTTCATGTTTAAGAAAGGAACAATAAAGCGTCCCAGACTGGGTGAGCTGTCTTCTAGTTCCATCAGTGAACATAACATATCGAGCAGTTTTCACTTTCCTGCAGTTCCTCAAAAAGTCAGAAGAGGGAACCAAAGTGTTGATCGCTCCACTGTCAATCACAACAGTGAGTGTGGCTGGTTGTTGACATTCCTGAAGAACTGCCATGGCAACGCTCTTCCCCCGACTGTCCCCCTGGCTGGGGCCTTTGTAGATGTCCGGCACAGTTGCCACAGCAACACTCCCCCCCCCGGTTGGGGGACTTGCCAACGGCCTTCACAGCTACCGTAGTTGCAGCTCTCCCAGTTGTCATGGTGACAGGACCTCTGCTGGTGTTCTCACACTGCTCAACCTGATAACCACCCGTTATCAGCATCTTTCCCAGCTGTGCGACCTTGGGAACTCTAGCAGCACAAAGCTTCCCACAGCCAGACTTGGAGACTTTTGGAGAAAAAGGCTTCTCAGAGTTTTCACTGCTGACTGCCCCCCCCCCCCGCTGGGAGCAGAACTTCTGCCTGCCCCCCCCCCTCTGCTGGGCGCAGGGCTTCCAGAAAAACAACCTGAGGAACAGCTTGCCACTGCTGTCCTCTTAGCTCTCAACCCCTCTCCTTTCTCGTCACACAGCTGTATCGAAGCATCCAAACAGCTTTCAGGCACAGAAACAGCACCAGCTGCAGCAACAGTCCCTTCACGCCCCTCTGGGGGCACAAGGCTCCTCTCAGGCTCCGATGAGCTCACAGGGCTCTGGCCAGCGCCATCTTGGCTCACATGGCTCACTGGACTCACTGCCCTCTCAGAGCACAACTTTGCCCCTTCTGGTGTCACATCAGCCATCTCTCGGCCCTTGCCTCCCACTCCTGCCTCACAAGCTTTCCGGAGGGATTCCCAAGCGGCCCTTGGCTCTTTGACACACTCCAGTACTGGCAAAAGACAAGCCTCAATGCTTTCTTCAAGAATGCTCATCACACGCTGCTCCATCTCATTTTGGACTGCAGCCATCTTTGCCTTAGCTTTCCCAGCTTCAGGCTGTGGGGGTAGCACAAACTGCCATGGCTGTTCCCCCATTAACAGGTATTCTATCTGAAAAGACCACTCAAGCCAATTTTTTTTTTAAGATAATATTTATTAAGGTTTTAAAGGTTACAGAAAGAAAAAGTGAAAAAACACCATATTAAACAAAAATAATACAACACATCACAATAAAGAAAAAGAAAAAACGAGAAAAAGGAAAAAAACCAGAAAAATAAAATCCATTAAAAAGAAAAAAAAAACACAGCGAATCTTCCCATAGCTTATCTTTCATTAGCTTATTTCCTTGACCTCCTCACACCTCCCTTTTTTGTATTCTAGTTCAATTATCTGTATCAGCAAATCCTTTCCATCTTTTCAAATTTTTGTCCTGTAATTTATCTTAATATAATGTAGCTTTACTTTCCCTCCTTTCACCAATTAACAGTCAGTTTTTTCCTAATCCCTTATAACATTTCTGCTAAAACCACATAACATCATTCCAACATCCTTCTAGCATTCATTAATTTTACAATGTTTCTGTAAATAGTCTTTAAACACTCAAGCCAATTTTGTCCATTTAGTCTCTCAAAGGACTGAGCCATCTTTCCCCCCTCCCTTTCGTGGCTAGAGTACTCACTCATTCTTGCCAACCGGGTGTCCAGAAAGACATCGGCTCCATTCTTCTCCAGCGACCTCATAACTGCCTTTGTAGTCCTGGCAGGAGATCTAGCTGGCACAGCGTCTCCTTGCACTCCCTTCTCATCACGTAGCAACCAAACGACCACTGACCCATAACCTTTTGGACTTCTGCCTGTCCAGTGCACTTCCCCTGTGCACAAAACACTGCTCAGTGCAATCTTCTGGGGAAAACTTCACCTAAGGCAGGAAATAGCAGAGCTGCAGCGACGTTGCTTCCCTGAAGAAAAACAGGGAGTAAAACAGTCCAGAGACACGGTTCCTCTAAACTAAGAAGCTTTTATTTACATGCCAAGCAGTAAATCAGTCCACCAGAAAATTCAGACATCTTCTCTGGCTCAAAGCACAACTCCGACTGAAATCGAAACCAACTTTCACAGAACAAAGAACAAAGAACAAAGAACTGTGACGTAACATCCTGGCTGACTTCCCGTAGAAGCCCTTCCCTCAGACTCGAAGCACAGAAGGTTAACCCTTTAACCCCCACACTCTACACCCCCTCTTGCTTCACGTCTGAGGGGAAACACAGACTCATGGTCATCCCAAACCCAGACCCTCGCAGAACTCTCCATGCCTATGGAAGGTGAGTGGTTTCGTGAACCCATCAGCGAGGTTCTTGGCGGAGGGACAGTACTTCAGCGCAACTAACCTCCCCTGAACACTCTGACACACATTCTGAAAGCGAATGTCTAGGTGTTTGGTCCTAGCCTTGAATTGCCCCATCTCGGCCAATTTGAGACACTGTTGATTGTCTTCGTGGACAACTATGGGCAAACAATTCTCTCCACAGAGTTCCTGGACCAAACAGGTATAGAACTCTAACTCTCTGCACACTTCAGAAAGAGCACTGATCTCAGCTTCAGTGGATGAGAGCACAATGAGGCTCTGCTTCCTGGACCTCCACCCAACTACTGAGTTCCCAAACTTCACCACTAGGCCAGACACGGACTTGCGATCCTGAAGATTAGCCCAGTCTGAGTCCACCCAACAGGTCAGCTTGACCTCACCCTGCGCTGACAGCTTAAGACAAAAGTCTTTGGTTTTCTGTAGATACCGCAGAACTCTCTTGATGCCATTCCAGGCCTGCACACTAGGATTTGAAGCCTCCCTGCTGAGCAGATTGATAGCAAATGCTATGTCTGGTCTGCTCCACTGGGACAAATACAGCAAACTTCCTAGAGCTGACTGAAAGACTTCAGCATTTTTGAACACAGTGTGTTCTACTTGCTGACTCTCCATAGGGCTTCTGACACCTGCACAATCGCTCATCCTGAACTTTTGAAGCAGTTGCTCAATTTTGCCTCTCTGGCTGAGCAAGAAACTTCCATCTTGTGTCCCAAAAACATCCACGCCCAGATAAGTCTTAACAGCTCCAAGCTGCTTGAGCTTGAACCGTTTACCAAGCTCCCTAGCAAACTTCTCTACCTGTTTACCTGTCGCAGCGAAATATAACAGGTCATCAACGTAGACCTGCACAATTTCCTGTGTCGCACCTGATCCTTTCAGGTAAAGACAACTATCAGCAACGCTTCTTCTAAAACCTAGCTCTTCCAAAGCTTCATTCAGGCACATATTCCAGTTTCTGGCAGATTGACGTAACCCATAGATGGATTTGTGCAATTGCCACACAATGCCTTGCCTCATGATCTCAAACCCTGGAGGAGGAAGCATGTACAGCTCCTCCTGGAGATCTGAGTTCAGGTAGGCAACATCCACATCAAAGTGGTTTACCTTCCAACCTCTCTGTGCAGCAACAGCTAGAAGCATCCGTAGCGTTTCACTCCTAAAGGTAGGCGAATACACTTCCGTGAAGTGAATCCCTTTCCTCTGGGTGAACCCACGGGCAACTAATCTAGCTTTATATTGTGGTTCTCCAGCTTCTGTGGGTTTAAGGCGGTAAACCCATCTGCAACTCACAGCTTGTTTGCCCGGTGGCAACTCTGTGAGTGAGAACACACCTAGATCTTCCATGGATCTCATCTCCTTCTGCATCGCCTCATGCCATTTGCTTGCTTCTTCCTGAGGCAAATTCTGAACATCCTCGAAGGATTCAGGTTCACACCAACCCACACACCAGTAGCTTCAAACCTATCAGGTGGCTTCCCTTTGGTTGACCTTGCTGACCTTCTCAGCGTGAACCCAGGTGTTCCTTCTGACCCACTAGGTCCAGCTAAATCATCTTCAGTGTCAGTGACTTCCCCCTCTGACCTGCTGCGCCTTTTGGGCCTCACAGCCGGTCCAGCAGGTGAGGAAGGCTCACTCTTTGGCTCAGACCTAACAGCTGTTGGAGGAGGTGTTCTAGGTTCCCCCTCTGAGGGATCCTGAGCTGTCCCTGCCTTGCACTCTGTCCCTGTGGCGGACCCTGTTGCTCTGGACCTTGGTCCCCAGCAACAAGTTCCTCTTCCTCCTCACCGTCTGAGTCATAGAACTGCTGCGAAAGCACGTCTGGATTAGCATGCAGACGTGACCAACCAGCCTGTTCACAGAACTCAGCACTATTGCTGATCACCAGTCTGGACTGGTTCCCACTTGGGTACGCGAACCTCCAAGCCTTTGAGCCAGGCTCATACCCCACAAAGATCATTTTCTTGGATCTTGGCTCACCCTTCCTGCGTAGAGCCTTTGGTATAAGAACCCAGGCCTCACAACCAAACACATGAAGGTAATGCACCTTGGATTTCTTACCATGCAGCAGAAAATAGGGTGTGTTTCCTACACTTGAATTGTACGCTCTGTTCTGTGTGAACACAATAAACTTCCAGGCTTCCGCCCAATAGTGCTGGGGTAGCCCTGCATCATACAAGATGGCCGACACTCCCTCCTGAATAGTCCTGTTTTTTCTTTCTGCAATTCCATTCTGCTGTGGACTATAAGGAGCTGTCAAACGGTGGCTTATCCCCTTCTCTCTGAAGAAATTCTGCAAAGCAGAACCAGTAAACTCCGCCCCACGGTCACTCTGAAAGTTTCTCACCTTGGTGGAGAAGGTCACCTCAACTGCAGTGATCCAATCCTTGATCAACCCAGCAGCCTCCCCCTTGGTTCGCAAACAAAAAGCCCAAACAGATCTAGAAAAATCATCAATGAGGAGAAGCGCATATTTCGAACCTCCCAACGACTCAACTGACATTCGGCCACACAAATCTGCATGCACTAACTCAAAAGGTTGAGTGGACTTCCTCTCTGACTTGGGATAAAAGCATGTGACAACTTTTGATTGTTTACAAGCTCGACAATCCAAGAATTTGTCACAAGCCTTAAATTTGCACCCTTCTGTCATACCCCCAACCCAAATGAGCAAATCGTCTGTGCCAGAGATGGGCACAACCACTATGGGGTGCTACATTCACACATTGCACCCTTGCATCTTCAGTGGCATCCTCAGTAGCAACTGGCATCTCTACAATAAACAAATTGTTTCTGGATTCCACTGTGTACAGCTCTTCACCGTTCCTGTAAAAAACACATTTGTTACCTGCAAAAGACACACAGAAATTGGCAGCAATTAGATCAGACACACTTAGAGACAATTAGCTAACTCCGGTACAACATAAGCTTGCACTTCATGTTTAAGAAAGGAACAATAAAGCGTCCCAGACTGGGTGAGCTGTCTTCTAGTTCCATCAGTGAACATAACATATCGAGCAGTTTTCACTTTCCTGCAGTTCCTCAAAAAGTCAGAAGAGGGAACCAAAGTGTTGATCGCTCCACTGTCAATCACAACAGTGAGTGTGGCTGGTTGTTGACATTCCTGAAGAACTGCCATGGCAACGCTCTTCCCCCGACTGTCCCCCTGGCTGGGGCCTTTGTAGATGTCCGGCACAGTTGCCACAGCAACACTCCCCCCCCCGGTTGGGGGACTTGCCAACGGCCTTCACAGCTACCGTAGTTGCAGCTCTCCCAGTTGTCATGGTGACAGGACCTCTGCTGGTGTTCTCACACTGCTCAACCTGATAACCACCCGTTATCAGCATCTTTCCCAGCTGTGCGACCTTGGGAACTCTAGCAGCACAAAGCTTCCCACAGCCAGACTTGGAGACTTTTGGAGAAAAAGGCTTCTCAGAGTTTTCACTGCTGACTGCCCCCCCCCCCCGCTGGGAGCAGAACTTCTGCCTGCCCCCCCCCCCTCTGCTGGGCGCAGGGCTTCCAGAAAAACAACCTGAGGAACAGCTTGCCACTGCTGTCCTCTTAGCTCTCAACCCCTCTCCTTTCTCGTCACACAGCTGTATCGAAGCATCCAAACAGCTTTCAGGCACAGAAACAGCACCAGCTGCAGCAACAGTCCCTTCACGCCCCTCTGGGGGCACAAGGCTCCTCTCAGGCTCCGATGAGCTCACAGGGCTCTGGCCAGCGCCATCTTGGCTCACATGGCTCACTGGACTCACTGCCCTCTCAGAGCACAACTTTGCCCCTTCTGGTGTCACATCAGCCATCTCTCGGCCCTTGCCTCCCACTCCTGCCTCACAAGCTTTCCGGAGGGATTCCCAAGCGGCCCTTGGCTCTTTGACACACTCCAGTACTGGCAAAAGACAAGCCTCAATGCTTTCTTCAAGAATGCTCATCACACGCTGCTCCATCTCATTTTGGACTGCAGCCATCTTTGCCTTAGCTTTCCCAGCTTCAGGCTGTGGGGGTAGCACAAACTGCCATGGCTGTTCCCCCATTAACAGGTATTCTATCTGAAAAGACCACTCAAGCCAATTTTTTTTTTAAGATAATATTTATTAAGGTTTTAAAGGTTACAGAAAGAAAAAGTGAAAAAACACCATATTAAACAAAAATAATACAACACATCACAATAAAGAAAAAGAAAAAACGAGAAAAAGGAAAAAAACCAGAAAAATAAAATCCATTAAAAAGAAAAAAAAAACACAGCGAATCTTCCCATAGCTTATCTTTCATTAGCTTATTTCCTTGACCTCCTCACACCTCCCTTTTTTGTATTCTAGTTCAATTATCTGTATCAGCAAATCCTTTCCATCTTTTCAAATTTTTGTCCTGTAATTTATCTTAATATAATGTAGCTTTACTTTCCCTCCTTTCACCAATTAACAGTCAGTTTTTTCCTAATCCCTTATAACATTTCTGCTAAAACCACATAACATCATTCCAACATCCTTCTAGCATTCATTAATTTTACAATGTTTCTGTAAATAGTCTTTAAACACTCAAGCCAATTTTGTCCATTTAGTCTCTCAAAGGACTGAGCCATCTTTCCCCCCTCCCTTTCGTGGCTAGAGTACTCACTCATTCTTGCCAACCGGGTGTCCAGAAAGACATCGGCTCCATTCTTCTCCAGCGACCTCATAACTGCCTTTGTAGTCCTGGCAGGAGATCTAGCTGGCACAGCGTCTCCTTGCACTCCCTTCTCATCACGTAGCAACCAAACGACCACTGACCCATAACCTTTTGGACTTCTGCCTGTCCAGTGCACTTCCCCTGTGCACAAAACACTGCTCAGTGCAATCTTCTGGGGAAAACTTCACCTAAGGCAGGAAATAGCAGAGCTGCAGCGACGTTGCTTCCCTGAAGAAAAACAGGGAGTAAAACAGTCCAGAGACACGGTTCCTCTAAACTAAGAAGCTTTTATTTACATGCCAAGCAGTAAATCAGTCCACCAGAAAATTCAGACATCTTCTCTGGCTCAAAGCACAACTCCGACTGAAATCGAAACCAACTTTCACAGAACAAAGAACAAAGAACAAAGAACTGTGACGTAACATCCTGGCTGACTTCCCGTAGAAGCCCTTCCCTCAGACTCGAAGCACAGAAGGTTAACCCTTTAACCCCCACACTCTACACCCCCTCTTGCTTCACGTCTGAGGGGAAACACAGACTCATGGTCATCCCAAACCCAGACCCTCGCAGAACTCTCCATGCCTATGGAAGGTGAGTGGTTTCGTGAACCCATCAGCGAGGTTCTTGGCGGAGGGACAGTACTTCAGCGCAACTAACCTCCCCTGAACACTCTGACACACATTCTGAAAGCGAATGTCTAGGTGTTTGGTCCTAGCCTTGAATTGCCCCATCTCGGCCAATTTGAGACACTGTTGATTGTCTTCGTGGACAACTATGGGCAAACAATTCTCTCCACAGAGTTCCTGGACCAAACAGGTATAGAACTCTAACTCTCTGCACACTTCAGAAAGAGCACTGATCTCAGCTTCAGTGGATGAGAGCACAATGAGGCTCTGCTTCCTGGACCTCCACCCAACTACTGAGTTCCCAAACTTCACCACTAGGCCAGACACGGACTTGCGATCCTGAAGATTAGCCCAGTCTGAGTCCACCCAACAGGTCAGCTTGACCTCACCCTGCGCTGACAGCTTAAGACAAAAGTCTTTGGTTTTCTGTAGATACCGCAGAACTCTCTTGATGCCATTCCAGGCCTGCACACTAGGATTTGAAGCCTCCCTGCTGAGCAGATTGATAGCAAATGCTATGTCTGGTCTGCTCCACTGGGACAAATACAGCAAACTTCCTAGAGCTGACTGAAAGACTTCAGCATTTTTGAACACAGTGTGTTCTACTTGCTGACTCTCCATAGGGCTTCTGACACCTGCACAATCGCTCATCCTGAACTTTTGAAGCAGTTGCTCAATTTTGCCTCTCTGGCTGAGCAAGAAACTTCCATCTTGTGTCCCAAAAACATCCACGCCCAGATAAGTCTTAACAGCTCCAAGCTGCTTGAGCTTGAACCGTTTACCAAGCTCCCTAGCAAACTTCTCTACCTGTTTACCTGTCGCAGCGAAATATAACAGGTCATCAACGTAGACCTGCACAATTTCCTGTGTCGCACCTGATCCTTTCAGGTAAAGACAACTATCAGCAACGCTTCTTCTAAAACCTAGCTCTTCCAAAGCTTCATTCAGGCACATATTCCAGTTTCTGGCAGATTGACGTAACCCATAGATGGATTTGTGCAATTGCCACACAATGCCTTGCCTCATGATCTCAAACCCTGGAGGAGGAAGCATGTACAGCTCCTCCTGGAGATCTGAGTTCAGGTAGGCAACATCCACATCAAAGTGGTTTACCTTCCAACCTCTCTGTGCAGCAACAGCTAGAAGCATCCGTAGCGTTTCACTCCTAAAGGTAGGCGAATACACTTCCGTGAAGTGAATCCCTTTCCTCTGGGTGAACCCACGGGCAACTAATCTAGCTTTATATTGTGGTTCTCCAGCTTCTGTGGGTTTAAGGCGGTAAACCCATCTGCAACTCACAGCTTGTTTGCCCGGTGGCAACTCTGTGAGTGAGAACACACCTAGATCTTCCATGGATCTCATCTCCTTCTGCATCGCCTCATGCCATTTGCTTGCTTCTTCCTGAGGCAAATTCTGAACATCCTCGAAGGATTCAGGTTCACACCAACCCACACACCAGTAGCTTCAAACCTATCAGGTGGCTTCCCTTTGGTTGACCTTGCTGACCTTCTCAGCGTGAACCCAGGTGTTCCTTCTGACCCACTAGGTCCAGCTAAATCATCTTCAGTGTCAGTGACTTCCCCCTCTGACCTGCTGCGCCTTTTGGGCCTCACAGCCGGTCCAGCAGGTGAGGAAGGCTCACTCTTTGGCTCAGACCTAACAGCTGTTGGAGGAGGTGTTCTAGGTTCCCCCTCTGAGGGATCCTGAGCTGTCCCTGCCTTGCACTCTGTCCCTGTGGCGGACCCTGTTGCTCTGGACCTTGGTCCCCAGCAACAAGTTCCTCTTCCTCCTCACCGTCTGAGTCATAGAACTGCTGCGAAAGCACGTCTGGATTAGCATGCAGACGTGACCAACCAGCCTGTTCACAGAACTCAGCACTATTGCTGATCACCAGTCTGGACTGGTTCCCACTTGGGTACGCGAACCTCCAAGCCTTTGAGCCAGGCTCATACCCCACAAAGATCATTTTCTTGGATCTTGGCTCACCCTTCCTGCGTAGAGCCTTTGGTATAAGAACCCAGGCCTCACAACCAAACACATGAAGGTAATGCACCTTGGATTTCTTACCATGCAGCAGAAAATAGGGTGTGTTTCCTACACTTGAATTGTACGCTCTGTTCTGTGTGAACACAATAAACTTCCAGGCTTCCGCCCAATAGTGCTGGGGTAGCCCTGCATCATACAAGATGGCCGACACTCCCTCCTGAATAGTCCTGTTTTTTCTTTCTGCAATTCCATTCTGCTGTGGACTATAAGGAGCTGTCAAACGGTGGCTTATCCCCTTCTCTCTGAAGAAATTCTGCAAAGCAGAACCAGTAAACTCCGCCCCACGGTCACTCTGAAAGTTTCTCACCTTGGTGGAGAAGGTCACCTCAACTGCAGTGATCCAATCCTTGATCAACCCAGCAGCCTCCCCCTTGGTTCGCAAACAAAAAGCCCAAACAGATCTAGAAAAATCATCAATGAGGAGAAGCGCATATTTCGAACCTCCCAACGACTCAACTGACATTCGGCCACACAAATCTGCATGCACTAACTCAAAAGGTTGAGTGGACTTCCTCTCTGACTTGGGATAAAAGCATGTGACAACTTTTGATTGTTTACAAGCTCGACAATCCAAGAATTTGTCACAAGCCTTAAATTTGCACCCTTCTGTCATACCCCCAACCCAAATGAGCAAATCGTCTGTGCCAGAGATGGGCACAACCACTATGGGGTGCTACATTCACACATTGCACCCTTGCATCTTCAGTGGCATCCTCAGTAGCAACTGGCATCTCTACAATAAACAAATTGTTTCTGGATTCCACTGTGTACAGCTCTTCACCGTTCCTGTAAAAAACACATTTGTTACCTGCAAAAGACACACAGAAATTGGCAGCAATTAGATCAGACACACTTAGAGACAATTAGCTAACTCCGGTACAACATAAGCTTGCACTTCATGTTTAAGAAAGGAACAATAAAGCGTCCCAGACTGGGTGAGCTGTCTTCTAGTTCCATCAGTGAACATAACATATCGAGCAGTTTTCACTTTCCTGCAGTTCCTCAAAAAGTCAGAAGAGGGAACCAAAGTGTTGATCGCTCCACTGTCAATCACAACAGTGAGTGTGGCTGGTTGTTGACATTCCTGAAGAACTGCCATGGCAACGCTCTTCCCCCGACTGTCCCCCTGGCTGGGGCCTTTGTAGATGTCCGGCACAGTTGCCACAGCAACACTCCCCCCCCCGGTTGGGGGACTTGCCAACGGCCTTCACAGCTACCGTAGTTGCAGCTCTCCCAGTTGTCATGGTGACAGGACCTCTGCTGGTGTTCTCACACTGCTCAACCTGATAACCACCCGTTATCAGCATCTTTCCCAGCTGTGCGACCTTGGGAACTCTAGCAGCACAAAGCTTCCCACAGCCAGACTTGGAGACTTTTGGAGAAAAAGGCTTCTCAGAGTTTTCACTGCTGACTGCCCCCCCCCCCCGCTGGGAGCAGAACTTCTGCCTGCCCCCCCCCCCTCTGCTGGGCGCAGGGCTTCCAGAAAAACAACCTGAGGAACAGCTTGCCACTGCTGTCCTCTTAGCTCTCAACCCCTCTCCTTTCTCGTCACACAGCTGTATCGAAGCATCCAAACAGCTTTCAGGCACAGAAACAGCACCAGCTGCAGCAACAGTCCCTTCACCCCCCTCTGGGGGCACAAGGCTCCTCTCAGGCTCCGATGAGCTCACAGGGCTCTGGCCAGCGCCATCTTGGCTCACATGGCTCACTGGACTCACTGCCCTCTCAGAGCACAACTTTGCCCCTTCTGGTGTCACATCAGCCATCTCTCGGCCCTTGCCTCCCACTCCTGCCTCACAAGCTTTCCGGAGGGATTCCCAAGCGGCCCTTGGCTCTTTGACACACTCCAGTACTGGCAAAAGACAAGCCTCAATGCTTTCTTCAAGAATGCTCATCACACGCTGCTCCATCTCATTTTGGACTGCAGCCATCTTTGCCTTAGCTTTCCCAGCTTCAGGCTGTGGGGGTAGCACAAACTGCCATGGCTGTTCCCCCATTAACAGGTATTCTATCTGAAAAGACCACTCAAGCCAATTTTTTTTTAAGATAATATTTATTAAGGTTTTAAAGGTTACAGAAAGAAAAAGTGAAAAAACACCATATTAAACAAAAATAATACAACACATCACAATAAAGAAAAAGAAAAAACGAGAAAAAGGAAAAAAACCAGAAAAATAAAATCCATTAAAAAGAAAAAAAAAAAACACAGCGAATCTTCCCATAGCTTATCTTTCATTAGCTTATTTCCTTGACCTCCTCACACCTCCCTTTTTTGTATTCTAGTTCAATTATCTGTATCAGCAAATCCTTTCCATCTTTTCAAATTTTTGTCCTGTAATTTATCTTAATATAATGTAGCTTTACTTTCCCTCCTTTCACCAATTAACAGTCAGTTTTTTCCTAATCCCTTATAACATTTCTGCTAAAACCACATAACATCATTCCAACATCCTTCTAGCATTCATTAATTTTACAATGTTTCTGTAAATAGTCTTTAAACACTCAAGCCAATTTTGTCCATTTAGTCTCTCAAAAGACTGAGCCATCTTTCCCCCCTCCCTTTCGTGGCTAGAGTACTCACTCATTCTTGCCAACCGGGTGTCCGGAAAGACATCGGCTCCATTCTTCTCCAGCGACCTCATAACTGCCTTTGTAGTCCTGGCAGGAGATCTAGCTGGCACAGCGTCTCCTTGCACTCCCTTCTCATCACGTAGCAACCAAACGACCACTGACCCATAACCTCTTGGACTTCTGCCTGTCCAGTGCACTTCCCCTGTGCACAAAACACTGCTCAGTGCAATCTTCTGGGGAAAACTTCACCTAAGGCAGGAAATAGCAGAGCTGCAGCGACGTTGCTTCCCTGAAGAAAAACAGGGAGTAAAACAGTCCAGAGACACGGTTCCTCTAAACTAAGAAGCTTTTATTTACATGCCAAGCAGTAAATCAGTCCACCAGAAAATTCAGACATCTTCTCTGGCTCAAAGCACAACTCCGACTGAAATCGAAACCAACTTTCACAGAACAAAGAACTGTGACGTAACATCCTGGCTGACTTCCCGTAGAAGCCCTTCCCTCAGACTCGAAGCACAGAAGGTTAACCCTTTAACCACCACACTCTACATGATATATGGCTGACTGATATTGCAGAGGGCTTGAGGCATTGGCTACAGATGTGAGGGTATTTGGTGGCGAGCCTTTGGGCTCTTGTGGCGGTTAGGCATTGTTTGACCTTGTGTGGGGGAGGGGAGGTGTGGCCATCACCTGCCCCTCCATGCTTAAGGGTATTCCGTTAAAGGAATCCGGGGGTGTTGATCTAGTCTGAAGCCCGGCTGAGGGCTAGGGCCTTGACACGACCCCGATGGGAACACCAGGGGGAGCTTGAGTTGGTTTGCATCGACAGGGCTCCCCCTACCGGTGGCTTACCCTTACTGGACTTCCTGCACAATGGGCAGGAGTCAGATATAGTCAGGTCCAATCAATGCCTAAGCCAATACCGCTCACATTCTGTAATTCAATAAAGTAGTGGCCAAAATTTGCCCAATAACATAAACCTAATATCTGTGTCCTTGTGTGAGTTAGTTCCAACGAGGGGGTGGCTGCGGGGTCTTGACACGCAAACGCCGTTTACCTTCCCACCAGAGCGGTACCTATTTATCTACTTGCACTTTGACATGCTTTCGAACTGCTAGCTGGCAGGAGCAGGGACCAAGCAACGGGAGCTCACCCCGTCGCGGGGATACAAACTGCCGACCTTCTGATCGGCAAGTCCTAGGCTCTGTGGTTTAACCCACAGTGCCACCCGCATTCCTTGCAAGGCTCTAGGTCTTAGTTAATCCCACCCCTAAAAGCTGAGCTGTTTCAAAGTTATCTCTAGAGAATATATCTTCTATTTTCTCTCACTTCTCCACTCATCCTGTAAATAGTTGCTGCATAAATAAAGCTTTTTGAACGCAAAAAACTCAAGAAATTGTAAGCAATTATTACTTTTTTAAAAATTATTTTTATTCAATTTCCAATATAAAATTTTAAACATACATTTTCAATATTGTCACAGATACATATTTTTGACTTCCTTCAGCTCATCCGCGAATCTTCCGTTTTCTAATCTTCTATCCGCAATTCTAAATTTAACATTGCCTTTTATTTTAAATAAACCTAATCCCTTGTTCCCTTTTTTACAACGTTTCCAATACTTATTTCTTCACAAAGCTTCCTGTAAACCCACAAATGTTATTTGTACATCACATATGCTTTTCATATAGTCTACAAATTTACTCCAGTCCTTGGTAAACTTGTGATCTCGTCGGTTTCGAACCTTTCCTGTTAATTTGTCTAATTCTGCATAGTCCATCAGTTTCATTCTCCATTCTTCTGTCGATGGTAATTCTTCCTGCTTCCATTTTTGGGCCAGTAGTATCCTTGCCACTGTTACTGCATATAAAAATAATTTATGATCCTTCCTATTTATTTCATTTCCAACCATTCCTAACAAAAAAGCTTCTGGTTTATAAACAAATGTATATTTCAACATTTTTTCCAGTTCATTATATATCCCTTCCCAGAAGGCTCTCACCTTTTTACATTCCCACCACATATGATAAAATGTTCCCTCTTTTTCTTTACATTTCCAACATTTATTACATACTTTATACATTTTTGCTAATTTTACTGGAGTAATATACCATCTATAGACCATCTTCATCATATTCTCTTTTAATGCAGTACAAGCTGTAAATTTTATCCTTTCATTCCACAATTTATTCCACTCATCTAATTGTATATTATACCCAAAATCTCTGGCCCAATGAATCATAACTGATTTTACCTCTTCATCTTTCATATACCATTCTAGCAACATTTTATACATTTTAGACAAATTTTAAAAATCATTACTCAATATCTCACTTTGAAACTTTGATTCTTTTTCCGAAAAACCTCTCTCCTTTATTTCCGTTTTAAAAATTTCATTAATCTGATAGTAATGCAACCAATCATTTACATGTTCTTTAACTTCCTCATATGGCTTTAGCTTCCATTTTCCTTCTTCTTTAATAATCATGTCCCCATATGTTATCCACCCCCCCCTCATATTGATTTTTTTCACACTCATCACTTCTAATGGAGATAACCAATGCGGTATTTTTGATTCTAATAGGTTTTTATACCTATCCCAGACTTCCAAAAGAGATCTTCGAATGATGTGGTTTTCGAAACCTTTATGTACTTTTTTCTTATCATACCATAAATAAGCGTGCCAGCCGAATCTATTAACAAATCCTTCCAAGTCCAACAATTCCTTATTCTCTAATTTCACCCACTCCTTCAACCAACAGAGGCAAGATGCTTCATAGTATAATTTCAGGTCCGGCAGGGCGAAGCCTCCTCTTTCTTTCGCATCTGTTAACAATTTAAATTGTATTCTTGGCTTCTTACCCTGCCATATATACCTTGAAATTGTTTTTTGCCATTCCTTAAATATCATTGCCCCTTTGATTACCGGGATTGTCTGAAATAAAAAATAACATTTTCGGCAAAACTCTCATCTTTATCGTCGAAATTCTTCCCCAAAAAGATAGTTTCATCCTCCCCCACACCTCTAGATCTCTTTTAATTCCATTCCACATTGGTATATAATTATTTTGAAATAAATCAATACTTTTGGGGGTCACCCAAATTCCCAAATATTTAACTCTTTTCACCACCTCTATCTCTGTCTGTTGTTGCATTCTATTTATCATATCTTGATCCATATTTTTAGCAATCATTTTTGTTTTCTTCCTATTCAAAATAAATCCTGCCATTTGTCCAAATTGTTCTATTTCTTCCAGTACCTCCTTAACACTTTTTACCGGTTCTTCTACTGTTAATACCAGATCATCGGCAAAGGCTTTAACCTTATATTCATTTTGACCAACTGTTACCCCCTTGATTAACTCATTTTTCCTTACTGAACTCAAAAATATTTCCAGTACCATGATGAAAAGTAACGGTGAAAGTGGACATCTTTGTCTTGTGCCTTTTGTTATTTTAATATTTTCTGTTAACACATTATTTACTATCAATTTTGCTGTTTGTTCTGTATAAATTGCTTTAATTCCATTGAAAAACCCTTGACCCACCTCCATCTTTTCTAAATTCTTTAACATAAATTCCCAAGATATAGTGTCAAAGGCCTTTTCTGCGTCCACAAATATTAGCATAGCTTGTTTATCGTTCCTGGCATTCAGATATTCCAAAATATCAATTATATTTCTTATATTATCCTTCATCTGTCTGCCAGGAAGAAAACCTGCTTGATCCTTATGAATAAATTCTTGCAATAACTTCTTCAATCTTTTTGCTAAAATGCTTGCAAATATTTTGTAATCATTATTTAATAAGGAAATTGGCCTATAATTTTTAACTTGTGTCAAATCTGAATCTTGTTTAGGAATAAATGTAATAAAAGCTTCTTTCCAGGTGTCGGGAATTTCTCTTTCTTTCAAGATGTTATTCATCACTTCTCTTAATGGCCCAAGGAGGATGTGTCTCATCTCCTTGTAATATCTTGCCATCAGTCCATCTGGTCCTGGTGTTTTCCCTATTTTCAACTCCTTTATTGCGTCGTTAATCTCCTCGATGTCAATTGGGTTATTCAGTTTGTCTTTTCTATCAGTCGGGATCTTCTGCACCTCTTTTTTCTTTAAAAACTCTTCAATTTTTTTAATATTACTCTTCTCCTTTGTTATATATAATTTTCTATAAAAGTCCACAAATCCTCTTCTGATATTTTTCGGATTGTCTATTTCCTTTCCCTCTATGATAATTCTGTTAACTGTTTTCTGTTCTTTCCTTTTCTTAATCTGCCAAGCCAGCCATTGCCCTGATTTGTTTGCAAATTCAAAGTTTTTTTGTTTCATTCTCTTTAAATTCCATTCTACTTCTTTATTAATTATCATCGCAAATTGTGATTGTAAAATCTTTATATCTTGTTTTATTTTCGAACTATTTGGCCTATTAATTATTTTTTTCTCATTTTCCATTATCTGTTTTAAGATCTAATTCTTCCCTTTCTCTCTGGACTTATTCATAATCGAATTCTGTTGAATGAAGAAACCCCTCATCACGGCTTTACTGGCATCCCATACCATACTCATTTTTGTACCTTTGTTGCAATTATTTACGAAATAATCTGATAATTTTTTTTGGGCTTTCTCCACAATTTTTTGATCATCAAGAATGTATTAATTTAATCTCCACCTAAAGGACTTTCCCTCATATCCTTTCATTACAAACTTTATTGCATTGTGATCTGAAAGTACCATTGGTTGTATTTCAATCTCCATAGTTCTTGACGTTAGTTCCTTAGCTATCCACACCTGATCGATTCATGACATTGATTGATTTGGTTCTGATTGAAATGTGAATTGTTTTTCTAACGGGTGTCTTAGTCTCCAAATGTCTACTAAGTTACAATTATCCGTCAAAGAGAAAAATGTTTTTGGTAATTTCCCTTCCTTGGTCATCCCTTTTGCTCTCATCCTATCCATTTCCATTGAAACCACTCCATTCATGTCACCCATTATTATAATCTTTTGGTCCATATAAAGGTAAAGGTACCCCTGCCCGTACGGGCCAGTCGTGACCGACTCTAGGGTTGTGCGCTCATCTCACTTAAGAGGCCGGGAGCCGGCGCCGTCCGAAGACACTTCCAGGTCACGTGGCCAGCGTGACAAAGCTGCACTGGTGAGCCAGCACCCGTGCCGCACACGGAAACGCCGTTTACCTTCCCGCTATAAAGCGGTACCTATTTATCTACTTGCACTTAGGGGTGCTTTCGAACTGCTAGGTGGGCAGGAGCTGGGACCGATCGACGGGAGCTCACCCCGCTGCGGGGATTCGAACCGCCGACCTTACAATCAACAAGTCCTAGGCACTGAGGTTTTACCCACAGCGCCACCCGCGTCCCTTGGTCCATATACTCAAACAATTTTTCTTCCAAATTCTTATAAAAATCAGTATTGCTTCCATTTGGTGCACAGATCCCAACTATCATTAATTTTTCTCCCTGCCATATGATCTGAACTGCTATAATTCTTCCTTCTTCATCTTTAAATATTTGCTGAGCTTCAATTTTATTTTTTTACGTACATTACTACCCCTCTCTTCTTACTTTTGTCTGATGAAATAAATTCATTTCCTAGTCTTTTATTGATTAAAATTTTTCTATGTTTCCTTGCCACATGTGTTTCTTGTAAACAAATAATATCCAAATTTTTCTTTTTTAAATATTGTCCAATTTTATTGCGTTTATTTTTCTCGTTCATCCCATGAACATTCCATGTCCATAATTTCAACTCCATTTTGACCTCTTTTAAAAAATTTTTTATTATTAAAGTCTATAACCTTTCTTCTTCTTCTTCTTCTTCTTCTTCTTCTTCTTCTTCTTCTTCTTCTTCGTCTTCTTCGTCTTCTTCGTCTTCTTCTTCACATTTTCCAGCCTCCCCTTCTTCTCCTTCTGGTTCCCCTATTCCAGCGGCTGCTCCAGCCCCTACCCCCGCTTCTGCTCCCCTCATCTCCACCTCCACTCTCTCCAACTCCTTGTATCTTCTCATAAATTTCAGAGTTTCCTCCAGACTTGTATGTTTGTGTTTCTTTCCTTTATAAAAAAAGGAAATCCCCTCCGGGAATTCCCATTTAAATTCAATCTGATTCTTCCTCAATATTTGCACCATTTGTTTATAAGGATCTCTTCGTTTCAACAAGCGAATCGGGATGTCTTTAAAAATAATTATATAATTTCCACCAATGCTCAGTCTCTTTTCTCTGTTCTTCTGCAAAATCATATTTCTCATTTCTCTGTCTTTAAAAATTATTAAACAATCTCCTGGAAATTTCTTTGCTTTGGTGGTTCTAGTCTTTATTCGAAATGCATTTTGTACCATTTTTGCTACTTCTTCTGTTGGAACCTCTAACCATTGTGCAATCTCAAAAATCAGTTTCTCCCTAATATTTTCCCCTTGAACCTCGGGCACTGCCCTCAATCTCAGATTAACTTCTCTTTGCCTTAATTCATTCATGGCAAGTGCATCCAAGACCTCTTCCTGTGTTTTATTAATTTCTGACACCCCCACTATAATTTTTTCTTCCTCTTTTTTCACCTCCCTCACTTCTAATTTAGTTCTTTTCATTCCTTCTTCCAAACTTTGTGTCCTTTTCAAAACCTCTTTAATTTGTCCCTTTAGTTCATTAACAGTCATATCCATTTTTTTATCCATCTGTTCTAATTTTGCCTCAATATTTTTCTCACTTTGTTTTATATCCTTTTTAAGTTCAGCCAGCATTTTCACTATATCTCCTTTCAGTTCTGTCTCCTGCTTTGAACCCCTTCTGTCCCCTGGTGTCGCATCCTCACTTGCCTTTTTGTGTGTATGAGACATTTTTAATACCAATACCTATTCACTTATGTTCTGATATGTTCAACAAAAGTCCAATAAAATCAACTTTTAATAATTCTTCTGCCACTTGTTTGGCCACTTCCCAATCAGCACACATAAATTTAAACTCCAGACCAAGTTATTATTCCTTACTCATCACTTTGCCAAGGGGTTCCAAATTTACCCTATTTGTAAATTCTTCTTGCCACTTGGTTGGCTATTCCATCAAATGAATATACAAAATATAAAAGTTTCTGCCACTTGCTTGGCTACTCCTTTAAAATACGAGGCAAAACCAAATTCCGTCTTTTAAAGCCTTTTAAAAACACTTTTCTTTGTCCACCTTAATTCCACCAGCTCCAAAGAGATAGAGAAGTGAGGAAAGGAAAACAAAGGAACAAACACAGGTTTTTTTTCACTCCCTCCACCTCGCCAAAAGTCACAAGCTTCCAACTCAGACAACAAAGGGGAGGAAAAAAAGGAGGGGGCAGTTTCTATCGTTCCGTACCTTCAGCGATATTATTCTCAGTCTTTAAAGAAACAGTCTTCAATGAAGAATGCTGAAGCAAATGTTTCTTTCCTTCGCCTATATCTTGTGCCAGAAAGGTCTTTCAAATTTTAAAACGTTCAAAATAAATAAGCAAGTAGTCACTACGCAGTTTTTTTAAAATCGAAAGTAAAAAGTTCTGAAAGGTCCTTCCCCCCCGATCTCCTCAAGTTTACCAAAGCAACTCCAAATTTCTAAATAACACCACCTTCCAATTTACACCCTCTCAATTCTTCTTGTTAAGCATATGTTCAAATTTAATTTAAAACAAAATAAAAGCCGTTTGCAGAGACTCACGGAATCCTCTTTTATGCTCTGTGAATACTTCTTCCTTATATAACCGATTTCAGATGAAGCCGACCTCCTTTTTACTCTTCATCCATTCCGAATCTTTCCAGCTGCCAAATTCGATAGTTATTGCAATTTTAGATCCAGATTTCTTATTGTTTGAGAATCGACCACTTCTTCGTGCAAGCCTGGGGCTGCTCTTTTCAGAGAGTAGCAATGGCTTCCCATAGCGCCCGCTTCTCCACCTCGCCGTTCTCTTCACACTTTTCAGGGCTACCTGACAGCCGGGTGTTCAGCTAATGGCTTTGCTGGGATACTGAACCCCTGGATTATCCTCCAGGGCGTTCTGGGGGGCTGCGACGCCCTTGCAGCACCCCCTTTCCTCTCCCAAAGCTCGGATTCCTCCTTACGAGTAAAATCCCGCTTGTGCTCGCTCTGTGGTCGACCGGAAGCCATAAGCAATTATTCCAATCTACAGTGGTACCTCGGGTTACATACGCTTCAGGTTACAGACTCCGTTAACCCAGAAATAGTATCTCGGGTTAAGAACTTTGCTTCAGGGTGAGAACAGAAATTGTGCTCCGGCAGCACGGCAGCAGCGGGAGGCCCCATTAGCTAAAGTGGTGCTTCAGGTTAAGAACAGTTTCAGGTTAAGAACGGACCTCTGGAATGAATTAAGTACGTAACCAGAGGTACCACTGTAATTCACTGAAGTGGCAAGGTCTGGCATAGCTGTCAACCGTCCCTTATTTGGCAGGAAACTCCCTTATCCCAGCGCCATTTCCCGCTGCTGTCCCGGATTGATGATGTCCCTTAAATTTCCTGGTTTTCATACTCGCCTGGCTCGAGAGGGAAGCAGCGGCTCGGGGTCCTCCGCCTAGAGAGAGCGCGCACATGAGCTGCCGCGTCTCCGTCTCTCCCTTTTCCCCCTCAAGGGCACGTCATGAGGAGAAGGGTGGTGGCAGGCGAGCAGGCAGCCCCTCTCTTGCGAGACTTCCGCCGCACTGCCAGGGGAAGCCGGAGGCGGCAGCAGCGGCTGAGGAGGCGGCCTGAGGGAGGAGGAAGAGTAGGGGATGGGGAAGGACTCAGAAGGCCGGTGCTTCAGCGGCTGCGGTGGCGCCGCAACCGCCTCATGCCGGGCTCACGGGCGGCGTGGCGAGAGTCTCTCTCCCTCCCTCCCTCTCTCTTGGGCGGGGAAGGGCTGATGGAACTCGCGCCAGGACGACGGCAGCCCCAACGTGCTGCTTAGCATACCCTCCAACCAGTGCAGCATCTTAATGTAGCGATTTCCCCCTCTGCATCCCTTTCATAACTCTATTTTTATAAATCATTTGTCCATCCATAGTTCAAATTTTTACTACAAGTTTTCTGTCAATCCTACCAATGTAGGATTTACAATAGCTTTTCAAATAAATTATAAACTTTCCCCATTCTTTATTAAAGCGGTCCTCTTCCTGGTTTTTAATTCTGCCTGTGAGCTTTGCCATCTCGACGTTGTTCATCAGTTTTGTCTGCCACTCTTCTTTGGTCGGAGTTGTAGACCCTTAGGATCATCTAGTCCAACCCCCTGCAAAACACAGTCAGTCGCAGCAAAAGCAGCATGGCTCCATCAGTGCCGGATTTATGTATAAACTAAGCAAAATCCCTTATTTTGGCTGCTGATCCCTTATTTTCAAATCTGTAAGTTGACAGCTATGAGGTCTGGTAACACCTTTCCACATTTTGCTCCCCCCCCCCCAGCTCCTTGTCAAGCTCAAAAAACCCAGTATACCTCAGTTGGTAAAGGGCTTCCAGTGCCGTAGCAAGGACCAATTCAGGCTGCGTAAAGCACACAATCCGTCCCATGAGATCCTGATAGAGAACAGAGGGCGGGGGGGGGGAGTCAGTTCCCTATGGACATCAGGTGGATTCCTCCAACCCCTAACTCAGTGCAGGAATTGACAATTTAATGCCAAATGCCTGCACAACCGTTCTCTTGGCCAGACCCCGCCAGGCCTTCCTTCTGCCCAGCATCCCCCAAATCCCATCCCCAGCTCTCCTGCCCACCTCACCCCTGGATACCTCATGCAACCTCTCACTCACCGCAATTGCCTTGACGGCCATCTTCTTGGAGTACCTCAACTTGTCCTTTTTTCTCTGGCAGGCCTCCGAGCAAGTGGCCAGCAAGCAGCAGAGGAACATCTCATCCTTCTCCAGTTGCTGAAATGGCAAGAGTCAGGCTGTCAGTTCATGGCAGGAGGGCTTCTCTGCATCTGAGACCGCCAAAATGGGAGTATAAACAGCACTGGTGGATGGGGGGTGGGGTGGGTGAGGGATTTAGTATGTACTGTGCTGTTTTCTCAAACACTAACCACAGGCGATGCCAAGACCCTGCCAGTCTCTGAACCATCTGCAACAAGAGAAGAAGGAAAGGACATGGGGGCAGGTTAGTTCATTTCTACTTATTTTCCACAGTTGAGTATTAGAGCATTAAGGCCACCCCTCCTTATGCTCCAAAATGAAAAGGAAGCATTTGCTCACATGGGCCCACAGCAACCCTGGACTTCTTGGGGACTTTGCGGGTCCTCTTCTTCTTGCGGGCTGCCATGTCCCTCAGTCGCCTGAACCTAGAAGAGAAGGAGAGGGGCAGACGTTGTTGTTGTTGTTGTTGTTGTTGTTGTTGTTGTTGTTGTTGTTGTTGCGTGGCGAGTTCCCGCCTCCCCTCACAAAAATAAAGACACGAGACACAAGAATTCGGGTTAATGGGTCGAATTAGGCCACAACTTTATTGATTACAGGAATTGAGCAGTATTGGCTTAGGCATTGGTCCTAACAACTAACCGGCTTCAGCCCGCTTGCTTGAAGACCAGTGAGGGTTAACCACCAATAGAGGGAGTCCTGCTGATGCACGTCAACTAGGACCTCCCCCCGGAGTTACCGCTTGGGGGCGTGCCGTGGGCCCACACCTCCATAGGCTTAGGACAAGGCCACGCCCCCCAGAAATAGCTACAAGGTAGGCGAAAACCAAGTGGCTGGTGCCAATCTGCCAAATGGAAAAATTGCTACCAGGCCCCTTGACGGCGACCAGCCGAAGTCCATAGCAACGTCAGAGAGCCTAGCCTAACGGGAGGGAGGGAAGGGAAAACCTGGCTAGCTGCAGCGCAGAAAAGAGGGAGACCCTCGGCCGCGCCAGACCTAAATGCAGCGAGGCCACGCTCCACGGGCCAGCTGATTGGCTGGCCCGGGGATGACACGTCCGAGGATTCCCTGGTATCGCGGGGGCTGAAGCCAGCCCCCGCGAGCGTGGGGGAGGGGCATGAAGCCTGCGACCCCACCTCCTCCCTAGCTCGGAAGTGGCTTTGCGTGGCGAGTTCCCGCCTCCCCCCTCAGAAATAAAGACACGAGACACAAGAATTCGGGTTAATGGGTTGAATTAGGCCACAACTTTATTGATTACAGGAATTGAGCGGTATTGGCTTAGGCATTGGTCCTAACAACTAATCGGCTTCAGCCCGCTTGCTTGAAGACCGGTGAGGGTTAACCACCAATAGGGGGAGTCCTGCTGATGCACGTCAACTAGGACCTCCCCCCGGAGTTACCGCTTGGGGGCGTGCCTGTTGGGACACTGCCAGGGAGACAAAGGCCATCATGCCTCCACGTCGTCTCAGGACGATCCATCAATCTCCCGTAGATACAGTACCAGTCAATTAGCGACACGAGCCTCGGAAATAGCTGTCCACATCCCAGGACTCATGCACACCCTTTTTGCAGAGTTCGCACAACAAAAGATGCACTCAGGAGAGCAGCATATGTACAGCTTTATTCAGCGTTGGTCAGAACAAAGAAAAAACATGACCGCTTGCCTGCGTGTCGAGGCAACAGAGAGAGACAAAAGCTATATACAAAAACAGAAACTCCCTGTGAGCTGGAAGTACGCAGACTTTGTGACTCACAACAGCCTGCTCCCTTTTTAAGGAGGAACGGAAATATCCTAACATCCTCCCCCTTTCCGTGTAACCTATAGTACCTGTGGTTCAACTCAGTTGCAACCTCTGTACATAAACCTTAAATTGTTCTCTGTTAACAACCTTAGACAACAGATCAGCAGGAATTTCATTTCCTAGCATGTAGGACACCTGAATGAGTCCTTTCTGAATACACTCTCTTGCACGATGTAGCTTAATCTGCAAGTACTTGGTTCTTTGCTTGCAACTCTCTGAGTTCAGCAAAGCCAAACAGGATCTATTGTCTTGATACACTTGTCTAGGACATTTCACAGAAACTCCGATGTCATGAAACAGTTGCATCAACCATTCACAATCCATGAGTGAAAATGACAGAGCCTTGAGTTCTGCTTCACAGGAACTTAGGCTTATTGTCATCTGCTTCTTGCACAGCCAGTCAAACAGACAGTGGTTGTACATGTAGCATACTCCAGAAGTGCTTGTACCATCCATGGTGTCACTTCCAAAACTAGCATCTGCAAAGATTTCAAGAACTCCAGTCTTCTGACTGGTGAACCTCAGCCTGTCTGCTAAGCAGGTTAGTGCTCACAGCTATGTCAGGTCTTGAACATCAAGCAATGAAATTCAACTTGCCTAGAATACATCTGTACAGCGTAGTGTCAGGAAACGCTTCAGCAGTACTATCTACCTGGTAACCTGTCACCATCGGTGTGTCTGCTGGGTTTGCATCAACCAAATTCAACCTGGTTAATACACCAGCAATTTTCTGTGTTTGGTGTACCAGAAAATTACCTGCTTGGTCCTTCTCCACCTGCAGAGAAAGATAGTTGGATACCTCACCAAGATCCTTCATGTCAAAGTGCTCCTTCAGCTGAGCGAGGGTGCTTTGGTACAAAGCCTGATTCTTCCAAAACATCAGAAGATCATCAACAAAACATAAACAATACAGTTTGTTTTGCCCCTCCTCTTTGACAAACACACATGGATCAGCTTTGCCTTGGTGAAAACCTAGGGAAAGCTATGTCTCAGTCAGTTTCGTGTTCCAGCACCTGGCACTCTGCTTGAGAGCATATAAGGACTTCCAAAGTTTACAGACCATTCCCTTCTGTATCTGCATCCCGTCAGGTGGAAGCATATACAGCTCCTCCCCCAAAACCCCGTACAAAAAAGCTGTATTAACGTCGTGATGGGAAACGTGCAGTTTCTCCTCTGCAGCAATCTGGAGCATTAGCCGAATGCTCTCATACTTGACAGTGGGTGAGTAGGTTTCGTGGTAATCCTGTCCTGGTACATCCTCACGGCTCTCAGCCAAAAATGAAAGTAACTCACACACAAAGAAAGATTCCCGTATGTGAACAAAACCACGCCTCAGAATGTGAGACGTCACACAGAACTGTTTAACCCTGTAAGTTCTGATTCTCCTCACACCTGCCATCAATCTTCTTGACACGCAGAGAAGATAAGCTGCATTCCGTTCTTCTGGGCCCGAAACCAAAAATGTCGGAGCCTCTGCTGCGACCGAGCTGATAAAGCTCATCCTCCAGTCAAGTCCTTCGGAATCACCTCCGACGATAATTAACGACCTGAGCCTTTGATGAGGCTCCAGGCACGCTTCCTCATTATGCAGAGTATCCAGCAGCAGGGAAGGATGAGAAACACGAGCTACATTGCTAAGAGATTTATTCCTAACTACGTAGACAGAAAAGGAACATACATCCTCTCTCTGTGAAAGGCAGAGAGCAACAGGAAAACAAAGGAACAGGAAACAGCAACATCACATCCATCTCCCGTCTTCCGTGAGACTTCCAACAGCCTGGAATGTCTGGAATGCAAAACGGAGTCTTGTGACTGCAAGCACTGCGCAGTGGCATAAACAGAAATCTAACATCTTGATCATACTAATGTCCAACCAACTCTAGAGAATTGAGCAGAAATTATTCTCTGCGCAGACCCCTTTTGGAGGCGGAGATATTGTCCCGGTCCTTATCACCTTCTCCAATGTGCTGGGAAAACAACACGCTGAAGCTACTTTCCTGATCCCCTCCTTTCCAGGCCAGGTTAATCCAGGATTTGCCTTCTTAGTAGGTATGAAATTAGATTAGGCTAGTCTAGTAAACAGAGAAATCCCTCAGCATCCTTCTAGAAGATGCTAGCAATTTCCTAGGGCTAGTTGAGACAGTGCAAATGCCCCTCCGTAGAAAAATGCTTCCTCTACAAAAGAATGCTGGGCCATAAACCTCCCTCCCAGGATTAACCAGAGATCAAATGGTGCCCCAGGTAAGGAATGTTTTTGGTACATTTGGAAAACCTTCTTTTTACACTTGTTAGATGCCTTTTAGTTGCAGCCCATTTCATGATTTAATGCATACTTTGCATCAATACCCAGGGTCGTTTCCATGTTAGTCCCACTTAGCTACCACTGAAATGAATGAAACTTGGAAGTCACAACTTATCTGATTTCAATGCAATCTAAGTACAACCCATAAAAAGTACATAGAACGTACATTATGTTCACCATGCTGCAAGTGGCAGGGATGACACAGGTTGTTCAGTTGATCCTCTAAAGTCATACCACCCAGAGGACATCCTAACTCAAGGACATTAATTTACTTCAAAACCAGAGTCCAAACTTCCAGTGGGAGGAAGTCAGGTTGATCCGAATGGAATTATACAAAATTAACAGATTGAGTTAGCTAGCTTTCAAGTTTAGCAGTAGTTTTTTCATTTGTTTTATATGAAAACAGTTTTGCAAAAATGGGTGACCAGAAATCAGGTCTTATCTTATAAATCTCCATTGGGATCATGTCTTCTCCTGGAGCTTTATTGGCTAGTTGGCTTACAATTAGCCTCTTAATCTGACTAGGCGTGACGTCTGGCCATTCTGGCAGTTCTAATAACTGAGTATAATAAACTTGTGAGGGTGAGTCAGAAAGGGAGCCATATATTCCTGTAAAATATGTCACCCAATCCTTTTCTTGGACAGATGCTTCTAATGAGTAGCCCAGCCCATTTGTACCTTGGGCAACCAGATGCAAAAATTTTCATGAGTCCTTTTGAAGTGCTGCGTCTCCCAATGCTTTCCACTTTTGCTCATAATACAGTGGTACCTCTGGTTACAGGCGCTTCAGGTTACAGACTCCGCTAACCCAGAAATAGTACCTCGGGTTAAGAACTTTTCTTCAGGGTGAGAACAGAAATTGTGCTTCAGCGGCGGTTAAGAATGAATTAAGTTCTTAACCTGAGGTACCATTGCATATTTGTTTCTTGCTTTTAAGTAATAATTTATACAGTGGTACCTCGGGTTAAGAACTTAATTCATTCCAGAGGTCTGTTCTTAACCTGAAACTGTTCTTAACCTGAAGCACCACTTTAGCTAATGGGGCCTCCTGCTGCCGCCGTGCCGCCGTGCCGCCGGAGCACAATTTCTGTTCTAGTTGCTGTCATCAGTGGGAGTATTCGGTTGATTATGTTCTCATAAAGTCCGATTATGTTTCCTGTTTCTAACAACATTTCCCCCTTTAATAAAGCAAATTAATGGGAATCCAGGATCTGAACCATTTTTTCTTGGACCTTTGCATTCCATTTTAACTTTCTATTTCCAAGTATCAGATATTCCGTTTCATCCAATAATTTAGGAAAGGCAGGAGAAACGAATGATGTCAGAGATAACTCAAGTGGAAAGTGGTCACTTTCAGCTCTGGGAATTATCCTGAAGGTATCTCGGTTAATTGGCACATTATTAGATGTTAGGATATAATCTATGGTGCTAGTAAATCCTCTGGGGGAGATAAAAGTAAAATAACCCTCTTGATCCCCTTGACCGTGCCCATTGCATAACAAAAGGTTATGCTTAATTATAAGTTCACAAAGATATTTCCCAGCACGGTTAGAGGTGGTGTCCATTGCTGCCCTCTGACAGATTTCAGGTTCGTCCTCCAAGTTTAGTCCAGATAATATTGTATTTTGTGGGGAAACAAGGCCGATCTGGGCATTGAAGTTGCCTCCAAAGACTAGCCGAGGGTTGGGTGACAGAGAGTCTATACTTTCGAGTAGTTGGTCAAGTTTTCCCCAATATGATATCAGTTCCCCACAAGACTTTACTGGAGGTATGTACACGCAGATACAGTAAGTATTTCTCAGGAGACTATCACAAAGGGACAACACTAAAAAATTAGGGGTGGTCAATGAGGGACACTGTTGAATTGATACATTAAGAGAGGTTGACACCAGCACCGCCAGCCCCCCGCTAGGCCTTCCATACTTTACAGTTTTAAGAGTTGGTTGAGTGTAACTTGTAAAACCCTGTAATTCAACCATAGTGCCCTCTTTTGCCCAAGTCGTGTGTTTGTAGATAGGAACAGAAATCACTGTCTTGGATCTTGTTCGGCCGCCCTGTTACATTCCATGAGAGAAGTTTAATTGTTTTTCAGTGATTTACTCTGAGTCAATTGCTGGCCAATGTACTCTCGGAGTTTACCAGTTTTTGAGGCAACAGGATATCGCTAATGCTAGTGGAATGAGCCAGATGTTCAATTATTTCAGTCGTTGTACATAAAGTACTCACATTTGTGTTCACTGGGCCTTTTCTTTGCAAATTGCTCACCAGCGGGGATTCCTTGGGCGTAGTTCCTGACTCCTCCTCATCTAAGTATCTCATCTTTGTCCAGTATTCCAGTGGTTTTTTAGTTATCATTCTGTTGTGGCCATTGGGTCTATTGTCAGTCTCTGAATCTATTGTCAGTAGAGCTGAATCAAGATGTAAATTACCTCTTCCAAGTATCTTTTATGCTAATGTGAGATCATTGGCAAATAAACTTGATGAATGGAGGCTTCGTGTAGGAGTGGAGGAAGACATCCGGGATTGTTGTGTGCTGATACTCACAGAGACATGGTTAAATTAAGCTATTCCGGACACAGCTGTTGAATTACAAGGTTTTACAACGTACCGGTGGGACAGGACACAGGATTCTGGCAAGAAACAAGGTGGGGGGGTGTATTTTTGTAAATCAAAACTGGTGTACGGACTCTGTCAAGTTGGATACCTACTGTTCTCCAGATGTGGAATTTCTGACAATTAAATGAAGACCTTTCTATCTTCCCCGAGAATTTGCAACAGTGGTGTTAACAGCGGTGTACATAGCACCAACTGCAAATGCATGCAGGGCCATGAGCAGCATGCATGAAAACATCAATGCTAAATTGAGCAGATACCCGGAGGCAGCGCACATTATTGCGGGGGACTTCAATCACACAGATGTGAGGGCAGTACTCCCAAAATTCTATCAGGAAGAAAAGCCCTTCTCCCGCCGCCAGCCTTCAGAAGAGTTCCCGCAGGGCTGCCTAGGCTGCGGATAGCAGCCTGCTGCCCGGCGCGAGGGGCGCTCTCAAGCAGAGCGCCCCTCGCGCGGGGCAGACATCTGCAGCTTGGGGAGCCCTGCAGGAGTTCCCCGCAGGGCTCTCCAAGCTGCGGATAGCAGCCTGCTGCCCCGCGCGAGGGGCGCTCTGCTTCAGAGCGCCCCTCGCGCAGGGCAGACATTCGCAGCTTGGGGAGCCCTGCAGGACTTCCCCGCAGGGCTCTCCAAGCTGCGGATAGGGGTAGCAGGCTGCTATCCGCAAGCTGCGGATAGGGGCAGCAGGCTGCTATCCGCAGCTTGGAGAGCCCTGCGGGGAACTCCTGCAGGGCTCCCCAAGCTGCGGAAGTCTGCCCGGTGTGAGGGGCGCTCTGAAGCAGAGCGCCCCTCGCACGGGGCAGCAGGCTGCTATCCGCAGCCTAGGCAGCCCTGCGGGAACTCTTCTGAAGGCTGGCGGGGGAGAAGGGCTTTTCTTCCCACCGCCAGCCTTCAGAACAGCCTTCTGAATGTTGGTGGTGGGGAGGAAAACCTTCCTCCCACCGCAAGTCTTCAAGACAGGTCCGGGAACAGAGGAGAAGCGCTGCGCGCCTTCCCCTCTGTTCCCGGACCTGTCCTGAAGACTTGCGGTGGGAGGAGGGCTTTCCTCCCCAGCGCCAACATTCAGAATGCTGTTCTGAATGTTGGCGGTGGGGAGGAAAAACCCTCCTCCCACCGCAAGCCCCGGGAACAGAGGAGAAGCGCTGCGCGCCTTCTCCTCTGTTCCCGGACCTCCCACCGCAAGCCTTCAGGACAGGTCCGGGAACAGAGGAGAAGGCGCGCTGCGCTTCCCTGCTGTCCCCAGAGATTTCCCTATGGGCTTTCGTCTTGCGAAGCAAGCCCATAGGGAAATTCGTCTTGCGAAGCCACTAAAAATCAGAAAACCCTTTCGTCTTGCGGGTTTTTCGTTTAGCGAGGCATTCGTCTTGCGGGGCACCACTGTACAAACATTAGACGGGCATATGAGGTCAAGACCTTGGCGCACCTTGGTGGTTCAGATAATGTGTCCCTGCTTCTGACACCAGTATACACACCCCTCAGGAAACAAGGCCAGATACAAACACGGATGGTTACGGTGTGGCCTGAGGGAGCCTCTCAGCAACTGCAGGACTGTTTCCAGGAGACCGACTGGAATATGTTTGACCATCAAGATCTAGAAACTTATACATCAACGGTCTTGGATTATATTAGATTCTGCACAGCAAATGTCACCAGGGAGAAGTATGTTAAGTTGTATCCAAATATCCTGGATGACGGGAGAGGTTAGGAGATTATTGAAGGCCAGAAGCTCTGCTTTTAGAACTGGGGACCGGGTACTGTATGGTATAGAAAGAGCGAACTTGAAGAGGGGTATCAGGAAAGCAAAAGCGGAGTACAGAGGAAAAATTGAGGGCCATCTGAGAAATCATGATATTAGACAAATGTGGCAGGGAGTCCAACATCTGACTGGTTATAAATCGAGAAATTCATCAGTGGTAGAGAGTACTGCTTCCTTGGTGGGAAAGTTGAATATCTTCTTTGCCCGATTTGAGGTGACACCAACAGTGACTCCAACAGGGATGCCAGAGCTATTGGCGTCACTGCCTAGAGGAAATTCTGCCAGGGTGGAAGAGGGAGAAGTGAGGCGAATATTAAAGGAGGTAAACACAAGGAAGGCTATGGGCCTAGATGGGGTGGCTGGCAGGGTGCTAAGAGATTGTTCGGACCAACTGGCAGGAATCTTTACGAAGCTTTTTAACCAGTCTCTGGCCCAAGCCACCATTCCACCCTGTCTGAAATCCGCTACCATTATACCCCTGCAAAAAAAATCAAAGATAGACAGTCTGAATGATTTTTGCCCTGTGGCGTTGACACCCATTATAATGAACTGTTTCAAAAAACTGGTGAGGAACCATATCTTATCTTGTCTGCCAGTGGGACTTGACCCTTACCAGTTTGCGTACAAGGCAAAGAGATCCACGGAGGATGCTGCGGCAATGGCTTTACATGCTGTCCTGACTCATTTGGAGAAGCAAGGGAACTATGCGAGACTGTTATCTGTAGACTTTAGTTCTGCATTTAATACTATTCTTCCGCATAGATTGGTGCCCAAATTATTAGACCTGGGACTTCCACCGGGTTTGTGCAGGTGGATATTAGATTTTCTATCAAACCATTCCCAAAGGGTCAGCTTGGGTTCCCACATCTCTGCGGATCTCATGATGAATATGGGGACGCCGCAGGGGTGCGTGTTGAGCCTGCTTTTATATACGCTCTATACAGCTGACTGTGCCCCCAAATACCCCAGTAATAAGATCATTAAGTTTGCAGATGATACAACGGTGGTTGGTTTAATCATGGCTGGAGAGGGGGAGGTGGCCTATAGGAAGAAAGTTGAACAGTTGGGGGAGTGGTGCAGGAAAAACAACTTACTCCTTAACTTAAAGAAAACAAAAGAGATTATTGTGGACTTTAGGAAATGTAAATTGAATATTCAGCCACTTATTATTGAGGGGGAGTGCGTGGAACAGGTCTCGGTGTTTCGATTTCTGGGACTGAAGTTGAGAGATGACCTAACCTGGGGAGAAAACAGCAAAGACCTGATGAAGAGAGCACAGCAGAGGTTATATTTTCTGAGAATCCTCCGGAAAAACAATCTCTCAAAGGACCTGTTGATGGCATTTTACCATTTCACTGTGGGGAGTATATTAACTTATGGTCTCTGTGTGTGGTTTGGGAGCTGCATGGCCAGGGAAAAACAATGCTGTCCAGGGTTGTAAAGACTGCAGATAGAATAACTGGATGCACTCTTCCCACCTTAGATCAAATCTATGCTGTCAGGTGCTATGAGAAAGCTGCAGAGATAGCGCAGGATAGTACGCACCCTGGAAACGATCTCTTTCAGCTTCTGCCTTCTGGAAGAAGGTATAGGGTTATAAAGGCTAGGACTAGCCGCCTGAGAAACAGTTTCTACGCAAATGCAATTCTGGTTCTAAACGCAGCATAAGGAGTCTCTACAGTATATTGTATTTTAAAATGGAGTTCCAGAGTTTTTAGGGGGTTTTGAATGTTTTATGTAGATTTTCAATTTCATTGTTCTGTATGGAACAATGACAATAAAGATATCATATCGATATATATCGTATATACCTCCAATTCTTTAATCTCTTTCAATGTCTGGCTCATAAGATCAAGCCTCTTGATGATTGTTTGTTGCTCTTCCTGAGGGAGATTCCTAAAGGAGCTGAGAAAATCCTCTTCCAAAGGATTTATAGAGTGCTCAGATTCCTGAAGATGATTGTCTAGAGGAATCAGCTGTTCCTTTTGGCTCACCTGGTTATTTTGATGTTGGGCATGATTCTGTGAATTCAACTTGGCCATGTCTGTTTCCTCCCCACCTGTCAAGTTTTTTTGCGATGTCATTACTTCCATTGGGGATCCAGGCTTTGGTTTTGTGGGCCCCTCTGAAGCACCAGTCCTCATCTTACCTAAGGGTGCAACAATAGAATTGCAAAATACCTGGGTTGGGAAAACTCCTCTGCTTGACAATCTGAATTTCAGCTTGTGAATCACTGAGGGCAGTCTAGTAGAGGAAAAAGTTAACATATTTTGGGGGGTTTGGTTTGTGGTATTCAAGGGTTCAGTCCCAACTAAGTCGATCTCTGTAAGTCCAATGCCAAGTAAGTCTGATAAATGTCGTTTGGAACGCTGGGCACCTTTCCAGTTAGGAATTTGATCTGGCCTTCCACAGGTTGTCATGCAGATCTATTTGGTTGGAAGATTAAATAAGAAGAGTTTGTTTTAAGAGCCTCTGCGCGTTCTATGTCGAGCTTAGGGGTCTGCTCTTGTTGCCATTTCACTTTGGTACTTTGGTGTTCTGTTAGTGCCTGCTTGTTATTACCGTATTTTTCGCTCTATAGGACGCACTTTCTCCCCTCCAAAAATGAAGGGGGAAAGTGTGTGCGTCCTATGGAGCAAATGCAGGCTTTCGCTGAGCTGAAGCCTGGAGAGCGAGAGGGGTCGGTGCAGTGGCGTAGCGTGGGGGGTGCAGGGGGGGCCGGCCGCACCGGGTGCAACATCTGGGGTTAGGGCAAATCCACGGGTTAGGGGGCGCAAATCCACGGGTTAGGGGGCGCAAATCCACGGGTTAGGGGGCACAAATTACTTGCCTTGCCCCGGGTGCTGACAACCCACGCTACACCACTGGGTCGGTGCGCACCAACCCCTCTCGCGTTCCAGGCTTCAGGAAGCTATCCGCAAGCCTGCGGAGCCTGCGGGAACTCCCGCCAGGCTCCGCAGGCTTGCGGACAGCTGTCTGCAGCCCGAAGCCCCGGGGGCACGGCGCTGTGCACCCCGGGCTTCGGGCAGCTCTCCGGTGCATCCAATAGAGCGAAAAAATACGGTAACTGATAAACTGTGGACCTCTTTAGATAACTGGGTTATTTGAGAGGCAATACCTCTAATTTTTTGGAAGATTTGCTCAACCGTTCTTGCAATTAGAGTTAATTGGGTGCTCTCCCTACTTATTATTCCTTCCTCTCTTAGAGGCACAGGATCAATTTGCCCCATTGTTGGATCCAGTTCTACGCTCTCACCTTGAGAATTCTCCTCATATTCACAATCATCTTTAAGGGGAGAAAACTGTTTTTTTGTTGGAACTATAAAAGCAGATTTGTTTTAAAAGTCCTCTATTTTAGATTGTTTGGGAACCGGTGAGAGAGCTGCATCCTCTGGGTCCCTGGAGCATTTACTAGCAGGCATAGTGTTGTGGTGGGGAGAGGTTTCCTTAATCGAAGAAGAGAGAAAAAATAGAAAGTGCTCAGTTTGTTCAATTTAAGAGCTTCTCTGTGTGGTGACTGCCAGGAGTTCCAGGAACAAAGTATAGAAGCGAGCCGGCAGTTAATAGCTAGCGCCTGGCAGCCTGCCCAGGATGCTTTACAGAACTTGCCCAAGGTGTTTCTCATAGCATAGATAAGAAGGTGCTGATAGAATCTCAATAGGTTGGTAAGTTTAAAAGTAGAGAAGTAAAAAAAAAAGGAAAAATGACTTCCCTGGGTAGCAATTAGCACTAATTACAGTCCTGTTATCTGAGGAGCTCCGCAGCCTGCTTGCTAAGCCGTCGCCATCTTGGAACCACCTCCCCCTTATAGAGATGGGAGACACAGAGGCATACCAACAAACGAACGTGTTTGCATTAGGGGATGTCCTGAAGTAGAGGTCCTTGTGCATTATATCTTGCACTGCCCCTTATATAATGAAGCAAGAGAATGATTTTTAGCACCTATAATGACAAGGTCCCCTGGCCAGAACCCCTCTGACATTGATTTTATTTCTCCTCACAGACATAGATAAGTATGTGACCTGGCGTGTAGCACTCTTTGCAACTGCCGCTAGGAAAATTAGAGCAAATTATATAGCCAAGATGGCCACTGTAAAGGAGATGAATTTATTTGACCCTATCTACATCAAGTTATATTCTATCTTTATCACCACACTCCAAATATAATTGCACATTGTATTAATTAACATTATTTTTAAATATATTAGTGGCCATGTGGTGAAGTTTTTTGTATTAATGCAGCATATTTTCTTTTAATTGCTGAATGATTCTGTGTACATTGCGGCAGCCTTTGGCTGTGTGCAATAAAACTGACTGACTGACTGACTGACTGGACTTCCTGTTTCCGGCGGTGGGAAGTGGTGGTCTCCCACACGATCAGACTCCAGCCGTTCCTGATAATTCAGGGCTGATATGGGGGTAATTGGCCCTGGCAGCCTCCCCAGGGCAGGGGAGGACTGTCTTGACGACCCGTGGTTTGCCCGAGATTGCCGGTGTGGCAGACGACAGGGGCACTGGGTCACGGAGCAAGGGACGACTGGCACTCCTGTGATGTCACCCCATAGCCGGACGCATCTGTTTGGGAAAATATAAGGATTTGAAAAACAAACAGACACGCTCTGAACTGACGAAGCTGGAAAAAAAAACTGCAGTATGTACAGTCTCTGGTGTAAAAGATCGAGCTTCAAAGAGATCCTCATCATGGTGTTTGAAATCTGGAGGGGCTTGGTATGTTTTTTTCCTTCTAACATTAACAATTGGTTTTGCATGCCAAGCCTCATTAAGAACTTACATTGCTTAAATTGCTTTTTAAAAAGTGAGTACAGGTTATACTCACTTTTTAAAAAGTGGGACTTATCCGCAGCCGCTTTTTCTTTTAAGATTTGAAATGCCTGTTAAAGATGAAAACAAAGAGTAAAATGGCGCTCACCCACTACGCAGTTATGGAATATTTGAAATACCTCCCTGATTAAGAGAAACAGGAGCTAATCGATGGCTGGTCACAAAGATTGGAGACAATATTAAATATGCAACTGTTTGCAAAAAGATTTTTTTTCATTATGAGCGAGAGAAAAGGCTAGATGGATGTCTGGCAGCCCCCCTCTAGGGCCCGGAGGGGGGACTCAGTGGATTCCAAAGGCTAATTGATCATCAACTGTCTACATAGCAAACAGTGTGCTTAAGGAGTCTTTGAAGGAGGCTTTTTTCTGTTTTTTTGATAACAGCTGGACGGGAAAGACTAACGATTTGGGAGCTGCCAAAATAATAATCCTTAAAGAAGTTGGACAGAAGCCTGGAATGGATGCAATTAGATGAAGCGGCACAATCAAAAAACAAAAACAGCTGAAAGAGTACAAGACAGTCAAGGAGGAGGAGGTAACAGTGGCAATGGTGAGGTGGTCCCAGGATTTTGGCCATTCAATAACCATGGCCCAATGGGAAAATTTATGGAAGATCAATTGAAAATTCACAAATTGTTACACGATTAGAAAGAACTTTCAAAAAATGCAACATCGATGGTATCTAACACCATGGAAACTTTCAAAAATGTATAAAAATGTGTCAAGTAATTGTTGGAGATGCGGTGAATCAGGAACATTCTACCATATGTGGTGGATATGTAGGAAAATACAGGTGTTCTGGGAGAGTATCCATGCAGAACTGCAAAAAATGCTAAAGATCTCTTTCAACAAAAAACAGAGGCCTACCTCCTGGGAATAACAGATTTGGATATTCCACAATAGAGGAAGGGTATCTTTTTATATGCGACGGCGGCAGCAAGAGTTTTGATCGCAGCAAAATGGAAGAGTAATGAAATCCCCTCTATACAAGATTGGATCCAAAAGCTGACAGAATATGCCGAATTAGATGGTTTATCAGAAAAAATAAAGAACAAATCAAAACAGGAATTTGTTTCAAAATGGGAGGTTTTCAAAGATTATCTGAAAAATTAATATAGTAGTTTAAATTCTGTTGCAGCATTCGAGGAACTTCAGTAATATTGCAAGGTAGATATAAGAAATTAGATTTATTGAGAATAAGTTAATTTATGTTAAAAGTGTGTATTGGCAAAAAGGAATAAGAATTTGAAATATGGAATAGACAGGAGGTTGGGTCTTTAGTGTCAAGACCAATAGATGTTTTTATTGGAAGGGGGTCAAATTAGTCCAGGGGGTCCGGCGCGCTTCCTCCACGCAGCTCTGCTCTTCCCCCTGCAACCTTTGATTCCAGCAGAGTAAACACAGCAGAAGCAGAAGAAACGTTCTGTCGTGTGGTGGCAATAACTCAGGCTGACACGCAGCTCTCCTTATCTTAAAGTCTTTATTCCGTACAGATCAACACATCGTAAATCTTCCCGGTGAGTCGCAACTCATGACGGCTCCTTCTCTCCTTAGAGCAAACACGCAGACTGAAAGCACACACAGAAACCACTCCCTTTCCGTGTTCTGTGCCCGCCCTCAGAATGTGAGGCGTCATCACTCAGAACTCTTAACCCTGTAAGTTCTGAGCCCCCTCAACACCCCCTCTCGAATCACATTCTGAGAGGACTTCTGAGTGTTCAACACCTTCCCCATTGCCTTCCGCCCCTTCCTGGCATCGTTGTTAGGCACCTGTTGAACCTCACAAACCTCAGGTTCGCACTGTGCGAAACCAACCCACGCATTTGTGACCTGAAACCTCTCAGGTGGAATTCCCTTTGTTGCCCTTGAAGACCGCCTGGGCACAAACTGGGGTTCTTCTCCTGACCCACTGGGGCCAGCATGTGTGTCTTCCTCATCAGAAGACTCCCCCTCTGACTTGACACGTCTGTGAGCTTTCTCCATTATGCGCACAGGAGATGAGGGCTCACTCTTGGACACTCCCTTAACAACCTGTGGAGACGCCCTACTCTGTTCAGGGACCTGGTCTCCACCAGCAGGTTCGGGCTCTGGCTCTCTTTCCTCCTCAGAGTCAGACAGACAATCTGAGTGAACATTAGAGCGCGCTTTGCGTCTTGCCCAACCAGTCTGCTCAAAGAACTCAGCCTGTTTACTGACCAGAAGCTTGGTCTGATCACCTTCTGGGTATGCGAACCTCCACCCTTTTGTCGCGGGTTCATACCCACAGAAGATCATTTCCTGGTACCTTGGACCACCTTCTTGCTGCAAACACTTTGGTACAGGCACCATGGCCCTGCAACCAAACGAACGGAAGAAATGCACAAGCGGCTTCTGTCCGTTGAGCAAGAAATATGGGGTGTCACCTACCACTGCATTGTAGCACCTGTTCATCGTGAAATTGGCCGTTTTTACCGCCTCCCCCCAAAAACTGTGAGGCAACTCAGAGTCATCCAGTAAGATCTCGGATGCTCGGACCAGAGCCTTACTCCTCAGCTCTGCCACGCCACTCTTCTGAGGAGAAGTCACCTTGTGACGTATCCCCCTCTGGCGAAAGAAACCCTTTAGAGCAGACCCAGTGACCTCAGAACCACGGTCAAACTGGAAACCTTGCACCTTGGTGGAGAACCTCTGTTCCACCTCTGCAACCCAATCTTTGATGAGTTGCGCTGCTTCCTCCTTAGCTTTCAGCGTGAAAGCCCATGCGTTCCTGCTAAAATCATCTGTCAGCACCATCAGCCACTTGGCCTTGCCCAGACTTGGCTGTGGCATACCTACAAGGTCTGCATGCATAAGCTCAAAAGGCCTTGTGGTCACTCTCTCCACTCTGGGATGGCTAAATCCCTTGTTTCTGGCTTTCCTGCAAGCCTTGCAATTCAAAGGTTTACCACACTCTTTTACCTTGCAACCTTTGGTGCACTCTGATAACATCTGAACGTCCTCACAGGACCCATGTGACATCCTCTTGTGCCACACGCAAGCACACGACACATGTGTGTGATCAGTGGCTTTCCCGGCATTCCCCTCACCCTCCAGAGGTGATTCTAAAACAAAGAGGTTGTTCTGATCTTTTCCAACACTTACGAGCTCCTTCCCATCTCTGGAAATTGTGCAAACATTTTTTTCAAAACTCACAGAATATCCTTCCTGTAAAAGAGAAGGTACAGACAGCAAGCAATGCTTTATCTCAGGGAGAACATAAACCTTCAATTCAGCCTGTAAAAAAGGGACAAACAAGTTAGAAATATGTGTTACACGGCCCTGTGCACCTGTAGCAAATCTAACAGTTTTCTCAGTTGAAACAGCTTTGCAGTTCCACATTTGTCCATCAGGTGGCGCTGATACCAAATGGGCATTCGCAGCTGAGTCAACAACCCAACGTAGGACCCTCCCCCCTCTGGAGTTGTCCTTCTTTGTTGCCTTAGCAACTGACTTCCTGCTCCTCCCGACCTTGGAGCTCTCGTTGCAGGTGGTGTTGTCCAAAATAGCCATCGAAGCAGTCAACGTCTCTTGTTTCTCACGCCTGCCTGCGCTGTTGCCATGGAAACCCGCCTGGTTCCCATGGGAAATGTCCTTGGGACCTTCCTGCCCTTTGTCTCGCTGTGGACAGCTTCTGCGCAGGTGCTCCGGAGAACCGCAAGCAAAACATCTCCGAGTGGAAAACTTTGCAAACTGGCCTTTGGTCTTGTCTGCCCCCCCAACCTTTCCAGCAGCACTCCTCCTTGAGGCTTTTCTGCCGTTGGGAAAATGGCTTTTGGCTTCTGCTGTGGTTTCTCTGCAAACCCCTTCCAGCTCCTGCCAAACAGCCTGGGCACTCTCAAGACCCTTGGAATGGCCTTTCTGGCCTGCACCCCCAAACTTGGATGCACAGCCTCCAGAGGAACAGCTTGCCTCTGCTTTCCTCTTCCCAGCTTCCAGCAGCTTTCCAGCACACGGCTGCTCATCTCTCTGGCGTGTCAAAGCATCGCAGCAGCTTTTAGACACGGCTGCAGCCCACTTTGGGCTTCCAAGGCGTCCCACAGCCCCTGTGCAGCTCTTGGCCCCCTCTGGTGTGGCTCCCACTTTCTTCTGTGCCTGCCACTCTCCCCAGGGCTCCTTCCCGTCTGCCTCTTCAAAAGGGACTGTACGCAATTCCTGGCTGTCTGCCATCTCTCCCCGGGGGCCCAGCTTACTTACAGGTACCTCCCGGTCCGGTAGATCTCAGCTCCTCCCAGCACACTCCTGGCTGGCCTTTGGCTGCAGTTTCCCTTTCCCAGCGTCTCATCAGCTGGCCTTTGGCTGCTCCTCAGCCGATTCTGCCTGCAGCTTTCACTTCCCAGCGAGCTCCCTTCGCTTCTGCTGGCACCAGCTACTCCTTAGCTGGCCTCTCACACGCACGAACGTTGCTTATCTTTATTGCTGACACCCATAACCTATTGGAAGGGGGTCAAATTAGTCCAGGGGGTCCGGCGCGCTTCCTCCACGCAGCTCTGCTCTTCCCCCTGCAACCTTTGATTCCAGCAGAGTAAACACAGCAGAAGCAGAAGAAACGTTCTGTCGTGTGGTGGCAATAACTCAGGCTGACACGCAGCTCTCCTTATCTTAAAGTCTTTATTCCGTACAGATCAACACATCGTAAATCTTCCCGGTGAGTCGCAACTCATGTCGGCTCCTTCTCTCCTTAGAGCAAACACGCAGACTGAAAGCACACACAGAAACCACTCCCTTTCCGTGTTCTGTGCCCGCCCTCAGAATGTGAGGCGTCATCACTCAGAACTCTTAACCCTGTAAGTTCTGAGCCCCCTCAACAGTTTTATTGTTTGCTAAGAAAATTATGTGTCTATGGCTTTTTTTTGGTAATTTGTGTGTAATTTGGTATTTGTGTTTTTTTTCTTTTTTTCTTGTTGTATAAATAAAAAACTTTTTTTAAAAAAAGAACATCTTATAGGACGCTTATGAAAGCCTATGAGATGGCAGTGAAAGCTGCAAAGAAGTTTTACTTCTCAGCTTCCATTGCATCCGCTAGCTCTCGCCCGGCACAACTTTTTAGAATAATTAGGTCTTTAACAACCCTAGAGGAACAGCCAAATTAAAACACAAATTTGACCCACAGCTGTGAGGCATTTGCGAGCTTTTTTGCAGAGAAAGTCTCGCTGCTCTGCTGTGACCTCCCTGCCAATTTGGATACATAAGAGAACTGGAGGCCCCTCAACTGTCCTCGGGTCCAGTATTGGACCACTTCGATCGGATACTCCCTGGCAATGTAGACAGATTCCTCCAAGCTGGAAGGCCCACCACTTGCCCCCTTGACCCGTGCCCATCCTGGCTGATTAGAGCGTGTCCAGACGAGGTGCATGGCAATCCTTTCCCCGATTCTTTTCAATATCTTTATGCGCCCCCTTGCCAAAATTGTCCAGAGCTTTGGGCTGGGTTGTCATCAATATGCTGATGACACCCAGCTTTATCTGTTGATGGACGGCCACCCTGACTCGGATCTGGACACTGTGGAGTGTATAGGGTTAAACCTCCTGTGTGTGTCCTACATCTGGGGAGGAGCTTCCAGCGGAAGCTGCAGTTTCTTTGTCTGTGTGAAAGTAGTTTCACTTTTCGCTGAGAGCGAGAGAGAGACACAGCATGTGTCCAAGTTCGGGTGGAATCGTTTGTTCTTTTGCTTGCTGATGTAAAAAACCGCTGTTCAGATAGAAAGAACAGTGTGTGGACTTTTTCCTTCTTCTCACATGGAAAGCAATTGCTGCGAACTCTGCTACTGCCTGAAGAAGTTTAGCACAGAGGAAACGGGTCAGACAGGCAGAAATAAGAACAGGTTATGGAAGTACATCTGTTTGCTGGGTGCGAGAAGGGAATGCAAGTCCAGTTCTGAAATCCTGCCTGAGGATGAGGCAGTCGTGATTTCGCTGGTGAAAGCGGAGCTTTCTGCAGGAAGCATCTTTGGAGCACTGGCCGGCAGAAAGCGTGAGTAAGCTTACAGCCCCCGGGAAAGATGGCGCAGCAGCAATCAGTGCCTTTTGAAAGGCTGACTGGCCCCAATTGGGAGGAGTGGTCTGTCAGGATGAAGTACTGGCTGTTGGGAGAACAGCTCTGGACTTGCATGCAAACTCCACCACCTCAGGCTAGTGAGAAAGCTTCTGAGGCAGACGTGGCTGCAGCTCTGGAAAGGGAGCAGAGTGTGCTGGGCATGCTGAGAGCAAGCGTGGATGCTAGGCTTTTGCCAAACCTTGAGGGGATCAAGGAGGCTCGGGTTGCTTGGCAGGCACTGCAGAGGGCGTGTGAAGCCACAGTGGGAGCCAAAGACCGAGAGGGGGCCGTGAGCCCAGTGGGGGCTGAAAACAACGTTCCTGGAAGCTGTTTCTACGCTTCAACACATCCATGGGATGAACAGGAACAGAGGCAGAGAGCTGAGAGGAAAGCAGACGCAGGCTGTTCCTTGGGAAGCTGTGCAACCAGGAGTGGGGGTGCAGGCAGCAGCTGTGAGAGCTCTGTGAAAGCCTTTGCCTCCAAAAGATGTTTTCGCTGTGAGTCTACTTCACACCTCGTGAGAGACTGTCCTGCAGAGGCTCAGGAATGCAAGGTCAGCCGGAAAGGAACGCAGATAAGGAACAGTTCTCAGACGCCGAAGCGTGGGAACGCCGGCAAAGGCCCTAGTTGGGGCGAAAGTGCTTCTATGGCAACGCTGCAGGAACCCAAACAGGAAGCCAGCCTCTCCTTTGTTGTGGACACTGGAGCCACACACACTTTAGTGCCATCAGCTGGGCTTTTTCGGAACTGCAAGACTGTGCAAAGTGGAAGATTTGTGTCGCTGGCAGATGGAAGTAAGAGACCACTGACTCAGTCTGGGACTTTATATTGTTCATTCCTAGACCATGAGGTCCAGGCTTTTGTGGTTCCAGAAATTGCCAATTGCCTTTTATCCGTGTCTGCTCTAGTAGCTGATGGTTTCTGTGTAAAGTTTGAAAATAACATGTGTTCTTTTTCCAGGGATGGGAGACAACTGTTCAGTGTTGAGTGCAAGAATAGGCTGTTCATGGTTGAGATGCCTATTGCAGATTAGGACCTCCCTGAGGTAACACAGGTGCAGTGCGCAAACGTCCCACCACATGATGAATGCACTCATCTATGGCACAGGAGACTAGCGCATTCTTGTTGGAGCTACGTTAAGAAGACCCCAGAGTGTGCAGAGGGGTGTCAATTGAAGGGATGTGATAAGTTTTTAGATTGCAGGGCCTGTAAGCAATCCAAGGTAAAAGCATGCACATATCCCAAGTCGAGCAGAAAGACAAGCAAGCTCTTTGAGCTAGTCCATGCAGATTTGTGTGGGCCCATGCCAGTCGTGTCTCTGGGTGGGTCTAAACACATTTTGCTTCTTTTGGATGATTTTTCGAGGAACTTTTGGGTTTTTCCGATCAAACACAAAGGGGAAGCTGCTGCTCTGATTAAGGATTGGATCACAGCGGTAGAATTGAAATATTCTACAAAGGGGCGGAGTTTACTGGGTCTGCGCTGCAGAATTTCTTCCTCCAGAAGGGAATCAGTCACAGGTTGACAGCACCACACAGTCCTCAACAGAATGGTGTTGCTGAACGCAAGAACAGAACACTGCAAGAGGCTGTGGCTGCCATGCTGTTTGACGCAGGCCTCCCACAACGCTTTTGGGCTGAAGGGTGGAAGGCGGCTTCGTTCACGCAGAATCGCGTGTTTAATTCAGCTGTAGGGGACACGCCCTATTTTCTGCTGCACGGTAAGAAGCCCAAAGTGCATTTCTTACATGTTTTTGGCTGTGAGGCTTGGGTCCTCATTCCAAAGGCCAAATGCAGAAAGGGTGGCCCAAGGTCCAGGAAGATGATCTTTGTGGGATATGAACCTGGGACCAAAGGGTGGCGGTTCGCATATCTTGATGGCAACCAGCCCCAGCTGCTTGTGAGCAGCAGTGCTGAGTTTTGTGAGCAAAGTGGGTGGACACGCATATATGGTAACCCAGATGTTCTTTCAGAGCAGTTTCTTGACTCAGATGAGGAGGAAGAGGAGGGAACTGAACCTGTTGCTGAGGAACAGAGTCCAGAGCAACAGAGTCCAGAGCAGGAGCGGCTCAGAACACCTCCACAGGCCACTGTCAAGTCTGAGCCAAAGAGTGAGCCATCCTCGCCCGCAGGTCCAGCTGTGAGGTTCAAAGACGCAGCAGGTCAAAGGGGGAGTTCTCTGACACTGGGGATGTTCTGGCTGGCCCTAGTGGGTCAGAGGGGGTACCAGAGTTTATGCTGAGGAGATCAGCTCGAACCACGAAGGGTAAGCCACCTGACAGGTTTGAAGCCACAAGTGTGTGGGTTGGTGTGGCTCGGTGTGAACCTGAAACCTTTGAGGATGTTCAGAAGCTGCCTCAGGAAGAAGCCAGCAAATGGCATGAGGCGATGCAGAAGGAGACGAGCTCAATGGAGTCTCTAGGTGTGTTCTCCCTCACAACGTTGCCGGCTGGCAAACAGGCTGTGAGCAGCAGGTGGGTTTATCGCCTTAAACCCACAGAAGCTGGAGAACCACAGTACAAGGCTAGATTAGTTGCCGGAGGGTTCACGCAGCGGAAGGGGCTGCATTACACAGAGGTGTATGCTCCTACTTCCAGAAGTGAAACTCTGCTCATGCTCTTAGCCATTGCTGCACAAAGAGGTTTGGAGATGAACCACTTTGATGTGGATGTCGCCTACTTGAACTCAGACCTCCAGGAGGAGTTGTACATGCTTCCTCCTCCAGGGTTTGAAGCCAAGGGGCAAGGCATTGTTTGGAGATTGCATAAATCTATTTATGGTTTATGTCAATCTGCCAGAAACTGGAACATGTGTCTGAATGCAGCCTTAGAGCAGTTAGGTTCACTGACCAAATGCTTGGAAGCTGTGGCTGGATGGCTGCATGCCTCAGTCCAGCTGTCTACGGAGATCATCTGTTAGGGCGACCAGAGCCGTCTCGGTCCCGTAACCAGGGCAAAAGCCGGACTGAAATGGGTCCAGAGCCAATGTTTCATCCAGAAACCTACCAAACTTTTCGGTACCTGTTCTCTCAATTATCTTACCCAGGTACGGAAGATTTGAAACTGGGCGGAAATTGCATTGAGGCGGGTCGGGACTGCTGATTCTCTTAGATCTGTCAGCAGCCTTCGACATGGTCGATCACGAACTTTTGGACCACCGCCTTGCCGACGTGGGGATTCAGGGCACAGTCCAACAATGGCTACACTCCTTTATCTCAGGTCGGGGACAGAGAGTGGCGCTAGGGAAGGAGTTGTCACCGTGGCACTCCTTGGTGTGTGGAGTGCCGCAGGGCGCAATCCTTTCCCCGATGCTTTTCAATATCTTTATGTGCCCCCTTGCCCAGATTGTCCGGAGATTTGGGTTGGGCTGTCAGCAATATGCTGATGACACTCAGCTCTATCTACTGATGGATGGCCATACCGACTCAGCCCCAGAAGCACTGACCAGATGCTTGGAAACTGTGGCTGGATGGTTTCGTGGGAGCCGATTGAAACTAAATCCTTCGAAGACAGAGGTCCTATGGCTGGGTCGGGATGGCATGGGGATGAGGGACCAACTCCCTTCTCTTGCGGTGGCCCAATTAGTGCCATTGCCTTCCATTAAGAGTTTGGTGGGTCGGGATGACATGGGGTTGGGGGGCCAACTCCCATCTCTTTTTTTTTCAAATTTTTGATTTTCCACATTTATCACAAAAAGACATAACAAAACAACACAACAAAGAAAAACACATTACATTACACTAAACTAGACACATAAAAAATGTATGTCTTCAGATATCTAATTCTCGTTCCATTAATAGCCGACTTCCTCAAATCCCCTCTAACTGAATTTCATTATATCACCTGTATAACAGTTCTCCAAATTCATATTTCTAGTACTAGTAACTGCTTTCATTTACTAACCTCTTCTCCTTTATTAATATTCTACTCCTTAGTAATTACTACCACATCTTCTTATTTTACCCCTAAGCCTATTTATTACTTCCAAGAATTTTCTAATTATCTTATATCACAATATTTAGCTAAATATTCTTTAAATTTCTTCCAATCCTCTTGTGTCTCCTCCTCTTTCTGGTCACGGATTCTTCCAGTCAGGTCAGCCAGCTCCAAAAAGTCCAACATCTTCATCTGCCATTCTTCTACTGTTGGTATTTCTTGCGATTTCCAGTTTTTGGCTAATAAAAGTCTTGCCGCTGTAGTGGAGTGGCATACAAAAACAATCTAACATCTCTTTGGGGCAATTCCAGTCCTATTATTCCAAGTAGAAAGGCTTCTGGTTTCTTAATAAATGTATTTTTCAACATTTTTTTCAACTCATTATAAATCTTTCCCCAGAAGTCTTTCACCTTAGGACACGTCCACCACATATGATAAAAAGTACCTTCTTTTTCTTTGCATTTTCAACATTGATTATCATTTGTACGATAAATCTTTGTTAATTTCACCGGGGTTAAGTACCATCTATACATCATTTTCATAATATTTTCTTTTAATGTGTGGAGTTTGGAGTTTACAGGGTTAAAACTCCTTGGTGTCCTGTATCTGGGGAGTGGCCTGACGCAGGGCCGTACCTCACAGGCTTTGTCCGTCTTTGTCTGTGAGAGTTGGTTTCACTTTAGACTGAAAGAAGCAGCAGAGAGACTGCGTGTGCTTTTAGCAAGGAGAGATGCCGGAAAGTTCTGATGGATTTATTGCTGTGTAAATAAACATTTTTAGAGATAGCAACGAACTGTCTCTGGACTTGATTTATCCCTCTATCTCACACGGACGGCAGGACCGCTGCAACTCTGTTTTCTTGTCCAGGTCAGCCCCAACAGAGCTACGCAGGGGAGCGCTGACTGGACGGCAGGATTTAATGGCCAAATAATGCAGTACATGCAGTAAACTCACTGTATTTTTCGCTCTATAAGACGCACCAGACCATAAGACGCACCTAGTTTTTGGAGGAGGAAAACAAACGAACAAAATTCTGAATCCCATAAGCCAGGACAGCAAGCGGGATCGTGGCGCTGCGATCCCGCTTGCTGTCCTGGCTTATGGGATAGCCACATGCAGCCTCTCCCCGGCAGCGGAATGAAGGCTTCTGTTGCCCATTAGAGGCTGCGCACGGCTAAGGCTCCCCCAAGAGCCATGCTCCCTTTAAAGAGTGTGTGGAGCGTGCGTGCGGCTCTTGGGGGCTTTTCCCCGAGGAGGGAGAAGGGACAAGCTCCACGTGGCTCTTTAAAGGGAGCACTGAGCAGAGCCTCCAGCCTGCATTCGCTCCATAAGACACACATACATTTCCCCTTACTTTTTAGGAGGGGAAAAGTGCGTCTTATAGAGAGGAAAATACGGTAACCCCTTTGCCCAATCAATCATCGCAGATTTAACCTGTTCATCCTTTGTATGCCATTCCAACAATAAATTGTACATTTTAGAGAGCATTTTAACATTGGTATCTAACAATTCCGTTTCCTATTTGGATTTTTCTATTGCAAAACCATTTTTCTTATCAAGCTTATACAATTCATTAATCTGATAATATTGTAGCCATCAGTCCAATTTATCTTTAATTTGAGCAAATGGTCTCAATTTAAACCCTTCATTGTCTTCCAACAATAAATCAGCATTTTTCAACCGTTTACCGTACTCTCCATATTCAACTTTTTCTGTGCCTTTGCTTCCATTGGTGAAAGCCACTTGGGTGTTCTCCGTTCTAAGACATCTTTATATCTTATCCAAACATTATGTAAAGATTTTCTAATTACGTGCTTTTTAAATCCTTTCCTTTATGAGCCGATATCTTATCATACCATAAATATGCATGCCAACTGTAATGGCTTTAGGGGTTGCTTGTGCGTAAATAGCCGCCGCTCTGGGCTAGGTTGGCTGGTTAAACCATTTCTCGCTGGACAGCCATCCACTCCGTGGCTGTTCAGTCGCTGGCAGAATCCGTCAGTGGGCGTTTCTTAAACCTTTTCCAACATAAAAGTTGTTTGACGCCCAGTCTCCTCCTACTCTCCCTGTGCGGAAGTCTTCTGCGCAGGGAGGGCGTGGGTAGCGGAGGACCTGTGCTCTCCCCGCTGGTGTCCAGTGAAGAGTCCCGGAGCCTACTCTCTGCTTCCCCCATTGGCCCCCCTCTATCCCTGGTGTAGCACTGATTTTCTTCCCCAACAGGAGACTTGCCTCTCTCCCTGCTTGGCCCCTCTCCAGCATCGTTGTGGGGCCTCGCCTCCTCCTCTAGTTCCGATGGCAGTTCCCTGACACCAACCATTGTCAAATCCTTCCAAATCTAACACATCAGCATTGTCTAGTTGAATCCATTCCTTGATCCAGCAGAAAGCCACAGCTTCAAAATATATCTTCAAGTCTGGCATGGAAACCCCCCCCCCACTCTTTTGAATCTGTTAATATTTTATATCTGTGTTATTTCCCCTTCCAGATAAATTTAGACAGTGCTTTCTGCCATTCTTTAAAGCATCTTACATTATTAATAATTGGTTTAGCTTGGAATAAAAACAACATTTTTGGCAATACATTCATCTTAACCACCAATATTCGGCCGATTAATGACAATTTTAAGTTTGACCAAACCTCAAGATCTCTCTTAATTTCATTCCATAATTTTTCATAATTATCTTTATATAAATTCAAAATTTTCACCGATAAATTCACACCCATATATTTCACTTTCTTCATACAAAAAAGGCCTGTCTTTTCCTGAAGGATTTTTTTCTCCCCGTTATCTAAATTTTTTCCAACACTTTGGTTTTGCTCTTATTTATCTTAAATCCTGCTACTTGCCCAAACTCCTGAATCAGCTCCAGTGCTTTCACTGCGCTGCATTCTTGATCTTGTAAAGTTACCACCAAATCATCAGCAAAGGCTTTTAACTTATATTGTTTAGATCCTACTGTTATACCTTTAACCTCTTCCTCTTTCCTTAGCATGTTTAGCAAAACCTCCAGAACCGAAATAAAAAGCAGAGGAGAAAGTGGGCACCCTTGCCTGGTTCCTTTCTCAATTCTAATTTCTTCTGAAACCACATTATTAACTATAATTTTTGCTTTTTGTTCAAAATAGATCACATTAATACCATTTAAAAATTCTTGTCCAACCTCAATACTTTCTAGATTCCTTTTCATAAAACTCCATGAAACATTAGCAAAGGCCTTCTCAGCATCAATGAACATTAACAATGCTTTACAAATTTTTTTACCTTCCAACCTTTCTAGCACATCAATTATATTCCTAATATTATCTTTCATATGCCTCCCAGGCAGAAATCCTGCCTGGTCCTTATGAATATAATCTGTTAGCACCTTCTTCAACCTATTGGCCAAAATGTTAGCAAAAATTTTATAATCCACATTGAGTAATGAGATCGGTCTATAATTTTTCACATTGGATCTATCTTGATCAGGTTTCGGTATCAGGGTTATAAAAGCTTCCTTCCAGGTTTCAGGTGCTTTGTCCCCTCTTAATATCTTGTTGCATACATCCACCAACGGCTGAATAAGCCAATCTTTTAAAGTCTTATAATACTTTGCTGACAAACCATCTGGCCCTGGGGCTTTGCCAAGCTGCATCTGGTTTATTGCCTTCTCGACCTCTTGTCTTGTAATCAATCCATTTAGCAGGATCTTTTTATTTTCGGGAATTTTTTGCAGTCCATTTACTTTTATAAATTGCTCAATTTTTTCTTTATCTTCTTTCCCACTTTTATACAGCTGTTTATAATATTTCTGAAAACATCTTATCTCTGCAGGGTTCTCCACAGACTTTCCCTCTGATATGATATTAATAATAGTACTTTGTTTCTGTCTCTTTTTTTAACTGCCAAGCGAGCAATTTTCCACATTTATTTGCAGATTCAAAATTCCTTTGTCTCATCATCTTTATTTTCCATTCTATTTCCTGGTTTATAATCTGTGAATACTGAATCTGTAGAGCTTTAATTTCCTTTTGGGTCTGCTGATTCTTTGGGTTACATCTCAAATTCTTCTCTTTATCTTTTAATTGAGACAAAATATTATCTTTTTTTCATTCTATATCTTTTTCTTAATCAAATTTTTTGTATAAGGAATCCTCTCAACACCGCCTTACTTGCATCCCAAACGACTCTTGTTTCCACCTCAGAATTCATATTTGTCTCAAAGTAATTCTTTAGAGTCTTTTGGGCTTTTCCAATCGTCTGTTCATTCCTCAACAAATCATCATTCATTCTCCATCTGCAGGATCCCTGCAGAAATATTTTCATTTCCAATAACACTGCATTATGATCAGAGCAAGTCTTTGGGCATATTTCAGCTTTAGTTACTCTGGGAACAAAGTCTCTGGATATCCATAAATAAACATTTCGTGAGAATGATTGATTTGCATCTGAATAGAATGTGAAGTCTTTTTCTGTTGGATTTCTCACTCTCCATATGTCTGACAGATCAAATTTATCCACCATTTCAAAGAAAGCCTTTAGTAATCTGCCAGCTTTCTTTTTTTTTTTTAATGATATTTATTCAGAATTTCATCAATACAAAAACAAAAACAAGAAAATCAGAAAAATACAGCAAAAAGTAAAATAAAAAAAACCACAAAAAAAGAAAAATACAAATCTCAAGTTAAAACTTTCCATTTGCTTATTTCTTGAACCTCCTCACACCTCCCTTTTTGTATTCTAGTTTGATTCGTTATTCCAGCAAATTCTTCCCATGTTTCTCAATTTTAGTTTAAATGATTAATCTTCACAACCTATCTTATCAATTAATTCAACATAACCTTTCCATCTTTTAATATGATCTGTTATTCAATTTATCTTAATCTTTTTAACCTTATCTTATCTCAAAAATCTTAAAATTTCAAAATTTACATCATATTCATTCATATCTCCTTAAATCATTTCTGCTAAAGCCAATTTGGTTCCTTTCCAGCATGTTCCCTGATATTTCATTAATGTTACACTAATTCCAAAATTAACAAAAGAATTTCCCTTGATATCTCTAATTTTTATCCAACGTCCCTTCTTCCTGGTTTCGGATCATGTCAGTCCTTTCTGTCCATTACATCCAGTCCATCAATCTGGTGTTCTTATGTCCGAGGCCCTTAAGCCTCTTCTTGGCCCCCTCTGCACATTTCCTTGTCCTTGTTTGTGCTTGCGCACTTCTTTGTCTATTGTTAGCTTCTTGGGGAGTGGGTCTCCGGAGGGTTCCATCCAGTAATAATTTCCATTTTCCTTCATCAGGCTGGTCCCTTCCCCCCAGTCCCACTCCCTGTCGTCATCTTTGTAATCCAAAAAGTATTTATCCAAAAGATAGTTGTTCGCCTGTTTCATAGTCCCACTAGAGTTAAGAACTTCCTTGACTTCAAACACTTCCCAACACACTCCAAGTTCAATCAGTAACTTTTGTTCCTGCCGGACTTTGGATCTCTCCATTCGTGTTGTTTGAGGGGGAATCACTGCCTCTTCCTTCTTCATCTGCCCTTGGACCTGCCTTGTCAAACCAGATTCTTGAGTTGGTCGCTGTATAACTTCTTTATCCTTATTCCCTGTTAAATCATATTCGCTGGCCACAGCGCTCATCAAGTCCAATTTTTCATGCGTCAAATTCATTTTCTCATGCAGCTGCTCCAGCATGCCAAGGGCAGACACTAAACCTTCCTTCCAACACATTTCTGTTCAAGGTCAAACAGCAGGTCCCACGATCCAAATCTTGCAGCTGTGAACTACAACAACAAACTGACAGGCTCCCTCTAGGGGACACAGTTTCTTTTTGTATCCATTTTTAAAATGTATCCAACAAAGGAAATTACTTTCGATTTCAAATCCTTTCGATTTTCAAATCCTTTGTATCTTTAAAATACAAAAATGCAGAAGGTGGCGTTGAAGTTAATTTGTTTCTCTTCTTTTTTAATACTATCTGTCAAAGCATTCCACTTTCAATCAGTGGACATCTCAAACAATTTCTGTCCCGACACCCCATCCCCAGGTTTGGGACGATGGAAACTTAAATTCCTTTACTCTCCTCCTGCAGGATTAAACAGTAAAATCCCCCCCCCTTTTCTCCTGCTTTCAAGGGGGGGTTTATTAGTTGTGGATGCAGGAAATTTCCAACTTTAAAGCAGTTTTCCAGGCTATTAGTTTGCAAGGTCTTTGCTTCAGTCTATATACAAAAAGCGGAAGGCGGACTTCCTGTTTAAACCTACCCGCTTGTGCCTAATTCATAAATTTTACAAATTTCTTGATCCAATTCTCCGTTTTTACTCACGGGTACTTGATTTAAAGTCCAAATCTCATCAGGAAAAAGTCAGCGCTCTCCGGCGATGGCTGCGCAGCTTCCCTCCATGGAAATAGCGATCGGTTCGCAGCACCGCGCTGCTCACCCCACTTCACTCCGGAGCACCAAAAGGGGGTTTCCTCGTGAGTAGGGGAGGCGTTCTTGGTGCTCTGCTGAACCCCACGTTCCCAGGCTTCTCCGCCTGGGATTTCTATCGGGCCCCCGCCTTCGCCGCGGCGGGAAGACCCAATTTCCACGGAGCCCGTTCCTCCGATCGGAGGAACTCCGCCATTCGTCGTTGGCGCTAACCCGGAAGTGTAATCTGCCAGCTTTCATTACTTTCTGTCTCTGTGTTCTATCCATAAGCGTTGATGCCACTCCATTCAAGTCCCCCATCAATATCAATTTGTAATCCAAATAATCCAGAAGTCTTGTTTCCAGGTTCTTAAAAAATCCTGCTTTGTCATCATTTGGTGCATAAATTCCCAACAGCAAATATTTTTCGCCTTGTGCTTTAATTTCTACTGCAATGTATCTTCCCTCCTCATCTTTAAACAACATTTTAGGATTCCATTTTTCCTTTACATAGAAAACCACTCCTCTTTTCTTCACTTTGTCAGATGAAATAAATTCCTGACCAAGTCTCTTATTCTGAAGGACTTTTCTATGTAATCTAGTAACATGGGTTTCTTGCAAACAAATTATGTCCAAATTCTGTTTTGCTAACACATGATATACTTGGTTTCTTTTTGGTCATGAGTTCAAACCGTTAACATTCCAAGAGTAAATTCTCAATGCCATCTTGTACTATTAGAGAGCTCCTGCACCCGCCACTGGTGTCTGTGCACTTTCTAATCCAAGATCCTTGACTTTCCCCCAAAAAACCTTGGTTTTTTTCTTCAACACTCCTGATTCTTTGTTTCCTTCCTTGAAATTTGAAGGAGAGGCCCTCTGGAAACTCCCACCTAAAAAATATGTTCTTCCTTCTCAGGGCTCCAGCCAAATCTGCGTAATTATTTCTTAAGTTCAAAAAATCTCCTTGAACAAAACAATTGGCTTATCTTTAATCTTCAAAAAAAATTTATAATGCAGACCCAAAATATTGTCCCTCTGTTCCTTCGTCTTGAAGACCACTATACAGTCATGTACAATTTTTTAGTCTTTCTTAGGCCCAAACCTGTTGTTGTTTAGTCGTGTACGACGCTTCATGACCCCATGGACCAGAGCACGCCAGGCTCTCCTGTCTTCCACTGCCTCCCGCACTTTGGTCAAACTCATGCTGGTAGCTTCGAGAACACTGTCCAACCATCTCGTCCTCTGTCGTCCCCTTCTCCTTGTGCCCTCCATCTTTCCCAACATCAGGGTCTTTTCCAGGGAGTCTTCTCTTCTCATGAGGTGGCCAAAGTATTGGAGCCTCAGCTTCACGATCTGTCCTTCCAGTGAGCACTCAGGGCTGATTTCCTTCAGAATGGATAGGTTTCATCTTCTTGCAGTCCGTGGGACTCTCAAGAGTCTCCTCCAGCACCAGAATTCAAAAGCATCAATTCTTCAGCGATCAGCCTTCTTAAACCATGGCTTTAACTATACGGACCTTTATTGACAAGGTGATGTCTCTGCTTTTTAAGATGCTGTCTAGGTTTGTCATTGCTTTTCTCCCAAGAAGCAGGTGTCTTTTAATTTCGTGACTGCTGTCACCATCTGCAGTGATCATGGAGCCCAAGAAAGTAAAATCTCTCACTGCCTCCATTTCTTCCCCTTCTATTTGCCAGGAGGTGATGGGACCAGTGGCCCTGATCTTCGTTTTTTTGATGTTGAGCTTCAAACCATATTTTGCACTCTCCTCTTTCACCCTCAATAAAAGGTTCTTTAATTCCTCCTCACTTTCTGCCATCAAGGTTATGTCATCTGCATATCTGAGGTTGTTGATCGTTCTTCCGGCAATCTTAATTCCGGCTTGGGATTCATCCAGCCTTTCGCATGATGAATTCTGCATATAAGTTAAATAAGCAGGGAGACAATATACAGCCATGTCATACTCCTTTCCCAATTTTGAACCAATCAGTTGTTCCATATCCAGTTCTAACTGCAGCTTCTTGTCCCACATAGAGATTTCTCAGCAGACAGATGAGGTGATCAGGCACTCCCATTTCTTTAAGAACCTGCCATAGTTTGCTGTGGTCGACACAAAGGCTTTTGCATAGTCAATGAAGCAGAAGTAGATGTTTTTCTGGAACTCTCTAGCTTTCTCCATAATCCAGTGCATGTTTGCAATTTGGTCTCTGGTTCCTCTGCCCCTTCGAAATCCACCTTACACTTCTGGGAGTTCTCGGTCCACATACTGCTTGAGCCTGCCTTGTAGAATTTTAAGCATAACCTTGCTAGCGTGTGAAATGAGTGCAATTGTGCGGTAGTTGGAGCATTCTTTGGCACTGCCCTTCTTTGGGATTGGGATGTAGACTGACCTTCTCCAATCCTCTGGCCACTGCGGAGTTTTCCAAACTTGCTGGCATATTGAGTGTAGCACCTTAACAGCATCATCTTTTAAAATTTTAAATAGGTCAGCTATTCAGCATTTGACTTCACTCTCCAGGATGTCTGGCTCTAGGTCAGCAACCACACTACCTGGGGTGTACGAGACATCCATATCTTTCTGGTATAATTCCTCTGTGTATTCTTGTCACCTCTTCTTGATGTCTTCTGCTTCTGTTAGGTCTTTACCACATTTGTCCTTTATTATGGTAATCTTTGTACGAAATGTTCCTTTCATATCTCCAATTTTCTTGAACAAATCTCTGCTTCTTCCCATTCTGTTGTTTTCCTCTATTTCTTTGCATTGCTCGTTTAAGAAGGCCTTCTTGTCTCTCCTTGCTATGTTTTGGAAATCTGCATTCAATTTCCTGTAACTTTCACTATCTCCCTCGCATTTTGCTTGCCTTCTCTCCCCCGCTACTTGTAGGGCCTCGTTGGACAGCCACTTTGCTTTCTTGCATTTCCTTTTCATTGGGATGGTTTTCGTTGCTGCCTCCTGTATAATGTTACGAGCCTCCATCCATAGTTCTTCAGGCACTCTGTCCACCAAATCTAAATCCTTAAACCTGTCCCTCACTTCCACTGTGTATTCATAAGGGATTTGTTTTAGATTGTATCTTACTGGCCCAGTGGTTTTTCCTACTTTCTTCAGTTTAAGCTTGAATTTTGCTATAAGAAGCTGATGATCTGAGCCACAGTCAGCTCCAGGTCTTTTTTTTTGCTTACTCTATAGAGCTTCTCCATCTTTGGCTGCAGAGAATATAATCAATCTGATTTCGGTGCTGCCCATCTGGTGTTGTCCATGTGTAGAGTCGTCTCTTGTGTTGTTGGAAAAGCGTATTTGTGATGACCAACTTGTTCTCTTGACAGAACTTCCATTGTATATCGCTTTTGCGTTACTGCTGTTTTGCTGGACACGAAGGCACGCAGTCATGTTTTTATTTGTTCCTGAACTACGCTGAATAAATGCTATAAATATGCTTGCACATATTTCTCTGTCCACCTCTTCTGCTGTGAGTGAATTACAGACTCTGCTGACAGGGCGTGCACAGGTCTCTAAACGTATCTGAGGCTCGTGTCGCTAACTGACTGATGCTGTTCCACGGGAGACCGGTGATCGTTCGGAGCCAGCTGGGGGCCTGCCTGATGCCCCCGTCTCCCCTGCAGTATCCCAACAACAGGGTTTTGGGCCCAGATTCACGGCGCTTACAGGAGAGTAAGACTGCTGAGATCCTGGCAGCGACAGAGGTCTGTGAAGCTGAATCGTCCCGGCCGCGGCTAGAAGGCTTTGGAAGTCTTTTGAAGTCTTTGCCAAGGACCAATTAGGCCGGAGAGAAGCAGGCCTCGTAATTTACGACCTGCCAGAGATAAGGAGCCTTTGAAGGGAATCCAGCTCACGGCTGAAGTAAAGAGCTGGAATGGAGCTTTTACAAGCCTCAGATGGAGTTCCGTGACCAAAGCTTAATGGCCACAATTACCGGACGTGGGCAAGGTACTGCAAAGGTCAATTGAGAAAGTTTGGAGTGTGGCACACTGTGTCTGAAGCCCCTCCAGCTCCTCTGACAGACAGATGGTGGGCCGATGATTCAAGGGCCATAGACGTGATCGTCTTGTCCATCTCTCTGGAGGAACTTGTCTTTGGCTGGCAACACGACAGCAAGTCAGATGTGGAACGCTTTGAAAGTTGCCCATCTGGCAGCATTTTCAGCACAGGAAAGGTAGGTCCCGGCTGTTTCCCAGATTGAGTGTGATTGCAGGGATGCCAAAGGTGCCGGTTGCAAACTGCAGGGACAGCTGATTGTGATGTCATCCCAGACAGCATTGCAACCACCAGGGGAAGCTGAGGGCTCTGTTTCCTGTGGAAATCAAGGTCACCTTCGCAGAGGTCCAAAGGCAAAAGGTAAACAGAGACAAAAGCCTGCGGATGGCCAGAAGCAGGGGGGCAAGCAGCCCAGGCCAGTTGAAAACAAGGCTTTGTTTGCTGGTACTGCTTCTCCAGAGGCCAAAGGCCGGTTTGTTGTGGATTCTGGATCCACGAGGCAACTGTGCAGAAATCGGCATTTGTTTATTTTCTTCACGCCTCAGGATGGAGAGAGCCAACAGGCTGATGGAAAGATGTTAAGAATTGCAGGAGTCGGGACTGTGAAACTGGCAAGTCTGCACACAACCATCAGCAAAGTACTTTTTGTTCCAGATTCTGCAGAAAATTTGCTCAGCATCCCACAGCTGACTGAGCAAGACTTTGAGATTTCCTTCAAGAAGAGCATCTGTGTCATCAAAAAGGGCAAAGAGGACATTTTGCATGCAAAGTTTATAGATGGCTTGTTCTTGATAACTTATGATGTCAATGCTGTTGATGTGTCTAATGTTGAATCTTGTTGTGTTGCACAAACTAACAAAGTTCTTCATGCAGGATGTATTCATGAAACAGCACAAACGGTTTGGTCACATGTCATGGGAGGCGTTGGCCAAGATGCCTGGGTTGGTTCAGGGTTTGAGCATAAAGCCCTGTAAGTTTCACATGAAATGTGTATCTTGTGCAGAGAACAAGGTGAAGTGTAATGGCTTGGCTCTCCCACAGAAGCGAGACACCAGTAGTAATTATCTCAGGTTTATTGCTCAAACACACTAGTGAATTGAAGGTAGTCCAGTAAGAGGCCACAGAGTCACCCCCTTGTCACAAGTTCAGTAGTTGCTGCTCTGCAGCAGCGTGCTCTAGTGGGCTCTTGAACATGGCATCCATCAGTCTCCAGAACTCCTGCAGCTTCCCTAGAGCCCTGTGTTGCGTCTCCATAAGGGTGATAGCCCAGTCCTTAGCTGTTCCCCCCCAGCCAACTGATCAGACACGCAACACGCTGCTTATCTGAGCTGAATTCAGCTGATCTCAAGTCCAAAATGTATCTGGCTTCAGTTCTAAAGGCTGCATAACGTTCTGTATCTCCATTGTATTGAGCCGGGTTCAGTCCAGGCCCCCTGCTGGATCTGAGGTTCTTTTCCTGTTCTGAAGTTAACCTCTGTTCCTGCAGTGCTCATGCCAAAATATCTAGTTGGTTTTTGAGCTGCCACGTGTTGCTTCTTAATTCTATTATGGGGTCTGTGGGCTCTGCTGCCCTTCTCGTTGCTCCCCCAGCCGCACTTCCCACGTCCGGTACTTGCCCATCCATCACGGTCTTTGATGTCCTCTGGCGTGAGAGATTAAGATGAGACTCGGCAAACTGTAATGGCTTGGCTCTCCCACAGAAGCGAGACACCGGTCGTAATTAACTCAGGTTTATTGCTCAAACACATAAATCACTCCGGAGCTCCTTCACTCCGTGTCTGACTCCAAGTTAGCAGTTGCCGAGTCTAAACTCCACCCCTTCCTCTTCTTCCAACAGGGGAAAAAACCCTTTCGCTTCCGCTCTTTTTCCCTCCTCTCACTGACCTTTTCGCGCCTTCGAGTTTTTGGGCTAGCTATTCCCGGCCTCTCTCCATCTGTTTCTGAGCTAAGACTGGCATTTTGTGTATCCCTGCTCTGGCTCCCCCTTCCTTGGTCACTATGCTCAGGGATCAGATTACCATTGCTATCTGCTGCCTGCTCTCTGTTTTCTGAAGCTATGCCGCTAGGCTGCCGCTCCTCCCTCTCACATTCCAGCTCACATTCCAGTGTCCTTATCTCTCTTTGTCTGTTCTCATTCCCAGCCTCTGTCAGCTCTGGAACGAAGCTGACATGAAGGTTGCTCCGAAAGGCAAAGTGTCTAGCCGATAGGCTTCCAAACCCTACCAGCTAGTCCACGCAGACCTGGTTGCACCCTCTTTGGGTGGAGCAAGGTACTTCATGGTTTTAATTGATTCTTTTTGCAGGTACATTCATGTGTTTATACTCCAGCAGAAGTCAGAAGCGTTTCCTAGGTTCAAGGCATTCTATGCTTGGTTGAAAAATGCTCACAATAAACGCATTGGCTGTTTGTTTTCTGATCGAGACGGTGAATTCACTTCTCAGCAGTTTGAAGCTTTCCTGACTGAGAAGGGAATCCAGCACGACCTCTCAAGTCCCAGATCTCCATGGGAGAATGGTCTTTGCGAGCGGGCAAGCCAGACTTTGCTGCAAGGCCTAAAAACCTTGTTGCATGATGCCAATCTACCTGAGAAATATTGGGTGGAGTCTTTGAATACTTTTGTTTATTTGTACAACAGGAGACTGTCATCACCTATTGGTTGTATTCCCTATGAGAAGGTGTTTGGTAAGAAACCTTACGTCAAGCACATGAGAATCTTTGGTTTTGACATGTGGGTTCACACCCCACAGAGCAGCAAGCTTGGGAAGCGTGGGGCGCATGGTTTGTTCATGGGGTACGAAAAAGGTGCATACAGGGTATTCATGACTGACTCTAAGTCCGTTAGGTTCACAAAGAGTGTTGCGTACAATCCTAAATGGGGGGTGGGGGTGGGAATTTTCCAGAGTCACTCAGGAGAGGAGGATGAAGATGATGAGGTTGAAGAAGAAGCTGAGGATGATGATCAGAGTTTGGATTCCAGCTCAGTGGGTGGCACTGCTGCTGATGTCAGCTACAGTGATGACACAGCAGACTACAAGAGCGCAAAGTCCTCATTCAGACCATCTGATGCATCTGACACTGAACTGGAAGAACCACTGTTCACCATTGGCCACTTTTCTCCTAAGGAAGAGGAGATGAGTGCAGAAGACTTGTGCCTAGTAGGCAGATCTGAAAGGGCCACAAAAGACAAACCTCCAAAGAGATTTGCTGATGAGTTTGCTAAGACAGCAACTGCTGTTCTTGGTAGGTCAGAGAAGGTGTGGGAACCTTCAAGCTTCAAAGAGGTCCAGGAGTTAACCTCTAAAGATGCTGAGCCATGGCTTAATGCCATGAAAGCCGAAGTTGATTCCTTGAATAGGAACCAAACCTGGGAGCTAGTCCCAGTAGTCCCAGGAATGAGGCTGGTTGGCAGCAAATGGGTCTTCAAGGCCAAGACAGACCAGAATGGCAAGGTTGTCAGGCACAAAGCCAGATTGGTCGCCAGAGGTTTTTCACAGGTACCAGGACAGGATTACCACGAGACCTACTCACCCCCCGTCAAGTATGAGAGCATTAGGTTAATGCTCAAGATTGCTGCAGAGGAGAAACTGCACGTTTCTCATCACAATGTGAACACAGCGTTTTTGTACGGGGTTTTGGGGGAGGAGCTGTATATGCTTCCACCTGATGGAATGCAGGTACAGAAGGGAATGGTCTGTAAACTACAGAAATCCCTATATGGTCTCAAGCAGAGTGCCAGGTGTTGGAACACGAAACTCACTGAGACATTGCTTTCTCTTGGTTTTCACCAAGGCAAAGCTGATCCATGTGTGTTTGTCAAGGAGGAGGGGCAAAACAAACTATTGTTTATGTTTTGTTGATGATCTTCTGATGTTTTGGAAGAATGAGGCTTTGTACCAAAGCACCCTAGCTCAGCTGAAGGAGCACTTTGACATGAAGGATCTTGGTGAGGTATCCAACTATCTTTCTCTGCAGGTGGAGAAGGAGCAAGCAGGTAATTTTCTGGTACACCAGACACAGAAAATTGCCGATGTATTAACCAGGCTGAATTTGGTTGATGCAAACCCAGCAGACTCACCGATGGTGACAGGTTACCAGGTAGATAGTACTGCTGAAGCATTTTCTGACACCACACTGTATAAATGCATTCTAGGCAAGCTGAGAAAAGCCAGCCACTATATATATTTGTAAAATTGGATCTCGGACAGGTACAGACGCTGGCTCAGGCCTAGAACATGGAGAAAAGCCAGCATCTGGTACATGTTTTCAGCAGAGAGACCTTATACTACTATTAAATGAGAAAAACTACGTCTGACTTTACACTTGCTGTGATGACAACAATAGCTCAAACAAATACTTAAGAGCTTTTAAGCTTTCTGTTTGTGTGAATGATTTCAGATGCCAGATTATCACCTATGTTACCTTGTTAACGTACTTCATCTTTGTGTCAGTGAAGATCATGCTGATGGAAAGGGGCAAGTTATATAAAATATTTTTCAGGCATGAATAAAAGTATTTGGGGGGGGGGGGAACCGGGGGGGGGCACCCCATTCCTGTGGGGTTATACCCTGCATTGTCTAACCCCACTTTTTGGTGGCCCCACTCCGCCGGGTGTATGACCCCTTGGAGCCGCTCAACGCCGAGGGCAACTGGCCTCCACGCACCTTTACCATGCAACATGCGCAGTTTAAAAGCGCGGATGTTTGCAATTGGAAAAACCAGAATCCTTCTTTTGAAGAGGATCCAGCTAAAATAATTGGACTATTTGAAGGTGTGTTTAAAACTTAAAAGGTACATGCCAGGGCTAGAGAGCATCTGAGAGCATCGGGCAATAATGATGCTGCAATTGAAATAGCTTATCCTAGACAAACCCCTAATTGGGACTATAATACCGCTAATGGGAGAGCAACATTAGAAACATATCATAGAATCGTGTTAGAAGGCATGAGGAAAGCGCCTAAAAACCCATCAATATGGCTAAGGTAGTGGAAGTGACCAACCCATAGCCTATATGTCTGAAAAATTAACCACTACGGAACAAGGTTTGCCTACCTGCATGTGAGCAGTAGTGCAAAGAAGGCAGCATCAAATTGGACTGTTATGACTGATCTACACCAACCCCTTCAACTCACCATTTCTCGGAGCCCACCAGATGACCGCCCTGCTGGTGCCACCCCTGGAAGCTGGCACCTCTACACACGGCAGAAGAATCCAGCATGGACTAGAATAGGACCTTTTCTATCCTTTCCTTTTCTTTTCTTTCCCTTTGAATATATAGCTTTGTATATAGCTTTGTGGGAGGTACCCCAGGTATTAGAAGAAGGAGGTATTAGGAAATAGATATATCCCTTCGCCCAAATGCCGCAGATAGGACTGCGGGTAACCATGGTTTTGGCCAGGATGGTACTCTTCTTATTTCTGGCCATCGGCGCGCCCACACCGCTTAAGGTAACCCAGCAGTTAATGAGAGAGTGGGGTGCCCACAACACATACAATAAATGGTTGCAAATGGCAGAAATGGTAGCCTATTCTGCAAACTGAACCAATTGCATGGTCTGCACTCTGGGACCTACAGATGCTTTGGGAGGAATATCCCTCCTCCCTGTTCCTTGGAATGAGTCCTCAGTTACAGCCCCGATTTTGGGTTCCGCCAGATTTTGTGCTGCGTTAAATTTGATGGGAGGAGCCTGTGGCTTTAATATCTCTGACCATGGTGAGGCTATTCAAAACTTGGCGGCAGAAATAGAGAAAGTAGCCCATGTTCCTGTCCCAGCGTGGAACGGGTGGGACATGTCCTGGTGGAGTGATTGGCTTCCGAACCTTGGGTGGCTTAGAGGACTTTCAATGATGTTAATGGGCCCCTTGCTGATTTTGCTTCTTCTCTGATCCTGTATACCCTGCTTATTGCAATGTTTGCAAAATATGATGCATAAAATGTTGTCGCGAATGATTCGGCCCCAGATCATAGCACTGACACGAGAATACCGGCCAGTGCCTTGGGACGAGCCGTAAGGCTGTCCAAAAGAAGAGAGGGAATGAAGGAATGGGTTTCCCAAATCTAAAACCTGACTGTGCAGTCAGTCTGAAATGGGCCCCAAAATCCCCATCTATCCTTCTCCATTAGCTAAAATGCATTAACTTGAGCACTTGAGCCAAGAACCCAGCTGTATAAACAAAGCTCTCTCCTTTATCAGTACGTGACGCTTAATGAATGGCCTTGTCAGCTTCGAAGTGGAGACAGGATGGCAGAGCTGGGGCTTATCTTATCTTGTGTGTTGTAAATATCCTGACACACTGACGCACAGACCTTGCAAGACACCCCCACACTCGGGAATGACGCCAGGAGTGCTCTTAGAGTTGGTGACCTTCTTGTCAGCTTCGCCTTTGAGCCAGTGCCACCGACTGGGCTTAACCACTTCAGCCCGACTGGGCCAGGCGAGCTGGGGTAGCACTTCCAGAGACCTTCTTCTGCAGGAACAGGTCTAAGTGCTGTGGACTCACAACTCAGAGCTGTGAGCACCGAACTCACTTCCAGAAGACAGCGGTGCGCAGCAGAGTATAGCAGAGCATAAATCACTCGGACGACAGCGCTGAAGAATATCTTCTTTTATTCACTAACAGCTACTGTACTATACAAACTATATACAAATGGAGACGCTGGACTGCACTGCGTGTTACAGCTGCTTTCTGCAGCGACCTTATCTACACAGAGATAACACTCAGCCTCCCCCTTTGAAGTGAGGCTGGAGCGGAATAAGTAGCAAGCACAATCCGCCCCCTCCTCTCTGGAAAATCAGCAGATTCTTGTAATGGGAGGGGTGAAATCTCCTCACTTCTTACCCCAAGATAAGGAATACAGGAACAGGAACATCTGTTTATGGTCATGGATGTCAACTTACATGTATAAGCTGACGTGGCTGGATTCCTGGGGAAGGGGGGAGAGGGTACCTGGAGGATATATATACTGTATGCAATTTCTCTAGTTTTTGTGCTTGCTGTGAACCGATTCACACAGTGCCTTCTGCTATCCGGAGAGCGGAATAAACTCTTTCTCTGAACCAAACCTCAGTGTCATCTGACTCCTTCCTCCCTGTTCTGGGAGCAACGCTCACCCTACCAATCGGCAAAATCTAATAAGGCTACACAATCACTTCTGGAGTATGCTACATGTACAACCATTGTCTGTTTGACTGGCTGTGCAAAAAGCAGACGACAGTAAGCCTAAGTTCCTGTGAAGCAGAACTCAATGCCTTGTCATATTCACTCATGGATTGTGAATGGTTGATGCAACTGTTTCAGGACATCAGAGTTTCTGTGAAATGTCCTGTACAGGTGTATCAAGACAATAGATCCTGTTTGGCTTTGCTGAACTTAGAGAGTTGCAAGCAAAGAACCAAATACTTGCAGATAAAGTTACATCGTGCAAGAGAGTGTATTCAGAAAGGACTCATTCAGGTGTCCTACATGCCAGGAAACGAAATTCCTGCAGATCTGTTGTCTAAGGTTGTTAACAGAGAATAACTTAAGGTTTATGTACAGAAGTTGTAGTACCACAGGTACTACAGGTTACATGGAAAGGGGGAGGGTGTTAGGATATAGTTCCATTCCGCCTTAAATGGGTACAGGCATGACGTTTGTGTATCACATGCCTGTTTACTCCCAGCACTGTCTGCTGGGAACTTCCGTTGTATATTGCTTTTACGTTACTGCTGTTTTGCTGGACATGAAGGCAAGCAGTCATTTTTTCCTTTGTTCCTGAACTACACTGAATAAATGCTGTAAATATGCTTGCACATATTTCTCTGTCTGCCTCTTCTGCTGTGAGTGATTTACACACTCTGCTGACAGGGCGTGCACGGGTCTCTAAACGTATCTGAGGCTCGTGTCGCTAACTGACTGATGCTGTTCCACGGGAGACCGGTGATCATCCGGAGCCAGCTGGGGGCCTGCCTGATTCCCCTGTCTCCCCAGCAGTATCCCAACACTGGCCACAGTGATCCATGCGATGGTCACCTCCAGGCTTGATTACTGTAACTCGCTCTACGCGGGGCTGCCCTTGAAGCTGACCCAGAAACTCCAGCAGGTGCAGAATGCCGTGGTGAGGCTCCTTACGGGGTCCTTGCCGTGGGATCACATTCATCCAGTGCTTTACCAACTGCACTGGCTTCCGGTGGAGTACAGGGTCAGATTTAAGGAGCTGGTTTTGACCTTTAAAACCCTATGCGGCCTAGGACCCACGTACCTATGGGACCGCCTCTCCTGGTATGCCCTGCAGAGGACCTTAAGGTCCACAAATGACAACACTTTGGAGGTCCCAAGTCGCAAGGTGGTTAGATTGGTCTCAACTAGGGCCAGGGCCTTTTCAATTCTGGCCCCGACTTGGTGGATCACTCTGTCACAAGAGACTAGGGCCCTGCGGAACTTGGCATATTTCCACAGGGCCTGCAAGACAGAGCTGTTCCGCCTGGCCTTTGGTTTGGACTCAGTTTCTCTTATGTTTCCCTCCCCTTATGGTTTTGATCTATGGGCTACTTTTAAAATGAGGCTGCATTTTAAATTGTATTTTAACCTGTATTTTAAATTGTCCCCCCCCCCATTGTTTTTATTGTAATTTTACTGGTGTTAGCCGCCCTGAGCCTGGCTTTGGCTGCGAAGGGAGGGGTATAAATAATAATAATAATAATAATAATTATTATTATTATTATTATTATTATTATTATTCCCAGTCATGAAACCAAATCCATCTAACACTGCTGATTAAAAAGCCGCCCGCCCGCCCCCGCCCCCCAGGTAACAGTATCCTGTTAGAATGGGAAACAAAGGATGAGGAGGTAAAATCGGTCATGATCAAATGGGCACAAGATATAGGACATACAATTTAACATACAATTTAACATACAATTTGAGGATTGGGAAAAACTGTGGAAAACAGATTTAAAATTTACAGACTGTTCTTTTTTGAAAGAAAACTATATGAAAATGATGTATAGATGGTATATAACACCAGTACAAATAGCAAAAATGTACAAAACCGGGTCAAACATATGTTGAAAATGTAAAGAAAAGGAGGGGACTTTTTATCGTATGTGGTGGGAATGCAGAGAAATTTAAAAAATTTGGGAAATGATATATAATGAATTGAAGAAAATGTTTAAAATGACATTTGTAAAAAAACCAGAAGCATTTTTGTTAGGGATTGTAGGACAAGACCTGCCAAGGAAAACAAATAATTTATTTATGTATGCTAAAACAGCGGCAAGAAACCCTGACAAAAGAACAGTGGCAAGAGAAATTGATGAACTATGCAGAACTGGCTAAGTTGACATACAAACTGCGAGATAAGGACAACTGTGACTTCAAAGAAAAATGGGAACTTTCTACAAATTACTTTAAAAAGACAACAGAATGAATTGGACTCCTTGGCAGGTTTTGAATAAACATACACAAATTTATTGACTGTTAACACAGTACACAGATAATATAAGGATTTATACAATTTTACAGTATGCAGAGAACAGAATGTGGTGAGAAATCAGAGAGAGGAGCTGAGGGAAGTCTCGGGGGGGGGTTGATGGGGAGGTGGGGGGGAAAGGTGGGGGGATAACGAATATGACATGTTTTGATATTTTGTTATGTTGAAATTGTTAATAAAAAACCTTTACCCCCCCCCCAAAGGCAGGCAGGCATGCTCTGGAGCTTTTCGGTTGGCATCACAGCTGTACTGCTTGGTGTGTCAAAGCCGGACTCACTTTTCCATAAGGGCTTCTAGCTGCTCTTGAAGAGAGGCCAGCTGAAGAGAAACAGAATGCAGAGAGACAAAATATGGTTAAGAGCTCTTATGCCACACTACAAAGCACTTGCGGACACTTCAGCTACTGGCAAGCATTTCACACTGTATCTTATCAGAGAGCACAGCATAATTTTTCTCAAATGACAAAAGCTTTTCAAGTTCACAGTTGGGTAAATATGGTTTATTATCACATGGGGAAAAGACTTTAGCATTGCTTGTGGATTTACGATGCAGCTTGTTTAACTGTACTGCCCTTTCCCCATTTGTCAGGCTTACAGACCACCTTACCTGCTGCTTCTCTCGCTCTTCCTGGTGTTTGAATTCATCCAGCACAGCTTGGAGGCGGGTCTAGAAAATAAGATGGACAGGAAATGTGGCTATTGCTGCTGCTGTGATTTTCCAACAAAAGAACAAAACACATATAGGTTTTCTTTTGCGGGGGGGGGGGGGCGGCGGTTCATGCGCACAGCTGGGTCTTCAGCCTGCACTGACCTCCCACACAGACCAACCACAAAGAAAGGCAACTGCGGCAAAATCACAGGCTGTGCTGCTGCATAACCCAAGGGTGTGGATTTTCTCAAGCCACAGGTTAAGATGAAAACAGCACAGGGCTGTATTACTCTCCGTAAAAACTGGTTACCTATTCAGGTTCTTTCTCAAATTATTGTCTAGGAAGTGAACCCTGATATACTAGGATTATCTACCTGCTCCCCAATCAAATCTGCTTTCCATGAGGTATGTTTGCTGATCATCCTGTGTTCCTTTAGCCATGGATCTCCATGTTGATGGACTACAACGTCCATCATCCCCAACAATTACTTAAGTGGAGATTATGGGAAATGTAGTCAAACAATACCTGGAGACTCAAGGCTGAAGAATGCTGACATTCTAGTTCAGTACTGTCTACTGCAGGGGTGCGTAAATATCACGCCAGGGGGTCAAATGTCACCCTCCAGGCTGCTCTATTTGGCCCATGGGAATCTCCCCAAGTCACACCCCTAAGGAGCCCTACTTCACAAGCTCCCTTGCATGCTATTGTCTGGCTGGAATGTGTCCTTGAACACTGCTACTGCCTCCTAGCTGCTAGAAAGGAAGACAGAGAGTGACGGATGTATACTGCACAAAAGTAAATCTGACATTTATTGTGCACAGAAGCCCCAGAAGGCTGCCCATCTGGGAATGTGACACTTGGCCTGAAAAGATTGCCCATCCCTGGTCTACCCTGACTGGCAGTGGTTCCCCATAGTCTCAGGCAGAAGTCTTTCTCACCAACTGCAACCTAATTTATTTTTTAACTGGATATTCAGGGAACAAGCCTGAGACTTTCTGAAAATCATATACTCTACCACCATAGGGACTGCTGTCTCTGCTGAACGAGATGCCTACTGGCTATAAACACCTGCCAAACTCAGCTGAGCTGAGCAGACTTCTATTAGACTTTCTCTAGGTTCTAGAGAAGGGGTGGTGATGCTGGATTCACCTTGAGGGCCAGGTTCTCTACTTTCTTTTTTTATATATAATTATTTTTATTAGTTTTCAATACAATCATACAATTTTATCCAAATTTTAACTGATTTTAACAAAGTACAAATTTTGGTCTTCCTTCAGCTTCTCTGGTAATCATCCATTTTTACCCTTCAATACGCATTTCTTTAATTGCATTGCCATTTATCATCCCTCCTTTTTTCTATTTTCTTTCAACAATACCTCTTAAAATTTTTACAGTGCTTCTTGGAACCCCACTAGCGTTGTTTGCATCTCACATATATTTTTCAGATATTCTACAAATTTTCCCCAATCCTCGATGAACTTTTGGTTTCGGGCATATCTTATTTTCCCAGTCAGTTTGTCCAGTTCCGAGTAGTCAGTCAGTTTCATTCTCCATTCTTGAATCGTCGGTATTTCCTCTTGTTTCCATTTTTGGGCCATTAAAATTCTTGCTGCCGTAACTGCATACTGGAAAAGTTTACAGTCTTTTCTTCTTATTTCTTTTCCTGTAATCCCTAAAAGAAAAGCTTCTGGTTTCTTAACAAAAGTATATTTTAACATCTTTTTCAATTCATTATATATTGCTTCCCAGAAACTCTTTACTTTTTTACACTCCCACCACATATGGTAGAACGTTCCCTCTTTTTCTTTACATTTCCAACACTTATTACATGTTTTATACATTTTTGCCAGTTTTACCGGTGTAATGTACCATCTATAAAACATTTTCATTACATTTTCCTTCAACCCCATGCATGCAGTAAATTTTAAATTTTCCTTCCAAAGTTTTTCCCAATCTTCGAATTGAATGTTATATCCAAAATCTTTGGCCCACTGTATCATTACCGATTTCACCTCTTCATCTTTCGTAAACCATTCTAACAGTATCTTATACATTTTTGACAGAGTTTTATATTCATTATTTATTATCTCTGTTTGGAACTTTGAATCTTTTTCTGCATATCCACTTTCCTTTATATCTTTTTTAAGCATTTCATTTACTTGGAAATAATGCAACCAGTCATACACATAATCTTTTACAAACTCATATGGTTTTAGTTTCCATTTTCCTCCTTCTTTAGTTATTAAATCTCCGTATGTGGCCCATTTCCCTCTCATGTTGATTTTCTTAACACTTATAACCTCTAACGGAGATAACCAATGTGGAACTCTTGGCTCCAGAAGGTTTTTGTACCTGTCCCATACTTCTATTAATGAACTCCTGAAGATGTGGTTCCCAAATCCTTTATGAATTTTCTTTTTATCACACCATAGGTAAGCGTGCCACCCAAATCTGTTATCAAAACCTTCTAAGTCCAATAGTTCTGTGTTTTCTAATTTAATCCATTCCTTTAACCAGCAAAGACAAGCTGCTTCGTAATATAATTTCATATCTGGCAGGGCGAAGCCTCCCCTTTCCTTCACATCTGTTAATAATTTATATTTTATTCTTGGCTTCTTGCCCTGCCAGATATACCTTGAAATCACTCTTTGCCAATCTCTGAATATCCCTACCCCTTTAATAACAGGGATAGTCTGGAATAAAAATAGCATCCTTGGGAGCACATTCATCTTTATCGTAGATATTCTGCCCCAAAAGGACAGTTGCATTCTACCCCACACCTCCAGGTCATTCTAAATTCCTTTCCACATCTGAACGTAGTTATTTTGGAACAGGTCAATGTTTTTAGGAGTTAACCAAATTCCTAAATATTTTACTTTCTTTACCACCTCTATCTCTGTCTGTTGTTGCATTGTTTCTATCTTATTATACTCCATATTTTTCACCATTATTTTAGTTTTTTTCTTATTCAGCCTAAAACCGGCCACTTTCCCAAATTGTTCGATCTCCTCCAACACTTTTTTGACACTCTCCCCTGGTTCTTCCATCGTTATAACCAGATCGTCGGCAAAGGCTTTTACTTTATATTCATTCCGACCTACTGTCACCCCTTTAATTAATTTGTTTTGTCTAACCGTGTTTAACAGAACCTCCAGGACCATTATAAATAACAATGGCGAGAGCGGACAGCCCTGCCTTGTTCCTTTAGATATTTTTATATCTTCTGTGACAACATTATTAACTATCAATTTAGCTTTCTGTTCTGTATACATTGCCTTGATTCCATTGAAAAAGTCTTTTCCCCCTTCCATATACTCTAAATTTTTCAGCATAAAATCCCATGTAATATTATCAAAGGCTTTTTCAGCGTCCACAAACATCAGTATCGCTTGTTTCTCATTTTTGGCAGTCAAATATTCCAAAATATTAATTATGTTCCTTACATTATCTTTCATTTGTCTGCCTGGCAAGAACCCTGCTTGATCTTTGTGGATAATATTTGTCAAAATCTTTTTCAATCTCTTCGCCAAAATTCCTGCAAATATTTTGTAGTCCGTGTTCAATAAAGAGATAGGCCTGTAGTTTTTAACTTGTGTCAAATCAGCATCTTGTTTCGGAATCAAAGTAATAAATGCTTCCTTCCACATTTCTGGGATTTCTCTTACTTTTAAGATGTTATTCATAACTTATTTCAATGGAAATAACAAGACATTTCTCATTTCTTTATAATATCCTGAAGTAAATCCGTCTGGACCCGGGGCTTTGCCTCTCTTCAATTCTTTTATCACCTCTTTGATCTCTTCCACTTCTATTGGGGTATTCAGCTGGTCTTTTTGTTCTGTCGGGATCTTCTGCAGCTTTTTATCTTTTAAAATTTTTTCTATTTTCTTTAAGTTGTTTCTCTCTTTATTTTTGTATAATTGCTTATAAAAGTCCAAGAATCCTTTCCTAATTTCTTTCGGGTTGACAATCTCTTTGCCATCTACAATAATTTTATTAATCGTGTTCCGCTCTTTTCTCTTTTTAATTTGCCAAGCAAGTAGTTTTCCTGATTTGTTGGCGAACTCGAAGTTTTTCTGTCGTAGTCTCTTTATGTTCCATTCAACTTCTTGATTTATCATCATTGCAAATTGGGTTTGTAAAGCCTTAATTTCTTGTTTGATTTTTACATTATTTGGTTTTTTGATTAGTTTCTGCTCATTGTCCATAATCTGCTTTAGGATTTCCTTTTCCCCTTTTCCCCTGTATTTGTTCTTCAATGAATTCTTCAATGAATTCTGTTGTATAAAAAATCCTCTCATAACTGCTTTACTTGCGTCATCTTTGTTCATCTTTGTATCTTTGTTGTATCTTTTGTATCTTTGTTGATGTTGTCTATAAAATAATCCGATAGTTTCTTTTGTGCTTTGTCTATGATGTTCTGATCCTCCAACAGATAGTCATTGATTCTCCATCTAAAAGTTCTTTCTTCAAAACCCTTTATTTCTAATTTTATTGGGTTATGATCTGAAATTACTTTAGGTTGTATTTCTACTTGCTGGATTCTTGGAGTCAGTTCATTTGAGACCCATATTTGATCGATTCTTGACATTGACTGATTCGGCTCTGAGTGATAAGTAAATTGCTTCTCTAATGGGTGTCTAAGTCTCCAGATATCAACCAAATTACAGTTCTTAGTCATCGAAAAAAAAGTCCTTGGTAGTTTCCCTTCTTTATTTAATCCTCCTCTTAATCTACCCATTTCCAATGATACCACCCCATTCATATCTCCCATTATTATGATTTTCTGATCCATATGTTCGAATAGTTTTTCTTCCAAAGCTTTGTAGAAATCAGTCTTATTTCCATTAGGTGCATAGATCCCGACAATTATTAAATTTTCGCCTTGCCATTTGATCTGAGTTGCTATAATTCTTCCTTCTTCATCTTTGAAAATTTGTTTGGCTTCAATTTTGCTTTTGATATATAACACAACCCCCCTTTTTTTCTCCTTGTCCGAAGATACAAATTCATTCCCTAGTCTTTTATTAATCAAAATTTTTCTATGCCTCCTTGCCACATGTGTTTCTTGTAAACAGATAATATCCAAATTTTTCTTTCTTAAAAATTGTTCAATTTTATTTCGTTTTCTTTTATCATTCATCCCATTTATATTCCAATTCCATAGTTTTAGAGCCATGTTGAAGTCAAATTAAATAAATTTAATTTAAGTTTAATTATAACCTATCTTCTTTTTCTTCCTCCTCTTCTTCTACTTCTTCTTCTTCAGATCTCTTCCCTTGATCTTCTTCTTCTTCTGCCGATTCTGACTCATCTTTAGATCCTGCTCCTCCTCCTGCTCCCTTTGCCTCTTCTTCTTCCACTTGTAGTTCCTTATATCTTCTCGTGAACTTCCCAATGTCTTCTGGGCTTGTCAGCCTACGTTTCTTAGTTTTATAGAAGAAGGAGATTCCTTCTGGATACTCCCATCTGAAGTCAATCTTATTTCTCTTCAAGATCTGAACCAGTGGCTTGTAAGGATCTCTTCGTTTCAACAACCTTATTGGTATGTCTTTAAAGATAATTATGTAATTTCCGTCAATATATAATCTTTTCTCTCTGTTCTTTTGTAAAATCAGATTTCACATCTCTCTATCCTTAAACGTAATTAAACAATCACCTGGAAATTTCTTTGCCTTCGTTGTTCTTACTCTCATCCTGAATGCATTTTGTACAGTTTTCCCCACTTCCTCTACTGGCAACTCCAGCCACTGTGCAATTTCTGTTATCAGTCTCTCTTTGATATTTTCATTCTGTGTTTCCGGTACTGATCTCAGCCTCAGATTAACTTCCCTCTGTCTCAATTCATTCATTGCAATTGTATCCTTAATCTCTTCCTGGGATTTATTTATTTCAATCATCTCCACCTTCAGCTTTTCTTCCTCTCGCTTCACTTCCCTCATCTCCAATTTTGTCTTTTTCAATCCCTCTTCGACTGATTGCGTTCTTTTGGACACCTCTTTAATTTGTCCTTTCAATTCATTGACTGTCTCATCTATTTTTTTATCCATTTTCCCAACTTTGTTATCAACTTGTTCCATTTTATTATCCACTTGTTCCAACTTTGATTCCAAATTCTTTTGACTTTGTTTAATTTCTGCAAACATTTTCAATATTTCTGCTCTAAAGTCCAATTCCTGCTTGGATGCTCTCCTATCTGTTGGTGTCCCCCCTTCCGCCCCCCCTTTTTTAATCCATTTCCAAATCCCTGAACACTCCCTCCAAATCAAATCACAAATGTATCTAATTTACAATTCAATTCAAAAAAAGTACCGAAATTGTATAATCAAAAAAATGACAAACATATATATAAAATCTTTTGTTAATAAAGATAACTTATAAACACCGATAATAAATAGGAGCGAAAGTACTTGATCCTTCAATAATTTAGGGGGGATGGAGGACACACCACCACCGACACAAATAAAAACAATCTTCTTGCCCCCAATTGGGCTAATCCTTATTTAGGTTCTTCCTTTTAATCTTAAACTTGTAATCCAAATGGGTTGAGTTCATTAAAAATCCGAATAAAATTAATCCAAAAGAGACACCCAAACAGAAGTTAAATCCAAATAATGTTGCATACCCAAAAAAGTAAATAGATAAGGAACTTGATACCAAATTCAAATTCTTCCTTTGCACGTCCCAAGAATAATAATATACTGTTAATAAATATCAGCCGTTGCACTCCTATATCCAAGAAGGGGAGATCCACAGAGAGGATAACAAAAACAAGAGCAGGAAGGGAGCCAAGGTCACTTTATAAAAATTTTCCACTAACTTGAGAAGAAGCAGAGAAAAACAAGTTGTAATAACTCAGTCCCTCCACTAGGGAGTTTGTTGCCAAATTTAAGAGGACGAGAAGAAAAAAAATGGGTTAGTAAATCCAAATACCCAAATTCTATCTGTTATTTTGATGTTATTTTGATGTTCAAATTTTAAATCCAGTTCACAGAAGAGTAAAAATTTAAAAAGTGAAGAAAACAGGAGGATATGCCAAATCGTTACAACTGTAGCCTTAGCAGATTGCGCTTAGTCTTTAAAAGTGAAAGTAATGCAGCCGGAGACTCCCTCTTTTAGTTATCCTCCGTTCCATCAAAGATCTTTATATAGTCCCATAGTTACATTCTGTTCCCCAAATGAACAAGTTACTTCTTTCGGTTCTTCCCAGTTCTCAAAAAGTTGTCTTTGTTTCTTAGTCTCCTTTCTAAAAGTTACAGAGGAAACGGAAACAATAGCCGCTAATGGCAACTTACTTTCATTTTCCAGCTCTGCATAGGTTGCTGCGTCAAAGCTGATTCCAGATGACAGCCGAACTCGGAAAAAAAATCTTATTAATCCGGAGCCTTCCTTAGTTCCACATCTAAGAGTTGCCGTTTAAATTAAGTCCAAATTTCCTTAGTTTTGAGAGCGGAGCGCTATTCTTCGCAAGCTCGGGGCTTCGCTATTCGGGTGCAGCAATGGCTTCCCGATAGCCCGCTAACCCGTTCCGCCGTACTCTTCACCCTTTTAGGGGCTACCTGACGGCCAGATGGGCAGTTTTAGGGCACTGCCGAAAACCTGACCCCCTGGACACCCTCCAGAGGCTTTCTGGGGAGCTACTGCGCCCTGTAGCCCCCCTTTCCACCCGAAATAGCTGGGATTCCTCGCTCCAAGAAATCCCTCGCTTGCGGCAAGATCGCGCTCCACCGGAAGTCCCAGGTTCTCTACTTTCATGATGAGATCTTCTTGGCACTTTCTGTGCTCCTGGGTCTCCTGCAACTTGCCTTTCAGGTTGTTGATCTGCTTCTGGATTCCCATGGCTGGAAGACAGAGCAGATAACTTAGCACTTCTAGAAACAAGTCAAACAATCCTCTGCACATTCTGGCACAAGCCGAGTAAGGTCCTGATTCAAGTTGACCACCCCATCTACTGTACAGCCTCCCTCTCTGGGGGTCTCAGGCATCATACCTATCTGGTTGGACCCTTCATTTTCTTGCTGTTGCCCATCTGATTCATTCAGCTTGCACTGCAGTCTCCTCGCTAAGTCTTCTTTTGTGTCCATGATGTTCAGGTCATCCCTCGCCTCCTCATCACTGCTGGTACTGCTGACATCCTTAAACATCTCCCGGAGCTCAGCATGTTCTATCGCTTTGAAGCAACAAGGAAAAAGGGAAGAGTATAGTTTACAATATGCACAGTAAAAATTATCCTAGAAAAGTGCTGCTAACCTTTTGGTTAGCATGGTAACAAATAGCCTCCTTGACGCTGTTTTAATTTAAAGACCTCCAGCTTCCTCGCCAGGCCAGGTGAAATTCCTCTCTACCCGACTGGGTCAGAAAACTGTACCCAAAAGCATCTGTCAATATATTTTGTACTTAGCCATCCGCATGAAAGCATCTAGAAATGTAAGCATCAGCAAGTTGGAATATGAATACAGGCCACTACCATATACTAGGTCAGATTATTTGCTCATTTAGCTCAGGACTGTCCACTTTGAAAGGCAGTGTCTCTCTAGGAACTCAAGCAGAAGGGGGTCTTTCTCATCACTTGGTTCCCGATCATTTTAACTGGAGATTATTATGATTATTTATTGAATTTATATACTGACACGGGTGGTGCTGTGGTCTAAACCACTGAGCCTAGGGCTTGCCGATCATAAGGTCGGCAGTTCAAATCCCTGCAACGGGGTGAGCTCCCATTTCTCGGTCCCAGGTCCTGCCAACCTAGAAGTTCAAAAGCACGTCAAAGTGCAAGTAGATAAATAGGTACCGCTCTGGCGGGAAGGTAAATGGTGTTTCCGTGCACTGCTCTGGTTTCGCCAGAAGCAGCTTAGTCATGCTGGCCACATGACCCGGAAAAACTGTCTGTGGGCAAACATCGGCTCCCTCGGCCAGTAAAGCGACATGAGCGCCGCAACCCCAGAGTCGTTCGTGACTGGACTTAACTGTCAGGGGTCCTTTACCTTTACCTATATCCAGGGGTCTCAGGGCTGTTCACAGAATAAAACCAAGATATAAAACCACAAAATTCCTAATAAGATATCAGGGACTGAACCTTCAAACTCTGGCATACAAGATAAGATGATCTACAGCTCTTCCTTTAAGTTAGGGAGCTACTGAAGTTTGACAATACCTGCAGAACCATGGCTTAGTTTGTGTCCAGACATCCCAGGAGAAGAAATATCCAAGCTTGTGAGTGAACCATGGTTGTCAGGGTCTTTTGTTTCATCTTCGGCAATGACCTCCCAGCCTCAGAACAGGTACAGAAGAGTCAAGGAAAACCCAGTTCAATAGGGAGGCATCCTCTAGAAAAATGGAATCTGCGCTGGAAAATTGATGCTACAGCAATATTCTTTAGATGATTAGAAAACACTATTGGTGTTTTGCAACTTTAACCTGTTGCAGGATCTTAGCCAGACCCAGTTGAATATAGAAGAGCATATGAAGACTTCCAGAAGCAATCAGTTGCAGGCAGGAAGGATGAAGCAGGAACAAGATGCTGCTACCAGTAACTTGGTTACTTAGAGGTGTTTATTATTTACAGCAGACTCTACAAGTTACTATACACAAGATGCAGGCACAGATCTTAAACTCTCTTTTTGAACAAACTCCAAATGACTCTCAGACCACCACAGACCAACCAACTATCCAGCAAGGAAGGTCAAGAGTCATCATGCCTATGTGGAGACCTCGACCAATAGCAGAGTTGTATCCAAGGCCCCATATCTCTAGGCAAAATAACTCCCTCTGCTCAGTCTTCTTGGCCTTTGGCCAACTCTTAATTGCCTCTGTGAGAAGCTGCATGTGGGCAAAATCCCAACACCCCCTCACAGCTCACACAGTGCAATTAACTTCTGAGCACATACAAAGTATTTTAATCAACTTTGTTCTGCAAACCAAAGTCTTCACACATTTGCTTGCTTTTTACAAATGACAATGTCAATATGTCAATATGTCAGCGACATTCTGGGCACTCTGAACATATTCACATGCAATGACATTTCTCTGTACATTACACATAACATTTTGGTATTTTACTGCTACATGTTTGGACTTAGACTTAAACTGTTAAGTTTTACTGAGCGTTATACAAGCTTGATTGTCCACATACACTTGAATTGGAGAATTGCATTGTATGCCCAGATCTGTCAGTAACTGCTTGTAATACACTAGCTCATTGCAGAGCTAAGTGCAGCATATTCAGCTTCCGTGGATGATACACTGACTATACTTTGTTTTCTGGACTTCCATCCAATTAGTGATCCACCAAACAAAATCACTAGCCCAGTCACTGAGTAGCACTTTAGCATTTCATCACCTGCTGAGCTCAATTTTAGAACACTATCAGCAGTTTGCTTCAGGTACCTCAGAACACGTTTTACTGCTTTCCAGGCACTTTCAGTGGATTTAGACACTTGCCTACTCAATATCTCTACTGCGTAGCTGATATCAGGCCTACTCCACTGTGATATGTACAGCAGACTCCCAATAGCTGATTGATATAAATCAGGTTGCTCAAACACTAAACTTTCATCAGCTTGCAAAGTTTTAACAAAACCTAGTTCCATGGGAGTATTTGCCCCTTTGCAGTCCTGCATTCCGTATGCTGCTAGCAGTTGTTTAGTTTTCTTTTCCTGGCTAAGCAACAAACTGCCATCAACTGCCCAGCACACTTCCAAACCAAGATAGCTTCGCACACAACCAAGGTCTTTTACTTTAAATCTTTTGGCTAACTTCATGGAAAACACTTTGATTTGCTTATCAGCCTTAGCAATATGGAGCAAATGTCTACAAAGACTACACAGAACTCTTGTTTCTCATTAGCGCCACGCACATACAAACAATTGTCCGCAACAATGCGTTTGAAACCTAGAGAAACCAGAGTCTCATCTAAACATTTGTTCCAATTTCTCGCAGATTGCCATAAACCATACAGTGCTTTGTGTAGCTTGTACACGTTGTTCGACCCAGACTCAAAACCAGGGGGTTCTGCTATATAGAGTTCCTCACTCAAGCTAGCATGTAAATAAATTGTCTGGATGCCAAAGTGATTTACTTTCAGCTTGCGTTTTGCTGCAAGTGCCAGCAGCAGAAGCAGACTTTCGCTTCTAGCTGTAGGAGCGAACACTTCATCGAAATCAAGCCCCAGTCTTTGGGAAAAACCCTGCACCACTAAGCATGTCTTGTACTTAAAATCACCAGTGGCTAAAGGTTTGAGTTTGTAAACCCATCTGCACTCCACTACTTTAGCTCCTTCCAGTGGTGGTGTGGGTGTGAACATTTCATGCACACACAGAAAATCCATTTCCTCTTGCATAGCATTTTTCCAGAGCAAAAGGTGGTCCTCTGGTAATGCTAGCACCTCCTTGTAGCTTTGAGGTTCAGCCGCTACATGGAAAACATGCGCCGTACCAGGTTTAAAACGATCTGGTGGGACACCTTTATTCTCCCTCTGAAACCTTCTGGGAGTAAAACCGGCTTCACTTACACTGTCATCCCCCTCAGATTCTTGCCCCCCTTGAGGAGAGTGAAATTCCTCCTGTGGCGAAAACTGATTGCCATTCTCATTAGCCTCAACAGAAGAATCCTTTATCTCTTCTGTGTCTGGTTTTCTTTTAGCACTCAAAGACCCCTTTGATATTTGAAACCAAACCTCAGAGTTGGCATGCAGCTTTTCCCAGCCATTATGCTCACCGAATGTAGCATTTCTTGAAACAACCAGCCCATTTTTACCAACTGCAAACCTGTAACCTTTGCCTAAACCTTGGTAACCAACAAAAACAAGCTGTTGCGCTTTGGGATCACCCTTTCTACACTGTGACCGAGGCACATGAACCCATGCATTCACACCAAACGTGTGCACATGATCAACTTTGGGCTTTTTGTTGAACAACTTGAAATAGGGTGTTGTTCCAATAGACCTATGGAACAAGCGATTCTTCAAATAGCACAAAGTCAGAAAAGGTTCAGCCCAAAACCCTTTTGATAGACCAGCATCCTCAAGCATTGAGTACATCATCTCTTGCAGAGATCTGTTCTTCCTCTCTGCCAACCCATTTTCTTCTGGGGAATGTGGATTCGTTTTTCTGTGACCTATGCCCTTTGTCTGTAACCAAGACTGAAAAGGTCCAGACAAAAATTCCCCTCCACAATCAGACTGCAGCTTTTTCACTTTGACAGAAAACTGCCTCTCAACATAAGCCACCCAGCCTTTAAACTTGGTAAACACTTCACCCTTGTGCTTCATAGGGTAGACCCAACAGAACCTTGTGGCATCATCTATGATCGTTAGCACATAACAGGAATTACCCCTGCTGAGTGCGAAAGGACCAACCACATCAGCATGCACAAGCTGAAAAGGTTTTTCGCTTACCCTCTCACTTCTGGGATAAGACCCTCGGTGGCTCTTGACTTTCTTGCATACGTTACAGTCAAGATACTTGTCACAACTCTGTAACTCACACCCGTCACTTAAATCTGGCATTTTGGTTACACTTCGCCAGTGAGCATGACCTAATCTTCTGTGCCATAAATGCAAACTTTTTTTGTGAAAAGCCTCATTTTTGCATACAGGTTGTGTATCATTGATAGCTAGCACAGACTCTTGAACACAGTCTTTTAGCACAAACAAACCATTTTCTGCCAGAGCCCTCCCCAATGTCTCTCCCTCTTTCTGGATCTCACAGCAACTGTCCCGAAACAGCACTACAAACCCAGCTTTCACCAGACAGGAGACGGACATCAGGTTGCTCCTCAGCGAAGGAACACACAGAACATTGTCCAGATTCGTGAATAGACAGGAGACAAAAACAGAACCACTCGACTCCACTTCAGATTTCCTCCCATCAGCCAACGTCACCTGGCTCCGTGGTGTAGCAACCTTCTTGGCAAAAAACACCTCTGAAACAACAATATGCCGGGAACTCCCTGAATCGATGATCCAGGTGTTTCACCGCTCATCAGAACACTCGACCACAGCCGTCACAAGTTGCGCTGTCTGCTTCTTCTTTCCAAACTTTCTCTGCTGTTTCCGATGCTTTTGACCCTCAGATACAGCCTCCTCCGGACACTGCTTCCTCAGATGCCGAGTAGAACCGCACCTGTAACAGTGTCGTACAGCAAACGCAGATTCCTCACTGACCATTGCTCGTGTACGTTGTTTCAGCTGCTTCTCCTCTGGAATGTTGCCTGCATTCCTCACAAGCCGATCGCTTGTTGAAGCACTCGGAGCCGACAACTGCTTGCCGTCACGCCTCTGCCATTCCTCCAGCAGTCGACCAGTAACATAATCCAAGGTCAGGTCTTGTTCACGCATAGCTTCCAGTGTGAGAACAAGATTGTCCCAGCTATCAGGAAGAGAGCTTAAAACTATGCAAGCTTTCTCCCCCTCAGGCAAATTACAGCCTCTCTCTTGAAGCGCCACAAACTTCAACTGCAAATCATAGAGATGGTCTTGCATTGTAACTCCTGGTTTTAGCTCAGACTTGTAGAGAGCATTCCGGATTGACAGCTTTGAACTGGCTGTCTCCTAAATGTGGAGATTTCGCAGGGCTAACCACACTGTCCTCGCAGAATCATGCCCACGCACATGCGGTAGCTGCAAATCATCCAGTCCCAGGACTATCGTGGCTTTTGCCCTTTGGTCTTTTTATCTTTCTTCAGCATCAGGCTTCTAAGGTGGTCTGTCCACTGACTCCCAGAGAAACTCTCTCTGCAACATAGCCTGCATGCGCCGAGACCATAGCAAATAGTTGTGGCTGTTGAGCCATTCCAATGGCAATGCTAACGGATAAGCCATTTCTTCTGAGCAGTGTTCCACAACAACTGGAACAGGAACCAACTACTCACAGGTTCCGAGAGCTATCCGCAACAACTAGCTTTCTACACTCCAGCTGGTGTCTGTCTTTAGCAGCTCCAGACGTCCAGTCGTCCAGGACACGCAGGTCTTGCCAGTCAGCTTCTGGCGTCGACACACACACAACACTCTACCGCTGATCACCTCCGGCCAGTCCTCACCAACTCCTTCGTTAGGAATCTGGGAGACTGTTGACCCAGGCGTCCACAGCTTCAGAAACACTCTGCAACCGATCTGCTTCCCATAACCTATTGGTGTTTCGCAACTTTAACCTGTTGCAGGATCTTAGCCAGACCCAGTTGAATATAGCGGAGCATATAAAGACTTCCAGAAGCAATCAGTTGCAGGCAGGAAGGATGAAGCAGGAACAAGACGCTGCTACCAGTAACTTGGTTACTTAGAGGTGTTTATTATTTACAGCAGACTCTACAAGTTACTATATAACAAGATGCAGGCACGGATCTTAAACTCTCTCTTTGAACAAACTCCAAACGACTCTCAGAACACAACACTGACCAACCATCCAGCCAGGGAAGGTCATGCCTATGTGGAGACCTTGACCAATAGCAGAGTCGTATCCAAGGCCCCATATCTCTAGGCAAAATAACTCCCTCTGCTCAGTCTTCTTGGCCTTCGGCCAACTCTTAATTGCCTCTGTGGGAATCTGCATGTGGGCAAAATCCCAACAAACACTCTCCAGCTTTCCACTGAAGCACATTAATTGATGTCTACACCTGTTCGTTTTTGTACACACTGCGTTCCTGAACAGGTATGGTACAACGTAGTGGTGGCTGGTACCCACTGGAACTAGTGGGGCAGAAGGTAGGGAGACGAACATTAGGTACAGCCAGAGACAAGGATAGGTGGAGCCAATAACTCTGTTTCTGTTCCCACCCTCCTCCTTGCTGAGTTTTACAAGGGCAATACTGAGACTGAGAAAGAAGACGCTGACAAGCAATTCCACTTTTCAGACTGGATGAAAATAGCAAGGCAAGCAGGTGTGGCCAGCTGAGGGCAGACTGAGGACAGTTAGCGAGGCACTGCCCAAGGTGCCCTAATGGACTAGCTGCTGTATGTGCCATAAATCCCAAGAAAGATGCCGCCAGCATATGTCTGCTGACATTCAGTCAGATGCAAGCAGACTCTTCCACTCTGGGTCTTTGCCATACGCAGAATTCTACTTGCATCGATACAAATGCAAAAAAGAACAACAGCCACCACCAGTTGGCCTAACCAGAGCAACATGCAGAAAGTCACAAGTGTGGTGGATGGGAGGAGACACACAATGCATGTGAGGACGCAATGCTTCCTGGGGTCAAGATTGTGGGATACCTCTGCCACTTGTGCCACTCAGCAGTTGTGTATTCAGGCAAGGATGGCAAGCTGGTCTACATAAAAAGCAAACACTAGAAAGAAAGGATACAGACTTCAACAGCTTCAGCATCTGCGCTCAGCAGACGCTTCACTTCCTTTTCCACATCTGGAGACTCAATGTACTGGGCCAGAGAGGAAGAAAGAAAGAAAAACAATATTACGCACCCACAAGTTGGTTGTGCCTCAGCCCAAAGTACAAGTTCAAAACATCTGGAGGGCACTGGGTTGGGGGAAGCTGCCTTAAAATATCCTATGCTCCCTTATTTTATACACTGAAAAACATAAATCAGTGAATCATGGGAATTCCACTTGAAAAACAGCAACAACAAAACAGACCACACAAGACTGGTCAATCTGTTCCTGCTGACTGGATTATTACATTTTGTCAGTCAAGGATATGTGATTTCTCTTTGTTTGTTTTTGTTTTGTTTGTTTTTTAAGAAACCAGAATGACCTATAGTGGGATTTTTCCTATAAGAAAGAATGTTTGAAGCAATGTGCATCTTTTGAAACTGTGGCTACTACTCATGAAGGTTATATATTACCTCCAGTATCAGACACATACCTGCTTCTGAATACCAGTTGCTAGGAATCATAAATGGAAACAGGCTATTGAGCTCAGGTCCTTCTTATGGGTTTAATTAACTATGGCAAGCTGTCAAATATACATTCATTGAGAGTTCTAGATGGAGACACAACTGTGCTGGTGACCCCCTGTTGTTGTCTTTCTTGTAAATGTAGCGATGAAATCATGCCAGACATTTATCTGATTTGGTGTAACTTTTAGCCTGCTTCAGTTTGCACTGTGGTTGGCTTTCTGCCACAGCATGTGTGAGCAACGATTCAAAGCTAACACCACACAAGGAGATGCAACTCACCTTCTTCTTGGCTGTCTTCCTGAACCGCCTCTTCCTCACATGCTTCAGTGGGAGAGTAACTGGAACATCACAGCAAATTAATTACATGGGGCAAAAGGGAGAGCTGAAGGGCACTGGGACTTACTAAGGGAAAATGGATATTGATCAGTGAGCTAGGCAGCAAAGATGAGAACAGCCAATGGCAGCTCCCAGATTTGGAAGAAACCAAAGAGATGAGTGAGGGTGAATCTTGTATTGTATTGGCAAACAATACTCCAGCTCCTTGAGGATCAGTGGAAGGGACTTTTCTGGAGGTAGAGTGGGAAGCAGGCACAAAGTTGAGTAAGGAAGGTGAAATGAAATATAGTTATTCTACTCACTGCCACGATTCCAGAGGAACATTTTCTCTCTATCTTTGTCTTTCTTCTTATTGGCTTTGACATCGGTACTTGAAAGAGTTTTAACATTAGTTGTCGCCGGAGCTGGCTCTTCCTGAGTAGAGTATAGTTCACCATCCACAGTGCACACAAGCATCTGAATCCCCACAAAGAGAGGCAACTGTTATATGCAAGGTTGATGTCAGGGATTCACACTGTTGGGTACCTGAAGGCTCTAATAACATTCATATTACTATTATGCTGGTAATATTAAACTTTATTATCACACATTTTTGCACATTATTCTTATTTATGGCTATGGATGTAGCCATCTGAAGTTTCAGTATGGTATATGTTTTGTTTAATATTTGTACCTTCCTATTACTTTGGTATTTGAATTCTTGAACTCATGGAGATAAGGGCCCCATCGAGATCATTGTGCCTGATGGCTGACCAAAATCTGAAGCGAGCACTGGTTGGATATGAAAGCACTGGGGAGAAGAGGAGGCAACCAACCATTTTGTCACCAACAGTATTTGGCACAAGCATCTCTAAGACCGTTCAATTTTCTTGCTTAGGGGGAACAGCCACCTGTAAGGAATTTCTCACACTCAAAATTGGGTGTAGATGTTTTACACCATAAAGTGCTTCTAGCATGGAAATGAGAGTGGGGGCAAAATTGAGACTGTGTACAAGACACGGGGGACAGAGAAAGTCTGATATCCAGACCATGAGACAATACTTACTTGGCAAATATCTGCTGTCTTATAGAAAGTCTTCTTATCAATGGTTTTTAAACTCTCTGTGATACAAGGCAAGTCCAGCAGCCTGGCGGCTAATGGGACCCGGTCTACTCGCACTATCCCATGGCAGCCATCTGCTGCAGAGAGGAAAGTAGGGTTGCACTTGAAGATTCATGGTATCTTATTAGCAATTGAGAGCACAGTTCTGGCATGTTTAACATGTATGCATGTGCGCTACTTCATAAGAGCCCTGCTGGATCAGACCAAAGGCATATCTAGCCCAGTTTCCTATCTGCCTCAATGGTCGCCCAGAGGACATGAGTGCAATAACCTCCTGCTTGTGTTCCTCATCAACTGTATTCAGAGGCATACTGCTTCTGATATCGGAGGCAATGTAGCCATCAGAACTAACAGCCACCAGTAGCCATGAATTTGTCCAATTCCCTTTTAAAGTCATCCTAGCTGGTGGCCATCACTACATCTTGGGGTAGCAAATTACACAGTAACTATAAACTATTAACTATAAATCATGTGAAGAAGTTGTTCGTTTTGTCTGCCCTCTCAACATTTGGCTCCACTGGATGCCAAATTCTATGACAGAGTGAGAAAAACTTCTCTGTGTCCGCATCATTTTATATAGGCATCCTCACACTAACAAGGGGGTTGCTTCCAGGCCCACACATAAGTGAAATCGTATAAAGTGTGGAACACCCTCTAAACTCCCTCTCATACCAAAAATACTGTATCAAAAAATATGCACAACTAGAATTGACATTCTGGGGTCAGCTGGAGGCTGCATAGGAAAGAGGCTGCTGCTCCTGTGCTACCCCACATGTCAGCTGTTAGACAAGGAGGCTGAGCAGCCAGAACAAAGCCCCACTGTGCTTCCGGTCTCTTCGGTGCTTCCTCTGCCCTCACTGGCATCGTCTTCAGGCTCCATAGAGGGTCTCCTCGTGAGCCAGCTCCCTCCTGCCATTTCTGGGTTTGGATTGAATTATTTAATTATTTCCCGGTCATGCATGAGTTGGAGGACACCTGTACATCTCAATTATGTTTTCCTTTATAACAAAAAAATAATACTGGCTTACTGTGCAGAACTTTGATTACTGCAACATTCAGTGATAACTTGCAAATGTGAATGTGCTATCATTAAAATAATGCTCATGTAACCTCAAACACAAAAGTCACCTACTGAACAGCCAATCAAATCAAGTGATATTCATGCATGTGGAAACCAACATTACAGGTGGGAACATGTATTAGATATATTATCTTCCTGATGTATAGATAGGAGAAAAGACCAGTTGTACTACCCCCATTTACAGAAAATAATAATAATAAAATTTTATTTATATAGCCGATGGTCAGGGCAAGGGGGGTCCCAGGGGGGACGCACCAGAAACAAGGAGCCAGCGGGGAACCCCAAAGCAGCAGCGGGGGATCAGGACCAGTTTCCCCACCAGAGCGTAGTGGGGGGGAAGAGTCACATGTGTCAGGACCAGCGTCTCCCCCAGCGGGGAGAGAAGATGAGTCAGGGCTGACCACGCCTCCATCGGAGAGTGGGGGAACGGAGGGGAGGTCAGTTGCAGCTAGCCTCCCCGAAGGGGGAAGCAGTGACAGCAGCAGTGAAACGGTCAGGAGGAAAGTTGCTGGCTGGGCGCGCGCGCCAAGTTCAAATGTACAGGCGCGGGGGACAGCAGGAGACCCGGATTGGGAACCAGCTCATAAAGCCCGCCGGAGGGAGGGGGAATGCTCAGGGGATTCAGCGTCAGAATAGTCTAGAAAGGGCGAGACCCCGACGGACAGGCGGAACCAGAGGCGGAAAGAACAGAGGAAGAGGTGGAGCAAGGCTAGAGTCTTAAATTGGTGTCTGGGGGGAGGAGATTCAGACGGAGCATCAGCGGTCTAGAGTTTGAGACGTAGAGCTGCACGCTGCGGCTCTGGAAGTGAAACTGAACTTCAATAAAGACTTTCGTACTTAACAACGAAGCGGCGTTGGTCCTTTGTGAGCTGGGACCTTGGGCAGCTCTGACAGCCGCCTTTGTTATAGCTGCAATCTGCGCCTCCATGGAAAGGGAAGTGTTGAATATTACACCCAAACTCTTAATGGACGGTGCTGGCACTAATTGCACCCCCGCAAGAGATGGGAGTTGCCCCCTCCCAATCCCATATCGTCCTGACCCAGCCAAAGGACCTGTGTCTTCAAAGGATTTAACTTCAACCGGCTCCCACGTAACCATCCAGCCACAGCTTCCAAACATCTGATCAGTGTGTCTGGGGCCGAGTCAGGATGGCCGTCCATCAACAGATAGAGTTGGGTGTCATCAGCATACTGATGGCAGCCCAACCCAAAACTCCGGACAAGCTGGGCGAAGGGGCGCATAAAGATGTTAAAAAGCATTGGGGAGAGTATCGCACCCTGCGGCACGCCACACACCAAGGAGTGGTGCGACGGCAGTCCCCCCCCAAGTGCCACCCTCTGTCCCCGACCAGAGAGAAACGAGCGCAGCCATTGAAGAACTGTGCCCTGGATCCCCACGTCGGCGAGGCAGTGGTCCAGACGTTTGTGACTGACCATGTCGAAGGCTGCTGACAGGTCTAAAAGAATCAGCAGCCCCGACCCACCTTAATCCAGCTGCCTGCGGAGATCACCTGTTAGGGCGACCAGAGCCATCTCAGTCCCATGACCAGAGCGGAAGCCATATTGGAATGGATGCAGAGCCGATGTTTCATCCAGAAACCCACCAAGCTGTTCAGCAACTGCTCTCTCAATCACCTTACCCAGGAACGGAAGATTCGAAACCGGGCTGTAATTGGATAGATCTAAAGGATCTAATGATGTTTTCTTTAACAGCGGGCACATCACTGCCTCCATCAATTCCCCTGGGAATGTCCTGGTGCCAAGGGACAAATTGATGATATCCCCTAGGGGGCCCTGCACCTTGTCTGGACACACTCTCATCAGCCAGGACGAGCACGGGTCAAGAGGACAGGTGGTGGGCTTTCCAGCTTGGAGGAGTCTGTTCACATCGGCTGGGGATATCTGGTCAAAGTGGCCAATACTGGACCCGAGGACAGTTGAGGGGCCTCCAGTTCCGTTATTGTATCCAAATTGGCAGGGAGGTCACGGCGCAGCAACAGGACCTTCTCCGCAAAAAAGCTCGCAAATGCCTCACAGCTATGTGTCAAATTGTTATTTAAATTTGGCTGTCCCTCAAGGGATGGTAAAGACCTAATTATACTAAAAAGTTGCGCCGGGCAGTTTAATTCAATTTTTCCACAGCTTTTAGAGAGTGTGGAGGCATCACTGACAGAACAATCCCTCTCCCCCCCCAGCAATTTCAAGTAGCCCCACCCAATAGCTTCCTAATGATTGGGCGTTCTGAACTATAGGACCTGATGAATAGCTTAAGGTAATAAATGTGTAACAACAAAAGCCAAGTGTCCTAGCCGATTAATTTTTACTCAGACCAGACTCACTGAAATTAATGGGCCTAACTTAGCCATGTCCATTCATTTCAGCGGGTCTACTCTGAGCAGGACTAGCACTGGATACAAATCCCAAGAAATAAGAACTCATTGATCTGGTCCTCTTACCATGCAATTCTATGGTGAGCCTGTCCTTCAAGCTGATACCTCCAGACTGGACTGCCCTCCGCACAGTAGAAGCATGTTCCTGAAAAGGCAGAGTTTACAATAGAGTCATACCTCAAGTTGTGTTTGCTTCACATTGTGTTTTTTCTGGTTACGAATGCGGCAAACCCGGACGTGTTTACTTTCGGGTTTGCCGCTTCGTGCTCTATCACGTCACACGCAGGCGCAGAAGCGGTGTTCTACTTACGGAATTTTTGGGGTGCAAATGGCACCCCAAAACGGATTGGGTCCATAAGTAGAGCTACTGTCAGCATTTTCATCCCTTCCATTACAAGGATCACCAGATCATGTTTGTTTTACTTTCTGTCTGAGAGAAAGGAGTGGGCGGAAGCTAGTCTTCCAGACTTCCGTCCCTAGTACTGTGTGTCTTTTTCTTTGATCTGCCTAGAGACAAGATGGCAGTATGAGAGAGCTGTTTCTCTTGTACATGTTTGTTATGTCCTTTTATTTATTTAGGGGGGAAAAGAAATAAATTAGGTATGCAACAAAACCTCCACAGCTTTGAGACTTCTGGTTGGTCACCCGGTATGGCGGACGAGAGCCCTTTCATCTGAAAGAGCCCCAGTGCACTGAAGGCTGGGGAACCACTAGAGCGTCGCGGTAACCCAAAAAAAGCCTCAGATTGAGCATTCTGAGGACCTGATGTTCCTTAGGGTGCCCGGAACGACTCCCCCGCTCCCCAGTAGGCTCTTAAAAAGAGCTCCGAGAGCGAGCGGGGATGGAGACTTGGGAATAGTCTCGCTTTCTTCACTGTACGAAGCTCCGAGTCTGGCGATCGTGAGCGGCCAATTCCTCCAAAATTTTATTGGAAAATCGTGAGTAAAAAGGATACAATTGGGACATTTAATTTGTAAGGGAAGGGACTTAAAAACGGAGGTCGGTCCCTTTCCGCTGAAGCAATGGAGAAAACAGCTACCTCTGCCAAAGCCGCGAACTAAAATACGACTTTTAAAAGACTTTCAAGTTGATTTTTTAGAACCCCCTTCTAGCACGGGGAAGGGGGGGACTTTCTATTTAATTAAACCCTGCAGAAAATAGACTGGAAATAATTGACCTTTTCTTTTCGGAAGCGGACCACCCGGTGGGGAAGGCTAGACTCCATTGTGACGTCACAAAGGTACAGGATACTTTCAACTTTCGTTTTCCTCTTTGGGAAAAACAAAGCAACTGCAGCTGCCTGAGCTGTTAAAATACTATTAACAGTATCTCTACCGCCAAATATAAATTCTAAGTGAGACAGTATCCATTTGGGAGCTCCATTTGAGGAGTTAAAGGGGTAAAAAGGAAATTAGTGAAAGGAGACACTGCTGAACTTTAAACTGAGGCTTGTGGAGGAAATCTGCCTTCCTCCTCATCTCCCCTTTGTGACTGTGACTGAGACTGACCTTGGATAAAAACGCTATGGATGGGGGAGAGAAGGGAGAAAAGCTCGACAAAACAAAGCTAAGGAGGGGCTCTAAAGCTCAAACTTTTGAAGAGTCTGTGATGCAACTGTTACTTGAGATTAAAACTGAAGTAAGAGGTAATCAACAGAGCATACAGGAACTGAAAAAAGACTTTGCTGACTTAAGACAAGATTTGAAAGGGGTTAAGACAGATGTGTCAGGCCATGAATTAAGATTAACACAATTGGAAACAGTGAGAGTTACTGATTTGGAGAGAACACAGCAAGAAGCCTCTAATTCAATTGAGTTTTTACAGATGAAAGAGAGGGAAAATCATTTGAGATTGAGAGGGGTACCACAGAAAGAGCAGGATAATTTGAAGGACTGGCTAAATGATGAATTTTCAGCTTGTTGGGATCTCCAAAAGGAGGAATTAAATTCTTGGATTGAAAAGGCCTATAGATTTGGACCAAAAAAGATTCTAAAATTACACATGATTGTATGGTAGTATTTAAGGCTAAAGAGCAAAGAGAAATTATTTTAGGCCACCGTTATAAAAAAGTCTTAAGATTGAGGACAAATTGATTGTCCTGTTTAAGGAGATCCCGAAGCATTTTTTGGCCCTGAGAAATAATTACACAGATTTAGCCAGTGCTCTAAGAAGGACCTAAGAACATCTTCTTTAGGTGGGAGTTCCCGGAAGGTCTCTCTTTCAAATTTCTAGGGAGAAAGCAAAGAATTAAGACTGTCTGAGAAAAAAAGAGATTTTTGGAGAATAACGCAAAGGAACTTGGATTGGAAAGCTCCCATTCATTGGGGGCAGGGGCAGCGGCTCCCTAAAAAGTTAAGATCGCTTTAAAAATTTACTCTTGGAATGTAAATGGTTTGAACTCACACAGAAAAAGAAACCAAGTTCACCATGTTTAGGCAAAACAGAATTTGGATATAATTTGTCTACAAGAAACACATGTCATTAGACTTCATAGAAAGATCCTTCAAAATAAGAAACTTGGACAGGAATTTATTTCATCAGATAAAGTAAAAAAAAAGGAGTGGTTTTTTTATGTGAAAGAAAAATGGAACCCCAAAAAGTTATTTAAGGACGAGGAGGGGAGAATTTATGCACCAAATGATGGCAAAGCAGAATTTTTCAAGAACCTGGATTTAAAACTTTTGGAGTATTTGGATTATAAATTGATTCTGATGGGAGATCTGAATGGAGTAGCATCAACATTTATGGATAAAACACAGAGACAGAAATTTCAGAATGCTGGCAGATTACCAAAGACTTTCTTTGATATGGCAGATAAATATGATCTGTCAGACATATGGAGACTACGAAATCCAATAGAAAGAGACTTTACTTTTTTTCCAAATGCAAACCAATCATTTCCGAGAAACAATTATTTATGGATATCCAGAGACTTGGCTCCCAGGGTAACTAAAATTGAAATTTGCCCAAAGACTTGCTCAGATCACAATGCAGTGTTTTTGGAGAGAAATTATCTCTGCAGGGATCCTTCAGATGGAGAATGAATGATGAGCTGTTGAGGAATGAGCAGTTGATTAGTAAGGCTCAAAAGACTCTAAAAAATTATTTTGAAATAAATATGAATTCAGAGGTGGAAACAAGAGTCATTTGGGATGCAAGTAAGGCTGTAATGAGAGGATTCCTCATACAACAAAATTTGATTAAGAAAAAGATACAGAATGAGAAAAAAGAAAATATTCTGTCTCAATTAAAAGACAAAGAGAAGAGTCTAAGATCCAATCCTAAGAGCCAGCAGATTCAAAAAGAAATTAAAAGTTTTGCAGATCCAATTTTCTCAAATTATTAATCAGGAAATAGAATGGAAAATAAAAATGATGAAACAGAGAAATTTTGAATTTGCAAATAAATGTGGAAAATTGCTTGCTTGGCAATTAAAACAGAGACAGAAACAAAGTACCATTACAAATATTGTATCAGAAGGAAAATCTGTTTTCAGAAATACTATAAACTGCTGTATAAAAAAGGTAAAGAAGATAAAGAAAAAATTGAGCAATTTATCAAAGTAAATGAAATGCAAAAAATTCCCAAGGGTAAAAGGATCCTACTTAATGCTATGATTACAGGACAAGAGGTGGAGACAGCAATAAACCAGATGCAGCTTGGCAAAGCCCCAGGACCAAATGGTCTTTCTGCAAAATACTACAAAACTTTGAAAGATTGGTTAATTCAGCCATTGGCGGATGTATGCAATAAGATTTTAAGAGGGGACAAAGCACCCGAAACCTGGAAAGATGCATTTATAACCCTGATTCCAAAACCAGATCAAGATAGATCCGATGTGAAAAACTATAGACCGATCTCATTACTTAATGTGGATTATAACATTTTTGCAAATATTTTGGCCAACAGATTGAAAAAGGTTTTATCAGATTATATCGACAAGGACCAGGCAGGTTTTCTGCCGGGGAGACATATGAAAGATAACATTAGGAATATAATTGTTGTATTAGAAAGGTTGGAAGTGAAAAGAAATTGTAAAGCAATGTTAATGTTTATTGATGCTGAGAAGGCCTTTGACAACTTTTCTTGGTTTTTTACAAAAAAAAATTAGAAAGAATTGAGGTTGGACAGGAATTTCTAAATGCTATTAATGCGATCTATTTTGAACAAAAAGCAAAAATTATACTTAATAATGTGGTCTCAGAGGAAATTAGAATTGAGAAAGGAACCAGGCAAGGGTGCCCACTTTCCCCTCTGCTATTTATTGTAGTGATCAGGTGGGATTGCTATGAAGAATTACAACAAATATAGAGTAAACCATCTGTGTCAGCAATGAAAGCATTGCATTGACTGGGTTTAAACTATTTTGATATGATTCTTGATCAATCCACACCTCTGCATCCCTGTTCCATTTCTCTTTCTTCACAAGTCACGTACACACTTAGACAGGCAGGCGTCCTGGGTCATCAAAGACAGTGGGCAGTTTCTTTGCTGTAGCTTTTCTGATATGTTAATCTTAGGATATTAATCTTAGGGCCAGGAAACAGGTCTCACATAAAGGTGATAATGATCGCTGTCTTCCTGGCCATCCTTCTTATCATGTGTATTGATTGTTTATGAAATCCGGGGTGGCTGAATGCACTCCTTTGTAGTTTTCATTCATTTACCCCAAAAGTATGTGTGCTTAACTAGTGTTTGTAGTTTAACTTTGTCCCCACGTGGGGCTTGTTGAAATGCTCAGAAGAAATCTGATTGGTTCTTAGAACACTCTGTAAAAAGGTATTTTGTGAATAAAACGACTTGGGCCAGGGGGTGGAGAGACAGATTATTATACGCACCCTTCCCGGAGTCTTGCTGGTTCAAGCCTCTGTGTGTATTCTTATTAATCAGAGTTCAATCCTTCCTTTACTTTGAGAATGCCTCAATTTATTTCGGTTCTGGAGATCTTGCTAAATATGTTGAGGAAAGAGGAGGAGGTCAAAGGCATCACAGTAGGATCCAAACAAAACTAATTAAAAGCCTTTGCTGATAATTTGGTTTTAACTTTACAGGATCCAGAAACCAGTGCAATAAAAGCACTGGAGTTGATTCAGGAGTTCGGGCAGGTAGCAGGATTTAAATTAAATAAGAGCAAAACCAAAGTTTTAGAAAAAAATTTAGAGAATGGGGAAAGAAAAATTATTCAAGAAAAGACAGGTCTTGTTTTTGTGAAAAAAGTTAAATATTTGGGTGTGAATTTATTGGTGAAAAATCTGAATTTATATAAAGACAATTATGAAAAATTATGGAATGAAATTAAGAGAGATCTAGAGAGATGGTCAAATTTAAAACTATCACTGATGGGCCGAATATCGGTGGTTAAGATGAATGTATTGCCTAAGATGTTATTTTTATTTCAAGCTCTACCAATTGATAACGTCAATTGTTTTAAAGAATGGCAGAAAGCAGTGTCGAAATTTATCTGGCAGGGGAAAAAACCCAGAATCAAATATAAACTACTTACAGATGTAAAAGAAAGAGGGGGATTTTCCCTGCCAGACTTGAAGATATATTTTGAAGCTGCTGCCTTCTGCTGGATTAAGGACTAGATTCAATTAGACAATGTGGATATGTTAGATTTGGAGGGATTTGACAATCTATTTGGATGGCATGCATACGTATGGTATGACAAGATAAAGGACCATAGAGGTATATAGATCTCTTAGTAAGGAAAACACCCATGTCAAGTCAAGTTTATTATTAGACTTGTGAGGTCCATGCCTTTACACAAAATACCATAAAACATTATTAAAAGATGACCAATAAAATTATAAAAATAAGCTAAAATTCATGCCATGCTGTCCCAGCAAGGAAACTACCCAAAAAACCTCGCCATTCAGGAAAAAAGATACAGCAACAGGTTAGGAGAGCAATGGGAGGGACCTCACCATTTCCTCCAGGAACCATACCCTAGTTTTCATAGCCTTCACCACAAAGACCGCTACCACGTGAGAAATCCGTGGATCAGCGTCCACCAGTAAAAACTTTATTTGGTCCTCAGAGTTAGCTATTGATTTGGGAATAGTTTGTAACATCGCATCCCTGAAGGCCGAATAGATGGGACAATACAACATGTAATGTGTGAGATCCTCTTTGGTTCTCATATGACAAGGACATATACGCTGCTCTACTGGGATTTTTGCATATCTGCCTGACAAATAGGCCGTAGGAATGGTCTGAAAATGGGCCATGGTGAAAGCTCTCCGAAGGGTGGGATTGGTGATATTCACCAAATAATTGGCGCAGGTTTTGACTGTTTTCAGTCGGGGAAACCAGTAGGAGGACCCTGGGTTCTGTATTTTTGTGATATCTAACAGAGCGTCTCTCTCCAGGATCCATTCCCGAACTTTGTCCGGGCTCCACAGTTTGAGAATATTAAACTCCGGTAGGGTGTATCTAACCAGGATCTCAGATAGGTTTTGACGCCAAGTGGTGTTCTTTTGAAGAGATACAAAGGCTTGTTTGGCCAATAAGGGAACACCCATGTGGATATCGCCAATGGAAGCAAAGACCCAAGAAAAGTTAAACATGGAAAATAAATGGTTGAGGAATTTGGATTTATTGAAGGAAGAACAGGAAGGTTTTAAATTAAAACCATTTGAACAAATTAAAGACAAAGTGAACTGGTTACAATATTACCAAATTAATGAATTATATAAGCTTGGTAGGAGAAATGGTTTTGCAACAGAAAAAATAAACAAATTGGAAACGGAGTTGTTAGATACCAAAGTTAAGAATATGTCTAAAATATATAATTTGTTGTTGGAGTGGCATACAAAGGATGAACAAGTTAAATCGGTGATGACTGAGTGTGCAAGAGATGTTGGACATAATATAATGTACGAAGATTGGGAAAGGTTATGGAAGAAAGGGATTGAATTTACTGCATGTACGGTATTAAAAGAAAACATCATGAAAATGATGTATAGATGGTATTTAACCCCAGTAAAATTGGCAAAGATCTACCACACGAATGATAATATATGCTGGAAATGTAGAGAGAAAGAAGGTATGTTTTTTCATATGTGGTGGACATGTCCCAAGCTGAAAGACTTCTAGGAAAAATATATAATGAAATGAAAAAAATGTTGAAAAATACATTCATTAAGAAACCAGAGGCCTTTCTACTTGGAATAATAGGAATGGAATTGCCCAAAAAAGACTGAATTGCCCAAAAAAAGACTGCTGTTAGCAAAAAACTGGAAGTCTCAAGAAATTCCAATGGTGGAAGAATGGCAGATGAAGATGTTGGATTTTTTGGAGCTAGCCGACCTGACTGGAAGAATCCGTGACCAGAAAGAAGAGGAATATCAAGAAGATTGGAAGAAATTTAAGGACTATTTGAATAAATATTGTAATATAAAAAACTAGAAATCACTTGAAAGTACCAAATAGGCCTAGGATTAAATTAGGATTAAATTAAATAAATGGGATTCAGAACAGTAAGAAAAGTGAATAAATTAGATAAGAGCTGGAATATTTTTGTTTAAGAATGATATTGGAAAGCTGTTACATGCAGATACAAGGAAATTCAGAAGGGAGGGAATTGAGGAGGTCAATTAACAATGTAAATAAAATTTGGGTTTTAAGGGATATGGGATAAAGATTATGTTTTTTATTGCTGTGGTGGGTTTTTTTTGCTTTGTATGTTTTTCTGTTGTTGTTTCTTCTTTTTGTTATGTTGTTTTTGTTATAATTGTAAAAAAAACACCTCCACAGCTTTGCTTCCGTTACTCTGCTGCATTTCAGGTGCTCACATGAGCAAATGTGAGTCTACTGCACCAGGACCTATTCCTCAGGAATGCTGTGTTGCTGTTCTTACGTTCCTGTGATCGGAAGGTCGGAGAAGGTGCTTCTGACACCCAGCCCATGCAGGCGCTGAAGACGTGGGCTGAACAAGGGTGTACGGAAAGGTCCCACTGTACCAACCCATATTTGTGCCTCCAGCAATAGAATCAGGAAGCAAACACAGAGCACTTTGAAGCTATTTGTTGCAAAGGGTCTCTTACCGGAGGCAGTCTCAGTATAAACTGGCTCTCCAATTTATGGGGAGCATCATCTTTGTTCTTGCTCATCTTTTGTTCTTGTGTTTCAGGGAACAAGAGAAGAGAAAACATGGTTACCTGTTGGCCTAACAGTAGCTTCTCTCAACCTTTGTTATCCAACCTGCTGTGTTGCTAATAGCCGCAAAGTAGCAGTACACCCAAATGCATTCATCTCAGAAGCACCTTATTTGTAGGAACTAGAGAACTTGCACCACACATGAAAAGCATATTCTGGACAATAAAGCCACAGATGCAACTGGCAGCTTAAGAAATAAAAGGCAAGATGGTAAAAGCAGAAGGGTTTGCCCACATAGCCACTGCGGTCTGCTTTCTCCACAACTTACTCTGAGTCGCAGTTTCAGTCATACGCAGGGCAAAACTCAACAGCTTTGAGATAAAGAGCAGAATCAAGCTAGCAAAAGCCTCCCTCTTCTTCCCCACCCCATACTCTGGAAAAGTCATTCTTAGCTCTTTCAATAAGGTGTGATCAGCAGTGTAGAAAATCAGATTTGATCACAGACAATACACACAAGATCAAAGGAATGCAGGAATCATACAGTACAGTATAAGATTACTGTTTGAAGCATGAGGAGAATGCAGCCGTTGGAGTAGAGCTCCTACCATTTATGAAGCACTGGGTGGCAAGTAAAAGTGGAGATTCCCTGCCACTGAACTAATGACAGTAAAACCTTATATAAAGTTGGCAATGGATGCCACATGTGTAAAAGGCTACAGATTTCACTGTCTCAAACAGCAACTCATCAACTTTTTTGGTCTGGTCCACCCCCTCCATCCCCCTAATCACACTCCAGTTCTCTTTCGGATAATTTCAGAAAGGCAGGAGTAATATTTGCATTTAGATCCTTCTTCTAGAAAGAACTACAGAGTCAATACCAGAGTATCATAAAAGAAACAAATGCATTACTTGTAGATGCCATCTCTCCTATTCTTCCTTCACGCAAACGTTTATAAAAACTTATACCGTTCAAAAAAACTAAACAAAAATGCAGAAAAAACAGTTAAAAAAAGAAAAGAAAAATGTCTGTAGATCAAACAATGCCTGCTACTAAAGTGAGATTAAATACATCACATTGCTGTTTCTCTGTCCCCATGAATAAGATTCTATAACAACAGCAACAACAACAACAACAATAATTCCCTTGAACTCTTCCCCATCCCACATAACCTCTCTCTCTATAGCTGAGGATCAACTAATCTGCAGGCAATAATTTGTTTACCTATAGCAAGGGTAGCCCAACATGGTTCTTTCCAGGTATTGAAGACTACAACTCCCAGCATCCCTGACCATTGGTATCTATCTAGGTTGGATCAGAATTGAATGTGGTATCATCCAGATGTTATGGACTTCAAATTCCCAGACAGCATGATAATGGGCAAGGGTGATGGGAGTTGTTATCTTAAAATATCTGGATGGCACTATGTTTGCCACACTTGCCACAGAGACGTAACCGGCTGTGTTCTTAGATAAATAAGGTATACTATTCATGTATCAAATCATAAATTTCAACGGAAGTAACTCATAAAGTTCAACAAATGAACAAAGCAGAAGACCCAGTGGATCAGATCATTCTCTAGTCAGTTCATGCATAAGGTCCATCCGTGTACTAGTGTCTATTCCACCTGTCTGTTCATAAGGTCCAACAATCCACATGAAAGGTTGTATGTAGCAGTTCCACAGAATCCTTTCACAGAGTCTAAGACAAGGATTTCCAGAATACTGGCCTTGTTTCACCAAAAACTCATATGTGATATTACAGGACAGTGGATCTTACGGCTGCAGCTACTGCTATGCCATAAGATCCACTGTCCTGTAATATCACATATGAGCTTTAACTACTGATGAAGCCCAGGACGGCGAAACAAGGCCAATATTCCGGAAATCCTTGTCTTAGACTGTGTGAAAGGATTCTGTGGAACTGCTACAACCTTTCATGTGGGCGGGTGGGGGGGGGACTCCCTGGTACTGAATGGGGTAACTGTGCCCCTGAAGGACCAGGTGCGCAGCCTGGGAGTCATTTTGGACTCACAGCTGTCCATGGAGGCGCAGGTTAATTCTGTGTCCAGGGCAGCTGTCTACCAGCTCCACCTGGTACGCAGGCTAAGACCCTACCTGCCCGCAGACTGTCTCGCCAGAGTGGTGCATGCTCTAGTTATCTCCCGCTTGGACTACTGCAATGTGCTCTACGTGGGGCTACCTTTGAAGGTGACCCGGAAACTGCAATTAATCCAGAATGCGGCAGCTAGACTGGTGACTGGGAGTGGCCGCCGGGACCACATAACACCGGTCCTGAGAGATCTGCATTGGCTCCCAGTACGTTTCTGAGCACAATTCAAACTGTTGGTGCTGACCTTTAAAGCCCTAAACGGCCTCGGTCCTGTATACCTGAAGGAGCATCTCCACCCCCATCGTTCAGCCTGGACACTGAGATCCAGCGCCTGTCCACATCCTTGGGGGTAACGGATTGAAATTGATTCCATGCAACTTGACCAGAAAGGGCTCTAGCACTCTCCCGCCCCAACCCTGCTCCCACCTCCTTCCCAATTTATCTGCAAAAAAATTCGCAAAATCGTTGCAGGAGATCTTGGGGTCTTTACAAGGCCCCGGTGGTAAAAGTGGTTCCGTTAAATTGCGAACCACCTGAAAGAGTCTCCTGCTACTATTTTTTGCAGATGCAATAGAGGCGGTGAAGAAAGTCTTCTTCGCCGTCGCTACCGCCACTTGGTAGGCTTGACATTGAGCTCTAACTCGTGTCCGGTCAGCTTCAGAATGAGTCTGTTTGTGCAGGTGGATATTAGACTTTCTATCAAACCGTTCCCAAAGGGTCAGGTTGGGTTCCCACGTCTCTGCGGATCTCATCACAAATACGGGGACGCCGCAGGGGTGCGTGTTGAGCCCGCTTTTATACACGCTCTATACAGCTGACTGTGCCCCCAAATACCCCACTAATAAGATCATTACGTTCGCAGATGATACAACGGTGGTTGGTTTAATTACGGCTGGAGAGGGGGAGACGGCCTATAGGAAGGAAGTTGAGCAGTTGGGGGAGTGGTGCAGGAAAAACAACTTACTGCTTAACTTAAAGAAAACAAAAGAGATCATTGTGGACTTTATTTATTTATTTATTTTTAAAGATATTTATTAGGGTTTTACAAAAAACAGAGATTTACAGAATAAAAAGAAAACAGAGAAAAAGAAGAATACAAAAAATACAAAAATACATAGAGAAGAAAAAAAGAAAGTACAAAATACAAAAAGCAAATCCATTTTTTGATATCTTTAAGCTCATTTGCTTGTTTCCTTGACCTCCTCACACCTCCCCTTTTTGTATTCCCATTTACATAATCAATTCAGCAAATCCTTACCCTCTTTCATTTATCTTAACTCTATATCATAACATATTATAACTCTATATTTTCATCCATTTATCAATTCATTTTTGCATATTCTTATTAACTTTTGTTGCTGAATACCACTTATTGCCAATCCGAACATAATTTTAACATTCATTAATTTTACAATATTTCTGAAGATAGTCTTTAAATTTCTTCCAGTCTTCCTCCACCACCTCTTCTCCCAAGTCTCGGATTCTGCCAGTCATTTCCGCCAATTCCATATAGTCCATCATCTTCATCTGCCACTCTTCCAGGGTGGGTAGATCTTGTGTCTTCCAATATTTTGCAATAAGTATTCTTGCTGCTGTTGTTGCATACATAAAGAAAGTTCTGTCCTTCTTTGGCACCAATTGGCCGACCATGCCCAAGAGAAAGGCCTCTGGTTTCTTCAGGAAGGTATATTTAAATACCTTTTTCATTTCATTATATATCATCTCCGAGAAAACATTGATTCTTGGGCACGTCCACCAAAGGTGAAAGAATGTACCTTCAATTTCTTTACATTTCCAACATTTATTATCGGGCAAATGATATATTTTTGCAAGCTTGACTGGGGTCATGTACCACCTGTATATCATTTTCATAATATTCTCTCTTAAGGCATTACATGCCGTAAATTTCATACCTGTGGTCCACAACTGTTCCCAGTCAGCAAACATGATGTTATGACCGATATCCTGTGCCCATTTAATCATTGCAGATTTAACCGTTTCATCCTGCGTATTCCATTTTAACAGCAAGTTATACATTCTTGAAAGGATCTTAGTTTTGGGATCTAACAGTTCTGTTTCCAATTTTGATTTTTCCACCTGAAAGCCAATTTTTTTGTCCAAATTATAGGCCTCTCTTATTTGATAATAATGAAGCCAATCTCGCACTAGAACAAAGAGGTTGTTCTGATTTTTCTCAACACGTACCAGTTGCTTCCCCCCTCTGGAAATTGTACAGACATTGTTCTCAAAACAAACCATGTACCCCTCCTGTAAAAGACATGGTACAGACAAAAGACAACATTTCAGTCCCGGCGCCACGTAGACTTCCAGCTGCGCCTGCAGGAAAGAAAGATAAACATTCCCAGACTTTTTTACAAGCCTTTGTGACCCATCAGCAAAACACACTGATTTCCCAGCTGAAACAGCTCTGCAGTTCTTTATCTGGACACCAGGTGACTCAGGCACGAGATGTCTATTTGCAGCAGAGTCAATGACCCAACGTAACACACTGTCCTTCGTTGCCTTAGCAACAGAGTTCCTTCTGCCCCCCTCCTTGGGGCCTTTACAGGTGTCTTTCAAAACAGCCATTGACGCAAACAGCTGATAAGCACCTCCTTCCCCTTCCGGCCGTCCCTGGGACTTTCCACGCTGGCCTCTTCTCCCGGGCTGGTTCCCATGGGAAATGTCCTTGGGACTTTCCTGCCCTTTCTCTGGACAGCATCTGCGCAGGTGTTCAGGGGAACCGCAAACAAAACAGCGACGAATGGAAAACTTTACAAAGTGGCCTTTGGACTTCTGTGCCCCCCCACTCTTGCCAGCAGCACTCCTCGAGGCTTTTCTGCAACAGGGGACGTGGCCTTTGGCTTCCAGCTCTGTGGTTTCTCTGCAAACCTTCTCCAGCTCCTGCCAAACAGCCTGGCACTCAAGACCCTTAGACTGGCCTTTCTGGCCTGCACCTTCAAACGTGGGTGCATATCTTCCAGAGGAACAGCTTGCCACTGCTTTCCTCTTCCCAGCTCTCAGCAGCTTTCCAGCACACAGCTGCCCATCACGTTGGCGTGTCAAAGCATCGCAGCAGCTTCCAGACACGGCTCCAGCCCCCCTTGGGCTTCCTGGGCGGTGCTCAGCCCCTGCTGGACTCTCTGGGCGTTCCCCAGCTTCTGCAGCGTCTGTGCAGCATCTGGCCCCCTCTGGTGTGGCTCCCACTGCAACCTTCAGTGCCTGCCACGCGACCCAGGGCTCCTTCCCGTCCACCTCTTCAAAAGGGACTGCACACGACTCATGGCTGTCTGCCATCTTCTCCCCCGGGGCCCAGCTTACTTACGAACAGTAGTAGCTCCTCCCGGCACCCGGTACCAACACAGCTGCTTCCCAGCGAGCTCCTTGCCTCACGATCAAAGGCACAGCTCCCAGCTGGCTTCAGCGTCTCGGCTTTCAGCTTTTCTCCACTGCCCTCTTCCTTGGCAGGAGATCACACAGCACACACCGGCACGGACTTGGCTTGCTTCACAGCGTCAGCTGACCTTCCATAACCTTTGGAGAACTTTACTGGCAGCTTCGCTTGCCCACGGAGTCCACACGCTTCCCTGCGTCTCTGCTCCCTCCGGGCCCCCAGCTGCAGTTAGCAGAGCTTAGCACAGCGACGGAAGTAAGCCTTGTGTGCTCAATAAATCAGGCAGACGCTCGGTGTCTTCCTTATCTTACAAGTAGCTTTAATCTCGTACAAAAACAACAGATCGTTACTTTCCCGGTGACAGCGCACTCATCTTGATCCTCTCCCGGATCTGGCTAGACTCACACTGCGTGTCTCTCTCTCTCTCTCTCAGAGATACTGACCACTCCCAGTGTTCTAAACACGCCTCCAAGAATGTGAGGCGTCACTCAGAACTTCTTAACCCTGTAAGTTCTGACTCTCTCAATATATATTAGTAGTAGTAGTAGTAGTAGTAGTAGTAGTAGTACTTTGTAGGATTTGATAATCTTTATAGGTCTTTTAAATTTTAAATTTCTAATCTATCTATCTATCTATCCCCTCCCCCTTTTCCCTTTCTGTACTTCCCTATCCTTATAAAATTGAATATATATATATTTCTAAAATTTACGGCTCCACAGTTTTCTGGGTCGCCCCATATTCATTACCCAACCACCTATGCTGCTCATGGCCAGATCACTTTGGGGCACTGCCATGCTGTAAAAAGATTCTCATGAAGCACAGATCCCCATGGATCCTTAGGTTTTTTATGTTTGGTCACCCTGAAATCACTATCAAATCACACATGATTTGAACAGAATGAACCACAAAAACCACAGAGCACAGCCAAGGAACAAACACTATATTAAATACTTTAATCCTCATGGATCGGCATGATTGTTAAATGGACTCCACCAAATTATATTGTAAGATCACACCAGTGTCCATGGAATGACTGAAATACAAATGCTATCTGAAATGGTTCTGCATTAGCAAGAACATTGAATTAAAATGACATTCATATTCATAGCTTCCACTGTGAAGAACAGCACCTGGAAATTTTTGACGCTGCTAAACCTCAGGAATATCCTAGGCAGAGATTGTGATGATCTTACCTGTGAATGTAAATTATCAAACCAACTAGATGGAGACCACCAAAGTAACCATGAAAAACAATCACCTGTCTTGCGTCAATTCAGCTACAAATGGTTTTGGGACAAAAGTTGGTTGCTCTGCGGGGGTGGTAATATAAATGGAGTTTTAACTGCAAGTCTTCTTGCCAACAGATTTTGTCAGTGCAAACTTTGAAATAGGGGGTCTCCAACGTGGTGCCCATGGGCATCATGGTGCCTGCTGACAGCTTTCCTGGAGTCCACCACGTGTTTTTAGAAAAAGAACAGGATTAGTGGTGAATTGTGCCCAGCATGACTTCAGATTGTTCATAGTACATTTGATTGACTGCAGGGGCATACGAAGGGGCAGCGGGGTGATGGTGCCCCGGGGTGCCATGCTGGGGGGAGAGTGACAGTGCGGTCGCTGTACTGGCTGCCGCTTGTGCGGCGTCCGTGTGGGCTGCTGCTCTTGCAGCAACTGTACAGGCAGCCCCTCTCGCAGTGACCGTATGGGCCATACGGGCAGCTGCTCTCGCGGCGACTGTACAGGCTGCTGCTCGCAGTACAGGCAGCCCCTCTCACGGCAGCCGTACAGGCTGTATGGGCAGCTGCTCTCCTGGTGACCATACGGGCTGCCGCACGAGTGGCATCCATACGGGCTGCCATGCATGCACAGTCCGTACAGGACATTGTGTGTGCACCCATCATCCAGGACTTGTTACCATATTATAGCTGCCACAAAATCTATCGGCATGCCACCAGAACCAGGGAAGCCTAGGGGGCCACCAGGTGGCGCATTGGAAAATGGCCGACAATAACATCTCTCCGAACCACACGAGGTAATTAAGAGGCTGCTATGGAAAGTATGCAGTCCCCCCCCCCCAAGGATATAGGGGGGACTGCCTTGCCAGCGGTGGCCACAATGCACCCCCTGATTCGAGAGAAGGGGGTGCCACCAGGTCACTTGGCACCAGCCCTCGGTGAAGTCGGCTCTTCCCAGACGCCGTCTCCAATCTGCGCGTGCTGGTTCGCTTTAACTCGAAAATACCATTGGAAATATATAATTGGAAGATGTTAAAGCACATACGTCAAGCAAAGGTCGGTCAGAAGATAAGACTGCTGATTAATGGATCTCTGGGATCGGAGCGGCGGGCGAAGACAAATAAATCAAGCGATGAAGCGCTATTAAGAGATTGGTATGTCTGGAGCGAAGAAGGGGGGGTGGAGGAAAAAACGTTTCTTTTCTTTGCCTTATGTGAGTAATAATAACCCTCCACCCCAAAGAAAGAAGAACTGCCGTATTTTATTACACAAGCAGGAATTTAAAAACTGTGTGGGATGAATTACTGATGAATGAAGAGAGGATTGGTAAAGATCGGAGAATGGAAAAATTTCATGACGCAGTTTTAAAATGGCGTCACGCAAGACAGGCTTGTTTAAGAAAGACAGGGGGAGGAGAACCAGGACCATTTGAAAGTGAACGATGATTGGAATTTAATCTTAACCTGGCAGAGCCCTCTATGATCTATGATATATTTTACAAGCCTGGGAAAACAAAAGGGCAGACCGAAGATAAACTTTCGAAGGAGGAGGGGAATGGCGGCTGTCCCTATGAGATATGACTTGTGGAGTGTGTAAAACCCACACAGACGATGTCTGCTTTCAACCTGCCTGTGAAGATTATCAGAGATCGCAAAGAAAGGAATATATGACAGCAACAAGAAGATGAAGAAAGTAATAAAGAGACTATCTGGATAGAACTGGTTAGAACTGTTTAATTAAAGCAGTAATAGAAGTGATGTTTGGATCCTTGTCCGGAGCTTGATGTATGGGTACTCCCAACAAAATTGAAAAATTTGGCTGTATAATTTGGAATTAATGTGAATTGAAATAATGTGATATGATTGGCCTGTTAATAAAAATTATGTTTAAAAAAAAGAACCAGGGAAGCCTTGCCAGTTGCAGCTCACACAGTTGAAGTGAAATAAAAGACAGAAGAGTAGATTGGGAAGAAAGTTCCCCAGACTGCAGGAAAAGATAACAGTAGCTCCAGCATCTGATTCAGTGCAGGCTGCTGAGGGGTTGGACTCCTTAAGATCACCAACTGCCTATGAGACACCTGGAAAGCACTCAGCCTCAGATGACCTCCACTCCAAAAAGTGGGAAAGAGGATTTAACAGTGACCAATATTGATTCTTTTGATAGCAGCCCCATATTCTCAGCACAAAGTGAGAAGTGTTTGGACAAATCACTGATTTGTACATCAGTTCCCCCATGGTACAACTGTACCTTCCCCACACTCAGTCTACAAACCATGGGACTTGTGGGTTCAGTTGGCAACATCTGTGTGTATGACTATGACATAAACACACTGAAAGGATCAAACTGGATAAATTATCGCATAATAGATGCCTTTCTTGCCTCCAGGGTGATCATGGCCAAAGAGCTAGGTCAAGATGGAACAATTTTCCCACTTGCTGTACTTGCCACTTCATGCAGATATGTCAAAGATTGCAAGTGCAAGCTCTGAAGAACTGTTTGAGATTTGGAGTGCTAAAGAAAGATGTTTTGATTATTCCAGTAAATGACAGAGAAGTCCACTGGATACTGATAGTAATCATTTTTAAAAAGAAGACCATGCTCTATCTAGATTCCAAACATGGATTGAACCACTCTGTGATTGATGCAATAACATGCTTCTTAGCATGTCTGTATAAGATGGATTCAAAATATCCCTATAGTTTTGCGGCTGGTCATTTTTTGCACCAACTGATATACCCAGGCAAGGTAATTCCAGTGACTACGGTCCTTTCACATGTACCATTGCCCATCTGATTGCTTCTGCTGCCCAATTACAGTTCATACAAAAGGATATGGCTGCCATTAGACCCTGGATTGCAAAAGAAATAATACAGTACTGTGGGAAAACCTATTTTGAAGGACAAGACAAATATTTTCAAGTGGAAATTGATGCTGTTCCTCCCAAGAAGAGACAAATCTTGAACGAGAGTTACATTACTGTGTCTCGATCATGCCCAGAGGGATGGAAGGATACACTAACCTATTGCTCAGATATTTTACCTTCCTTGTTTGAAGGCTGCTGGTCACTATGTTTCTTGAAGGAAGGGTGCAGGAGGCCCAGTGGTGACCTAACTATGGTTTACTGTGAAGGAAACTGCAAGGGCTGGTACCACTGCTTTCGCATAGGCATTGATTCAAAAGATCTTCCAGAGGTTTTCGTGTGTCCAGACTGTCAATCCACTGTGGCCAAATAGATTTTGAAACTGCGAACTGTCATATTCCACAGGTTGGTATAATACAGCAAAATCCAAACATATAGTTTTCATCATCATGGCAGGGATGGTCCTTTTCCATAGAATTCTTATTTATGGAGTTAGTTTTTATATCCTGCTTTTCTCTACTTGAAGGAGTCTCAAAGTGGCTAAAAATCTCCTTTCCCTTCCACCCCCACAACAGACACCTTGTGTGGTAGGTGGGGCTGAGAGAGTTCAGAGAGAAGTGTGACTGGCCCAAGGTCACCCAGCAGCCTGCATGTGGAGGAGCGGGGAAGCGAACCCAGCTCACCAGATTAGAGTCCACCGCTCTTAACCACTACACCACAGAAACGTATCTCTTAAAACTCTGGAGCAAGCTGTTCAGTTCAGCCTCATAGTGAACTGATTTGTGAAGGGAAGGTTGGTGATGAGCAAGATCTGTTCCCATTTCCCAACACAGAGACCATAGAGCAGTTTCTTTTGGGGGCTGAACCTGCAGAGTGTTTCTGTTCAGAATTTCTGTGGCAGAAATTGGCTAAGTGCCTTTATAAACATTCAGCTTCTCAAATTGAACCCCATCATGAAACTTTCCGGTGTAACTGTTGGAGGTGGAGGGCAGAGAAGGTGCTAGTCCTTACCTCCCTCCTCCCAGCCCCATGATCAGTTGCCCAATGGGCTGAATTTCAGGGCTTTTGCATGTAAAGGGCAAGCTTGTTCTTTACTTGTTTAAATCTTTAAACTTGGGAACAGATATTTTGCTCCATGACCAAAATGACCAAAAGGGTCAGCTTCTAGAGGACTGGAAAGATCATGATTGTACTTCCCCTACCCTCAGCCATAACCCTGTTGAGTATTTTTTGTTATGAGACTGAGTGTTTGGGGCTGATGCTGTAGCATTCTTGTCTGGGGGCTTGATGGAAAAACAGAAAAGTGTCCCTCACCTAACTCTCCAATGCCCTTCAACAAGAATGCTGTAGGAAATATTGCTAAGCCCAAAGGGAGGCAAGAATTTGCTTCAGCTCACCTTGTTAATGGCAGAGCAAAAGCTATGCGTGTGTCATTCTCAATCAGTCAACTTTCAGGACTGATTTTAGAACCCCATCATGCAAACATGACTATCCACACAGGGACCATCTATTTTTATTTTTTTCTGATACTGGATTTTAAGTTACAGTTACATCTTTTAAAACAGCTGTCAGTATATCACACTGTATTCCACTTGCCTTCCAAAGGAACACGTGGCTCTCCCCACATAGCGGGTTAGGTTGAGACTGCTGATCCAAAGTGATCAGTAATTTTTACGGTAATTACAATCCTGCTTTCCCTTGTACCAGCTTACCTTGACTTCAGTAAGGCCTTTGAAAAGGTCCCTCATGATATTATCGCAAAAAAACTAGTAAAATGTGGGCTAGACAAAGCTACTGTTAGGTGGATTTGTAATTGGTTGACGGGCTGAACCCAAAGAGTGCTCATCAGTGGCTCACCTTCATCCTGGGAAAAAATGACTATTGGGGTTCCACAAGCTTCTGTCCTGGGCCTGGTGCTATTCAATATTTTTATAAATGATTTGGATGATGGAATAGAGGGCGTGCTAATCAAATTTGCAAATGACTGCAAATTGGGAGGGGTTGCTAATACACCAGAGGACAGGGTCAGAATTCAAAATGACCTGAATAGCCTAGAGAGCTGGGCCAAAACCAACAATATGGAGTTCAATAAGGAGAAATGTAAGGTACTACACCTGGATAGAAAAAATGAAATGCACAGGTGGGGGACACTTGGCTTGACAACAGTACCTGTGAAAGGGATCTGGGAGTCTTAGCTGACCACAAGCTGAATATGAGTCAACAGTGTGATGTGGCAGCTAAGAACGCCAATGCAATTCTGGGCTGCATCAATAGGAGTATAGTGTCTAGATCAAGTGAAGGAATGCCACCTGTAATGGTTATATGGGGTTGCTCGTGCGTAAGTTGCCGCCACTCCTGGCTAGGTTGCCTGGTTAAACCTTTTCCTGGCTGGACAGCCCTTCACTTCGTGGCTGTTTCAGTCGCTAGCAGAATCCGTCAGTGGGCGTTTCTTGAACTTCTTCCAGCAAAGAAGTTCTTTGACGCCAAGTCTATGCCTACTTTCCCTGCGCGGAAGTCTTCTGCGCAGGGTGGGTGTGGGTAGCGGAGGACCTGTGCTCTCCCCGCTGGTCTCCGGCGAAGAGTCCTGGAGCCCCCTCTCCGATTCCCCCATCCGCCCCCCTTTATCCCTGGTGTTACGCTGATTTCCTTCCCCAGCCGATGAGTTCCCTCTCTCCCTGCTGGGCCCTTCTCCGGCATCGCTTGGGAGCCTTGCCTCCACTTCTGGCTCCGATGTCAGTTCCCTGACAGCCACCACACTATTCTGGTTGGTCAGACCACACCTGAAATACTGTGTCCAGTTGAAGAAGGATATTGTCAAGTTGGAGCATGTCCAGAGGAGGGTGACCAAAATGTAAAAGGTCTGGAATCCAAGCCCTATGAGGAGAGACTTAGGGAGCTGGATTTGTTTAATCTAGAGAAGAGAAGATTAAGGAGTGACATGATAGCCATGTTTAAATATTTGAAGGGATGTCATGTTGAAGAGGGTTTCTGCTGTTCTAGAGACTAGGATGCAGAATAATGGATTCAAACTTTGGGAAAAGAGATTCCACCTGGGCGCGGTAATCCAGTCAGGGAAAAAGGGAGGCATACTATGTTTAGGGCACCGTTTCCAGCCCCTTCCCCTTTTCGGGGTGAGCATAGTGGATCCTAAAAAGGGCTGCTCAGTCATGGATACAGCTGCTGAGCTGCTCAACTGCCTCATTCCTTGAGTCAGAACGACTGAACGCCCATGTGTCGGTTCATGACTAGTGACTTTACATTCCTGCCCCTGTAGCCATTTATTGATCACCGGGGGGAGGGTTTGGGGGGGTTGGGTTGGGTTTTTGGAAGACGCCTGTGCGTGAATTTGTTTTATGTGTGTAGATCAGTGCACGCTGACCAATGCACAGCCTTCGCAGTAGGGCTCTGTTCTGATGGCATAAGTAGTCACGACGAACTGGTGGATCCTATCTGCTGCAGCCTTCATCCGCCTTCAGAGCTGTTGTAACACACTGCTTGTTATCACCCACCTGTTCTGCCGTTGAGGACTTCTTGGATCATTCTTTGTCTAGCTCCTTCCCTGTTATGTACTTAGCTTGGATCCTAGAACAATAGGCAAGTAGGATCCTAGAATGCAAGAACTGATTGGCTTGCAGGAAAAGACCAATCAGGATCCAGGAGGGAAGCAGAATCAGCCAGTCAGACGGGACTCATTGTGTAAATAATGTATATAAAAGCCTGAGGTTTGGGGGAAAATTCAGTCACTGTTTTACAAGCTGCAATAAAGAGCATGAAATCACTACAGGACTCTGAGCATATTTAATTTTCTTTGACCTTACCGCCTTGGGTGACCCTGCTGGGAGTACGAGATTCCCAACGGCTTCGCTCACAAGGGTCATAGGAATGTGCAAGCCCATTCACCATGACAAGTGAGAGAACTGAGATAGATTGCACTGAGCCCTGGTCTCATTAGACAAAGCGTTCCACCAAAAAGGCTCTGGCTCTGGTTGAGGACAGCTGGATATGTTTTGGGCCAGGGACCACCAGTAGGTTGCTGTTAGATGAGCGTCACACTCATGGGGGGTGTATTGGAAGATAATTCCCACAGATAAGAAAGGTCACAGACTGTTTAGGGCTTTAAAGATTAGCACCAAAACATTGAACCTGATTCGATACTCCACCTGGAGCCAATCCAGCTGATGAACAACCAACTGAATGTGGGCTCTCCACAAAGTCCATGTAAGAACTCATGCATCTGCATTTTAGACCATTTGGAGTTTCTGGAGCAGTCTCAAGAGTAGCCCTGCATATCTCTCTCTCTCTCTCCCCCCCCCCCTCTCCCTCTCTCTCTCTCTCTATCACATTTATACCCTGCACTCCCCGGCTCAGGTGTACAGCAAGTTAAAGTAGTCTAGTCTGCAGGTGACTACTGCATGGATCACCATGGCTAGGTTGGAAAGGGACAGGTACAGTACCGATTGCCTAACCTGACATAGATTCAAAAATTCCAGTTTGGCTACATTTGTGACCAATGCCTCCATAGAGACAGAAGCATCCAGGATCACAAAGGGACTCCTGATGGCAGCTACAGGTGACTATTGCGCCCCATGAAGAGCTGGGAGCTGGCAAACCAAACTGAAATAATTCTGGCCCAGCCATTGGGCGCCCATCTTTAATGGATAGAGATTCAGCTGACCCCGTTTCCTCCATCCAGACACACCCACCTAAAAATTGGCCAATATATCCAGGGTAGCATCTGGCCAGGGCCATGAAGCAGTAGATCCATGATGTTAGTGGTCAGATCTGTGGTTATGTACAAGATATTTGAATAAAGGGTGAATTTGGGGTTCCCCAATGCAAAAAGTGTGATGATCCATGAGGATCCGTGCTTCAAAACCATGTTTTTGGGCCATGGAGTGGCCAGGAAGCCGTGGATCCGAGTTTTTTGTGGTGCAGGCTGTGCCCATGGCCATGATGTGTGATTTGACAGTGAATTTGGGGTGGCCCAATGCAAAAAGCATTAGGATCCATGAGGATCCGTGGTTCGGAACCACGTTTTTGGGCCACGGTATGGCCAGGAAGCCGTGGATCCGTGTTTTTTGTGGTGGATGCTGTGCCCATGGCCATGATGTGTGATCTGACAGTGAGTTTGGGTTGGCCCAATGCAAAAAGCATGAGGATCCATGAGGATCCGTGATTCAAAACCACGTTTTTGGGCCATGCCGTTGCCAGATAACCGTGGATCCTAGTTTTCTGTGGTGCAGGCTGTGCCCCTGGACACGATGTGTGATTTGACAGTGTATTTGAGGTGGCCCAATGCAAACAGCGTTAGGATCCATGAGGATCCGACCTTCAAAACCACGTTTTTGGGCTATGGAGTTGCCAGGAAGCCGTGGATCCGAGTTATTTGTGGTGCAGGCTGTGCCCCTGGCTACGATGTGTGATTTGATAGTGAGTTTGGGGTGGCCCAATGTGAAAAGCATAAGGATCCATGAGGATCCGTGCTTCAAAACTCCGATTTTGGGTCACAGTATGGCCAGGAAGCCGTGGATCCGAATTTTTTGTGGTGCAGGCTGTGCCCATGGACATGATGTTTGATCTGATGGTGACTTTGGGCTGGTCTTGTGCAAAAATCATGAGGATCCATGAGGATCCATGCTTCGGAACCACGTTTTTGGGCCACGGTATGGCCAGGCAGGCGTGGATCCGAGTTTTTTGTTGTGCAGGCTGTGCCCCTGGCTATGATATGTGATTTGACATTGAGTTTGTGTTGGCCCAATGCAAAAAGCGTGAGGATCCATGAAATCCGTGCTTCAAAACCACGTTTTTGGGCCACGGTATGGCCAGGAAGCCGTGGATCCGTGATTTTTGTGGTGGATGCTGTGCCCCTGGCTATGATATGTGATTTGACAGTGTGTTTGGGTTGGCCCAATGCAAAAAATGTGAAGATCCATGAGGATCCGTGGTTCGGAACCACGTTTTTGGGCTGTGGTATGACCAGGAAGCTGTGCATCCGTGATTTTCATGGTGCCGGCTGTGCCCCTGGACATGATGTGTGATTTAACGGTGCGTTTTGGTTGGCCCAATGCGAAAAGTGTGAGGATCCGTGAGGATCCGTGCTTCAAAACCACGTTTTTGGGCTGTGGTATGACCAGGAAGCCGTGGATCCATGATTTTTGTGGTGGATGCTGTGCCCCTGGCCATGATGTTTGATCTGATGATGACTTTGGGCTGATCTTGTGCAAAAATCATGAGGATTCATGAGGATCCGTGGTTCGGAACCACGTTTTTGGGCCACGGTATGACCAGGAAGCTGTGGATCCGTGATTTTCATGGTGCAGGCTGTGCCCCTGGCTATGACGTGTGATCTGACGGTGAGTTTGGGTTCGCCCAATGCGAAAAGCATGAGGATCCATGCTTCAAAACCACGTTTTTGGGCCACGGAGTGGCCAAGAAGCCATGGATCCGTGATTTTCATGGTGCCGGCTGTGCCCCTGGACATGATGTGTGATTTAACGATGCGTTTTGGTTGGCCCAATGCGAAAAGTGTGAGGATCCATGAGGATCCGTGCTTCAAAACCACGTTTTTGGGCTGTGGTATGACCAGGAAGCCGTGGATCCGTGATTTTTGTGGTGGATGCTGTGCCCCTGGCCATGATGTTTGATCTGATGGTGACTTAGAGCTGGTCTTGTGCAAAAATCATGAGGATCCATGAGGATCCGTGTTTTTTAACCATGTTTTTGCGCCCCTGCGGCCCCACGAAATAGTGGATGCATGATTTTTTTGATGCTGTCTACAGAGTAACACATGGTCTACAGTATCATGGTGGTTTTATTTAATTTGAATGAAAAAATCATATGAATTCACGAGGATCCGTCTAGATCCGCCTTTTACCTTTTTCCAGATATGCAGATGACACAACTTTGATGGCAGAAAGTGAGGAGGAATTAAAGAACCTTTTAATGAGGGTGAAAGAGGAGAGCGCAAAATATGGTCTGAAACTCAACATCAAAAAAACGAAGATCAGGGCCACTGGTCCCATCACCTCCTGGCAAATAGAAGGGGAAGAAATGGAGGCAGTGAGAGATTTTACTTTCTTGGGCTCCATGATCACTGCAGATGGTGACAGCAGTCACGAAATTAAGAGACGCCTGCTTCTTGGGAGGAAAGCAATGACCAACCTAGACAGCATCTTAAAAAGCAGAGACATCACCTTGGCAACAAAGGGTTACTCTGCCTACAGAGTAAGACATGGTCTACAGTATCATGGTGGTTTTAATTAATTTGAATGAAAAAATTATATGAATTCATGAGGACCCGTTTAAAATCAGCTGGATCCGCCTTTTATCCTTTCCCATAAAGGATTAAAGGGGATTACTTTGTTTGGGCGGAAAAGCAGTCACTCCCCTGCTGTTTCCCCAGTCAAGTAACACCCGCCCCTAATTTTTTTATTTTTTTGGGGGGGGGGGAATTACAGGTAAAGTAAGATTATAAGGGACCAAGGCCACTCCGGATTTATTAAAACGGATTTTTGAAAGGAAGCTTTCCGCGGTTCCCCTAAGAGCGAGGGGGGCCCCCCTAGGCCTGAGGTGAGCAGGGAGGTAGAGGCCTGCCTAAGGGCGGCGGGTGGGGTGGCGCGCGTCGGTACCTGTTGCTGCCGTCGCTCTCTTCCCTCTCAGCAGCAGCGGCCGGCCTCCCTCAGCGTCCCTTCCTCTCTCCGCCCCGTGACCGCTTGTTCCGCTTCCGAGGCTTCCGGGGCGGGGAAGGGGTGGCCGGCTTTGGCGTACAGGGCGGTGGCTTGCCGGTGAGTGACGCGGGAAGCGGGAGTGGGCGAGGCGCGCCTCGGGGTGGGGGTAGGCCTCTCCTGAGCACTGCTGTTCCCAAGCCCAGCTCACCGAGGCCTCCGCCGGCCCCAGATCCTTCCCTAGACCCTTCCTTCCTTTCATTTCTCTGGACTTTTCGTCTTTCTCTCTCTCCGCGCCATCTCACCCCCAAAAGACCCCCCACCCCCAAGGGGGAAAAAAACCACCTTCAAGGCTCCCCATACCCCCGCACCACCACCCCCGATGAAAATAGGAGCGCCCCGCTATCCCATGATGATGATGATCACTAGGGACGTCGTAAGGAAAAGCGGGACATTCTGGGCTCAAATCCAGAAACCAGGATGGTTTCTTTGTAAATCTGGGGCTGTCCTTTGAAAATAGGGACACTCGGAGAGTCTGGGAGCCTGCACCCTAAACAGCACCCCAAGACTCGTTCCTTACTCTTCTCCAGGCCCACTGCTATCCCATGTCTGCTTCAAACCCGCCCCCAATAACCCTAATGAGCACCTTCAAGAACACATGGAAAGAGATATCCCAGTACTAAAGCAGCCCCCACAACCCAGGTCCCCCCCCCCTTTCCTTTCTTGCAGCTCGGAATTCTTCCTTCCCCCACTTTGCAGTGGCCCCAAGCCCCAGGCAGCCTCCTGACAAGGAGGTGTAGGAAAGAACCCCCCCACAAGAGTTGCTCTTTTCCTCCCAAACCCACAGTTATTTTCTACCGCACCACTTTAGTTTCGTCTATGCCCCCAACCCTAAATGGCACCCCCAAGGAAGCATTGGAAAGAGATTCCCCAACCCTGCAACAGTTCTCCTTCCTTTCTCTCTCTCTCTCTCCCCCCCAAACTCAGAACTCTTCCTTGATCATCCACGCCTGTTGCCTCCACATTTGAGAGCTGTTTTTTCCACCCGGCAGAACATGGGGTGCATGGTTAAGCCATGGTACTCATTTCTACAGGAAGCTGAAATGGCCACCAAACTGGATGGCTTTAAAAGAGGATTAGACAAATTCATGGAGGGCATGACTATTCATGGATGCTAGCCATGATGGCAATGCTTGATATCTCCAAAACCGGAGGCGGTATTGCTTCTGAATGCCAATTGCTGGAAACTGCAGGAGGGGAGATATGCTCTCATGCTTGGGTCCTGCTTGTGGGTTTCACACAATATAAATTGAAGCAGAGTTTGTGTACTAATTAAAAATAAAATAAAATGAAGAACTTAAAAGAGGCTTTCTGCAACAGACCAAAAGCCCATCTAATCCTCCATCCTGTTCTCAGTAGTAGCCAGCCAGATGCCTGTGGGGAAACCTGCAAGCAGGACCATCAACTGTGGTGAGGACTGCAGGGCTTGCTCCCTTCCAAGGCCTTTTCCAGCTGGCCCAGGGGGCGGGGCTCAGGCCCTCACACTCCCAGCTACAAAAGGACTCCTGTGGCAGTGTCTAGAGAGTGGGGCTGGACTCATTTGGAACAAACTCTTGGGGAAGTATGGGGTTGTTCTGCTATTGCTTCCCTGTTCCAAGTGTCTAATGTGTTTTAAAATGTCCTTAAGCAGTCGGTGGCATTTTAAGTTTTTTCTCCCCCCCCCTTTTTTTTTGCTTTGGTGGGGGGTGGGATGGATATCTGGTTGGGGATTAATTTTAGTATAACTGTGGCTGCAATGGCGCAAAAACATGGTTAAAAAACACGTATCCTCATGCATTATCATGATTTTTGGGGTCTGGGTTAAAGGTGGATCTACACGGATCCTCATGGATCTTCCACTTTTAAAAAACTAACTCCAACTAATCCAGTGTCAAATCACAAATGGAAGGCACGGCTACAGACTGGACTGTAAAAAACGTGGATCCAACACTGTCACTCTGCAGCCCCAGAAAAACATGGATCAGAGGCATGGATCCTCATGAATTCATATGATTTTTATATTGAAACAAATTAAAACCACCATGATACTCTGGACCACATCTTAGTCTGTAGGCAGAACCAAAAAAATCATGCATCCACTGTTTCGTGGTGTCACAATGGCGCAAAAACGTAGTTTCAAAGCACAGGTCCTCATGGATCCTCACCCTTTTTGCATTGGGCCACCCCTAACTCACTGTCAAATTACACATCATACACATGGGCACAACCTGCACTACAAAACAGTTGGATCCACGGCTTCCTGGCCACTCCATGGCCCAAAAACGTGGTTTCGAAGCACAGACCCTCATGGATCCTCACGCTTTTTGCATTGGGCCACCCCTAACTCACCGTCAAATTACACATCATGCCCATGGCCAGAGCCTGCACCACAAAAAACTCGGATCCATGACTTCTTGGCCACTCCATGGCCCAAAAACATGGTTGCAAAGGGGTCTGGGTTAAAGGCGGATCTACATCTACACTTTTTACATCTACATCTACACTTTTAAAAAAATAACTCCAACAAATCCAGTGTCAAATCACACCTGGAAGGCACACCTAAAGACTGGACTATAAAAAACGTGGATCCAACACTTTACTGCGCTGCAGCACCACAAAAATATGGATCCGAGCCATGGATCCTCATGAATTCATATGATTTTTATATTGAAACAAAATAAAAACACCATGATACTCTAGACCACATTTAGTCTGTAGGCAGAACCAACAAAATCACGCAACCACTGTTTTGTGGTGCCACATTGGTGCAAAAACATGGTTAAAAAACACGGATCCTCATGATTTTAGCACTAGATCAGCCCGAAGTCACCATCAGATGAAATATCATGGCCATGGTCACAGCCTGCACCACAAAAATCATGGATCCACGGCTTCATGGTGACACCGTGGCCCAAAAACATGGTTTTGAAGCACGGGTCCTCATGGATCGTCATGCTTTTCGCATTGGGCCAACCCCAACTCACTGTCAAATCACACGTCATAGCCAGGGGCACAGCCTGCACCACAAAAATCACGGATCCACGGTGTTAGGTTTACAAGGGGTTGCTCGTGCGCAAGCAGGGCAAACCTCTCCCTGTCTGGCTGCTAATGTAAACTTTATCTGTCCGGAGAGCCACTCAGCCGTGGCCACCTCAATCGCTGGCAGAATCCATGAGTGGGCGTTTCTTAAACTTCTTCCTGCAAAGAAGTTCCTTGACGCCCAGTCTCCGCCTTCCCTCTCTGCGCGAAAGCCTTCTGCGCAGAGAGGGCGTGGGCAGCGGAGGACCCCTTCCTTCCCCGCTTGTCCCAGGCAAGGAGTCGTGGGACTGCCTCGCCACATCCGACTCCTGCATCCCCTCTCCACTGGAACTGCGTTTATTCTCTTCCTCAGAAGAGGAGCTGCTTCTCCTGATCCCCTGGGGCTCTCTATAATCCCTCTGGCTTTTGCTCTCTTCCTCCGGCACTGATGGCAGTTCCCTGACATCCATCCCCTCCTCAGGATCCCCCTCACCCCTGGCGAGATCTTGCAATGCCTCCCCCTCTCTCTCTTCGACAGGCGATGTGGGGAATCCCCTGAAGGAACTGTCATCATCTTCCGAGGATTCAAAACCGGCCTCCCACCCCCTCGGATCCCCTACAGCTGGTTGAACCTCCCAGTCTGATTCCTCTCCCGTGGACACCTCCCCTCCCTCCTCTTCGGAGGCAGGAAAACCCATGAAGTCCCCTTCGTCGTCTGTGGGTCCAAATTCTTCCTCCCAAAATCTAGCTAATGGTTTAGGTTTATGCGGGAACAAACCATGAAATTCTTCCACGAGATACCCCTCAGTGATAGATTCAGCAGGCACCCACGTGTTTTCAGAGCTGGGTTCTCCCTCCCAGGCTACCAAGTACTCTACTTGGTGACCTCGCCATCTCGAATCGAGTATTTCCGTAGCTTCATTACAGTGTTCCCTCTCCTCCACCTGCGGGTGGGTGGTAACCTCTTCCTCCCTTCCCGGGAATTCCCGCCCCTCCCTGTGATGTGAAAGTAGGGACCTATGGAACACCGGATGTATCTTCATGCTATCAGGCAACTTGAGTTTGAATGCCACTGGGTTGACCTGCTGTATCACCTCAAAGGGCCCCAGTCGTCTAGGCTGTAACTTTTTGCACCCTCCCTTTAGGGGCAACCATTGGGACGACAACCACACTCGGTCTCCCACCCGTATGACCTCCCCTTCCCGACGGCGCCTGTCTGCCTGCCTTTTGTAAACTTCCTTGGCCCTTTCCAAGTTTAGCCTGAGTTGCTGGTGTAAGGCTTGCATTTCCTCGGCAAACTGCTCAGCCGCAGGTACACTCCACCCCTCCTCTCCACGTCCTGGGAAAGCTCTGGGGTGACACCCGTAACTGGCCATGAAAGGGCTCATACCCGTGGACACGTGTTCAGCGTTATTGTACTCATATTCAGCCAGTGCTAATTTCTCTACCCAATCGTTCTGCCTCTCACTGACATAGCAACGTAAATACTGCTGGAGTATTCCGTTCGCTCTTTCGGCCTGTCCGTTGGTTTCTGGGTGCCTCGCCGCCGAGAAGCTCACTTCGACCTGCAGTAAGCTCATGAGTCTCCGCCAGAACCGGGAGGTAAATTGTCTTCCGCGATCAGAGATTACTCTCAATGGGGTGCCATGCAGCCTAAAAATGTGGTCCACAAACAGCCTGGCTGTCTCCTCTGCCGACACTGCATGCGAGCAAGCCACGAAATGGCACATTTTAGTCAGCAGATCGACCACTACCATTACCGCTGTCTTTCACCCTTGACTTGGGCAGATCTGTCATAAAATCAATGGACACCGCCTCCCAGGGCCTCTCCGGTGTTGGTAAGGGCTCTAGTAACCCTGCGGGGGCGGTCCTTTCCCCCTTTGCCCTCTGGCACTTGTCGCACCCTCGTACATATTCTCGTACATCTTCCCTTACCTTTGGCCACCAGAACTGCCTGGTGACTAGTAACATGGTTTTGTGCTGTCCAAAGTGCCCAGCTGTTGGGTTGTCATGGAACTGTTTGAGTATCTTGCCCCTCAATACCTCTCCCGGGACATACAGAGCGCCCTTGTAGTACAGTAGCCCTTCCTTTTCCTCGAACCCCCCATTGTCTTACTTTCCGCCTCTGAGCTCCCGGATTTTAGTCTGAGCAAACCCATCGTCTCTGGTGAGTCCTGCTAGCTCCTGTTTCCCTACCAACGCTCCCCCACACACCCACCGGTCCTCGGGGAACATGTGTCTGGCCTCCGGAGGCCCTTCCATGTATTCCGGCTTCCTGGAGAGTGCATCCGCTCTAACATTTTCCCCTCCAGGCACGTATTGTATTTCGAAGAAAAACTTGGCGAACTCCTGGGACCATCTGACCTGTCTCTGGTTAAGCACGCGCGTTGTCCGCCAGTATTCCAAGTTCTTGTGGTCTGTTCGGACCTGGATTTTGTGCCACGCCCCAACCAAAAGGTGTCTCCATCGTCGGAATGCCCGCGTAAATCGCAAGCAATTCTCGCTCATAAACAGTGTAGTTTTGCTCTGACTTGCTCAGCTTCCTAGAGAAAAAGGCACAAGGCCGCCATTCCTCCTTGGCCCCGGGTTGCAACAGTACAGCTCCAATGGCGCGGTCGGACGCGTCCGTCTCCACTCTCATGGGCTTCTCCGGATCCACGTGCAGGAGCTGCTCTTCCAAGGCGAACGCTTTCTTCAACCTTTCAAAAGATTGCTGCGCTTCCTCTGTCCATGCGAACTTCTTTTTGCTGCTAAGACAATCCGTTATGGGTGCTGTTAGGTGAGCGAAGTTCTTTATGAACTTCCTGTAGAAGTTGCTGAACCCTAGGAACCTCTGCACATCCTTTCTGTTTTGGGGGGCCTTCCATTTCAGCACGGCCTTTACCTTGTCTGGGTCCATAGCTAGTCCTTTGTCTGACAACCTGTACCCCAGGAACTCGACCTCCTGGGCGTGGAATTGGCATTTTTCCAGCTTGACCCACAACTGATGCTTCTTCAATCTCTGCAGCACCTCCCTGACGTCTCTGACGTGTTGCGCTTCGTTCTCTGAGTAGATTAAAACGTCGTCCAAAAAAGCTACGCAATTCTTGTACAGTAGGGGCCCCAACACATGGTGCATGAAGGCTTGGAAACAGGCGGATCCCGATTGTAATCCAAATGGCATGACCAAATACTCAAAAGCCCCCAGGTGGGTGAACATGGTAGTTTTCCATTCGTCCCCCTCCCTCATTCTAATCATATTGTATGCCCCCCTGAGGTCCAGCTTGGTAAAAATGTTCCCCTGCCTCACACGTGTCAAAATATCATCAATCCTGGGCATTGGGAAGGCCACGGGTTCTGACACCAGGTTTATGGCCCGGTAATCCACGACTAATCTGGGCTGATTGGTCTTTTTTTTTTGCCTGCATTGGTGGTGTCTGGTGTGTCACTTCCCCCCACCCAGCAGCTCCTTGCCATCAATGGTGGTCACCTGCAAGGGGAAATCTAGTGGCAACAGGCTCAGCTGGTGCTCCAGAGCGAAGTCTCTACTGAAGAAATTACATGACGAACCAGAATCTAGCAGGCCATTCACCTTGACTGGGTGCCCATTTGGGATTTCTAGCACCACTTCAATGGCTATAGCTGCCTTGGGAGGGTCAGGTCGGGGCTCTTTTACTGGTCGCTGGCCTGGCTGCTGCCCCTGCTGGTCGGCAGCCAGGCTTTGTCTTTTTTTTTATAATAAATTTTTATTGATTTTACAACATATATTAAAACACAATACAACCAACAATTGACGAAACATAAACAGACAAACATATAAACACGTATAATTTCTTAACCTCTCCTTCTTAAACCTTGTTTCCACGACTTCCCCATACCTCCCTTTTCTGCATCCCTGTTTTAAACTTTTCCAGCAACCCCTAATTTCAGTACTTGCAATTCAGTTTCTAATCCTTTTCCTCTTACCCAATTATTTATCACTGCAATTCTGTTTTACATTACCCATGACATTTTAGCACTCATTAATTTTACAACAATTCTTAAGATAAACTTTAAATTTCTTCCAATCTTCTTCCACCGTCTCTTTCCCTTGGTCACGGATTCTGCCAGTCATCTCAGCCAGTCCCATATAGTCTATCACCTTCGTCTGCCACTCTTCCAGCGTGGGTAGTTCTTGTGTCTTCCAATACTTTGCTAGAAGAACTCTTGCTGCTGTTGTAGCATACATAAAGAACGTCCTATCTTTCCTTGACACCAATTGGCCTACCATGCCCAGGAGGAAGGCCTCTGGTTTCTTATGAAAGGTACACTTAAGGACCTTCTTAATTTCATTATAGATCATTTCCCAGAAGGCCTTGATCCTTGGGCACGTCCACCAAAGGTGGTAGAAAGTACCTTCAGTTTCCTTACATTTCCAGCATTTATTATTGGGCATATGATAAATTTTTGCAAGCTTGACTGGGGTCATGTACCACCTATAAATCATTTTCATAATGTTCTCTCTTAAGGCATTACATGCCGTAAACTTTATACTGGTAGTCCATAACTGTTCCCAGTCAGCAAACATAATGTCATGACCAATGTCTTGTGCCCATTTAATCATAGCTGATTTAACTGTCTCATCCTGTGTATTCCATTTCAACAGCAAGTTATACATTCTTGACAAATTCTTAGTATTGGGTTCCAACAGTTCTGTTTCTAGTTTTGATCTCTCCACCTGGAAACCAATTTTCCTGTCCTGTTTGAAAACTTCATTTATCTGGTAATAATGTAGCCAGTCTCTTACTTTTGACTTCAGTTTCTCATAACTCTGCAATTTCACTTTTCCCTCCTCATATTCTATAATTTCCCAATATTTTGGCCATTTAGATTCCATATTAAGTTTTTTCACTTCCTTAGCTTCCATTGGTGACAACCACCTAGGGGTTTTGTTTTCCAACAAATCTTTATACCGAATCCAAACATTGTATAATGCTTTCCTGACAATATGGTTTTTGAAACCTTGATGAATTTTAACCTTGTCATACCATATATATGCATGCCAGCCAAACCTGTTATTGAACCCTTCCAAATCCAAAATGTCTGTGTTTTCAAGAAGCAGCCAGTTTTTCAGCCAGCAAAAAGCCGCTGATTCATAATACAATTTTAGGTCCGGCAGGGCAAACCCCCCTCTTTCTTTTGCATCAGTTAGTATCTTGAATTTTATTCTGGGCTTTTTGCCCTGCCAGACAAATCTAGATATGTCTTTCTGCCACCTCTTGAAACAATCCATTTTATCCACAATCTGCAATGTTTGAAACAAAAACAACATTCTCGGCAAAACATTCATCTTAATAACAGCAATTCGGCCTAACAAGGAAAGTCTCAAATTTGACCATATTTCTAAGTCTTTCTTAACTTCTGTCCAACATTTCTCATAATTGTCTTTAAATAAGTTCACATTCTTAGATGTCAAATTAATCCCCAGGTATTTCACTTTCTTTGCTACCATTAAACCAGTTTCACTCTGAAACTTCTCTCTTTCAGCAACTGTTAGATTTTTATCCAGTACTTTCGTTTTCTGTTTGTTTAACTTAAAACCTGCTACTTGACCAAATACTTGTATTAGCTCTAAAACTCTTCTCGTACTAGTGTCTGGCTCTTGTAAAGTTAATACTAGATCATCTGCAAACGCTCTCAGTTTGTATTGTTTAGCTCCGACCTGAATCCCTTTAACCAGCTGGTCCCCTCTGATCATGTTTAATAAAACCTCCAAGACAGATATAAAAAGTAATGGGGACAGGCAGCCAGGCTTTGTCGTTTCCCTGAGCCGGCCCCTTCTCCTCCTCCTCGTCGTTGCCTGCCGTCCCCATCATGCCCTGCCAGGCTTTTCGTTGGGGGCAGACCTTCGCAAAATGTCCTGGCCGCTGACAGAGGAAACACTTCTTGGTAGTTTTCCACTCCTTCCCCTCCTTTTTTCTGACCTCACTGGCGTTTGAAACTTCGCGCGCGCGCGCGCTCCATCTATTTCCATCGGCTCTGCCGCTTGGGAAGGCTCCCTCGGCATTTCAGGAATTGGGTTGCCATGGAAACGCTCCCCACTTATCTCCCTCTTTTCTTGAGCCCGCGCTTCTTGGCGTACACCAATCGCAAGCACAGTCTTTGTAAGCTGATCCATCGACCGCGGGCGGGGCGCTCTGGACAATTCATCTTTCACTTCAGGATTCAAACCTGCCTCAAACAGCGCTTGTACGGGTTCAGAATCTAGATCCCACCCGAGCTTGTGCACTAACGTTGCGAAACGTGACCAGTAGCTTCTGACAGACAGACTCCCCTGCTTGCACCCCAGCAGCTCCCTCCGGGTCACACTTCCCTCTGCCTCGCTGGAGAACATTGCGTCCATTGTCTTTCAACGCATCGTTCCCCGTTGCCATCAGGGGTCTGATCCATTCCCGCGCCCCATCCTGCAGATGTCCAATAATGTATGCCACTCTCTCCCTGTCATCAGTAAAGTCAACTTTTTGTAATTCCAAAGCGTATTGAATTTCAGTTTGGAAAGCATTGTTGTCCTGGGGCTTGCCTCCAAACTTATTTACCAGCCCGGGGACCTTCCTCCCTATCGGGATGGATCTGACCTGTGCATCCTGAGCCCGTCTCTCCTCCAGCCGCGCTGACAGCGTAGCGACATGTGCTTCTAGGTCTCAATTCCTCTCAACCAGACCTCGCACCATGGCTTCTTGCTCCGTCTCTCCGGCTGGCCCTGTCTGGCTCATCGTGCTGCCCTCCCCGGGTTGCGCCCGAGCAACATCAGAGAGTCACGGATTGCTGTTAGGTTTACAAGGGGTTGCTCATGCGCAAGCAGGGCAAACCTCTCCCTGGCTGGCTGCTAATGTAAACTTTATCTGTCCGGAGAGCCACTCAGCCGTGGCCACCTCAATCGCTGGCAGAATCCGTGAGTGGGCGTTTCTTAAACTTCTTCCTGCAAAGAAGTTCCTTGACGCCCAGTCTCCGCCTTCCCTCTCTGCGCGAAAGCCTTCTGCGCAGAGAGGGCGTGGGCAGCGGAGGACCCCTTCCTTCCCCGCTTGTCCCAGGCAAGGAGTCGTGGGACTGCCTCGCCACATCCGACTCCTGCACCCCCTCTCCACTGGAACTGCGTTTATTGTCTTCCTCAGAAGAGGAGCTGCTTCTCCTGATCCCCTGGGGCTCTCTATAATCCCTCTGGCTTTTGCTCTCTCCCTCCGGCACTGATGGCAGTTCCCTGACACACGGCTTCCTGGCCATTCCATGGCCCAAAAACGTGGTTTTGAAGCTCAGATCCTCATGGATCCTCACGCTTTTCGCATTGGGCCAACCCAAACTCACAGTCAAATCACACGTCATGGCCATGGGCACAGCCTGCACCACAAAAATCACGGATCCACAGCCTCCAAAAATCATGAGTTGCACTACAAAAATCACAAAAATGCCCTTACCTGCACTGTTAAATGTCACCACTGGAACATTATTATTAGAGCCGATAGGAGAATGTATGACCATATATTGTACCAAGATATGGTTCATCTTCAAGAACAGATCAAATACATGCCAAAGTATTAAAGAGGAGAAAAAATATGAAACTGCTTACATACTGTCAACTAATATCCAGATTCAAGAAAGCCTGTATGGCAAACATTTAAATCAGTGAAAAGACAGAATTTGAGTCTATCATAACAGAGTTTTACCTTTTGGGTAAAATTTATAAACTATTACTCAAATATGACACCGAGCCCGAACAAGCAAAACCTTATATGACAAAATGGATGCTGTCAGGGGCTCAGGAGCAGGAGCACAGGGGAGAGAGGAAATGGAGAGCGAAGGGGAAGAATCCGAGGGCAGCGTAGGGGAGTATGACAGTGACCCGAGAGATTCCATGAGCTTCTCCAGCGAATCAGAAGATTCCCAGAAGGGGGCACCGATGGTCAGGGCAAGGGGGGTCCCAGGGGGGACGCACCAGAAACAAGGAGCCAGCGGGGAACCCCAAAGCAGCAGCGGGGGATCAGGACCAGTTTCCCCACCAGAGCGTAGTGGGGGGGAAGAGTCACATGTGTCAGGGCCAGCGTCTCCTCCAGCGGGGAGAGAAGGTGAGTCAGGGCTGACCACGCCTCCATCGGAGAGTGGGGGAAAGGAGGGGAGGTCAGTTGCAGCTAGCCTCCCCGGAGGGGGAAGCAGTGACAGCAGCAGTGAAACGGTCAGGAGGAAAGTTGCTGGCTGGGCGCGCGCGCCAAGTTCAAATGTATAGGCGCGGGGGACAGCAGGAGACCCGGATTGGGAACCAGCTCCTAAAGCCCGCCGGAGGGAGGGGGAAGGCTCAGGGGATTCAGCGTCAGAAGAGTCTAGAAAGGGCGAGACCCCAACGGACAGGCGGAACCAGAGGCGGAAAGAACAGAGGAAGAGGTGGAGTAAGGCTAGAGTCTTAAACTGGTGTCTGGGGGGAGGAGACTCAGACAGAGCAGCAGCGGTCTAACGGTTGAGACGTAGAGCTGCACGCTGCGGCTCTGGAAGTGAAACTGAACTTCAATAAAGACTTTCGTATTTAACAACGAAGTGGCGTTGGTCCTTTGTGAGCTGGGACCTCGGGCAGCTCTGACAGATGCAAAAATTTTAAGAGCAGTTTACAGGGGAACAATGAGAACAATTATGAATAAAGGAATTAAATTTACTGCAAGTTAAGCCCTAAAACAAAATTGGTACAGTGGAACCTCGGGTTGCAGACATAACCCGTGACAGAGGCACGTCCGCAACCCACAGTGTTCTCATCCTGAAGCGCCACGTCTGCGCAGGCGCCGGTGCAATTTGGCGCTTCTGCGCATGTGCGAGCGACGAAACCCAGAAGTAACCCGTTCTAGTACTTTCAAGTTTCCCGCACTCCGCAACCCAATAACACGTAACCTGAAGCGGCCATAACATGGTGTATGACTGTACAAAAATGTTCTTTCAATGGTATATAACTTTGAAAGATATACAGAAGATGAATAATGAAATGAATGGACATTGCTGGAAATGTCATAGACCTTAAGGAATCTTCTTCCATTTATAGTGGACCTGTGAAAAGACCAAAAAGTTTTGGAGGAAAGTTCATTTCAAAATTAAAAAATGTAACCCCCCCCTAAATTTGCATTGGACCCCAAAACTATGCCATTGGGAATGACTCCTTCAGCTACTGTATTGTGAAATCGTCAGTGGAACTATTTAGTTATATGACCACAGCAGTCAGAGTGGTGTTGGCTAACATATGGAAATCTGACATATGTCCTGAAATAGATGCATGAAAAGAGAAACTATCAGAATATGCAGTAATGGCAAAACTCGCCAATTTAGTAAATAATAGACTCATGGAGAAACATAAATATTTATAATTTGTATACAACTTAACAGAACTGTAACAAAATGAACATCTGTATGGATTTGTATAATAGACCTTAGGTTACAAAAATATTTCCTGTTTAAAAATAGAAGCTTTGTGTGTATATGATAAAGAAATATATAGTAGAAGAAATCTTGTCTGTCTGATCTAGAAATGAAATCATATTTTTAAATAATTTTTGTTTTAGATGTTTATAATCATATATGGTATTTCTCCAATAGCAAACTACCTAGAATTGGAAATAATATTTAGTACACTAACCTTTGTTTAACTCTTGATAAATGTCAGCTTGCTGAGTTATTTTGTACCATTGTGATTCAATGTTATACAGGTGAAACTCAGAAAATTAGAATATCATGGAAAAGTTCATGGAATATCATGGAAAAGTTCATTTGTTTCAGTAATTCAGCTTAAAAGGTGAAATTAATATATGAGAAAATCTCCTGGTAGACTGCTGCGTTGACCCTGGACTTAATGAAGCACAGTGGACCAACACCAGCTGATGACATGGCTCCCCAAATCTCTTTTCTGATGAGAGCAGCTTTTGCATCTCATTTGGAAACCAAGGACCCAGAGTCTGGAGGAAGAATGAGGAGGAACACAATGCCAGATGCTCGAAGTCCAGTGTGAAGTTTCCACAGTCTGTGTTGATTTGGGGAGCCATGTCATCAGCTGGTGTTGTTCTACTGTGCTTCATTAAGTCCAGGGTCAATGCAGCCGTCTACCAGGAGATTTTGGAGCACTTCATGCTTCCTTCCGCAGACGAACTTTATGGGGATGCTGACTTCATTTTCCAGCAAGACTTTGGCACCTGCCCACACTGCCAAAAGTACCAAAACCTGGTTCAATGCCCATGGGATTACTGTGCTTGATTGGCCAGCAAACTCGCCTGACCTGAACTCCATAGAGAATCTATGGGGCATTGCCAAGAGAAAGATGAGAGACATGAGACCGAGCAATGTGGAAGAGCTGAAGGCTGCTATTGAAGCATCCTGGTCTTCCATAACACCTCAGCAGTGCCACAGGCTGATTGCATCCGTGCCATGCCGCATTGAGGCAGTAATTGATGCAAAAGGGGCCCAAACCAAGTACTGAGTACATATGCATGCTTCTACTTCTGAGAGGTCCAATATTGCTCTATTTGCAGTCCTTGTTTTGCTGATTTCATTTAATATTCTAATTTTCTGAAATTGTTAATTTGGGGTTTTCTTCAGCTGTACGCCATAATATCACAATTAGAACAAATAAAGGCTTGACATATCTCGCTTTGCATGTAATGAGTCTGTCTCATATATTAGTTTCACCTTTTAAGTTGAATTACTGAAATAAATGAACTTTTCCATGATGTTGTAATTTTCCGAGTTTCACCTGTATTTGTGCTCAGTACTTTGTAGGATTTGATAATCTGCGAACTGTCATATTCCACAAGTTGGTATAATACAGCAAAATCCAAACACATAGTTTTCATCATCATGGCAGGGATGGTCCTTTTCCATAGAATTCTTATTCATGGAGTTGGTTTTTATATCCTGCTTTTCTCTACTTTAAGGAGTCTCAAAGCGGCTAAAAATCGCCTTTCCCTTCCACCCCCACAACAGACACCTTGTAAAGTATATTGAGCTGAGAGAGTTCAGAGAGAAGTGTGACTGGCCCAAGGTCACCCAGCAGACTGCATGTGGAGGAGCGGGGAAGCGAACCCAGCTCACCAGATTAGAGTCCACCGCTCTTAACCACTACACCTCACAAACGTACCTCTTAAAACTCTGGAGCAAGCTGTTCAGTTCAGCCTCATAGTGATACTGATTTGCGGAGGGAGGGTTTTTGTATTGATCTTTATTACGGCCATTGGCCCATCACACGACAGTTTCCCATACCAACATAATGTACTTAAACCTCCAAATTTAAAACCGCCAAAAACTTACAAACAGCAGACAAGAACCAAAGCAAAATAAAAAACAAAGGACCAACATCATACATTACAATAAATTTGTAACATAAATATCGCCCTCTGCTTAAAAATTAGTAAAAGACATCCATGGTGATATCACCTAAATACAACCTAAAACATAGATCATAGTTTAAAGGGATTATCCGAGCTGCACAGGAGTCCGTTTCTCTTCTTTAGGGATAGGACGCTGATCAAGAATCTGGCAACCATGAGTGATCTTAGGGGGTCATCATTTAATAGATATCTCAGTTTGGCTTCATTCGTATCATCGGCAATTCCCTTTAGATATTGAGCGAGAAACTTGCTCCTGGCCGATGAGTGAAGAGCACAGTCAAGAATTATGTGATGCAACGATTCCGGTGCCCCACAATTACAATCACATAAGAGCGATATCTGTCCATTGGAGAATCTATTTCTCAGCACGTTCGATGGGAAGGTGTTGAATCTTGCCTTTACAAAGGCATATCTATGAGCCGAAGAAGTCAAGGAATTCAAATAGTTTGGGAGCCTTAAGAGGGGTAATAAACCAAGGTTTAGAGGTGAGCAGGTACCATTGCCCAAGATCATTTTCTGCCGCAAGTCCATCTCCTCTAGTTTACAGGTTACTGTTCTTTTAGCTGGAACTTTATCCTGCTCTAGTAATTTGGATGGGGAGATTCCCATTGCTGTAATTTTCAGTTGTAAATTTTTTACCCATGGGCTCTGGAAATCATCTCTCCACATACATTGTATCAAGTACAAGTTTGGGAGACTGTGCCATAGAGATAGCCAGTGACAAAGTATGTGCTTCCACAGAGCGTTTTCCAGGGATACAATATTAAGTTCTATGCGTAGCGCTGAATTACTTACACAGTTGGGCAGTTTCAATATCCCTCTTAAAAACTGATTTTGAATAACCTCTAAGTGAGATAAGTTGACAAAAGTCCCCCAAATTGAGATGGCATAAGCAATTGTCGGGATCACCTTGGCCTTGAAGACTTTCAGCGCCGATGGGATATGAAGGGCCCCATCGGTGAAGAAAAATCGCAAGATCGCCAAGGAGATAGCTTTGGCTCTGTTTGTAACATAGGTTACATGGGCCTTCCATCTAAGGTTATGTTGTAACCAAACTCCCAAGTATTGGAATCTATAGACTTGTTCGATGACTCTCCCGTCAATTCTCCAATTATGGAGTTTCCGGCTCTTTGAGAAAACTAGGACTTTAGATTTTCCATAATTAATTGTAAGGGAATTTGCGTTACAATATGATCCAAAAACTTTTAAGGCCCTCATAAGACCTACTCTAGAAAAAGAAAGGATGACTGCGTCATCCGCATATAGTAACAAAGGGCAGCGATAAAGTGCTAGGCGTGGTGCGTGAATCTTTTCTTGAGCCTCTATTAGGGGAGTCCTCATGTCGCTTATGAACAAATTGAACAGGAATGGAGCCAATATACAACCCTGTCGGACACCTCTGTTAATGGGAATTGAATTGGTGAGATCACCCTCAGGGGTGAGTCTCACTCTAGCCGCTGAGTTCTCATGGAGTTTGATTATTAGCCAGAGAAGCCTTCTGTCGATGCCCCAGCGGGTGAGTTTTTCCCAGAGGATGCTCCTGGAGATACTATCGAATGCTGCCTTTAGGTCAATGAATGCCACACAGAGTTGGCCACCCTTTGGGGTGGAATATTTCCAGGCAAGATGCTGTAAAATTAGAATATGATTAATTGTTGACTGTTTTGGGCAGAATCCAGCTTGTTCGGGCCCAATTAATTTTTTCTCTTCGGCCCATTGAATAAGTCTGTTCAACAGGAAGCGGGCATACAGTTTCCCCACTATTGAGAGCAGACTGATATTTCTGTAATTCCCGGGGTCATCTGGTGAGCCCTTTTTGTGGATTGGAATGATAACAGCGGCCTTCCATACTTCCGGGATCATTCCAGAGTTGTTAACGGCATCGAAGATGGTTGCCAGGACTTTGGCCCACCAGTCCGCGTGGTATTTTATAGCTTCTGCCGGGATCAGGTCTGGTCCAGGCGCTTTCCCTGTTTTGAGTTTAACGATCAAGTCATGGATGTCATCTGGATCGGTGGGGGGCCAGAGGGGAAGCTGATCTGGCGATTCATCTCTTGTGTTAGCAATACAGTCGGTTGTGGCAAAGTAGTTTTTTAAGTAAGATTCCCAAACCGGGGCAGAAATAATAGTTAAAGGGTATCTTTTAGTTCTTTTATTTACCAGGAGCCAAAATTGTCTGGAGTTCCGTGATGATGAGGCTTCTATGATTGCCCGCCATTGATTCACTTGCCATTCCTGTCTGGCTCCCTTTTGAATTTGCTTGTAGGCCGATTTTGCTTGGAAATATTCTTTTGGCAGGACCGTTGCCCCGGAGGCTTTATACTCTTTGTAGATGTTACCAAGAAGTTGTCTAGCCTGTTTACAAGCACTATTGAACCACAATGCACCTATCTTCCTTTGTGTTCGATTTATTTTATGCATCGGGACAGAGAAAAAGGACGTTAAATCTTCCGACAGATTCGAGAATAGTCTTAGAGTTTGGTCATAGTCATAATGATCCTCAATTAAGCCTGAGTATGCTTGTTTTAGTCCTTGTTGGAAATATTCTGAGTATTTTTGGGCCTGTAGTTTGGACCATTTTATACTTTTGATTTGCAATGCTGAGTTCGTAATCAAATGTGATGGGTGTCTGTCTCCATCTGGGGTCCAGTCTATAGTCATTGTGGCGACCAATGGTAGGTGATCGCTCAGTTGAATATTTTCAACTTTAAAGTGGGAAAATTTGGGGAATATATCATGAGATACTAACATATAATCCAGGACACTGTTTGCAGAGGAGCTTATGTGTGTAAACTCACCCGGTACGTCAGGCGGGCAGTTCCCGTTTAGAATCACTAAGTTTAGACGTAGTACCAATTGGTAAAGAAGGGTTCCTGCTTCATTTACCCTTTTGTCTTTGGAAAGTCTTTGATTATGGAGGGAGAGGTCATCAATGAATTCTGGGGTTGTCCACCATTTGGCTTTGATTAAGGACTCCCAGTTGGTTGCAATGCGAGCATTGAAGTCCCCTGCAATAACATTGGGTATATTGGGGTATTTGGAGTGACAAAGGGTAAGATGTTCCTCCAAGATTCCCCATTTATTGTATAAGTCTGCAATGTTGCCTCCAGGAGGAAGATAAACATTTGTTATAACAAGTTCAAAGTTTTTCCCCATAATCAGGGCTGTAATTGCAAAGGTGGAAGCATTTACAAGCGTGAGTTTTGCCTGTATTTTCAGGGAAATTGCTATAACTAATCCTCCACTAGGCCGGCCTCCTTTAGTAGACGGGCATGCCGGTAATGATGTAACATCAAAACCATTAATATCTACTCTCCCCTCTTCCCATGTTTCTTGCAAGAGAATTATTTGGTGTGAGTTTATTAGTTTTACAAGGTCCGGGTCAGATTTTTTCCCTTTCCAGCCTGCTATGTTCCAGCTTAAAAGGGAGAACGGGGGAGGAATTGACTGAGGTTTAGGTAGTCACAATGGAGAAGGGGGGAACGCTGATCTTGGTGGGTTGTCAATTTTAAAGAAGTCAGTAATTCTCCTTTGCCTAATAGTAGATGACTTCTCTCCTTTTGGCACAGGTGTGCTTCTTAAGCTATTTGTAATTATGCTCCGCTCGCCCGGTCCTATAGGGGTAGTGTCCTGGTTTGGTCTAGACTCCTCTCTGAAATCCCTTATTTTATCAGAGAACTTATCACCTAAGGGAGCAGAGGTTAAGTCAGTACAAGTTTTAACTATTATTGGATTTTCCTTCCGTGGGTATATCATCTTATTTATATGTCCCAAGGGGTCTTCTGTCCAGTCCGTATCGGTAACGGATTGAACTTCTAAATCATCAGCTAGAGATTCTCCGTCCGATAATGATGACTCCAGGTCAGGCATTGAGGAGTGTGTCGAAATTTTGTTTACACTTTGCTGTTCTTTAGTAGGTATAACCATTCCGGCAGGTGCAGGAGGAGCTGGTTCCAGATTAGCTAATGGGGGTGGCGAGACGATTGTCTGTATCGTTGCCTTGGATTTTAAGGACCTATTTTGAGGCTGTGGGCTAAATTTGAGAAGGTCCACTGAGCCTCCAATGGCCTTGTTGGTTTGAATTTCTTTGTTTCCTATTTTGCTTTTGGCCTGAGACATCTTCATCCTTAATTTGTCTAATTTATTTATTATTTTTTCTTTTTCTTGTGACTGTAATTCGTCAAATGAATTCATAAGGGCGCTTTCATCATTGGATATTCTGGAACCACCCAAGATCGTTCCTGGTTGTGGACTGCAGGCAATCTCCTCCGTTCTGTGTGGGGATAGCAACATCTCTTGGTCTGACGATTTTGTAGAGCTTGTTTCTGAACCTAGAATCTCTTTCTCTTTTTCCACAAGTAGTGGTTTTACTATGTTGTCCGCAAAAACCCTTGTGGAGGGAGGGTTGGTGATGAGCAAGATCTGTTCCCATTTCCCAACACAGAGAGCATAGAGGAGTTTCTTTTGGGGGCTGAACCTGCAGAGTGTTTCTGTTCAGAATTTCCGTGGCAGAAATTGGCCAAGTGCCTTTATAAACATTCAGCTTCTCAAATAGAACTCCATCACGAAACTTTCAGGTGTAGCTGTTGGAGGTGGAGGGCAGAGAAGGTGCTAGTCCTTACTTCCTCCTCCCAGCCCCATGATCAGTTGCCCAATGGGCTGAATTTCAGGGCATTTGTATGTAAAGGGCAAGCTTGTTCTTTACTTGTTTAGACTCTTTAAACTTGGGAACAGATATTTGGCTCTGTGACCAAAATGACCAAAAGGGTCAGCTTCTGTCCATTAAACTTTAATTAGTTTAATGTTAAGTAAACATTACTCGTAACACTGAGCTGTACCAACCTTAATTCAAATTTAAACCTGAACAGAAATATTTATGAGATTGCGGACTCAAAGCTTTTGTAAAACCGTCTGCGAGATTTTCTTTGCTTGGACAATACTTTAGTTCAATTAAACCTTGTTTTACACTTTGGCATACATTTTGATAACGGATATCCAAGTGTTTTGTGAGTGCCTTGAATTGACCTGATTTAGCTAGTTTAATACAAGGTTGATTGTCTTCCCACACTCTGATAGGTAGGGAACATTCTCCAAACAATTCTTGTACCAGTTGCTTGTAAAATTCCAGTTCTCTACATACATCTGATAATGCATTGAACTCAGATTCAGTTGAACTTAAAGCTATAAGTGATTGCTTTCTTGATCTCCAACCAATTAGTGCATTTCCAAATTTTATCGCCATTCCTGACACTGATTTTCTATCTGGTCCAGCATCTGCCCAACTGCTGTCAGCCCAACATTCAAGTTGTGTGCTGCCCTCTGCTGATAGTTTTAAGCGAAACCTTTTGGTAGTTTGGAGATACCTTAAAACTCTTTTTACTCCTTGCCAAGCATGCACTGATGGTTTTTCAGCTTGTCTACACAGCATGTTGACAGCATATGTTATATCGGGCCGAGTCCACTGTGCAATGTGGAGTAGACTGCCTATCGCTGACTGGTAAACCCCGGGATTACTGAACTCTGCCTGTTGCTCGGCTTGAGCATCCTTTGTGTAACTTAACTCCATTGGGGTTTTAACACCAGCACAGTTGTCCATTTTAAACCTTTCCAGCAACTGCTGGATCTTAGCTTCTTGGCTGAGCCAATAGTTCCCATTTTCATCTTGCTGAATTTTAACTCCTAGATAAACAGATACAGTGCCTAGTGATTTTATCTGAAACTTTTCTCCAAGCTTTGTGGCAAATTGTTGTGCAAGTTTATCGTCCTTTCCACTGTATAATAAAACGTCAACAAATATCAAAACTGCTTCTTGTTCACACCCCGAGCCTTTTAGATAAAGACACGCATCTGCTGCGCTCTTTCTGAACCCCATGCTCTCTAGAGCATCGTTTAAGCAGGAATTCCAATTACGGGCGGACTGTTTCAACCCATAAATGGATTTGTGTAGGCGCCAGACCTGGTTTGGCTTGTCTCCTTCAAAACCTGGTGGTGGTGTCATATAGACTTCCTCCTGTAAGTCTGCATTTAAATAAGCCACATTGACATCAAAATGAAACAGCTTATTTCCCTTCTTAGCTGAAGAGGCTAGAAGCATTCTTAATGACTCCGATCTTGAAGTAGGGGCATAGATTTGAGAATAGTGAACACCTTTGCGCTGCGAAAATCCTTTTGCAACTAGTCGGGCTTTATATTGCAACTCCTCAGTAGTTGTGGGCTTTAAACGATATACCCATCGACAACCTACAGCTTGTTGCCCTTTGGGAAGCTCTGTACTTGTAAACACACCGAGAGACTTCATTGAAGCCATCTCTTTTTCCATTGCTTCCTGCCACTTTACGGCTTCTGAGCTTGGAAGCTGTTGTACCTCTATATAGCTATCTGGCTCACACTGTGCCATATTTACGTATGCACTTGTCACCTTAAACCGCTCTGGTGGTTTGTCCTTTGTGGCACGTTTTGATCTGCGCAATTGTTCCTCTTGTGCCCCCTCTGACCGTTGGCTGTCAGAATCTGTCTCAGACTTTATATCTGGATGCGCCCCTAGGGATAAAGACCTCCGTTTAGATACCTCCCTTGGGCTTGGTGTTGCAGGCAACCTGCTTCGCTTTTGCTGTCTGCTAGGCCTACTGACTGGCGATGTTGGAACACTCCTAGATTCTGGCTTCTCTGCCTTAGGAGAAGAACCTTGTGCCTGGTCAGAATCTGCATCTGAACCATGTGCACCATCCCCTTCTGGCTCACCACCCTCTGGACTTTCATTCTCAGCATAAATGCCTAAATCATCTCTCAAAATGTCAGGGTTAGCATGTAAGTGAGTCCATCCGGATTGCTCACAAAATTCAGCGCTCCTACTGATGACCACTCTTGTAGTATCCCCATCTGGGTTCACGAACCTCCAAGATTTGGCGTGTGGTTCGTACCCACAAAAGATGAGTTTCCTAGCCCTTGGACTTCCCTTTTTCCTTAACGCTTTTGGGATAAGTACATAGGCTTGAGATCCAAACACCCGAAAGTAATTAACTTTGGGCTTCTTCCCGTATAAAGCAAAATATGGCGTAGTATCAATTACCAAATTATATACTCGGTTCAGAATATGGGTAGCCGTCTGCCAGGCTTCCGCCCAGTAACTTTGAGGGAGTTTAGAATCAAACAACATATAGTTTGCCAACTCTTGCAGAACCCTGTTTTTACGTTCGACCACGCCTCCTTCTTGGGGGGAATAAGGTGTAGACAGACGATGCTTAATTCCCTTTTTCTTAAAGAAATTCTGCAACACAGACCCGGTAAATTCTGACCCTCTGTCTGTCTGAAAAGCAAGTACTCTAGTACCGAATTCAAGTTCTACTGCATGAACCCAATTTTAAACTGTTTCTGCAGTATCTGCTTTTGTTTTGAGAGGAAAAAACCATGTGACTTTTGTTTTGTCATCCGAGAGACACAGTGCATACCTCGAACCTCCCATGCTAGCAACAGGCATTGGGCCACATAGGTCCATATGCACAAGTTGGAATACTTTGTCAGATTTCCTATCTGAACTGGGATAGCTGCATCTATGAACCTTCGCCCTTTTGCATGCAGTACAATCCAAATACTTAGTACATTTGTTCATTTTGCACCCTTCTGATAATTCAGGTTGCCTTTTAACATACTGAAAATTAATATGTCCCAAACGGCGGTGCCATAAATCAACACAAGAATTATGGGTAGGCGAGTTCACACAACCAGCATGAACCTGTTCAACTTCATCTGGACTTGTCTCAAAATAATATAACCCATTTCTGCATTTCACCTGCAAAAGAGATACGTTATTCTTTGAAATAGTGCAAACCCCATTTTCAAACACAGCTTTAAACCCATCTCTATCAAGTTCTGACACAGACAAAATACACCCCTTCATTCCCTTTAGCACATAGGCATCAATTTTTGTATGCAAACAATTCAAGAACACTGTGCCTACGGTCTCTAAGGAACGTTTAGTTGAATCTGCCATTGTCACAACTTTAAGGGTTTGCAAATGCCTGCAATTCTGCAAACGGACACTAGATGGCGCCACCAGGTGGTGAGATGCACCACTGTCGATCAACCAGCGTAGATTGCTGCCTTGGCCACGCCCTTGCATCAACGCCATTGCTGAAGCCATGTGCTGTGTGCTGTGGGAGGAGCCACGACCTCCTCCTCTTCTTCGACGTCCCCTGGAACTCCTTGTCTGGTAACTAGGGGTAATGGCCTTGGTGCTGTCTTGACCAGGTTCACGTGTGCAGTTCCTGATTAAATGGGAAGAGGAACCACAGCGAAAACAGTGTCTAGCTGCAACAGCATTTACTGTGTTCTCAAACTCAGCATCCCCACTCTTAGGCACAGCACAACTCCCCTTTGAAGACAAACCTCTTTCTCTTTGCCTTTTATCCTGTTCATCTGCAAGCCGAGAAGAAATGTATTCAAGGGTTAATTCAGCTGAAGGCATAGCTTCCAAAGTTAAAGCTAGAGTCTCATAGCTTTTATCAAGAGAAGACAACAATATGTATGACTGCTGCTCCATAGAGAAAGGAATGCCCAGCTGTCTTAGTTGATTAAAGGCAGACACCATTTTGGCAATATGTTCTTTCACGCACGCTCCCGGTTGGAGACGTAAATCAAACAAACATCTTGTAGCATGGATCTTGGCCCCCGCAGTGTTTCTGGAATTTAGCCGCTGCAGAACCATCCAGACCTCATGCGTGTTCTTTAACTCAGAAACATAAGGCATTTGCTCTGGTCCCACTGCCAAAACTAATAGACCTTGGGCTTTCCTGTCGCGTTTCTGTGAAGCTGCTGCTGCTGCTTTGTCTTCTGCAGATGCGTCTGCAGCTGCCTGTAAAGGTGGTGCTTCAGTACAACTCCACAACTCTTTTGCTTGCAACCAAACCCTTACTCTAGCCTTCCAATCTTGCCAATTTTTCCCATTGAGTCGCGTAAACGGGACAGGAAAACTTTCCTGGGACTCTGCCATCCTCCCTGGGGCTTAGGAATGATACTCACACATCTGTAGACCGTCTCCCAGCTGCTGAGGTGGCTCCTTGAGGAATAAGACGTCTTCCAGCGAGTACAAACTGCGCAGTGCCTGTTTAAAACTTTTTCTAGGCACGTTGCAGGACTCAAGCTGCTTTGAAGGCTTTCGTTGTCGGCAACCGCTTCTGTCTTCGCTCCAGTCCTTTCATAAATCACTCTGAGCTGCACTCCTTATCTCCTTCTTGACGTACAAACAGCCATAACCTGTCCATTAAACTTTAATTAGTTTAATGTTAAGTAAACGTCCAGTGCGCTTCCAACGCCATAAATCTTATCTCAGCGGAGAATTTCGTGCAGCGGTTGAAGAAGGCAGGAGAGTCAGTACCTTTCAATGAAGAATCCTGGAGCAAGCACTTTGGAACTCAGGAAAAAACTTTATTTACAAAAGAAAAACCCTGGCGATAAAGCACACATGCTTTTATCTCCGGCATAAAGAAAACTTTACTCTAAACTTAACTCACATCAGCAAACACGCCCATGGCCACAAACTGAGTCTGCGAGTCAGGTGAAAGGGAAAAACACACGAGTGAACTGACTATTTATACAAACTAACTCACATTCCTGGATGCTTAATGACTTCCAGCTGCTCAGTGATTAGAGCGACTTGTTACCTCTTAACCCTTTAGTACCAACAGCTTCTAGAGGACTGGAAAGATGATGGTTGTACTTCCCCTATCCTCAGCCCTAACTCCGTTGAGTATTTTTTGTTATGAGACTGAGTGTTTGGGGCTGATGCTGTAGCATTCTTCTCTGGGGGCTTGGTGGAAAAACAGAAAAGTGACCCTCACATAACTCTCCAATGCCCTTCAACAAGAATGCTGTAGGAAATATTGCCAAGCCCAAAGGGAGGCAAGCATTTGCTTCAGTTCACCCTGTTAATGGGGGAACAAAAGCTATGCCTGTGTCATTCTCAATCAGTCTGCTTTCAGGACTGATTTTAGAACCCTCTTACATCAGGCCACATGGTCACTGGAGGTGGCCCCATCATGCAGAATTGACTATCCACACAGGGACCATCTTTTTTCTTTTATTCTTATACTGGATTTTAAGTTACAGTAACTTCTTTTAAAGCAGCTGTCAGTATATCACACTGTATTCCACTTGCCTTCCAAAGGAACACGTGGCTCTTCCCATGTAGTGAGTTAGGTTGAGACTGCTGAACCAAAGTGATCAGTAATTTTTACGGTAATTACAATCCTGCTTTCCCTTTTACCAGCTTACCTTGACTTCAATAAGGCCTTTGAAAAGGTCCCCCGTGATATTATTGCAAAAAAGCTAGTAAAATGTGGGCTAGAGAAGCTACTGTTAGGTGGATTTGTAATTGGTTGACGGACTGAACCCAAAGAGTGCTCATCAGTGGCTCATCTTCATCCTGGAAAGAAATGACGAGTGGGGTTCCACAAGGTTCTGTCCTGGGCCTGGTATTCAATATTTTTATAAATGATTTGGATGATGGAATAGAGGGCATGCTAATCAAATTTGCAGATGACACCAAACTGCGAGGGGTTGCTAATACCCCAGAGGACAGGGTCAGAATTCAAAATGACCTGAATAGCCTAGAGAGCTGGGCCAAAACCAACAAAATGGAGTTCAATGGGGAGAAATGTAAGGTACTACACCTGGGTAGAAAAAATGAAATGCACAGGCGGGGGACACTTGGCTTGACAACAGTACCTGTGAAAGGGATCTGGGAGTCTTAGTCGACCACAAGCTGAACATGAGTCCACAGTGTGATGTGGCAGCTAAGAAAGCCAATGCGATTCTGAGCTGCATCTATAGGAGTATAGTGTCTAGATCAAGTGAAGGAATGCTACCACACTATTCTGGTTGGACAGACCACATCTGAAATACTGTGTCCAGTTCTGGGCACCACAGTTGAAGAAGGATATTGTCAAGCTGGAGCATGTCCAGAGGAGGGTGACCAAAATGTAAAAGGTCTGGAATCCAAGCCCTATGAGGAGAGACTTAGGGAGCTGGATTTGTTTAGTCTAGAGAAGAGAAGATTAAGGAGTGACATGATAGCCATGTTTAAATATTTGAAGGGATACATGTCATGTTGAAGAGGGAGCAAGCTTGTTTTCTGCTGTTCTAGAGACTAGGATGCAGAATAATGGATTCAAACTATGGGAAAAGAGATTCCACCTAAACATTAAGAAGAACTTTCTGACAGTAAGGGCTGTTGGACAGTGGAATATGCCACCTCGGAGAGTGGTGGAGTCTCCTTCTTTGGAGGTTTTTAAGTGGAGGCTGGCTGGCCATCTGTCAGGAGTGCTTTGCTTGTGTGTTGCAGCATGGCAGGGGGTTGGACTAGATGGCCCCTGCGGTCTCTTCCAGCTCTATGATTTTATGATTCTATGACACTAGCTAGTACACTGCACTGTTCCATTAGATAGATATTGTTGCTATTTTTTAAGCTAAAGGTTATGTATAGCTGGCATCTATTAGTCTTTGAGTCAGCGTGGTGTAGTAGTTAAGATCGATGGACTCATAATCTGGTGAGCCGGGTTCGCTTCCCTGCTCCTCCACATGCAGTCTCAAAGCATCTCACAATCTCCTTTCCCTTCCTCCCCCACAACAGACACCCTGTGAGGTGGGTGGGGCTGAGAGACTTCAGAGAGAACTGTGACTAGCCCAAGGTCACCCAGCAGCTGCATGTGGAGGAGCGGGGAAGCGAACCCAGCTCACCAGATTATGAGTCCACTGCTCATAACCACCACACCACACCTGAAGTGCCTTTTCCAGTTGTCAATAATGCCCTGTTGTTATCATTTTTGAAACATTAGTGTTATGATGGCACCTAAAGCCTGAAATATCTTCCTAAAAGATAGGAAAAGTTGCTAGGAAAAGTTTAGGAAATGTTTAGGAAACTGTTTAGGAAAATGTTTAGGAAAAGTTGTTATGAAAGGAGGAATGAAGAATGTAAGTTCAGCATATAATTCTCTGCATTATGCTTTCAGGTCTCCATATGATGAGCATGTGGACAGACAGAGGAGAAGGCTGCATGAGGCTGATAGTTAATTGCAGAGCAACCTCTGCAAAAGAAAGTTGTGCATATTTTATCTTTGTGACTGTTAAATAAATGTTTAAATTATAGTTTTTTAATATCCAACCCAAGCTCTGATTTTCTCAGTTCTCCCTTCACCTGTGTGTATCCTGCTAGTTCTATCCATTTCGCCTTTCTCTTGACACAAATGTATATAAAATTAGCCAGGAAAATGTTAAATGATTGGTTTTAATGCAGTGTCTCTGTCTCTACCTTTCTGCGCAATTGCTCAATAATGTCACTAAGAAAGCTCTATATATTGGAATGGTCTCTTTTATTGGAAAAAATTCCCAAAGTTACCGTAATTCTAAAGGGGTGCATAAGACCAGTGGGCCGGAATTTTTGTCCCAATAATATTTTTATTTTTTTCCTGTGGCCATCACTAAATCTTCCTGCAGTTAACTCCACAGTTTAATCTCTCATGAAGTAAAGTGGTAGTTCCTTTCGCTGGGTGCCCCTGAGGTCAGTATTATGGGAGAGGGATGAAAAGTTCTCTCTATCCACTTTATCTTCTTAAATTTTTAAACCTCTATGTAATGGTTCTAGAGGTTGCTCGTGCGTAAATCGGCGCCACACCTGGCTGGGTTACCTGGGTGAACTCTTTCTGTCCAGACAGCCACTCACCCGTGGCTGTCTCAATCGCTGGCAGAATCCGTCAGTGGGCGTTTCTTGAACTTCTTCCAGCAAAGAAGCTCTTTGACGCCTAGTCGCCGCCTACTCTCCCTGCACGGAAGCCTTCTGCTCAGGGAGGGTGTGGGCAGCGGAGGACCCGTGCTCTCCCTGCTGGTCTCCGGCAAGGAGTCATGGAGCCACTTCGCCGATTCCCCCATCTGCCCCCCTTCTCCACTGGTGCTACGCTGAATTCCTTCCCCAGAAGATGGGCTGCTTCTCTCCCTCCCGGGACGCTCTCCGGAATCTCTGGAGCCCTCCCTCTCCCTCTGGCTCCGATGGCAGTTCCCTGACATCCACCTCCTCCCCAGGACCTCCTCCCCAGGACCCCCTCCACCCCCGGCGCGATTCAACCTCGTCTCTTTCCTCGGCCGACGATGCGGGGAATCCCCTGAAGGAGCTGTCACCATCCTCTGAGGATTCAAAACCAGCTTCCCACCTGCTCCGATCTCTTCCCGCAGGGTGGACCTCCCAGTCTGATTCTTCTCCCTCTGACACCTCCCCTCCCTCCTCTTCAGAGGCAGGAAAACCCACAAAGTCCCCTTCGTCGTCTGTGGTTCCAAATTCTTCCTCCCAGAATCTTGCTAGTGGTTTTGGCTTATCCAGGAACAAACTGTGGAATTCTCCCACCAGATAGCCGTCATTGATTGATTCAGCGGGGACCCACGTGTTTTCTGACCTGGGTTCTCCCTCCCAAGCTACCAAGTACTCCACCTGGCGACCTCGCCACCTGGAATCGAGTATTTCCGTGGCTTGGTTGCGGTGTTCCCTCTCCTCTACCAGCGGGTGGGTGGTGACTCCTCCCTCCCGCCCCGGAAATTCCCGCCCCTCCCTGTACGGTGAGAGTAGGGACCTATGGAACACCGGATGTATCTTCATGCTGTCAGGCAACTTGAGCTTGAATGCCACGGGGTTCACCTGCTGTGTTACCTCAAAAGGCCCCAGCCGCCTCGGCTGCAACTTCTTGCACCCTCCCTTTAGGGGTAACCCTTGGGTTGACAACCACACCCGGTCTCCCACCCGTATGGCCTCCCCCTCCCGACGGTGCTTGTCCGCCTGCCTCTTGTAAACTTCCTTGGCCCGCTCCAAGTTCATCTTGAGTTGCTGGTGCAAGGCCTCCATTTCTTCTACAAACTGCTCTGCCGCGGGTACACTCCATCCTTCCTCCCCCCTCCCCGGGAAGGCCCTAGGGTGACACCCATAATTGGCCATGAACGGGCTCATTCCCGTGGACACATGTTCAGCGTTATTGTACGCAAATTCAGCCAACGCTAGTTTCTCTACCCAATCGTTCTGTCTCTCGCTGATGTAGCAGCATAGGTATTGCTGGAGTATACTGTTCGCTCTTTCTGCTTGTCCGTTGGTTTCCGGGTGCCTCGCCGTCGAGAAGCCCACCTCGACCTGTAGCAAGCTCATGAGCTTCTTCCAGAACCTGGAAGTAAATTGTTTCCCGCGATCCGAGATTACCCTCGAGGGAGACCCATGCAGTCTGAAAATGTGATCCACAAACAACCTGGCTGTCTCCTCTGCCGTCACCGCATGTGAGCAAGCTATGAAATGGCACATTTTTGTCAGTAGATCGACTACTACCATGACTGCTGTCTTCCCCCTTGACTTGGGCAAATCTGTCATAAAATCAATGGACACCACCTCCCAGGGCCTTCCCGGTGTAGGTAAGGGTTCCAGTAACCCTGCGGGGGCAGCCCTCTCCCCCTTTGCCCTCTGGCATCGGTCGCACCCCCGTACATATTCCCGTACGTCTTCCCTCACCTTTGGCCACCAGAACTGCCTGGTGACGAGCAGCATGGTCTTGTGGTGTCCAAAGTGCCCAGCTGTTGGGTTGTCATGGAGTTGTTTAAGTACCTTCCCCCTCAAGGTCTCCCCCGGTACATACAGTGCCCCCTTATAGTACAGTAGCCCTTCCTTTTCCTCAAACCCTCCGTGGTCTTCCCTTCCGTCCCGGAGTTCCCTGATTTTCGCTTGAGCGAACGCGTCGTCTCTAGTAAGCCCTGCCAGTTCTCGTTTCCCAACCAACGCTCCCCCACACACCCATCGGTCCTCGGGAAACACGTGTCGGATCTCTGACGGTCCCTCTCCTTCCATGTACTCCGGTTTCCGGGAGAGAGCATCTGCTCTTACGTTTTCCTCTCCCAGCACGTATCGGATCTCGAAGGAAAACTTGGAGAACTCCTGAGCCCATCGAATCTGTCTCTGGTTGAGCACTCGCGCGGTCCGCCAGTATTCCAAGTTCTTGTGGTCAGTACTACCTGGATCTTGTGCCGCGCCCCTATCACCAGATGTCTCCATTGCCGAAAAACCGCATAGATCGCAAGCAGTTCTCGGTCATACACTGTATAGTTTTGCTCTGACTTGCTCAGCTTCCTTGAGAAAAAGGCACACGGCCTCCAGCCCTGCTTGGCCCCGGGCTGCAAAAGGACCGCTCCAACGGCTCGGTTGGACGCGTCCGTCTCCAGTCTCATGGGCTTCTCCAGATCAATGTGCAGGAGCTGCTCTTCCGAAGCAAACGCCTTCTTCAGTCTTTCAAAGTATTGCTGGGCACTTTCTGTCCACGCGAACTTCTTTTTGCTACTGAGACAATCTGTGATGGGCGCTGTTAAGTATGCGAAGTTCTTTATGAACTTCCTGAACCCTAAGAACCTCTGCACATCCTTCCGGGTTTTGGGGGTTTTCCATTCCAGCACTGCCTTCACCTTGCCTGGGTCCATAGCTAGGCCCTTGTCTGACAACTTGTACCCCAGAAACTCGACCTCTCTGGCATGAAATTGGCATTTTTCCAGCTTGACCCACAACTGATGCTTCTGCAGTCTCTGTAGCACTTCCCTGACGTCTCTGACGTGTTGCTTCTCATTGTCCAAATAGATTAAGATGTCATCCAAAAAGGCCACACAATTCTTGTACAGCAGGGGCCCCAATACGTGATGCATGAATGCTTGAAAGCAGGCGGAGCCCAATTGTAATCCAAATGGCATGACTAAGTACTCAAAAGCCCCCAGGGGGGTGAACATGGTAGTTTTCCATTCGTCCCCCTCCCTTATCCTAATCAAATTGTATGCTCCCCTGAGGTCCAGCTTGGTAAAAATGTTCCCCTGCCTCACCCGTGTTAAAATGTCGTCAATCCTGGGCATTGGGAAGGTCACGGGTTCTGACACCAGGTTTAAGGCCCGGTAATCCACGACTAATCTGGGCTGATTAGTCTCTTTTTTGTCCACAAAGAACACCGGACTGCCCCCCACCGCCTTTGATTCCCTTATGAACCCCCTCTTCAGATTCTTGTCAATAAACTGCCGCAACTCCTGCATCTCCCGGTCGGACATGGCATACAGCTTACCCACCGGCAGCTGAGCCCCTGGGAGTAAGTTAATTTGGCAGTCAAAGGGCCTGTGGGGGGGTAGTCTATCTGCCTCCTTCTTGCTCATGACTTCCTTCAGGTCAGCATGTTGTGGTGGCACCTCCCCTTTTTGTTCCACGGCCAGCCCAGCCACCCTGGCCACCGTCATTGTTGGGTTCTCCCCTCCCAGACAGTGTCCTAAGCAGTAAGCTGACCCAAAGGTGACTGACCGCTGATGCCATGACACTACTGGATCATGCAGTGCCAGCCAGCTCATCCCCAGTATTATTGGGGGTCCTGCCAGTGTGGCCACGTGAAAGGCAATGGTCTCCGTGTGCCTGGAAACCCTCATTCGCATTGGCGGGGTCTGGTGTGTCACTCCCCCCCCCCCGAAGTTCCCTGCCATCGATGGTGGTCACTTGCAAGGGAAAATCTAGAGGCAACAGGTGGAGTTGGTGCTCCAGAGCGAAGTCTCTGCTGAAGAAAATACACGAGCTGCCCGAATCCAGCAGTCCCTTAACTTTGACGGGGTGCCCATTTGGGAGTTCTAGCACCACTTCTATGGCTATAGCTGCCTTGGGAGGGTCAGGCTGGGGCACTTCTATTGGTTGCTGGCCTGGCTGCTGCCCCTGCTGGTTGGCAGCCAGGTGCTGTCGTTTCCCTGCGCCTGCCCTTCCTACCCCTTCTCGTCGCAGCCAGCAGCCCCTACCATCCCTTGCCAGGCTTTTCTTTGAGGGCAGACCTTAGCAAAATGTCCTGGTCGTTGACAGAGGAAACACTTCTTGGTAGTTTTCCACTCCTTTCCCTCCCTTTTACGACCTTCACTGGATTTTGAAACCTCGCGCGCGCGCACCATCAATTTCCATTGGCTCCGCCGCCTGGGAAGGCTGTCTCGGTATCTCAGGAATGCGGTAGTCATGGAAACGTTCCCCTCTCATTTCCCGCTTCTCCTGCGCCCGTGCTTCCTGGCGTACGCCGATCGCAAGCACAGCCTTTGTGAGCTCATCCAGCGACCGTGGTCGGGGTCCGCGGGACAACTCGTCTTTCACTGCGGGGGACAGACCCTCCTCAAACAACATTTGTATCGGTTCTGAGTCCAGATCCCACCCGAGCCGGTGGACTAACATCGCAAAATGCGACCAGTAGTCTCTGACGGACTGGCTCCCCTGCTTGCACCCCATCAGTTCCTGCCGAGTCACACTTTGCTCCACTTCGCTGGAGTACATCGCATCCATTGCCTGGAAGAATTTCTTAAGGTACTTCAAGGCATCATTTTGCGTCGCCATTAGTGGCCTGATCCATTCGCGCGCCCCATCCTGCAGATGCCCCACAATGTAAGCCACCCTCTGCCCGTCATCAGCAAAGTCATCTTTCTGCAGTTCCAAAGCGTACTGTACTTCCGTTCAGAAAGCATTGTAGTCTTGGGGCTTCCCACCAAACTTGTGTACCAGCCCCGGTACCTTCCTTGCGATGGGGGTGGGTCTGACCTGTGCATCCTGAGTCCGTCTTTTGTCCTTCCCCAGAAGATGGGCTGCTTCTCTCCCTCCCGGGACGCTCTCCGGAATCCCTCTGGAGCCCTCCCTCTCCCTCTGGCTCCGATGGCAGTTCCCTGACACTCTATCATGTCTGCTCCCCACTTAGTCACCTTTTATAGACTGAACATTTCCAAACTCTTCAGCCTTTTCTCAAAGGAAAAGCACTGTTACCCCTTAATCGTTTGGTTGCCCAATTCTAGCTGTTAAGAGTGATCTGGTTGCCACATCTATCACCCTTTTGATCACCAGGGTTGATTTGGCTGATCAGACTGGCAAGGAATGTGTCTGCCATCTCCATCACCTTGCATCCCTCCCTATGCCGCACACTCCATGGAAGAGAACAACCATCCCACACAGAGCGAGAACACTCTCTTCTGCACTTTTCCCAGCTATGCCAAAACTGTACGCGGTATTCCAAATGGGACCACACTATAGAACTGTACAGGGACATTACAATACTGACCATTTCATTTTCAGTTCCTTTTTCAATAGTCTCCAGCACAGAATTTGGTTTGCCAACATAGCCACTATACTGCTCAGCACTAATTCCAGATCATACAACAATAAATGAAATAATAGCGGTTCTGATCCTTGTGGGACCCAACTGCTCTCTCTCTCTTTCACTGGGAGAACTGTACATTTGTTCCAACTTCCTGTCGCTTGACCAATTTGTAATCCCCCAGTGGGCCCAATATTTGGTCCCATGGCTGGTAAGATTACTCTCAGTAGTCTGGTGAGGTTTCTAATCAAAAACCCCTTTGGAAGTCCAAGCATATCATGTGTAACAGCTCACCCCCATGCAGGTGCTTGTAACCCTTCTCAAGGAACTCCAAAATGTTGGTGAGCAGGACTTCCTTTTGGAGGGAAGCTATGGAATGCACATGATATTTCAAACAGTGGCTCATTACGCACTCACCCTTGTGGTGGGTGAGCGTGCGTCCTCTGCACCCTCCCAGTGCAGACAATCAAAAAGGAACAAGAGCAAGTGCAAGGATTGTTGATGGAAGGGAGTCACTTCTGATTAAGTATATCTCATGGCCTGTGGGAATGGGAATTATCAGATGTTTCTGAGGCATATGACATCACATTAAAAATCAGGTGCAGCCACCACTTAATCCTGTTATAAGGCAATTGAAGAAAAGCAATATTCTAGCATTGCAAAAGAATGCAAGTATGCCATCAGTTCTAAGGGCAAAACGAGACTCCGAAACACAAGATTGCCACAGGGACTTGCAGCAGGGCAGCAGTTGTGACCTTGTGGGAAAAGCACCACGGGGGCCAAATTTGGATTGGTACCACAGTGAAAGGGGAGAATGTGCTTCAGCCTTCACCCTAGCCCTTTTTAAATTATTATTATTATTATTATTATTATTATTATTATTATTATTATTTAGATTTTTAAGCTGCTCTCCTCACCAAAGTGGGCTCAGAGCAGTGTACAACATCAGAAATTCAATAAAACAGATAGATTAAAAGACAATTCGACTCCAGTACCTGAGGCACCCTCATTACCAGCAAGGGTAAGGATAAACGGGGAAGAGGGAAAGGACCAACAGGAAGAGGGAAAGAGTGAGAAGAAAATAAAAAGGGGAGGGGAAGGGAAAGGAAAGGTAAAAATAAAACCATTGCTGCCCTCAACCTTAGGACTGGTGAAACAACTCGGTCTTACAAGCTCTACAGAACAGATCTTCTTCTACGATCACTCGTAGCCAAGTACGATTGTCTTCCGTAAACACGGTTTTAACAATGAGTCCATAAGTGACTGTGGAGGCCAATTCTGGACCCACATGTCCTTCCACAGTGGGGACATTGGTTCCCGGGCAGGAGTTGATCACGGTGTGGATTTGCCAAGCATGCCTTCCTCTTAGCACGTTTCTCCCTTGCATCCTGAGTTCGAGTGTCTTCAAAGCCCATGACACCTGAAATATACTCAGAGTCGCAAAGTGATTTCATGCTCTTTATTCAGCTCATAGTGGTGAGGAGGAATGAATGAAAGTCCCCTCAAAGTATCTGCTTTATATACATTATTTACACAATGGGCTGCACATGATTGGCTAATTCCGGAATTCTACTGTAAGCCAATCAAGTTGTGGATTCACTTCTATCTGGAGCATGATTGGGTGGTTCCTGCCAACCAATCATACTGCTGCATTGTTCTAGGACCAATCAGACTGCTGCATTCTGAATCCTATTGTTCTAGGACCAATCAGACTGCTGCCTTTTGGATCCTATTGTTCTAGGACCAATCAGACTGCTGCAGTTTGGATCCTATTCAACTCAGTACATAACACCCCTCCCCTCTAAGTTCCAGTCCTGCCCGGGAGGTCGCATTCATAGTCCTCGAGGTACGCCGGTGGCCTACGAGTGCGTTGCGGCCTGGGGTGTTCCCTGGTCCGGGGTTCAGGTTCTGGCTCATGTTCCAAGGATGCTGGCTGTGATGGGCCTGTTTGGTCTGGTGCAACCGGCTCGCTCAGTCGTGGTTCTGCTTCCGGTGTCCTTTCGGCCTCGCGGGTCCTCTCTGTATTTACTGATACTGCCTCTCCTGCTGGCCCCTCCTGCTCTATGGGCCTCACTGCCCCTCTGTTCCCTTGGGACTCCTCTGACCTTTCCTCCTCCTGGTTTTCTCCCGGGAATCGTCGCCGTATCTGGTCGCAGTGGCGGCGCCAGCATTGCCCCCCATCCGTTAGCACCTCGTACGACACGGGACCAGTGACCCTGGTGACTGTGGCGGGTACCCATGCTGGGCCTGCCCCAAAATTCTTGGCGTACACTGGGTCCTGGGCCTCGAAGGTCCGGGGGTTCCTGTCTTCCCCCACCACTACCTCATCCTGAGCTCTATCGGGGTGAAGGCGGTCCAATCTGATTGCAAGGCGCCGACCCATTAGTAGTTCAGCGGGGCTCCGGCCAGTCGTTGAGCTGGGGGTGCTGTGTTGTGCTAGGAGGAATGTGGCAAGGTGGTACTCCCAATCCCCTTGCGTCATGCGGCGAAGGGTGTCCTTGGTGGTCCGCACCATGCGTTCTGCTTGGCCATTGGTGGCAGGGTGGAATGGCGCCGAACGGATGTGGCGGATGGCGTTCTGCGCTGTGAAGGTTTGGAATTCTCCTGACGTAAATGCAGTCCCGTTGTCTGAGACGAGAGTGTCAGGGAGCCCGTGGGTTGCAAACAGCCTGCGTAGTACCCGGATGGCTGCGGACGTAGAAGTGGACGGTACCAGTGCGACTTCCAGCCATTTGGTGTAGGAGTCCACCACTATGAAGAATGTTTTCCCCTGAAAGGGGCCAGCGAAGTCCACATGCAGGCGTGACCATGGTGCTCGGGTGGACTCCCAGGACTGGACTAGGGCCCTTGGGGGATCTGGGCGGGATTCTTGGCAGGCCTGGCAGTGTTTGACCCAGGCCTCTATCTCTCCGTCGATCCCCGGCCACCACACATAACTCCTGGCAAGGGCCTTCATTCTTACTACCCCTGGGTGTGTCTCGTGTAGGGCTGTGAGGACCCTTTTGTGGAGGGGCTGGGGAACAACGACCCTGCTTCCCCATAACAGGCACCCCTTGTGGGCCGACAGTTCATGTTTGCGGGTTGTGTAGCCGGCGAATTCTGGCCCGGGGCTGCTGCTGGGCCATCCCCTCCACACCCAGTCCAGGACCCGGGAGATGACCCTATCTTTCTTGGAATGGTGTGCAACTTCTTGTGCCTGAATGGGGCGGTCGGGAAGCAGCTCCAGGCTCATAACCTCTTGTGCAGGTGCTGGTTCGGGGCCTGTTTCCGGTAGTGGTAGCCTGCTGAGGGCGTCCGCATGGCCCATCGCCTTCCCAGGGCGGTGAATCAGTGCATACTGGTAGCTGGCAAGGAAAATTGACCACCTGAGGACACGAGGAGACAGCACTTGGTGGGTCTGCTTTTCGGGGGCAAACAAGCCAAGCAAGGGCTTGTGGTCAGTCACCACGGTGAAGGGCCGCCCGTACAAGAAATCGTGGAATTTTTTTACTCCCTTCACGATTGCCAGACCCTCCTTGTCGATTTGCGAGTAGTTCCGCTCGGTTGCGTTGAGTGTCTGGGAAAAGTATGCCACCGGTACCTCTCTTCCATCCGGGAGTTGGTGTCCCAGGACAGCGCCAATGCCATAGGGTGAGGCGTCGCATGCTAGCACCACCGGCAGCCTCTCGTCGAAGTGTGCCAAGACCGAGTTTGAGACAAGCAAGTCCTTGACTGCCTGGAATGCGGCCTCCTGGCGCTGGCCCCACACCCAAGGGGCCCGCTTGTCCAGGAGTCTGTGTAGGGGCTCCGCTACCGCCGCCTTGTGGGGAAGGAAGGAATGGTAAAAGTTCAATAGTCCCAAGAAGGCCTGAAGTTCAGTCTTGTTCTTGGGCGCTGGGGCATCACAAATGGCCCGTACCTTGTCCCCAGTCGGGTGGACCCCTTCTGCGTCCACCATAAATCCCAGAAAGTCCACCTGAGGCACTCCTAGTAGACATTTTTCCCGCTTCACCTTGAGACCCGCCGTCTGGAAACGGTGCAGAACGGTGCGGAGGCGGTCCTCAAACTCCTCTGGTGTGGGCCCGGCAATCAACACATCATCGAAGAAGGGGGTGACGCCAGGAATCCCTTTAAGGAGAGAGTCCATTAGATTCTGGAATATGCCTGGTGCCACGCTGACACCGAATTGCAGCCGCTTTACCCTGAACGCTCCTCTGTGCGTCACAATCGTCTGTGCCTCTGCTGTGGCCTCATCTACTGGCAGTTGTTGATATGCTTGGGCCAAGTCCAGCTTGCCAAAAATTTTCGACCCAGCCAGGGTGGCAAGGACATGGCTGACCACTGGCACTGGGTATGCATGGGCCGTGAGGGCCTTGTTTATGGTACATTTGTAGTCTGCGCAGATGCGGACCGAACCATTCGGCTTGACGGGTGTGACGATTGGGGTTTCCCAGGGGGCATTAGGCACCGGCTCCAGCACTCCTTGCTCCACGAGTCGGTCCAATTCCTCGTCTATGCGGGGTTTCAGGGCGAACGGGACCCGGCGGGCCTTGAGCCTGACTGGTCGTACTGCGGGGTCAAGCTGTAGAGCAATGGGGGGGCCCGTATACTGTCCCAATTTCCCATCAAAAACCCCCGGAAATTCCTTGCATATGGCGTCCACGTCCACTTGTAATCTCGTGTGGTTCACCCCGGTGACGGCTAGCCCCAGTGGTCCAAACCATGCCAATCCCAGTAAGCTAATGTAGGGGCCCTTGACCACAAGCAAGTCCAGTTGCCGCGTCCGCCCTCGGTATTGCACCCTGAAGGTCCCCACCCCCATTGTGGGGACCTTACGTTTCTGGAAGTCCCGGAGGGTGAATGGGGCCGGCCTGAGTTTGGGACCCCCAGTAGGACACAGTTTCCTTAAGGTCCTTGCCGAGATTATGGATAGAGTTGAACCCGTGTCAAGCTCCATGCGGCATGGGGCCCCCTCTATCTGTACCTCTACATAAATTTTCTCTACGTTGGGGTGGGGCAACTGGTATACCTGGAAGTCTGTGAGCTCCGTCGAGTTGCCTTGGTGTGTTGGGCCCCGGGACCTGGGGCTCTTGGATTGGTCATCTGATGCCTGGCGTCGGGTGGGCCGAGCTCGACACACCCGGGCGATGTGTCCCAATTTTCTGCACTGCCTGCACTCTGCGTTGCGGAAACGGCAGGTCCTCCTCTCGTGACTGTCTCCACAGCTTGCGCAGTTCCCTGCTTCTCGTCGAGGCAGCTGTGGTATGTGGGCTGCTTGAGTGCGCTGCTGTACTCGGTGCACCTCCTCCCTGTTGGATCCTGAGTCGTCGGTGAGGTCTTCGTGGTGGACCCTCGGTTGGGACGGCTGGCTCGGCCGTGCCTCTTGCGTCGACCTCTCGGCAGCTTCCGTTGCCAGGGCCTCCTCCAGAGCGACCTGGAACGTTAGGTCCTTCTTAGCGTAGAGGCGTCGTTGCAGCTTCTCATCCTTCAGGCCACCGACGAGGTGGTCACGAAGCATGTTCTCCAGCTCTGAGAAGTTGCAGAACCGGGCAGCTTGGCGGAGAGAGGTCACAAACCCAGTTATGGTTTCCCCAGGGGATTGCCGCTTTGCATAGAAGGCATTTCGACGAGCCACCACAGAGGGCTGTGGCGAAAAGTGCCCCTTCAGCTGTTCCATTATTGTTTTGTATGGAACAGTAGCGACGTCTTCGGGTGCAAGGAGAGCCCGGGCGATTTCAAACGTCTCCTCTCCGCAGATGCTGAAGAATATTGCCCTCTTCTTGGCGTCTTCTTCATCGGTGACCCCTTTGGCTTCTAGGAGGAAGGTGAAACGGGAGGCGTACGCTTCCCAGTCTCCAGATGCTGGGTTGAACGGCGAGAAGCTGCTGTTGGTTGCCATTCTGAGTTCCTTGTGTCCCGGAGCTGAAGCCTGGATACACGGTGCGAGGCAGCGGTGCGGCAGGTGGCGGTGCTGCGGTGCTGTGTGTGGCAGTCAGCTCAGCGGGATCCCATCCTCGTCGCCAGTGAAATATACTCAGAGTCGCAAAGTGATTTCATGCTCTTTATTCAGCTCATAGTGGTGAGGAGGAATGAATGAAAGTCCCCTCAAAGTATCTGCTTTATATACATTATTTACACAATGGGCTGCACATGATTGGCTAATTCCGGAATTCTACTGTAAGCCAATCAAGTTGTGGATTCACTTCTATCTGGAGCATGATTGGGTGGTTCCTGCCAACCAATCATACTGCTGCATTGTTCTAGGACCAATCAGACTGCTGCATTCTGAATCCTATTGTTCTAGGACCAATCAGACTGCTGCCTTTTGGATCCTATTGTTCTAGGACCAATCAGACTGCTGCAGTTTGGATCCTATTCAACTCAGTACATAACAACACCTTTGGTAAAGGCTGTTCTCCAACTGGAGCGCTCGCAGGCCAGTGTTTCCCAGTTGTTGGTGTTTATACTACATTTTTTAAGATTTGCCTTGAGACAGTCTTTAAACCTCTTTCGTTGACCACCAGCATTACGCTTTCCATTTTTAAGTTCGGAATAGAGTAGTTGCTTTGGAAAATGATCATCAGGCATCTGCACAACATGACCAGTCCAACGAAGTTGATGTTAAAGAATCATTGCTTCAACACTGGTGATCTTTGCTTCATCCAGTACACTGATATTAGTTTGCCTGTCTCCCCAAGTGATGTGTAAGATTTTTCAGAGACACTGTTGATGGAATCTTTTAAGAAATTGGAGATGGCATTTGTAAGTGGTCCATGTTTCACAAGCATACAGTAAGGTTGGTAGTACAATAGCTTTGTAAACAAGCATTTTGGTTTCCCTGCAAATGTCCTGGTCCTCAAACACTGCACTTCAATTTGGAGAAATCCGCACTTGCAGAGCTCAGGTGATGCTGGATTTTGGCATCAGTGTTGACCCTTGTGGAAAGATAACTGCCAAGGTAGGAGATGTGACTGACATTTTCCATTGTTACACCATTGAGGGGTTATTTTGTACTTATTGGTGCAGCACTTTGGTTTTTTGGATGTTGAATGACAGGCCAAGCTTTTCGTAAGCTCCTGTGAAGATATTTAGGATGGTTTGGAGGTCATCCTCTGAGTGTGCACACACTACGTTGTCATCAGCATACTGAAGCTCTATGACGGAAGTTACGGTAACCTTACTCTTTGCTTTCAGCCTGCTCAGATTGAAGAGCTTTCTTTCCATCTGTTCGATATATGATTTCTACCCCAGTGGGGAATTGGTTAGTTTCTGTTTGCCACTGAGCAGTGCTTTGGAGTCACATGACACTGTTTACATTCCACACATTCCATACTGTTGGAAGTCTCACGGGAGACGGGATGTGACGTACTGGTTTTCCTGTTTCTTTTGTTCCTTTGTTCCTTTGTTTCAGTTGCTCTCTGCTCTCACAGAGAGAGGATGTATTTTTCTTTGCTCTCTGCATAGCTTAGTAATAAAGCATAGCATGTAGCCATAAATCTCATCACTTCTGCTGCTTTGGAAACTCTGCTGAACGGGAATGTGGCTGAGGCCTCATCAAAGGCTCAGGTCGTTAATTATTCGTCGGAGGCAATTCCGAAGGCTCGGCCGGAGGAAAATGAGCTTTATCAGCTTGGCCGAGCGGAGATCCTGACAGAATTTCCCTACGACAAAGTGTAGGATCATGGCAATGAAAATAATGAATAGAGTTGGGGCAATAACACAACCCTGTCTAACACCTGATCCCACTGTGAATGGTTCACTTTGAGAGCCATTGTTATCTGCGATTGTTGCTGTCATATTATCATGGAGGAGCCGAAAGATGTTTACAAATTCATCTGGGCAGCCAGTTTTCAGAAGGACAGTCCACAGGGCATTACGATTTACAGTGTCGAAAGCCTTAGTCAGGTCAAGAAACGCCATATACAGGGGTTGGTTTTGCTCTCTGCATTTTTCCTGAAGTTGTCGAGCAGTGAAAATCATGTCCACTGACCCCCTAGAAGGCCGGAAACCATTTTGGGATTCAGGAAGGGTCACCTCAGATATTGTTAAGAGACGGTTTGCTAAGATCCTTGCAAGAATTTTACCAGCCACAGCTAATAGAGAGATGCCTCAATAGTTTCTGCAATCAGTTCTGTCACCTTTTTTAAAGAGATTGATAATTTTGGCATCCCTGAAGTCTGCTGGGATCGCTTCTCTTTCCCAGATTTTTCCGATCAGCTTGTGAAGTTGTTGTGTAAGTTCAATTCCACCCACTTTGAAGATTTCAGCAGGTATCTCATCAGGTCCACTGGCTTTGTTGTTTTTCACTTGGTTAATAGTTGTACATAACTCCCAGATTTTGAGATACTGCAAGCTCATCTCTAATTTGTTTTTGTGGGATTTGTGAGAGGACCTCAGCAGCTGTGGGGGAGTTGCGGTTAAGGAGATGTTGGTAGTGTCCTTTCCAGCACAGTACAATAGCTTATCTTTTAGAAGTGTGGTACCATCTGCTGAGCATAGGGGGCATATGCCATGATTTATTGGTCCATAGATGGTCTTTGTGGCTTTAAAGAAACTCTGTGCATCATGAGTGTCAGTTAAGTACTGGATCTCTTGAGCTTTTTTTTATCCACCAGGTGTTTTTTAGTTCTCTGGTTCTTAGCACTGGCATAGGTTTTTTTCTTAGTGGCACAGTTTCTATCTCTTTGCCAGATCTGAAATGCCTTCCTTTTCTTGTCAATCATGTGTTCAATCTCACTGTCATTCTCATCAAACCAGTCCTGGTGTTTCGTGGTTTGGTATCCAATAGTTTGTTCACAGGCTGCAATAATGGATGTTTTTAGTTTGGTCCAGTGTTCCTCGATGTTATCAGGGAATTCTGAAAGCAGATGGTCCTTAAGAGTCATTTGGAAGCAATCCAGCTTAATGGGATCTTGAAGGGCTTGAGTGTTCATTTTGCATTTTGGATTCCTTCCTTGAAGCATGCGTTGAGGTATAATCTTGATAGCCATCGTAGAGCATATTAGTCGGTGATCTGTCCAGCAGGCGTCGGCGCTCGTCATAGCTCTTGTAAGAAGCACATCATGTTGATCTTTAGCACGGACAATAACATAGTCTAAGAGGTGCCAGTGGTTTGACCGAGGATGCCTCCATGAAGTTTCAAATTTATTTTTCTGTCAAAAGAGTGTGTTGGTAATAAGAAGGTTTTGCGCTGCACATATCGTCAAAAGTGAGATTCTGTTCTGGTTGCTGTTGCCAACTCCTCCTTTCCCAATAGTCCCAGGCCACACATCAAAATCTCACCCAACTCTTGCATTAAAATCACCCAGGAGGATAATTTTATCTTCCTTAGGCAACTCTGATAGGATGGTATCCAGCTGAGAGTAATTTTTTTCTTTAATGTCTTCATCGGCATCCAGTGTTGGTGCATAAGCGCTTATAATAGTAGCCTGTTGGTTTTTTGTGAGCTTTATTTGAAGGGTTGAGTGTCCCTCATTAATGCCAGTAGGGACTTCTGACAGGAGCTTCACAAGGTCGTTTTTCATAGCGAAGCCTACCCATGTATTCAATGTTCTTGTTCAGATAGACCTTTCCAGAAGAATGTGTAGCTTCCTTTTTCTTCCTTCAGTTGTCCCTCGCCTGCTCTTCGAGAGTCTTGAAGTGCTGCAATATCGATGTTAAAACGTCGCAGCTCTCTTGCAATGATGGCAGTTCTGCGTTTAGGACGTTTGCTGTCTGTGTTATCTGACAAAGTCCATATATTCCATGTTCTAAAGTTCAATTGTCTTTTACAGCCCCTGGGTGGTGACCCCACTGGGCATGGTAATCCAGTCAGGGGGAAAGGGAGGCAGACTATGCTTAGGGCACCTTTTCTAGCCCCTCCCCCTTTTTGGGGTGAGCAGAGTGGATCCTAAAAAGGGCTGCTCAGTCTTGGATACAGCTGCTGAGCTGCTCAACTGCCTCGTTCCTTGAATCAGAACGACTGAATCTGTATCCACCGCTCATGTGCTGGTTCATGACTAGGGGCTTCCAGATTTCACAATCCTGCCCCTGTAACCATTTGCCGATCGCCATGGGATTATTGAGGTTTGTGTGCGTGAATTTGTTTTATGTGTGTAGATCAGTGCATGCTGACCAACGCACAGTCTTCGCAGTAAGGCTCTGTTCCGATGGCATAAGTAATCACGACAAACTGGTAGATTCTATCTGCTGCAGCCTTCATCCTTCTTCACAGCCGTTGTAACATACCGCTTGTTATCATCCGCCTGTTCTGCCGCTGATGACTTCTTGGAACATTCTTTGTCTAGCTCCTTCCCTGTTATGTACTAAGCTTGGATCCTAGAACAATAGGCAAGTAGGATCCTAGAATGCAACAACTGATTGGCTTGCAGGAAAAAACCAATCAGGCTCCAGGATCGAAGCAGAATCAGAAAAACACACGGGACTCATTGTGTAAATAATGTATATAAAATCCTGAGGTTTGGGGGGCAATTCAATCACTGTTTTACAAGCTGCAATAAAGAGCATGAAATCACTACAGGACTCCGAGTATATTTCATTCCCTTTGACCTTACCGCCTTGGGTGACCCTGCTGAGAGTACGAGATTCCCAACGGCTTCACTCACAAGGTTCATAGGAATGTGCAAGCCCACTCACCACGACAAGGTGATGATCCAGCGAGTGAGAGAACTGAGATAGATTGCACTGAGCCCTAGTCTCATTCGACAAAGCGTTCCACCAAAAAGGCTCTGGCTCTGGTTGAGGACAGCTGGATATGTTTTGGGCCAGGGAACACCAGTAGGTTGCTGTAAGATGAGCATCACGCTCTTTGGGGGGTGTATTGAAAGATAATTCCCACAGATAAGAAAGGTCACGGAATAATAATAATAATAATAATAATAATAATAATAATAATAATTTATTATTTATACCCCACCCATCTGGCTGGGTTTCCCTAGCCACTCTTGGCGGCTTCCAACAAAAGATAAAAAATACATTAAAATATAGAAATTTAAATAATAATCATCAGGCCAATTGCCCACCTGGTCCAGCATCCTGTTCTTGAAGCGGCTGACCAGATGCCCCAATACAGGCCTAGGCAAACTCGGCCCTCCAGATGCCCCGGGACCACAACTCCCACCATCCCTAGCCAACGGGACCAGTGGTCAGGGATGACGGGAGCTGCAGTCCCAAAACATCTGGAGGGCCAAGTCCGCCCATGCCTGCCCCAATGCAGATAATTACAATGAATCTGCATTTTAGACCATTTGGAGTTTCTGGAGCAGTCTCAAGGGTAGCCCTGTCTGTCTGTCTATCTATCTATCTATCTATCTATCTATCTATTTGTGGCATTTATACCCTGCCCTCCCCAGCTCAGGTGTAGAGCAAGTTAAAGTAGTCTAGTCTGCAGGTGACTGCTGCATGGATCACCATGGCTAGGTTGGAAAGTGACAGGTACGGTACCAATCGCCTAACCTGGCATAGATTAAAAAATGCCAGTTTGGCTACATTTGTGACCAGTGCCTCCATAGAGACAGAAGTGTCCAGGATCACACTGGGACTCCTGATGGCGGCTACAGGTGACTATTGCTCCCCATGAAGAGCTGGGAGCTGGCAAACCGAACCGAAATCATTCCAGCCCAGCCATTGGACCCCCCCCCCTTTAATGGATAGAGATTCAGCCGACTCCGTTTCCTCCATCCAAGCACACCCACCTAAAAATTGGCTAATATATCCAGGGTAGCATCTGGCCAGGGCCACATAGCAGTAGATCCATGATGTTTGTGGTCAGATCTGCGGTTTGAATAAACGGTGAATTTGGGGTTCCCCAATGCAAAAACACTGAGCATCCATGAGGATCCGTGCTTCGGAACCACGGTTTTGGGCTATGGAGTGGCCAGGAAGCCGTGGATCCGAGGGGTTTTTTTGCTGCAGGCTGTGCCCCTGGCTATGATGTGTGATTTGACAGTGAATTTGGGTTGGCCCAATGCAAAAAGTGTGAGGATCCATGAGGCTCCATGCTTCAAAACCATGGCCCAGGTGGTTGGTTTCACACGTCCAAGCAACCTGTCCACATCCTCAGGGGTAAAGGATTAAAATTGATCCCATGCAACTTGACCAGACAGGGCTCTAGCACTCTCCTGCCACAGCCCTGCTTCTATGGTGGTGTCTACCTCCTTCCGAATCTAAGCGACTTTATCGGCAAAAAAACTTTGCAAAATCATTGCAGGAGATTTTGGGGTCTTTACAAGAGTCTCCTGCTACTATTTTCTGCAGATGCAATAGAGGCGGTGAAGAAAGTCTTTTTCGCCGACGCTGTCGCCACTTGGTAGGCTCGACGTTCAGCTCTAACCCGTGTCCAGACTTATTCAGAATGAGTTTTCTTAAAAAATATATATATATATTTATTAAGGGTTTAAAGATTACAGAAAAAAAGAAGAATGAAAAAATGAAAGATTAAATACATAAAAAAGAAAAAAAAGAAAAAAAATACAGTAAAACAGAAAAAAGAAAAACAAGCATTTAAAAACACATCCAATATTTCGAGGCTTCCGGTTTTCGTCGCAAACAGACAGGGAGTGAGGAAAATCTCCGGAGGAGTTTTCCGAGTAATACAGGGGCTTGGGGGTGCCGCAAAGGCACTGCGCCCCCCAAAAATCCCAAGGGGGAGACCCTTGGGGGAGAGATACCCAGCCGTGTGGATGCGGTCAGCTGTTTTTTCGGGGGTTTTTTTTCTTGGAAGATCTCGAGGCAGCGAAACCGCTAGCACAAAAGGGAGAGCAACGACCCTGTATTACGATGCCTCTGACTCCCACTGAAGAATGCGACTGACCTCCAAAACTGTAAGAACGGAACCCTTAGTGTGAGTAGACTTATTTAATGCTACAAAATTTGAAAATACACTAAGAGAACGTCGGATGTTAGATGATTTAATTTAGGAACTCACCTCGGAAGAGGATTAAAATGGCGCAGGCTACAAAGTCGCAAGGTGGAGGAAGGAAGTATCCCCTCGCCTGACTGAGTGACTGAGTGAATACAAAGTAAACGTTTCGGGATTTATTGTGGGGAATTAAAAGAACTTGAAACATTCCACTGTTATGACACATGCTCTGCTCTTTTCGGGGGAGGCAGACAAAAAAAAAAAAAAAGAGCAAGCAAGGAAACTTCATAGAGCCATTTAAAACGGAGCTTCTTAGAACTGCTTAAAAGGACAGCTGGAAATACGACCCAAAGAAATTAAATAAATACTCGGAAAAAGAACTTTCTCTAACTTCCCCCAACCCTGGGAATTTATCGACGCTTCTGGGATTTATTCTACGTATGTTTATTTGAACTTTAGTCCAAAGAACCCTAGGACCCCTTGAACTCTGGAACTTTCCACAGAGGCTGCATTTATGTCTCGCTCATAAACCCCTGGCTTCTTTCCTCTTCCCACTTTCTCCCCTTCTCTCCTTGTTCTCTTATGTTCTCTTATGGTATTCAGGATATTTACATTTTGATTTGAATTAGAAAATTATCTGGTTATTTTGTCCCTCTCTTTTCTCTTTCCTTATTTCTATGTATCTGTTTTCTTCTCTTACCTTATATCTTCCTTTCTCCTTTGCTTCCCATTATAATTAACATAACTAATAAACTATCTTCCCTACCCTTAGCCCTGAGGAAAATTTACCCTGATTCCACCAACCTAAGCAGGACTAGTATTTAAACCAAGACATCTTTTTAAGTAAATGACATGTTGAATAACTTCAGATTCTGAAAAGTTGGAGACTATTTGATATAATTCACTGAGAACTCCCTGAAATATCTACATCCTTTCTAGGACCATAAAGTGAACTAATAAATTCAAATCTCGAGGTAATAGAAAACAATGAAAGTCTGACGTATTTTCTGTGAAACGGATTAGGCCGACAAGTGGCTGAAGAGTACAGAAACTGAACAATCTTTTCTAGACTGTAAAAAGAGAATATTATTTTTGATTTTTGCCCTCTGTTCTGTCTTTCTCCTTCTTTGTTGTTGAAACAGCTATACTAACATATTAACACAATTTAAATATATGATAACAAAAGACTATTGGTAAAGCTAATGGGATTGGATAACTCTGAATAAGCCATTGAAAGATCTCTCTTTTCCTTTGGGGAATATAGGTTGGATGGTAATTAAAGAGGATATGTCAATAAGAGTGGCAAAGTGATATAAGAAAATAATATAGGAATATATAAATAAAGATATTGAAATTACTGAAAGGGTAAAGGAAAGATTGTGAGCCCCCTAGGGGAGAGAGAAAAAAGTAAAGCCAGCCACTGAGAATTAACCCATAAAATGTCGGGGAAAAATGGGAAAAAAGTAGGAGGGACACCAGGAGAGAGAAAGGTATCCCGACAAGAGGAAATTAGAGATTTAGACATTTTATGGCTAAAGATTAAAGAGGAATTCAAGCAAAATGAATTGCATATGGAAAACAAATTAGGAGAAATACAGGAACAGATAGATAAGAAAATAGAAAGTGCTGTAGGAGAACTCTCTAGAAAGGTACAAGACTTGACAGCCAAGTCAAAAATAATTGAAGAAACCAATAAAAAAACTCAAAAAGATCTGAGAGACCAAAAAAAAGAAACAGAAAAATTAAAGGAAGAAGTAAAAGATTTAAATAAAATGCAAAACCAATTATGGGACAATTTAGCCATGACAGAAATGCGTCAGAAACAACTTAATTTAAAATTCCGAGGAGTTGCAGAAGAAGTAAATGAAGATATAAGAGAAAAAATGGTTAAAGAACTTGCAAAATGGTTGGAAATAAAAGAAGAACAAGTAGCATACACGATAGAAAGTGTGTTTAGAATAAGAGGAAAATCACAACAAATCAAATAAAAAAAAATCCCTGGTGACTGTTTAGTAATATTTAATTCAATGGAAATGAAGAATACTATATTAAGAACAAGCTATAAAAGAAAGTTAATCATTGGAGGTTGTCCAATCATTATCTATAAAGAAATTCCAATTAGGATTCTGCGCAAGAGGGAAGGATACAGGCATTTAACAAATGTCCTGAAGAGAAATACAATACAGTACAAATGGGAATTCCCAGAAGGGATTTCCTTTTTTTATAAGAATAAAAAGTTCAAACTGATAAACACACAAGAAGCAGGAAAGTTTTTGAGAAGATACGAAAAGGACCTGGGTAGGGAAGAAGAAAGATTTGGAAGAGGAGAGGGGAGAGTGGGGGAAAGAGGAGGGAGAGGAGGGAAAGAGGCCGAGGGATTGGAGGGGAGGGGAGACAGAGGAGGAGGCGGAGGGTGCAGGATCGGGGGAGGAAAAGGAGGGGGAAGAGGTAGAGACTATTGGAAACAGAAGCACCAGAATTTAAATCAGAAATTAGGATAGAGGGTTGTTAGCTGAAATGACCCTTAAGTTTCTGTCGTGGAATGTGAATGGCTTTAATGAAAAGTCCAAGAGAAATAAATTTGAGAAAATTATAAAGAAAAAAAATGTTGATGTGATCTGCTGCCAAGAAACACATGTTGCCAAAAAACACAAACATATTTTAATAAATAAAAAGTTGGGAATAGAATTCATTAACTCAGATTCCAAGAAAAAAAGAGGGGTAGCAATTTATGTGAAAGAGAAATTAGAACCTAAATTGATATGTAAGGACGAGGAAGGAAGAATCTTAGGAGTGCAAATCAATTTTCAGGGAGAAAAACTCAACGTGGTGACAGTCTATGCGCCAAATACAAATAAGTTGGAGTTTTTCAAAAAAATTGGAACAAGTCTTATTAAATCTAGAGAATAATAAACTGGTCCTACTTGGAGTGCCGAAACCAGAACTAGACAGAAGCTCAAAGAGGAAGAATCTAAATCAAGGGAAACTTCCGAGATCGTTTAATGACCTCGAGGAAAATTTAGACTTAATAGATATATGGAGATATAAAAACCCCATGACAAAACAATTCACTCACTTCTCAGAGCTGCATCAGAGTTGGAGCAGGCTGGATCAGATATGGGTATCAAGAGAATTAACAATAAGAGTGTTGAAAGGTGAGATACTTCCTAGAACACTATCTGATCACAACCCAATAATATTACTTTTAAATTGGAAAACTCAGGGTATGTACAGATGGAGAATGAATGACTATTTATTTGAAAAAGAAGAAGTGATTGAAAAGGCTAAAACCACCTTAAAAGACTACTTTGATTTAAATATCAATAAGGAGACAAACATGGACATAGTTTGGGATGCCAGTAAGGCAGTGCTAAGAGGTTTTTTGATACAACAAAATAGTCAAAGAAGAAAGGTGAGAGAGAGAAAAAAAGAAGAGTTAATTACACAATTGAGAGAATGTGAAAAGAATCTGATAGAAAAACCGAGTGATGAAGGGAACAAGCAACTGTACAAGATATTACAAGCACAATACTCAACATTAATAAATCAAGAGGTAGAATGGGGAATTAAGTTAATGAGACAAAAAATTTTTGAATCGGCAAATAAAACTGGAAAGCTTCTGGCGTGGCAACTGAGAAAAAGGAAAAAACAAAACGTTATTAATAAAATAAAAGTAGAAGAACAAATCTTGGAGGACCCTAATGAAATAAAAAAGAGCTTCCTCAAATTCTATGAAAACCTATATAAAAGAGAAGAAGAAGATGCCATAGAAATAGAAAAATATCTAGAAGAAAACAGAATTAACAACATATCGGAAGAGGAAAGAAGTCTGTTAAACAAACCCATAAAAGTAGAGGAAATTCAAGAGGCGATAAAGAGGATGAAACTGGGGAAAGCCCCAGGCCCAGATGGTCTATCGGCCAAGTATTATAAAGTCCTAGAAGAACTTATAACACCGGTGCTATGTGAAGTAATGAATGAGATTTTAGGAGGAGGAAGAACACCAGCATCCTGGAAAGAAGCATACATTACGTTGATACCGAAACCTGATTCGGACAGACAGATCATTAAGAACTACAGACCAATTTCATTACTGAACAATGACTACAAGATCTTCGCAGACGTAATGGCGACCCGACTTAAAAAGTGTCTAGTTAACCTCATCCATACCGATCAGGCTGGTTTTTTACCTAATAGGCAAATAAAAGACAACATAAGACATACAATAAACATCATTGAATACTTAGAATGCAAAAATGAAATCCCCGCAGCTTTAATGTTCATTGACGCCGAAAAGGCTTTTGACAATGTATCCTGGCGCTTTCTTATAAAATGTTTGGAAAAGACAGGGATAGAGGGCACATTCCTTGAAGGAATAAAAGCAATTTACTCACAACAAAGTGCCAAATTAATTATCAATAATAACTTAACAGAACCCTTTGAAATTTCGAAGGGTACAAGGCAGGGGTGCCCTCTGTCACCTCTTCTGTTTATTATGATGTTAGAGATAATTACAAATAAGATAAGGAAAACTTCAGAGATACGCGGAATAAATATTGGAGTGAAAGAATACAAATTGAAAGCATATGCTGACGATCTTATGTTGTCTTTAGAGGATCCAAAAGAGAGTGTTAGTAAGGTGTTAGATCTGTTAGAAGAATTTGGAAAATTATCTGGTTTTAAATTAAATAGAACAAAAACTAAAATGATGACTAAAAATGTGAAAGAGGAGGTAAAAAACCATCTTGAATCTCAAACTGGTATTAAAGTAACAAAAAAAGTAAAATACCTTGGAATCTGGATAACGATGAAAAATATAAATTTGATGGAAGATAATTACATAACTACATGGAAAGAAATAAGGAAGGACTTAGACACCTGGAATAGAATAAAACTTTCTTGGTCGGGTAGAATGGCGGCGATTAAAATGAGTTTATTACCGAAATTATTGTTCCTATTTCAAAATATACCGATAATCAGGGGAACCTCAGTATTTAAAGATTGGCAGAAAATACTCTCTAAATTTATCTGGCAAGGGAAAAGGCCCAGAATCAGATTTAAACTACTCACAGATCAAAGAGATAGGGGAGGATTTGCAGTTCCAAATTTAAAGTTGTATTATGAAGCCTCGTGTCTTTGTTGGGTCAAAGATTGGATTGTTATTAAAAATAAAGACTTGTTAGATTTAGAAAGATTTAATATAAGATTTGGTTGGCACTCTTACCTATGGCGTAACAAGGGAAAGGTTCATAAAGGGTTTTCTAACCACATTTTTAGAGGACCACTGCTGGAAGTGTGGGAAAGAAACAAAAAATTATTGGAACAGAAGACCCCTTGGTGGCTATCGCCAATTGATATCCTGACAATAAAAAAAATAAACATCGAAGGAGAAAGATGGACATATGAAGACCTACTAGTAAAAACAGAGACTGGTTGGAGGATTAGGCCTTATGAAGAAATAAAGAACAAATTGACAGGATGGATCCAATTTCACCAAATTAATTCTATATGGTCTGAGGATAAAAAGAATGGGATAAGTGAGAAAAAATCTAGATTTCAGATTGAAATACTAGAAAGTAAAACAAAACTCCTATCGAAAATGTATAGCCTGTTACTTGAATGGGACACCAAAGATGAAGAAGTAAAGGAGGTAATGATCAGATGGGCAATGGACTTCGGACATAACATAGAGTTTGATAAATGGAAGGCATTATGGAATAAAGGTATGAGATTCTCGGCATGCACAACACCCAGGGAAAATATGTATAAAATGATGTATAGGTGGTATGTAACGCCCGTAAAATTGGAAAAAATATATAAAACTGGTGATAAATTATGTTGGAAGTGCAAGATCAAGGAGGGCGATTTCTATCATATGTGGTGGTTGTGTGAGCCTATCAAAAAATTCTGGGAATCTATTTACAATGAATTAAAAAAAATCCTCAAATATACCTTTATAAAAAAACCCGAAGCCTTTCTGCTGGGGATAATTGGGGAGGAAATCAAAAAGGAAGACCAAACACTCTTTCAGTATGCGACAGTGGCTGCCAGAACTCTAATAGCGCAGAATTGGAAGACATCAAAAATCCCAACTATAAACGAATGGCAAACCAAACTATTTGACTATTTAGAACTGGCAAAAATGACACAGAAAATAAGAAATCAAAAAGACATAAAGTTTAATAAAGAATGGAATAAATTTATGACATACATGGAAAAAGAGGTAAAAAATCTAAAAATCACAGTAGGTGTGACGTAACACTTGTGACGTAAAGAGTCTTTTGAGGAAAAGAAACTGCAGATAAAAAATCATATAATATATTCTGAAACCGAGATGAAGGGAAGTCAATTAATGTTGTGTGTTATTTAGCTATTTAGTTAATGTAAGTTAGTTAGTTGGTGTTTTATATTAGGTGATGTTTTTTCTTTTGTTCTTTTTATTATTATTATTTCTTTTATTTATGTACTCCTTTTTTGTATGTATGTGTTATGTATGTTTATTTCTTCACTTGTTTTAATGTTGGATGTAGTAAAATGAATTAAAACCAATAAAAAAAGGGAAAAAAAATAAAAACACATCCAATATTTCCATATCTTTATCTTTCATTTACTTGTTTCATCGACCTCCTCACACCTCCCTTTTTTTGTATTCTAGTTCAATTAGCTGTTTCAGCAAATCCTTTCCATCTTACTCAATTTTTGTTCCATAATTTATCTTAACCCAATCTAACCTTAAATTTTCCACTTTGACCCATTAACAATCTATTTTTACTTAATTCTTTATAACCTTTCTGCTAAAGCCATGTAACTTCATTCCAGCATCCTTCTAACATTCCTTAATTTTACAGTATTTCTGTAAATAAACTTTAAATTTTTTCCAATCTTCTTCCACCAACTCTTCTCCCTTATTCAGAATGAGTTTTCTGCCACCGGTGCTCTAGCTGTCTCAGCGACTGTTTCCTCGCCCTCAGCTCCAGAGAAAACCACGGGGCTGTCCGGGCTCCATGGAGTCGGAGTGGGCACTTCGGAGCCAGACAGTTGATAGCCATGGTTAACTCCACATTCCAGTGGGCCACCAGGGAATCAGCTGGAACCCATTTGGATCCATTAAGTGGCGGGGGCGGACCATCCAAATCAGTCCCACCTCTCTGCAGAGGGGAAGGGTTGCGGAGAAGTCCACTTGCACCAGGAAGTGATCTGACCATGGCACTTCTTTTGTTTCACTTTTACTTAGTGTCAGATCACGCACGCCACTAGAGGTGAACACCAGGTCTAAGGCATGTCCGTGACTATGAGTTGGGCCAAACTTATTCAGGGACAGCCCCATGGAGGCCATGCTTTCCATGAAGTCCCAAGCAGCCCCTTGTAAGGTCGTGTTGGCATGGAGGTTAAAATCCCCATGGACAACCAAACTAGGTGTCTCCAGGAGAACATCCACCACGACCTGAAGCAGCTCGGGCAAGGAATCCTTGGTGCAGTGGGGAGGTCAGTACACCAAAAGGAATCCTGTACTGCCCCTGCTGCCCAACCTCCAGAACATGCACTCAGAGAACTGGGTCTTCCCAGTAGGATGCCTGATGCAAGCTAGTGACTTCCTAAAAATCACTGCAACCCCACCCCCCGCCCACATCACCTGGGTTGCTGTACGTAAGAGAAACCTGGTGGACAAGCAGCAGCTAGGACAGGCCCATCTGCTTCATCCAACCAAGTCTCTGTTACATATGCCAGGTCAAGTCCTCCATCCACGATCAAATCATGGATGGCAGTGGTCTTATGAGTCATTGACCTAGCATTGCACAGCAACAACTTCAGGTCATGTGGGTTTCCCTTGTTGAGCGCAAATATAACATTGAATCACAATGGTACAAAATAACTCAGCAAGCTGACATTTATCAAGAGTTAAACAAAGGTTAGTGTACTAAATATTATTTCCAATTCTAGGTAGTTTGCTATTGGAGAAATACCATATATGATTATAAACATCTAAAACAAAAATTATTTAAAAATATGATTTCATTTCTAGATCAGACAGACAAGATTTCTTCTACTATATGTTTCTTTATCATATACACACAAAGCTTCTATTTTTAAACAGGAAATATTTTTTGTAACCTAAGGTCTATTATACAAATCCATACAGATGTTCATTTTGTTACAGTTCTGTTAAGTTGTATACAAATTATAAATATTTATGTTTCTCCATGAGTCTATTATTTACTAAATTGGCGAGTTTTGCCATTACTGCATATTCTGATAGTTTCTCTTTCCATGCATCTATTTCAGGACATATGTCAGATTTCCATATGTTAGCCAACACCACTCTGACTGCTGTGGTCATATAACTAAATCGTTCCACTGATGATTTCACAATACAGTAGCTGAAGGAGTCATTCCCAATGGCATAGTTTTGGGGTCCAATGCAAATTTAGGGGGGGGTTACATTTTTTAATTTTGAAATGAACTTTCCTCCAAAACTTTTTGGTCTTTTCACAGGTCCACTATAAATGGAAGAAGGTTCCTTGAGGTCTATGACATTTCCAGCAATGTCCATTCATTTCATTATTCATCCTCTGTATATCTTTCAAAGTTATATACCATTGAAAGAACACTTTTGTACAGTCATACATCATGTTACGGCCACTTCAGGTTACGTGTTTTTGGGGTGTGGACCGCAGGAAACCCGCAAGTACCAGAACGCGTTACTTCCGGGTTTCGCCGCTCACGCATGCGCAAAAGCTCCAAATTGCGCCAGCGCCTGCGCAGATGCAGCGCTTCAACATGCGAACTCTGCGAGTTGCGGACGTGCCTCCATCACGGGTTATGTCCGCAACCCGAGGTTCCACTGTACCAATTTTGTTTTAGGGCTTAACTTGCAGTAAATTTTATTCCTTTATTCATAATTGCTCTCATTGTTCCACTGTAAACTGCTCTTAAATTTTTTGCATCCATTTTGTCATATAAGGTTTTGCTTGTTCGGGCTTGGTGTCATATTTGAGTAATAGTTTGTAAATTTTACCCAAAAGGTAAAACTCTGTTATGATAGACTCAAATTCTGTCTTTTCACTGATTTAACTGTTTGCCATACAGTCTTTCTTGAATCTGGATATTAGTTGACAGTATGTAAGCAGTTTCTTATTTTTTCTCCTCTTTCATACTTCAGCATGTCTTTGATTTGTTCTTGAAGATGAACCATATCTTGGTACAATATATAGTCATACATTCTCCTATCGGATCTAATAATAATGTTCCAGTGGTGACATTAACAGTGCAGGTAAGTGCATTTTTGTGATTTTTGTAGTGCACCTCATGATTTTTGTGTGTGATTTGATGGTGAGTTTGGATTGGTCAAATGTGAAAAGTGTGAGGATCCATGAGAATTCGTGCTTCAAAACCACGTTTTTGGGCCAGGGTGTCACCAGGAAGCCATGGATCTGTGATTTTTCTGGTGCAGGCTGTGCCCCTGGCTATGATGTGTGATTTGACAGTGAGTTTGGCTTGGCCAAATGCGAACAGCGTGAGGATCCATGAGAATTCGTGCTTCAAAACCACGTTTTTGGGCCAGGGTGTCACCAGGAAGCCGTGGATCCGTGATTTTTGTGGTGCATCCTGTGACCATGGCCATGATATTTGATCTGATGGTGACTTTGGGCTGATCTAGTGCAAAAATCATGAGGATCCATCAGGATCCGTGTTTTTAACCATGTTTTTGTGCCAGTGCGGCACCACGAAACAGTGGATGCGTGATTTGTTTGGTTCTGCCTACAGACTAAGATGTAGTCTAGAGCATCATGATGTTTTCATTTTGTTTCAATATAAAAATCATGAATTCATGAGGATCCATGCCTCGGATCCATGTTTTTGTGGTGCTGCAGCACAGCAAAGTGTTGGATCCACGTTTCTTTTAGTCCAGTCTGTAGGCGTGCCTTGCAGGTGTGTTTTGACACTGGATTTGTTGGAGTTATTTTTTAAAAAGGGGAGGATCCATGAGGATCCGTGTAGATCCGCCTTTAACCCAGACCCATGTTTTATGTTAGCTTGCTGGTTTGTGGTTGGCAGGCGCTGGCTCGTGTATCTAAAGTAAAATTTGCTGCCTATCTACTCTGGAGCTTTCAAGGCAGCCTACAAAACAGCTAAGAGTATATGGGTATATGGAGACTTACTGGCATTTTGTATTTTTTGTGTTTAATTGCAAATACGCAGGTTGAGTTTAGGGGCTGAACACTCGCCATAAAGTTTGCTGCTCCAGGCAACCTGTTTATTGAACATTCATCCTGATTGGTTTGTGGAGATGTTATTTAATGTCCAGTTTTTTCTGCTGCCGCCGCCCCCAGATTTCCAGTGCATTTATATCCCAAAAGTCCCAGGCTTGGGGGTTTTTGTTTTAAGTGGGTGTCAAATCAACTTTTAATTGTGCAACCCGAATTTTTTAATATGCGTTTGACGCAACTCCAGATCTCCAGAGAGTCACAGCCAACACCCAAAATTCTGCTAGCTTACAAATGCCCCAAAGTCAGCTGAGTCTTGGCCTCACAGACACCTAAATATTACAACATCACCTCGAAGGGAGAGGGGGATAAATATAGGCCCTTTTTCAGGTATTCACTTGCCATTCAAAAGACTTATGGAAGATCATTAACAAGTAGTTCCCACAACACCTGTAGTACAAGAGAGGTAAATAGTCCCCGTAAGGTTATGATTATACCAGTGTACCCCTAGAGTATTTGAGGCCTGAAGGAGAAAAAAATCATTTTTTTCCTTCTGTCAAAAGAAGCAAAGGGAAGCTAGTTATGTTTACCCTATTAGTGAACATTGGGCCACTTCACAGAAAAATCACTTCTACTTAAAGGACACTGTGTCCATTGGAAGCATGTAGGTAGAACATGAGTTGCTTGTAGGACAGAATGCTTGTTTAGTGAACCTTTCATAGGATGTAACCTGCCAGTGTTGCATCACTGTATTTTTGGCTTCCTGCTATTGCAGACTCAACATGGCTGTTCTTCTGGAACAGACATTTACACTCTCATCTTTCTCTCTCAAAACTTGAGGTGATTGAAATGGAGGACTCGATGGGGCGTTATGACTTCTACAGCGCACTGGGCTTGGCTCTCAGCTCTAGCCTGTTCATTGTAGGAAGTTTTATCCTAAAGAAGAAGGGACTTCTCAAGCTCAGTAGCAGAGGTGCTCTCAGAGCAGGTAATAATATTGAATAGGAGCTCACAGAGTTACCATGCCATCTGTTGTGGATGGGAAAAATCCCAGAAACCAGGCTGTCCATGAATGAATGGATTTTATTATTTTGGTCACAGACCAGTTCCAGTCCACATACAATATCAAAAAAGTCATAAAACACGATAGGGATACATTTGAATTTGCAAGTAGGTATAACAGGGACGCGGGTGGTGCTATGGGTAAAACCTCATTGCCTAGGACTTGCCGATCGTATGGTCGGCGGTTCGAATCCCCGCAACGGGGTGAGCTCCCGTCTTTCGGTCCCTGCTCCTGCCCACCTAGCAGTTCGAAAGCACCCCTAAGTGCAAGTAGATAAATAGGTACCGCTTTATAGCGGGAAGGTAAACGGCGTTTCCGTGTGCTGCGCTGGTGCTGGCTCGCCAGAGCAGCTTCGTCACGCTGGTCACGTGACCCGGAAGTGTCTCCGGACAGCGCTGGCCCCTGGCCTCTTAAGTGAGATGGGCGCACAACCCTAGAGTCGGACACGACTGGCCCGTACGGGCAGGGGTACCTTTACCTATAACAGGGACAATACAGATATTGCAACAGTTTAAAAATATATAAATTAAAACTTAGTCACTAACATATAACCTGAAATTATCATTTAAAACCTTAATAATGATGATAACACAGCTTGTTCCCTAAGTTTTATGGCAATCACACATAATTTGGCTACTCTTAACGTGATCTCAGGATCCTTGTCCTCTACCAGGGATTTTAGACACTGAAGTTCAGATTCATTTGGAGATTTTTGCATAGCAGGGGTAATAAATACGGAGCATATATCCCCATAGAAATGGCAGCGTAACAAGGCATGAGAGACAGTTTCTACCTCAGGCAGAATCCGAGACCAGGGAGAAGAGTCGGTAGAAGAAGATTGGAAGAAATTTTAAAGATTATCTACAGAAATACTGTAAAATTAAGGAATGTTAGAAGGATGTTGGAATGAAGTTATGTGGTTTTAGCAGTAATGTTACAAAGGGGTATGTAAAAATGGATTGTTAACAGCTGAGAATGTAAAGTTACAATATATTAAGATAAACTATTAAGATAAAGGAAAAAAATAGTAAGGATTTGCTGAAACAACTATTGAACTAGAATACAGAAAAGGGAGGTGTGAGGAGGTCAGGGAAACAAGCAAATGAAAGATAAGACATGGAAGGATTGATTTGTTTTTAATTGGTTTTACTTCTTTGTATTTTGTATTTTTCAATTCTTTTTTGTTTTGTTATTTTTTCACTTTTGTGATTTGTTTGAAACTCTAATAAATATTATTTTTTTTTAAAAAAAAGAGAGACAGTTTCTACCTCCATCAAGCCGCAGGCGCAGACTCGTTCAGCGTATGGTTTACCCTCAAATCTGCCCTGCAATAAGGCAGATGGCAGCACGTTGAATCTAGCGAGGGTAAATGACCATCTGTATTTAGGTATTTGTAATTTTGACAAATAATTTGCCAGGGTAAATCCTCTCCCATTATCTTTTATTGCTGGGTGTTTATTCATCTCACTCATGTGGCATTTCAGTTCCACATCCCAAATTCGTTAGTGGATTATTGCTCTAGCTTTCGCATAACCTACAGCTATCAGAGCCTGTGGGGAAAACCCCAAGCCTCTTAGCTTTTCATGCAGTGTAGCTTTCCATTTAGATTGGTAGGAATCCAGTAGGGTTAAGGGTGCCAACCCAACAGGGAAAAAGATAAGTTTTAACTAATAATGGATCTTCAGAATCCATATCTGAGTGCTAACAGGGATTTGCCCGACCTCCAGGTGGACAGCTATGTTAGACACACAAGAAGGGATCCCAGCAGGCAGCGATAGAACTTAGTTTGCAATGATTCTAACGAAGCAAGGTTTAAGAAGCTGCAGATCTGAGAGCCATATGTCAGTTGTGTGAATATTTTTGCAGCAAAGACCTGGGAGGCTGCCAGAATATATTGGCCCCCTTTTCCATAGAAAAACCTTATAATAGCTTTGGTAGATCTTTGGGCATTTGCAATTGTCAGGGATGATTGGTGGGTGCTAGAAGAGATAAGAGCCCAGGACTCCAGCCAGCTTTCCAGGATTTATTAGGTCCATTTTACTATTTACACTACAGAGCTCTCAAAAGCATGTCTGGCTCATTCGGTCTCAGTTGCCGAGACTGACCCCTCCTTTTGTTTTCTCCAGCATAACCATTTGCAGAGCCCTCCCCTCTTCCTTCCTCTTTTACGTGAAGAGCTAAACCCCGGAAGTTGCTCCCCCTCCCTGATTCATTGCTTCCTGACAACCCTTCGTCATCCTCCCCCTCTGACGAGGTGCAGCTGCTTACGATCAGAGGCTTCTCTCTGTATTTCCCCAGCTTTTCCCCCTTCTCAGCCCCCAGTTCCCTGACAGCAATAGTATTTTTAACCTGATAATGCCACAAACCCTTTTCCTGGAAGGTTATACCCAGGTATTTAAAAGATGAAACCTGTTCAATCAGATCAGAAGGTCGGCGGTTCGAATCCCCGTGAGCTCCTGTTGCTCGGTCCCTGCTCCTGCCAACCTAGCAGTTCGAAAGCACGTCAAAGTGCAAGTAGATAAATAGGTACCGCTCCGGTGGGAAGGTAAACGGCATTTCCGTGCGCTGCTTTGGTTCGCCAGAGGCAGGTTTGTCATGCTGGCCACATGACCCGGAAGCTGTATGCCAGCTCCCTCGGCCAATAAAGCGATATGAGCGCCACAACCCCAGAGTCGGTCATGACTGAACCTAATGGTCAGGGGTCCCTTTACCTTTACCTGTTCAATAGGTCGATTGTCAATTCTCCATTTGTGTCTCATTCTTTTTTTAGAGAACACCATAACTTTGGATTTGCTATAGTTAATTGTTAATTGTTCGACATTACAATAAACAGTGAAAAATCTTAGAAGTTTTCTTAGGCCTATACAGGAGAAGGAAATTAGAACTGCGTCATCCTCATATAAGAGAACCGGGAGGGGTGTACCAGCCAATTTCTTTCTCCATGTTTCCTACTAAGGAGTTAATATAGAAGTTGAATAAAGTAGGTGCAAGGATGCAGCCTTGTTTAACACCATGGTAGATTTGGATTTCCTTGGATAAATGGCCCTGTCTGTCACACCTAACCTGTACCCGAGTGTTTTCGTATAAACTGCGGATGAGACACAGTAGACGTCTGTCTATGTTTGAGGCGCTTAGTGTTTCCCAAAGCCTATCTCGTGATATTAAATCGAAGGCAGATTTAAAGTCTATGAAAGCTGTGTAGAGAGATCCTCCTTTTCTTGAGGTATATTTTTCCGCAAGATGTTGAAGTACTAGGCCTTGGACTAAAGTTGACCGGTTTGCCCTGAAACCAGCTTGTGCTTCTGTAAGGACATGTTCTCGCTCCATCCAATCCTCAAGTTTATTACATAAGTGGGCAGCATATAGTTTACTGATAATGCTTAGGAGACTAATTGGCCTGTAATTAGCAGGGTCCGATCTGCTCCCTTTCTTCTGTAATGGGATGATGATTGCTAGTCCCCAATCCTCTGGGATGGTAGCCGATTGATCTATGCTGGTGAACAAGGCAGCAAGCAGTGGGGCCCACCAATCAACATTGGCCTTAAGAAGCTCAGATGAAATATTGTCTGCACCAAGAGCATTGCCAGGTTTAAGAGACTGAATGAGCCTGCGAGCTTCTTCAGTTGACACCAGGGGCCACTCAGCAGCAGTATCACTCAGAGTTAGGGACAGAGCCTGTAGATGTTGGTTAGTTGTGTATAAGGATTGGAAGTATGACTCCCAAACCCCAACAGAGATGGTATATTCCACTTCGGAAGGGGAATCTTGCCATCCTTTTGCAACTATTTCCCAAAAGGTGACTGATTCTCTCCTTCGAGGGGCCACTCTCCCCTTTGGGCCTGAAGCTTTTTCTCTTTAATCAAAGCTTTATAATTTCGTTTAGCTTCAAACCACTCTGCAGGGAGTGAGGGTAGATTGGCAGACCTATAGTTCCTGTATTTTCTTTTTTTTTAATAAATTTTTTATTGGTTTTTCAACACATATTAAAAGACAATACAACACAATACATAAACAAACAAACATATAAACACGTATAATTTCTTAACCTTTTTTCCTTAAACCTTCTTTCAACGACTTCCCCATACCTCCCCTTTCTGCATCCCTGTTTTAAATCTTTCCAGCAACCCCTAATTTCAATTACTTATAACACTTTCTTTAAATCTTTTTTCTCATATCCAATTGTTTGTCACTGCAATTCTATTTTGCATTACCCAAGACATTTTAACACTCATTAATTTTACAACAGTTCTTAAGATAAACTTTAAATTTCTTCCAATCTTCTTCCACCGTCTCTTTCCCTTGGTCACGGATTCTGCCAGTCATCTCAGCCAGTCCCATGTAGTCTATCACCTTGGTCTGCCATTCTTCCAGTGTGGGTAGCTCTTGTGTCTTCCAATACTTTGCTAAGAGTACTCTTGCTGCTGTTGTAGCATACATAAAAAACGTCCTATCTTTCCTTGACACCAATTGGCCTACCATGCCCAGGAGGAAGGCTTCTGGTTTCTTCACGAATGTGCATTTAAGCACTTTTTTCATTTCATTATAAATCATTTCCCAGAAGACCTTGATCCTTGGGCACGTCCACCAAAGGTGGTAGAAAGTACCTTCAGTTTCCTTACATTTCCAACATTTATTATTGGGCGTATGATAAATTTTTGCAAGCTTGACTGGGGTCATGTACCACCTATAGATCATTTTCATAATGTTCTCTCTTAAGGCATTACATGCCGTAAACTTTATACCGGTAGTCCATAACTGTTCCCAGTCAGCAAACATAATGTCATGACCAATGTCTTGTGCCCATTTAATCATAGCTGATTTAACCGTCTCATCCTGTGTATTCCATTTCAACAGCAAGTTATACATTCTTGACAGATTCTTAGTATTGGGTTCCAATAGCTCTGTTTCTAATTTTGACCTCTCCACCTGGAAGCCAATTTTCCTGTCCAATTTGAAAACTTCATTTATCTGGTAATAATGAAGCCAGTCTCTTACTTTGGACTTCAATTTCTCATAACTCTGCAATTTCACTTTTCCCTCCTCATGTTCTATAATTTCCCAATATTTTGGCCATTTGGATTCCATATTAAGTTTTTTTCACTTCCTTGGCTTCCATTGGTGACAACCACCTAGGGGTTTTGTTTTCCAACAAATCTTTGTACCGAATCCAAACATTGTATAGTGCTTTCCTAACAATATGGTTTTTGAAACCTTGGTGGGTTTTAACCTTGTCATACCATATATATATGCATGCCAGCCAAATCTGTTATTGAACCCTTCCAAATCCAAAATGTCTGTGTTTTCAAGAAGCAGCCAGCTTTTCAGCCAGCAAAAAGCCGCTGATTCATAATACAGCTTTAAGTCTGGCAGGGCAAACCCCCCTCTTTCTTTTGCATCAGTTAGTATCTTGAATTTTATTCTGGGCTTTTTGCCCTGCCAGACAAATCTAGATATGTCTTTTTGCCACCTCTTGAAACAATCCATTTTATCCAAAATCTGCAATGTTTGAAACAAAAACAACATTCTCGGCAAGACATTCATCTTAATAACAGCGATTCGGCCTAACAAGGAAAGTCTCAAATTTGACCATACTTCTAAATCTTTCTTAACTTCTGACCAACATTTCTCATAGTTATCTTTAAATAAATTCACATTCTTAGATGTCAAATTAATCCCCAGGTATTTCACCTTCTTTACTACCATTAAACCAGTTTCACTCTGGAACTTCTCTCTTTCAGCAACTGTTAGGTTTTTATCCAATACTTTCGTTTTCTGTTTGTTCAACTTAAATCCTGCTACTTGACCAAATACTTGTATTAGCTCTAAAACTCTTCTCGTACTAGTGTCTGGCTCTTGTAAAGTTAATACTAGGTCATCTGCAAACGCTCTCAATTTATATTGTTTAGCTCCGACCTGAATCCCTTTAACCAGCTGGTCCCCTCTGATCATGTTTAATAAAACCTCCAAGACAGATATAAAAAGTAATGGGGATATTGGGCACCCCTGTCGTGTCCCTTTTTCAATAGCAAATTCTTCTGTTACCACATTATTTACAATCAGTTTTGCTTTTTGTTCAGAATAAATTGCACCTATACCATTCTCAAAACCTTGGCCTACCCCCATCCCTTGGAGATTCTTTTTCATAAAACTCCAAGAAATATTGTCAAAGGCTTTCTCCGCATCCACAAATATTAATACTGCCTTAGTATTAATATTAACTTCCAGCAACTCCATAATATCTATTATGTTTCTCACATTGTCTGACAAATGTCTTCCTGGAAGAAAGCCCGCTTGGTCTTTATGAATCTCCCCCACCAAAACTCTCTTCAATCTTTTTGCCAAAATGTCTGCAAAAATTTTGTAATCCACATTAAGTAATGATATAGGGCGGTAGTTCTTAACCTGATTCTTCTCAGTCTCTGACTTTGGTATAAGTGTAATATACGCTTCTTTCCACGATTCCGGTGCCTTCTTCCCCTCTAAAATTTCGTTGCAGACCTCCTTCAACGGTTGTATAAGCCATTCTTTCAAAGCTTTGTAGTATCTGGAGGTCAGTCCATCAGGTCCTGGAGATTTTCCCAATTGCATATTTTGAATGGCTCCCTCAATTTCTTGATCAGTTATCTTCTGGTTCAAAATCACTTTACTTTGTTCGGAAATTTTTTGTAATCCATATTTTTTAAGAAATTCTTCTATTTCTTTCTCATTCACCGGCCCTTGTGCATAAAGTCTCCTGAAATAACTCTGAAAACAATTTCTAATCTCATTTGGTTTATAAATGTTCTTTCCCTCCACTTCTAAATTTGTAACCGTATTCTGTTTTTGTCTCTTCTTCAGTTGCCATGCCAGGAGTTTCCCACATTTATCTGCCGATTCAAATGTCTTTTGTCTCATTTGTTTTATTTTCCATTCTATCTCTTGATTCATCAGTTCCATATATTGTCTCTGGTAGAACTTAATTTCTCTCAAAATTTCATGTGACTTTGGTTTAGATCTCAATCTTTTTTCTCCTTCTTTTATCTTTTCCAAGATCTTATCCTTCTTCTCATTCTGTCTCTTCCTTTTTATGGCATTCTGTTGTATTAAAAATCCTCGCATGACGGCTTTACTTGCGTCCCAAATTACTCTTTTTTCCACTTCTGTTCTCAGATTTATCTCAAAGTAGTCCTTTACCTCTTTCTGGGCCTTTTTATACACCTCTTCATCTCTAAACAGGGAGTCATTCATCCTCCATCTAAAGGAACCAGCTGTTGTTGGGTTCATCTCCATCTTTACAGCATTATGGTCGGAGCAAGTCTTTGGGCAGATTTCCACTTTCTTAATCTTTGATGCCATCCCACTAGTTACCCATATTTGGTCAATTCTAGTCCAAGTCATTTTTGCCTCAGAAAAGAAAGTTCCCTCTCTCTCAAGAGGGTTCCTTGTTCTCCAAATGTCAATCAGGTTCATATTGTCAGTCATTTCAAAAAAGGTCTTAGGTAGTCTCCCATCCTTGGAGATCACCTGTCTTTGTGCTTTGTCCATATTTGTAGAAACCACTCCATTCATGTCTCCCATTAAAATTACATTGTAATCCAAAAAGTCCATTAATGTCTCATGCAATTTCTTAAAAAATTCTGACTTCCCTTCATTCGGTGCGTAAACTCCTATTATCAATAATTTTTCTCCTTGAACTTGAATTTCAATTGCCAAATATCTTCCTTGTTCATCTTTAAATATTAATTTAGGGGCCAACTTTTCCTTTGCGTAAATCACCACTCCTCTTTTCTTCACTTTGTCCGATGAAATAAATTCTTGTCCTAATCTTTTGTTAATAAGTAATTTTCGGTGTACTCTAGTCACGTGGGTTTCTTGTAAGCAAATCAAGTCCAATTGTTCTTTTTTTAAAATATGGAAAACTTCCCTTCTTTTCCTAGGCAAATTGAGTCCGTTACAATTCCAACTTAGAATTTGCAGAGACATCTTGTTGTTTATTTAGTTGCTCCTCCAGCTGCTCCAAGCAAATCCTCTTCTGTTGGTATTTTAGCCCCAAAGGATAGGTTTGAAATGTCTGGTAAATCTTCTAGGTCCGTAGGTTCCACCGTTTCCTTCAAAAGGTCCTCCTCGTTCCTTGTCAGAAATTGTTCTTTATCTTGCACTGTTTTTATCTTGATTTTCTTTCCTTTATAGTTGAAAGACAGGCCTTGTGGGAACTCCCATCTGAATGGTATGTTGTTCTTCCTCAATAGGGTGACCAAATCCTTGTAGTAGGTCCTCACTTCCAAGATATATTTAGGAATATCTTTAAAAATCTGCACAAGAAAATCTTCAATCTCAAGGGCTCTTTGAAAATGTAAATTTAATATCTTATCTCTCTCCTCCTGAGATCTCAGAGTTATCAAGCAGTCTCTTGGGCTCTTTCTGTTCTGTCTCCTACCCAGTCTGAAAGCAGTTGTTATCTTGAATTCCTCCTCTTTCAAGCTGTCCTGCCAAAAATCCAGAAATTCTTTTGTGAGATAGTCTATCAAATTGTCCTTTTCACTTTCTGGAATCAATCTTAATCTCAAATTTCTACTTTTCCTCTGTAGTTCCAATAAAGACAGGGCAGCATCATGTTCTTCCAGCTTTTTACAGACTGGTACTAACTTTTCCTGTGCATTTCCTGCAGAAGTTTTTGCTTCCTCTGCAGAGGTTTTTGCCTCCTCTGCGATCTTTCTAGTTATCTCATTTTCTTGGACTAATTTATTTATTGTCTCTGTATTCAAGTCCAATTTTGTTGATAATTCAGTCAACTGTTTGGAATTTTCAGTGCTCTGCTTTGTGAGCACTTCCAGAGTTTCATTTATTTTGACTAATGCCTTTGTTATTGTCACTGTATCCATGGAGAGGGTTGTAGCAGCTGCAGTTGGATTTGTAATTGAGCCTCTTCTTTTCTGATCAACTTTACTCTTAGCCCTTGTTATTCTCTCTTCTGTTGGGCCACTCATATCCCAAGGTCGTTCCCACGGGAATTACTTTCAGATGGAAAATTCCACAAGCCTGTCCCTTACAGTAAAAATAATAACTGTTTTCCTGCAGCCTCTAGAGGGAGCAGTTCAAAGTTCCAAGTACAAAAGTTCCCTTCAGAGGTAACAAAAGTAACAACCAATTGTCCAATATTTTCCAAGTAATATCAAATTGTATCTTTCCAAAGTGCCAAACTTGTAACAAGTAAGGTCTTTACTTATTGTCAAAAAGCAAAGCTCCAACTTTGTATCAAGTCTCTGATGACAGTTCTCAATCCCGGTGACTCACTTTCCAAGCAGTCCTCCCCAAGGGTTCAAAACGGCAGAAATTTCCCCTTCTATACTTCTTCCATGCAGGTAAGACAAATCACAAATCTTCCCCCCCTGCCCCTGCCTGCTAAGGGGGGGATTTGAGTCCAATGTCTGAGTCCGTCAATTTTAAAGCTGCTTCCTGTCAAATTGCAGCTTCCTATTTCGTTGCTTTGGTTACATGCAGTCCGAGGAAGGCAGACTTCCTTATTTTTTGCCTTCTCCGTTTTCAGCCAATTTCTGAATATTTTTCTTTTAAAGTTGTTGTTCAGTCTTACTCACGGATATTCCAATTAAATTCCAAATGTCAGGAAGGAATCGGCGCTCTCCGTCAATGGCGACGCGGCTTCACTCCACGGGCTGGGTAGCGGCTCTCAGCACCGCGCTCCCCGATGCCGCTCCGGAGCCTTTAAAAAGGCTCCTTTGCAGTGAGGGGGGGCGCTTAAGGTGCCCACCGAGCCTCCTTGCTCTCAGGCTTCTGCGCCTGAGATTTTAGGGGTCCCCGCTTCGCCGTAGCGGTCAGACCCGAACTCGCGAAGCAGCCTCCCTGAGCGGAGCTCAACGGGAGGCGGCCATTAGACGCTGGCGCCGACCGGAAGTCCCTCTAGTTCCTGTATTTTCCCAACAAAGAGCGCTTCATAGCGAGGCATTCCTGATCAAACCAGGGTTTAGATTTGTTGGAGTATAATGGCCATCGCATTGCCTTTTGGGGGGTCAAATAGGGTTGAAGAAGTGAAATCAAATCCTGAAACAAGTTTTTTTCTAGTTTCAGGGCATGAGGAGTTTAAGAGGTTGTCTCTCCTAATGAGGAATATATCTGAGCGTTAGCTCCCAGATACTTCTTCATCCAGTTCATCGGACTTTCTAATGCATTAGAACCTCAACTCCATGTCATTGGACCTGGGGAATTCAAGTTTGTCAGTACAAAATAGATCCTTTCTTGCATCTAGGAGGAGACAGAGAGGTAAGTGGTCGCTATTGACCAGCTCCTCCACTTTGCACTCAAGAGCTCTATTCAGAAGGTTATATGACACCATAATATAGTCAATTATACAGGCTCCTACATTTGATATGAATGTGAATTCCCCAACCTTCTCCCCTTTGGCACGACCATTCAATATAACCAGGTCCAGCTTGTTAGACAAGCGCAATAGGCACAGGCCTGCATAGTTATGTTATGTTTATGTTTTGAGTGCCTGATTGGTATAGAATGGGCTTCCTCTAAGATGGGTGGCGATTCGTGGAAGTGAGCATATAAATCATTGTCAGACTGGCCAATTCTAGCATTTAAGTTGCCTGCCACTATCACTGAGGCTACAGGGAACTGATATTGGCAAAACCTATTGGTGTTTCGCAACTTTCTGACTAGTTGCAGGACCTTAACCAGACCTAGCAGAGCAAACGCAGAATCCACAGAAGCAATTGGCGACTTGGCTGCAGACAGGATAGACGAAGCAGGAAGCAGGAACTTGTAGTTAGGTGTTTATTATATACAGTGGACTATTTACAGGAACAGAACACGGATCTTTAGCTTGCTCTCTCATACACGACTCACAACTCCTACAATGACACACAGAACTCTGAACCTCTGAACTAACACATTCCAGTTAGTAGGCCATTAATTATCACTCCTTTGAGAGAGCTTGACCAATCATGGAGCTGTCTCCATGTCTCTGTTATCACCAGGCAGACTTCCTCCTTCACATGACCTTTTGGCTGTCTGCCAAACCTTAATTGACTCTGTGTGAGTAGCTGCACGTACACAGTTTCCCAACAACTGATTCATCAGTTTGTCAGTGTACGATTCCAGCCTGGACCAGAAGTTTTTTATCAGAAAACAGACCACCTTTAACTCGGCCCCCTTTGTTGCTTGGTGATCCTGAGAGGCAGAACGAGGAAAAATCGTTGACATCTATTTCGCTTGTACTCCATGTCTCCTGTAAAAATACAATGTCATAACCTTGAATGAATTTAACAAAGGACGGGTCAGATGCCTTTTTAGGCCAGCCTGCGATATTCCATGTTAGAAGGCTAAAGTCGGCTTTGGCTTTGCTGAAGTCTAGAGAGAAGAAGAGAGCCAGTGTGGTGTAGTGGTTAAGAGCGGTAGTCTTGCTATCTGGTGAACCGGGTTCGCGTCCCCGCTCCTCCACATGCAGCTGCTGGGTGACCTTGGGCTAGCCACGCTTCTTTGAAGTCTCTCAGCCCCACTCACCTCACAGAGTGTTTGTTGTGGGGGAGGAAGGGAAAGGAGATTGTTAGCCACTTTGAGACTCCTTAGGGTAGTGATAAAGTGGGATATCAAATCCAAACTCTTCTTCTTCTTCTTTGTCAGTTGTCTTCCGGATAACTTTTGGAGTTTGCCATTTTTTGTGGCAACTGACTGTCATTTGTTCTGGTGGTATCCTTACACGGGAAGCTGCCCAGGCATTCAATGATTTCGGACGGTGGATGTAAGATGCTCACATTAGTAGTCATAGGACCTTTGTTTTGCGAGGCCTCCTCCGGAGGATGTTCTGTCTGGTTGAAACCTAGTTCCTCCTCATCTAGATATCTCATTTTAGTTCAAAAGCCCAGAGAGATCTCCTTGGGGGTGGTTTTCCTTTTAGGGGGCGATATACTGCCCTCCCTTATGTGTTGTGCTTTCATAATTAAAGGCGGGTTTATCTCTGCCTTTACCTGGAGGTTATGTGGATAACAATCTGCTGAGTTATATTCCTGTGTAGGAATCATTTTGGAGGAAATCTGGCCCTTTTTCAGGTCATCCTCCTTGGAATCATTATATGCGTCTTTCCCAGCCAGTCTGTTTCTTAATGTCTTTCTAGAATTTCAGCTTGGATTGAGGACAGAAATGACCAGAATTGACTTATTAGAGTGTTTTCTTCTGTAGAGAAATTGTCCTTTCGCTCGCTCACAGGGCATTGCAAATCATGTAAGGGTATGCTTTTCCTTTTTAATTTTGGGGTCTCTTGTTTATGATGATCAGACCAGACCTTTTGGGGTTGGCTCTCCTTTTTGGATTTTTCCTGGTCCTCTTCTACCATTGGCTTATCACACTTGGCATCAAAGAGGGGGGTCAATGGTACCCTATTTTCAAAGAATCTTAGTATTGCTATCCTTTCCTTTAAGAATAGATGTCTTGATCTGTGGATAAGTTTGGCCAAATTTTGATCTTGAAAGGTGATCATTGCTCATACAGAGTAACCATCATAATGTAAGTACTCTATAGAAAAAATATTGTTTGCCTTTACTACTCCTGGTAACGTATCATTCAGGATGTTCAGGAAATGCAATATGCGATCTATCCGTGAGAGGAAGCCCTTCAGTTTTGGGTAGTTAACATATACAAGTTTTTGAGGGATTAGTATCAGGTTCCAACCTTTTTTCTAGATTGGAACTTGCCAGTCCTGTAGTATGTCACCATCAATATTGTGGGCCATGTCCTATTTAATACCTGTATTTCTAATTGGTTTCCTTCCAGGGCTCTGAGATGTTACTTCTGTTATTACCTTTGTTTCAGGGCTCTGATTCGGGATTTCCTCCTCAGGTGTTAACTGGGGTTTTGCCTTGTTTAATCCCAACTTTGTCTTTCTCTTTACTGCCCCGTGGGGCAGATTTATTTAAGCCTGGTGTAGAGGATGGTGGAAGTAGGTTGTAAAGTTTCTGCCATTGTTTTTTGCGAGTGCGATGGGTTATCTTTGATTTCCTTAGTGTTTTGATATTTTTGCTTTATTTTTTTTGCTTCTGGTTTATATCTTTGTGACTTCTTGCTGGTTACTGGGTGATTCATATGTGCTGGTTGTTGGGAAATTCAAGCCCTTCTCATGAGAAGCTGGCAGCATTCCCAGGCACCCGGCTTGAGTCCCTGTTGACCTCCCTGGCTGCATTCCCCAGCAAGCGCAGGCAAGGTCTCGATCGGCGATTCTTCTCAAACGTGAGAAGAACACACCCCTCTTTCCTGCCTCCCCAGGCAGGGGAAAGAGATAGACAGAAACGTATTTACATGCTTTTATTTCTGTCTTTGCAGCGTTACAAAAAAACATGACTGCTCTCTCCATACTCCAGCAGTGTTGTGACAAACACTTCCTGTACATCCCGGACAGGAATAAACGGAAGAGCTCATATTTCACTCTGAGCTAATTCCGGTGCTTCGCACTGTGAATTGACTGTCCCTCTTTTTCCCACGGGCAGTCCAACATTCCCATCATGTTTACTTTTCAAGCTAGGACTTTGCAGCAGCATTGCTTCATTATCGTACCATACTCCCCCATAAGAATCAATGTGCGCTGCGAACATAGCTTGATTCAGAAAAGAAAACAAACAGTTGTTATACATATAACACTCCCCTGTTGTTTCAGTTCCACCCTTGGAACTACCCGCCACTGGTTTCCCCAGTGTACCTCTCTGGTTGTCTGACTTCCAAGGAATGAGTGCATCTGCATTACCTTGGCTAGGGAATGTCGTGTTACGCTTAGCAACTCCCTCTTGTGTCTTTGTCTCTGACTCAGACACAGCTTCAACTTGTCTTGAGTTGTCAACAATAGTAACACATGCAACAGCTGAGTTAGCATACTCTTTGGAATACCTCTTGGGTGGTACACCCTTTGTAACTCTCTCAGACCTGCGTATGAGGTGCTGATCCTCTCTGCTCACTGGTTCAGTCTCAGGACTCTTTGAAGAACCAGTTCCAATAGTAAACAGTGGTTCGTCCTCCACCTGTGAAGGTCTAGCCGTTGTGTGAGATTTCCTCTCAATGACTGAGTCAACTGAGCTCTTTGAGCTATCACTGTCATTCTCAGTACCACTGTAACCAGTAAAATCATCATCATCATCTGAATTGTCCTCAGTGGGAAATGTGTGAACAATTACTCTCTCCTGTTCAGGAGCACTCTCTAGAAATTTTGTGAGAATTACTTGACCAGATTCAGACAAAATTACTCTGTAGAGACCCTTTTCATAACCCACAAAAATGCCTCTGGCATTCTTTACTCCACCTGGAGCTTCAGTCCTGACTTGGGACCCAAAAACCTTAAAATGGGCTACAGAAGGTTTTCTGTGAAATAGCTTTTCAAAAGGAGAACATCCCAAACCTTTTGAAACCTTTCTCAACCACGAGTAACAAAAACACAATAGCGATTCCGCCCAAAACTCATGTGGCAAATGTGAACTCAGCAATTGCGCCTTCATCCCATTTTGCAATTCTTTGTTCACTTGCACACAGACACTTTTGTTCCATGCTCCTGCAGAAACAGCAGTCTTGTGCCTTATCCCTTTCTTATCCAGGAAATCCTGAAAATCCTGTAAAAGAAAAACTGGCTTTTCATCTGTGAAAAGACAATCAATGTTAGCATCATGAACAGTTTTAACCTTGTCACAAAACTCTTTAAACCTTTCTAAGGCTTCCTGTGGTTTCTGCAATATGTATATCCATACATAATGAGTGAAATAATCCACACACACAAGATAATATCTTGCATTGCCTCTAGATGGGGCTAGAGGACCAATCGCATCAGCATACACTCGCTGAAATGCACTGTTAACTTTGGTCGCCTTCCGGACGTCGTTCGCCATACCTGCAAGAGAAATCATGTTAGATTCAGATGCATTACACTTTATGCAATCACTTTGATCAAAAGTCAACAAATACAGTCCATCTTTCTCTCTGGCGGAAAGATACAGCTCTCCATCTTTGTAGATTTTGCAGCTTTCTCTATCATAGGACAAAGTCAGTCCTTTCTTTGTGATCTGCGAAACACTCAGCAGATTGAACTTTAAATCAGGAACCAAATACACATTGTTAATAGTCAAGTTCAGACTTTCAAGATACACAGTTCCAAACCCTGTCGCTTCCAGCTCCTGGCCATTGGCCTGTTTCACAGCGAAGCTTTGCTTCTTAAACGTTGAAAACAGTTCTCGGTGAGATGTCATGTGTTGCGTGCAACCCGTGTCAAGAACAAAAGCGTTCTCCATTGAAAATGCGGCTTTTGTTGACAGCAATGCCTTTGCAGGTTTCATCTGGGATTTAGTATGACTTTTGCCTGATGCCTCAGGCTTTGCAGAGCTCCCTTTAGCTCCTTTCTGTTGACGTGGCCTCTTACAGTTCCGCTGAAGATGCCCAGTCTGTCCACAATTGAAACAACGGACAACGTTCAAAGCAACAGCCTGTTCTTCACTTGCACTAGCAGTGGGGGTGTCAGAACTCCCCCTGTCTTTGACATCTGTTGCAGCAAGAACAGGAACAGGAACAGCAGCAACAGTTCCTTCACTCCCCCTTTTGGGGTCAAAGCTCTCCTTAGCTTTCAGGAATTTGGCCAGCGTCATCTTGGCTCTCCCCTTCTGGGGTAGTCAACCTTCGGCTCTTGTTTCTCACTCCAGGTTCACAAGCTTTTCGGAGCTTCTGAGAGAACAAAGCCATCTCAATCTCAAGCCTCAGCTTTCAGCAGTGAGCTTGTAAAATCCAAGAGCTGGCTGTTTACTCTTTGCACCTGGCAGCTAAACGCAGGCTGCTTTGGAAAGTCCCTCCAAGAGCAGTGAGATAGCAGTCAAAACAAACATTGTTTTTCTTGCCTCTTACAATCCCAGCCTCACTTCCGTGTTGGCTAGTAATTTTCCACTTTTCAAGCTGAAAAGACTGACGTCTCGTTGCTTAGCAACTGGACATTCCAGGCTTTGAGCAGCAAACCGTTATCAGTCCCAAGAATGCGAGGAATGTGGCTGTCTCCCAGTGCTGTTTCTTTATCCAAAAAACAGCTTTTGTGAACCAGAGAAGTATCAATCTGCGTTCACTCTTTTAGCCATAAATCAGCATACCTTGGGGTTCCGTTGCTCCTTGCTTATCAGCATAAACATCTGCTCCGGTGTTTAGCCGTTCGTTGTAGCCTCCATCCGCACGCTACCACAAACTCCTTTATCTCCTTGCAGAGGATGAAGTACGATCCATCAACCTCTTTAGCTGCTTTCATGGATCGATGCCATCGGCTCGGTGCTACCATATGTTGGGAAATTCAAGCCCTTCTCAGGAGAAGCTGGCAGCAGTCCCAGGCACCTGGCTTGAGTCCCTGTTGACCTCCCTGGCTGCATTCCCCAGCAAGCACAGGCAAGGTCTCGATCGGCGATTCTTCTCAAACGTGAGAAGAACACACCCCTCTTTCCTGCCTCCCCAGGCAGGGGAAAGAGATAGACAGAAACGTATTTACATGCTTTTATTTCTGTCTTTGCAGCGTTACAAAAAACATGACTGCTCTCTCCATACTCCAGCAGTGTTGTGACAAACACTTCCTGTACATCCCGGACAGGAATAAACGGAAGAGCTCATATTTCACTCTGAGCTAATTCCGGTGCTTCGCACTGTGAATTGACTGTCCCTCTTTTTCCCATGGGCAGTCCAACATTCCCATCATGTTTACTTTTCAAGCTAGGACTTTGCAGCAGCATTGCTTCATTATCGTAACATTTGGCTCTGTGCCTCTTTCTTGAGGTGTAAAATTTTCCACTAGAGTCAGAAGTAGTCCATTTGTTACTGTTATAAATTTTTTCATGCTGGAGGGTCCGTGCATATCAAGTGGAACTGGTCCTGAAGATGGCTGTCTCTCTCCTCTGTTTGAGTAAATTTGGAAGTAACCAGTTGGTTTTTTCCAAGCTCAGAAGGTGGCCTCTGGGTTATATTTGCCTTATAGGATTTCTCAGCTAAGGTCAGTTCTTGAGCCAGGTTTGTTGGGTAGTTAATATTTTCGGAATCTTGTCGGAGCCCTTTAAGATGAGTTGACCAGTCCAGAACAGTGGAAGGAGGAGGAATGGCCTCATTTAGAATTAACTCATTCAGCTCCCTCTTACTCTCCTCCTTTTGGAGAAAATAATGTGTGATTTTGCTCTGTCTCCTTCGGGGTTCTGGGAAGCTGATTAACGTATCTGGCATGATTCCCAGATCTTTGCAGTTCTTTCTAGTAAGTACCATAATAATTATGATTATTCATTGGCAGTTTTCAGAAATCAATTATCTCCAAATGTGGCGGCCTTGAATTTACGAGTCCGGTGTCAGTGCCATCCAGTAGAAGGGAGCATTTTGGAGACTCTCTGCAGCCGCCACCTGGGCTCGCTCGTCAACAGTTCTGATAATCAAGATGTTTCTCTTCTTCAATTTATAACTAGTATCTTGTAAACTTTGGCTTGACCTTGTGTTTGGCTCTGCCTAGCAAAGTGCTCAGCCCAGCCCAGCCCAGCTTCATGCAGTCTCAGTTTAGGGGAATTAGGAGAATAAAACAATGAGATAAAACATTAAATTAAAACAACAAAATGAAGCACTAAAAGGAGTTAAGAAATAAAATGGAAGAGAGGATAAAACCAAATGCTAAGGGTTGGTTATAGAGCAGAAACTTGCCTTAGAGTTGGCCTTAGAGCTCAAAACCCTACTTCAAACATTTGGCAGTCATCTTCCCCTCCCTTCCTCATTGCTGTCCATGCTTCTTAAGAGTTTGAAAAAGTTTTCCATGCCAGCTTCTGTTTTCATTTAAACTTCACCTTTGGTTTCTTTTCTCTCTTCACAGGTCTAGGGGGTCATGCATATCTGAAGGAATGGATGTGGTGGGCAGGGCTGCTAACTAGTAAGTACTTCCATGCAAGATTTTACCATCTTCACCTACATTTCAACAACTTTAATTATTCCCTTTGCCTTCTTACATGACCTCCAATAGCTCCCAATGAGTTCCTTGGTATTTGTTGTTGTTTAGTTGTTTAGTCGTGTCCGACTCTTCGTGACCCCATGGACCAGAGCACGCCAGGCACTCCTGTCTTCCACTGCCTCCCGCAGTTTGGTCAAACTCATGCTGGTAGCTTCGAGAACACTATCCAACCATCTCGTCCTCTGTCGTCCCCTTCTCCTTGTGCCCTCTATCTTTCCCAACATCAGGGTATTTTCCAGGGAGTCTTCTCTTCTCATGAGGTGGCCAAAGTACTGGAGCCTCAGCTTCACGATCTGTCCTTCCAGTGAGCACTCAGGGCTGATTTCCTTCAGAATGGAGAGGTTTGATCTTCTTGCAGTCCATGGGACTCTCAAGAGTCTCCTCCAGCACCATAATTCAAAAGCATCAATTCTTCGGCGATCAGCCTTCTTTATGGTCCAGCTCTCACTTCCATACATCACTACTGGGAAAACCATAGCTTTTACTATACGGACCTTTGTTGGCAAGGTGATGTCTCTACTTTTTAAGATGCTGTCTAGGTTTGTCATTGCTCCTTGATATAAGGAGCTTTATCATAAAGCAGCCTTGCAAATTAAACCACCAGAGTGGCTGGGGCATCTACAAATGGATGGGGTACATCATCATCATCATCATTATTTAAAATCATTACTAGCCTGCCTAATAACTTAGTCATTTGTAGATTACTGACAGGAGGTGGAGGGGATAATGCTGAATTTAGAAGACTTCTCCTGCTGGTCACCTGATTTTCTTACCCACCATAAGGGAGTAGTCAGGTGTGAACCTGTTTCAAAGGAAGATGAAATTTGCTCTTTGTTAACAGTTTTTGTGCCAGTGGCAAACTGCTTCTCTTGCAGTGGGAATTGGAGAAGTTGCCAACTTTGCTGCATATGCTTTTGCCCCAGCAACACTGGTCACTCCTCTAGGAGCATTAAGTGTTTTAGTCAGGTAAGCACAACATGATCAGATGTTTCCTAATCCGTTAGCCCTTTTCTGGAGACAAACATGCCAGTCTCAGGTCCTTTCTTAACACAGTTGTATCTTCCTATAGTGCAGTTTTAGCCTCCTACTTCCTGAACGAGCACCTAAACATCCATGGGAAGATCGGCTGTATCCTTAGCATTTTAGGCTCCACTGTGATGGTCATCCATGCCCCACAGGAGGAAGAGGTCCCCAGCCTGGAGTCAATGGCGGAGAAACTAAAGGATCCAGGTATTAACTGCCCCTCTTCATTTACCTATTGTACACCAACAGAATACCATTTTGGGGGAGGGGGACTTGACAGAAATTGAGTGTTTTTCTTAATTTCATTGAATGAAAACTCATGTTGATAATCAGTAACCTGTGAGTGAATATTTTTTATAGCACCTATTTTATTCTCTTTATTCCCCCACTGATGACATTTAGTTGGCTTTGAACCATAACAGTGAGATAAGAATTCTAAAGCACACTGTGCTCTGAAAAACTGTACAAGCAACTGAAGGAGGAAGGTCTTAGTTCTAGTCAAGCCCAGTGCAAAAAAAATTTATAAGCTGGGGGCTATGTGTCTTATCCTTTGAGCCACTGTCTAAGCTCTGCTGCTTATACTTTTTCCTCTATGTATTTTACTCACCAGATTCTACTAATTGAATCTAGCTTGTGCACTCATTGATCTGAACAAAACTGTCTACATCCTGCAGAAGTAAGCTACACCTAAAAGATTCAGATTGTCCTTAGCAATTTCTCTTCTATCCTCCTCCACAGGATTTATAGTGTTTGCTGTGTGCATGCTGATGAGTTCAGCTCTTCTCATCTTTGTGGCTGGGCCTCGCTATGGACAATACAATGTCTTAGTGTATGTTTTGATCTGCTCTGCCATTGGTTCGCTCTCTGTCTCGTCTGCAAAAGGCTTGGGTATTGCCCTGAAAGAACTGTTTGCTGGGAAGCCTGTCTGGAAGGAACCATTGAGCTATTTGCTTTTTATTTGCCTTGTGATCTCCATCAGCATCCAGATCAACTACCTGAACAAGGCCTTGGATATCTTCAACACATCTGTAGTCACCCCCATCTATTACGTCCTCTTCACCACAGCAGTTATGACTTGCTCTGCCGTTCTCTTTTTTTTATATATATAAGATATTTATTAAAGTTTTTAGAAGTACAAAAAGAAAAAGAAAAAAAACATCATTTTAAACAAGAAAAGATAAAATACAAAAAAGAAAAAAGAAAAATCAAAAAGAAAGAACAGAGAATTGAAATCCATTAAGCAAAAAGAAAAATCAAGAAAAAATACAGCAAATCTTCCCATTACTTATCTTTCATTAGCTTATTTCCCTGACCTCCTCACACCTCCTTTTTTTTGTATTCTAAGTCAATTATCCATTTCAGCAAATCCTTTCCCTCTTTTCAAATTTTTGTCCTGTAAATTTATCTTGATATTAATATAACTTTACTTTCCCTCCTTTCACCAATTAACAGTCTATTTTTCCTAAATCTTTGTAGCATTTCTGCTAAAATCACATAAATTCATTCCATCATCATTCTAACATTCATTAATTTTGCAATGTTTCTGTAAATAGTCTTTAAATTTCTTCCAATCTTCCTCCACCGACTCTTCTCCCTGGTCTCGGATTCTGCCAGTCATTTCCGCCAGTTCCATGTAGTCCATCACCTTCATCTGCCACTCTTCCAGGGTGGGTAGATCTTGTGTCTTCCAATACTTTGCAATAAGCCACTGTGATCCATGCGACGGTCACCTCCAGATTGGATTATTGTAACTCGCTCTACGTGGGGCTGCCCTTGAGACTGACCCAGAAACTCCAGCGGGTGCAGAATGCCGCGGCGAGACTCCTTATGGGGTCTTCGCTGCGAGACCACATTCATCCGGTACTATACCAGCTGCACTGGCTCCCGGTGGAGTACAGAATCAGGTTTAAGGTGCTGGTTTTAACCTTTAAAGCCCTATACGGCCTAGGACCCTCGTACCTACGGGACCGCCTCTCCTGGTATGCCCCACAAAGAAACCTACGGTCTGCAAATAAAAACATCCTGAAGGTCCCAGGCCTCAGAGAGGTTAGGCTGGCCTCAACTAGAGCCAGGGCCTTCTCGGCTGCGGCTCCAATCTGGTGGAACGCTCTGTCACAAGAGACTAGGGCCCTGCGGGACCTGACATCTTTCCGCAGGGCCTGCAAGACAGAGTTGTTCCACCAGGCCTTTGGTCAGGGCGCAGCCTGACTCCCTCCTCTGGCAACCTGCACAGAGTTTTGCTTAATGGTTGCCATCAACTTGATTTTAATTAATTTTTATAATGAAATATTTTTAGAATGTTGGTTTATTTGATTGTTTGATTATTTGATTGTTGTTAGCCGCCCTGAGCCCGGCTTCGGCTGGGGAGGGCGGGATATAAATAAAATTTATTATTATTATTATTATTATTATTATTATTATTATTATTATTATGTATTCTTGCTGCTGTTGTAGCATACATAAAGAAAGTTCTATCCTTCTTTGGCACCAATTGGCCAACCATGCCCAGGAGAAAGGCCTCTGGTTTCTTCAGAAAGGTATTGTAAAGGGAATTGGGGTTGCTCGTGCGTAAGGGGGCTGCTGCTCTAGGCAACGTTGTCTGGCTAAACCTTTCCCTGGCTGGACAGCCCTTTCTCCGTGGCTGTGTCAGTCACTGGCAGAATCCGTCAGTGGGTGTTTCCTGAACTTCTTCCAACATAAAAGCTGCTTGACGCCAAGTCTCCGCCTAGCCTCCCTGCGTGGAAGTCTTCTGCGCAGAGTGGGCGTGGCCAGCGGAGCTCCTGGGCTCTCCCCGCTGGCCTCTGTGGAAGAGTCTTGGAGCCATGTCTCCGAAGTCCTTCCCTGCTCCCCTTTCTTCCTGGTGTCACGCCGATTTCCTTCCCCAAAGGAAGTGTTCTCTCTCTCCCTGCTGGTCCCTTCTCCTGCATCGTTGGGGAGCCTTACCTCCACTCTTGGCTCCGATGGCAGTTCCCTGACAGGTATATTTAAATACCTTTTTCATTTCATTATAGATCATCTCCCAGAAAGCCTTGGGCATGTCCACCAAACGTGAAAGAATGTACCTTCAGTCTCTTTACATTTCCAACATTTATTATCGGGCAAATGATAAATTTTCGCAAGCTTGACTGGTGTCATGTACCACCTGTATATCACTTTCATTATATACTCTCTTAAGGCATTGCATGCCGTGAACTTCATACCTGTGGTCCATAACTGTTCCCAGTCAGCCGTCATAATGTTGTGTCCAACATCTTGTGCCCATTTAAACATAGCAGATTTCACCGTTTCATCCTGAGTATTCCATTTCAACAGGAAGTTATACATTCTTGACAAATGCTTAATTTTGGAATCTAACAGTTCTGTTTCCAATTTTGATTTTTCCACCTGGAAGCCAATTTTTTTATCCAAAATATATGCCTCCATTATCTGATAATAGTGGAGCCAATCTCGCACTCTATTTTTTAATTTTTCAAAACTCTGCAGTTTTAATCTGTCTCCCTCTTGTTCCAAAATTTCCCAATATTTCGTCCATTTGGCCTCCATACTGAGCTTTTTCTGAGCCTTCGCTTCCATTGGTGACAGCCACCTTGGGGTTCTATTTTCAAGCAAATCCTTATATCTTATCCAAACATTAAACAGTGCTTTTCTGACAATATGGTTTTTAAACGCTTTGTGTGCTTTGACCTTATCATACCACAAATATGCATGCCACCCAAAAATGTTGTTAAAACCTTCTAAATCCGACACATCAGTGTTCTCAAGAAGCATCCATTCTCTCAGCCAGCAAAAAGCGGCTGATTCATAATAAAGTTTTAAGTCTGGCAGGGCAAATCCACCTCTTTCCTTAGCGTCAGTTAATATCTTAAATTTTATTCGAGGCTTCTTGCCCTGCCAGACAAATCTAGAGATATCTCTCTGCCACTTCTTGAAACACTCCATTTTATCCAAAATTTGCAATGTTTGAAACAAAAACAGCATCCTTGGCAATACATTCATCTTTATCGCAGCAATTCGGCCTAGCAATGATAACTTCAGGTTTGACCATATTTCTAAATCCTTTTTCACTTCCATCCAACATTTTTCATAGTTATCCTTAAACAGATTCACATTCTTGGCAGTTATGTTAACCCCTAGGTATTTCACTTTCTTAACCAGTGTTAGCCCTGTCTCCTTCTGAAACCTTTCTCTCTCCATCACTGTTAATTTTTTCTCTAAAACTTTAGTTTTCATCTTATTCAACTTAAATCCCGCTACTTGTCCAAATTCTTGGATCAGTTCCAGTACTCTTTTGGTACTAGATTCTGGCTCCTGTAATGTCAATATCAAATCATCAGCAAATGCTTTCAGTTTGTACTGTTTAGCTCCAACTTGTATACCTTTAACTGTTTGGTCCCTTCTAATCATGTTTAAAAGAACCTCCAGGACCAATATAAAAAACAATGGAGAGATTGGGCAACCTTGTCGTGTTCCTTTCTCTATCTTGAATTCTTCCGTCATTACATTGTTCACAATTAATTTAGCCTTCTGTTCTGAATAAATTGCCCCTATACCATTTTCAAAACCTTGACCAACCCCCATCCCCTGTAAGTTTTTCTTCATAAAACTCCAAGAAATATTGTCAAAGGCTTTCTCCGTGTCCACAAATATCAAAACTGCTTTAGTATTAATATTCACTTGTAACTTTTCTAGAATATTAATTATGTTCCACGTGTTGTCAGACAAGTGTCTGCCCGGGAGAAAACCAGCTTGGTCTTTATGAATTTCTTCTACTAATACCTTTTTTAGTCTCTTAGCCAAAATGTCTGCAAAAATTTTATAATCCACATTAAGCAAAGATATGGGGCGGTAATTCTTAAGCTGTGTCTTCTCAAACTCTGTTTTCGGTATAAGTGTAATATAAGCTTCCTTCCACGACTCTGGTGCCCTTTTCCCTTCCAATATTCCATTAAACACTTCCTTTAAAGGCTGTATTATCCATTCTTTCAAAGATCTGTAGTATCTTGAAGTCAAACCGTCCGGTCCTGGGGATTTACCCAATTGCATGTTCTGGATGGCCCCTTCTATCTCTTGCTCCGTTATTTTGTAGTTCAACATTAGCTTATTTTCTTGAGAGATTTTTTGTAATCCATTTGTTTTCAAAAAACAATCAATATCCATTTGTTCCTGAGTTTCCTGTGTATATAGTTGTTTAAAATACCTCTGAAAACATTTTCTAATCTCCACTGGATTCTGTATATTTTTCCCTTCTACTTCCAAATTTGTAATAGTGTTAAGTTTCTGTCTTTTTTTCATTTGCCAAGCCAGCAGTTTCCCACATTTATTTGCCGATTCAAATGTCTTTTGTCTCATCTGTTTAATTTTCCATTCTATTTCCTGGTTTATCATTTTCATATATTGTACTTGATGTAACTTTATCTCTTTAAGGATCTCCTGCTGTCAGGGAATCAGGAGCAGGAGCATTGGGGAGAGAGGAATTGGAGAGCGAAGGGGAAGAATCCGAGGGCAGCGTAGGGGAGTATGACAGTGGCCCGAGAGATTCTATGAGCTTCTCCAGCGAATCAGAAGATTCCCAGAAGGGGGCTCCGATGGTCAGGGCAAGGGGGGTCCCAGGGGGGACGCACCAGAAACAAGGAGCCAGAGGGGAACCCCAAAGCAGCAGTGGAGGATCGGGACCAGTTTCCCCACCAGAGCGTAGTGGGGGGGAAGAGTCACATGTGTCAGGGCCAGCGTCTCCTCCGGAGGGGAGGGAGAGTGAGTCAGGGCTGACCACGCCTCCATCGGAGAGTGGGGGAATGGAGGGGAGGTCAGTTGCAGCTAGCCCACCCGAAGGGGGAAGCAGTGACAGCAGCAGTGAAACGGTTAGGAGGAAAACTGCTGGCTGGGCGTGCGCGCCAAGTTCAAATGTACAGGCGCGCGGGACAGCAGGAGACCCGGATGGGGAACCAGCTCCTAAAGCCCGCCGGAGGGAGGGAGAAGGCTCAGGGGAATCAGCGTCAGAAGAGGCTAGGAAGGGCGAGACCCCGGCGGGCAGGCGGACCCAGAGGAGGAAGGAGCAGCGGAAAAGGTGGAGCAAGGCGAGGGTCTTAAATTGGTGTACAGGGGGAGGAGATTCAGAAGGGTCATCAGCGGTCTAAAGCTTGAGACGTGGGGCTGCGCGCTGCGGCTCTGGAAGTGAAACTGAACTTCAATAAAGACTTTTGTATTTAACAACAAAGCAGCGTTGGTCCTTTGTGAGCTGGGACCTTGGGCAGCTCTGACAGTATGACCCTTCTCAACAATCAGAATTAAACCTCGCAGCGTGAGTTAGTGCAGCGAGGGGCAAGACTTGGTGTTTTGCGAGCTCACGAAGATAGGCAAAGATGACTACAGAGGAGAAGGTGACAGAACTGCAAAAAGCAGTCACGACGCTTTACGCAGAAGTAGCAGCATCCAGGAAAAGAGAAGAAGAAGCAGTAGCGCTCTGCCAGGATCTGCAGACCAGGTGGGAACGTTGGGGCAAAGAGGGGCTGCCAGGATCCAAGCTGGAGGGAGTTGGCCTCGGGAAGAGGGGGGGGGCAGCATAGTAGCCCACTTCGACGGGAACCTGCAGCAATACCCTAACTTTAGAGCCGACATAGTTTACGCGCTCAATTTGCTTCGGAAAGACTTTAGAGATGAGGAAGAGAAAGTGGGATTCATAATTACTCATCTGCATGGGGAAGCTAAAGCGTGGCTGCGGAATTTGTGGCGCGAAAATGACCCCGCCCTCCAAGATTCCGATGCATTTATGAAAGCTATGGACGCTTGTTTTAAATCAACGGTAGATGTGGATGTGGCGCGGAGGGAAATGCATGGGCTGCAGCAAGGGAAAGCCACGGTGAGGCAATATCACTCACGCTTTTTTGCTTTGGTGAACGTGCTGGGTTGGGAAAAGGACTCCATTGCCGTCAGAGACCTGTTCTGGGAGGGGTTAAATGGGGCCGTTAAAGATGAGTTGGCAAGAGGAGAAAGACCCAAAAGCACCCAAGAAGTTGCCCAAAGAGCGCTGGCGATTGGAGTGCGCCTGGAAGAATGCCCTTGGAGCAGGGAGGAAGGACGTAGGGCAAGCACGCCAGCCAGGACAACCCCCTTTCTACCCAGAGAGACAGGGCGGGCGGTATCCACGCCTCCACTGGGGAGGGGGGAAGAGCCGATGGAGATAGGTGGTGCCAGGGCTCAGACTGCCAGCAGAGCCCATACACCGGGAGCAGTCAAGGCGAAAGCTCCTAGAGGGACCAGGAAGTGTTACATCTGCGACAGTGCACAGCACATGGCCAAAGAGTGTCCCCAGAGGCTCCAGAAGCACACTGCAGCCTCAGCAACAGTAAAGGGAACAGGTCAGCAGCCAGAACAGCTGCAGGGGGAAGAAGAAGCCTGGTTGGAAACAGAGCCACTGGGGCCCAACCAGGCGAGCCAGTGAAGCAGTCCCCAGAGATTTTACAGCCCACAGACCCCCTCCCACCCAAACCAGTGGTGCAACTCACCGCATCGCTCCAGCTGCCCAATGGGCTCACCCTGGAAGTACCAATTACCATTGACTCTGGGAGCAACGCAGACTTTGTAGGAGTGGACTTCATCAAGCAACATCGCATAGCACTCCTGCCAGCCACGATGCCCCTAAACGTTGTCACGGTCGATGGCAGGAAGCTACTGGGAGGAGAGGTGGTACAGCAAACACCGCCTATGGTGATGCAAATTGGAAACCACCGCGAAGTCATCAGCTTCAACGTCACTCACCTGTCGGACACGCCCATAGTGTTGGGTATGAGTTGGCTGGATAGGCACAGCCCGGCATTAGCATGGTACCAGCGTCAATTGACCTTCTGCTTCTCCTACTGCGCAGAACACTGCATCCGGACCTGCCAGGAAGAAGAGGGGCAAGAGGATGAACCGCAGCTACACCTAGGCATGGTGCAAGCGGTACCCAACAAGTACAAGGAGTTTTTGGAGGTCTTCTGCGAGAGGGAAGCGGATAAGCTGCCTCCCCACAGGCCTTACGACTGCAAGATTGACCTCCTGCCGGGGGCGACGCTGCCGACTGGAAAACTGTATTCCATGTCTGAGGACGAACTGCAAGAACTCAGGGAGTTCATAGAGCACAACTTGAAGCGGGGATTCATCCAAGAATCCAAAGCAGTGGGGGGCAGTCCCGTGTTTTTCGTGAAGAAAAAGGACACGCCCCAACGCAGACTCATAGTTGATTATAGGCTCATAAATTCCAGGACACAGCCCACAGCATTCCCCATGCCCAAGATCGACGACCTGCTCGCGACAGTGAGGAAGGGACGACTCTTCACCAAGTTGGATCTACGAGGGGTGTACAACCTTATACGCATGCGGGAGGGCGATGATTCGAAGACGGCCATGTTTACACCTTTAGGCACCTATGAATATCGCGTAATGCCTTTTGGTCTGCAAAATGGCTCCCATACCTTCCAAGCTTTCATGCATCACGTGTTAGCGGGACTCCTCTACAAGAAGTGCGTCTGCTTCCTAGACGACATCCTGATCTTCTCGGAATCGCAGGAGGCTCACGAGAGGGACGTCAAGGAGGTCCTGCCGAGGCTACGGGAGCACAGACTTTACGCCAAACTAGAGAAGTGCCAGTTCGACATGACGGAGGTGGATTTCCTGGGCTACAAGCTGTCCGACAAGGGACTCGCCATGGACACCGCCAAGGTCCGCGCGGTGTTGGACTGGAAGAGCCCGCGCAATCGGAAGGAGGTCCAGAAGTTCGTCGGCTTCGCCAACTTTTATCGCAAGTTCATCAAAGGCTTCGCGAAGGAGACGGCGGCCATCACGGACACCCTCAGCTCCAAGAAGAAGAAGTTCATATGGACGGACCAGGCGGAGCAGTCCTTTCGGAGACTCAAGCGTCTCTTCGCGTCCGAAGAACAGCTGCTACATGTAAACCCCAGCAGACCAATGAGGGTTGAGACGGACGCCTCGGACAGAGTGGTGGGCGCCGTCCTGTTGCAGCAAGATCCGCAAGGGGACTGGAGGCCGTGCGCATTCTACTCCAGAAAACTCAGCAAGGCGGAACAGAACTACACCATCTGGGACAGGGAGTTGCTGGCCATTCATGCAGCTTTCAAGGCGTGGCGGCACTTCCTCGTCGGAGCCAGACACACAGTGGAAGTCCGCACGGACCATAAGAACCTGGAGTACTGGCGCACGGCGCGGTTTCTGAACCAGAGACACATCCGCTGGGCGGAGTTTTTTGCAGATTTCGATTTCCGGATAGAATACATCCCGGGAGACAACAACGTCATGGCGGATGCACTCTCCAGGAAACCGCAGTATCTCGAGGAAGCGGCACCGGTGGCGGCCAAACACATTTTCGCACCGAAAGCGTGGGCGTGCGCTTCAGCCGCCATGGACCTGGACGCGGTGCGTCGAGCGCTGCAGACGGATTCGTTCGCACAATCCAAGATGGAGGAGGTGCGAAGAGGCACAGCGAAGGACGACGAGTTCCAGATACGAGACGGACTGCTCATCCGCAAAGGGGCTCTCTACGTACCCGGAGACGACCTCCGCGCGAAAGTCCTGCAGCAGTTACACGACGCGCCCAGCGCTGGGCACTTCGGCAAGGACAAGACGGCGGAATTAGTAACCAGAGACTTTTGGTGGCCCAAGGTGAGGGGAGAAGTCGCGGATTACGTCTCCAGGTGTGACACCTGCCAAAGGGCCAAGCCAGTACACAGGAAGCCGGCGGGTCTGCTAGAACCCCTACAGACGCCGCTCGAACCGTGGGAGAGAGTGGCCCTGGACTTCGTCACAGATTTGCCCAGTTCGCGAGGCAAAACAGCGGTACTCGTGGTCGTAGACATGTTCACCAAGATGGCGCACTTTATTCCTTGTGCGAAGGTGGCCACAGCGGAACAGACCGCCAAGCTGTTCATAGACTACGTGTTCAAAGCTCATGGCTTGCCGCGGTCCATCCTGTCTGACCGGGGTCGCCAATTCGTCTCGAGCTTCTGGCAGAAGCTGCTGGGCATCCTGAACGTCAAGATCAACTTAGCGTCGGCACGACACCCGCAGACCAACGGACAAGTGGAGAGGGTCAACGCCATCATGCAGCAGTACCTGCAATGCTACGCCAATCAACAACCCTCGACCTGGGTGGACTACCTACCGCTGGCCGAGTTTGCCTACAACAACATGAAGCACGGGTCTACAGGAGTGACACCGTTCTTCGCCAATAATGGGCGGCATCCCAGAACCTTCCCGGGGTTGGAGACAAGGGGGGAGGGGATGCCAAGGGGAGCAGAGCACTTAGCAGCAGAGTTACAGGAGGTCCACGAGCAACTCCGAAGGCAATTGGAGCTGGCGAAACACGCCTACAAAATGCAGGCAGACAAGCACAGGAGAGTCGGGGAGGACATCCAGGTGGGGGACTGGGTCTGGTTAGCAGCCCAGGCAGTGCCGGCCAGGACGCTAGCTAAGAGGAAGCTCAAACACAAGCAGCTGGGGCCTTACCAGGTCGCGGCGCAAATCAATCCAGTGGCCTTCCGGTTGACACTCCCGGAGGGCTCCAGAATGCACCCAGTCTTTCATAGGTCAGTGCTCACACCCTACAGGGCACCCCACAGGTTTCAGGCACCAGGGAACGCGCCAGACCCACTTAACGAACCTCCAAAGAGGGAGGGGTCACAGAGGGCGACGCCACTCAACGAGGTCACGGAGATTTTAGACTCGAGGTGGGGAGAAGAGGGAGTGGAATATTTCCTCGCCAGGGAAGGTACCCCAGCCAGCGCCAACAGGTGGGTACCGTGCTATGCCGTGGAGGAGCACTACCTCAAAGACGAGTTCCATGCACTCTTCCCACACAGACCTATGCCGGCAGAGTATTTCGATGACTGGCTTTTCACACCCACACTTTCAGCCAGCACGTTCCAGGGTTTTTCATCAGCTGAGCAGACGACGCCGGAAACAAGTTCCTCGGAGGGGTCACTCTCGGGGTTTGCCACAGACCGCTCCTATTGGTGGGACACTCAACCGGAGGTGGGGTGGCGCAGGGAGCTGCTGCGGGGACCTTTACACGCAATCTCACCAGAGGTACCCGGGGGAGGGGAGGACATGGACGTGTTGGGGGAGGATCCTGGATTCGAGCACAACAGCAGAGAGATGGAAGCAGAGGAAATCGACGTCGACGAGCCCGTTGCGGTTTGGCCGGATCCAGCGGACCGGCTGCACACCAGGGGGGAAGAATGGTATCCCGCACTCACACCCACAGCACTGGAGCACCTGGAACCCACACCCGAAGAGGGGGAGGGGGGAAGGGGGGGCTTCGAGGGGGGGGATGGATGTCAGGGAATCAGGAGCAGGAGCACTGGGGAGAGAGGAATTGGAGAGCGAAGGGGAAGAATCCGAGGGCAGCGTAGGGGAGTATGACAGTGGCCCGAGAGATTCTATGAGCTTCTCCAGCGAATCAGAAGATTCCCAGAAGGGGGCTCCGATGGTCAGGGCAAGGGGGGTCCCAGGGGGGACGCACCAGAAACAAGGAGCCAGAGGGGAACCCCAAAGCAGCAGTGGAGGATCGGGACCAGTTTCCCCACCAGAGCGTAGTGGGGGGGAAGAGTCACATGTGTCAGGGCCAGCGTCTCCTCCGGAGGGGAGGGAGAGTGAGTCAGGGCTGACCACGCCTCCATCGGAGAGTGGGGGAATGGAGGGGAGGTCAGTTGCAGCTAGCCCACCCGAAGGGGGAAGCAGTGACAGCAGCAGTGAAACGGTTAGGAGGAAAACTGCTGGCTGGGCGCGCGCGCCAAGTTCAAATGTACAGGCGCGCGGGACAGCAGGAGACCCGGATGGGGAACCAGCTCCTAAAGCCCGCCGGAGGGAGGGAGAAGGCTCAGGGGAATCAGCGTCAGAAGAGGCTAGGAAGGGCGAGACCCCGGCGGGCAGGCGGACCCAGAGGAGGAAGGAGCAGCGGAAAAGGTGGAGCAAGGCGAGGGTCTTAAATTGGTGTACAGGGGGAGGAGATTCAGAAGGGTCATCAGCGGTCTAAAGCTTGAGACGTGGGGCTGCGCGCTGCGGCTCTGGAAGTGAAACTGAACTTCAATACAGACTTTTGTATTTAACAACAAAGCAGCGTTGGTCCTTTGTGAGCTGGGACCTTGGGCAGCTCTGACACCTGCGATTTTGGTTTCGCTCTCAGTTTCTTCTCTCCTTCCTTTATTTTCTCCAAAATCTTATCTTTTTTCTCATTTTGGACTCTCTTTTGGATCGCATTCTGTTGTATCAAAAATCCTCTCATGACCGCTTTACTTGCGTCCCAAATTACTCTTTTTTCTACAGTGGTATTCATATTTATCTCAAAATAGTCTCTCAGAGTTTTTTGGGCCTTCTTAATCACTTTTTCGTTCCTAAACAATGTGTCATTCATCCTCCATCTGAAGGAACCAGTTGGTGTTAATTTCAATTCCATCTTTACAGCATTATGGTCAGAGCACATTTTAGGGCATATTTCCACCTTTCTAGTCTTTGGAGCCAGCCCTCTAGTTACCCAAATTTGGTCAATTCTTGTCCATGTCATTTTGGCCTCAGAGAAGAAGGTTCCCTCTCTTCCCAAAGGGTTTTTAATTCTCCAAATATCAACTAAGTCCATATTGTCAGTCATATCAAAGAAAGTCTTTGGCAGTCTACCATCCTTAGTAACTACCTGTCTCTGTGCTTTATCCATATTTGTAGACACCACTCCATTCATATCCCCCATCAAAATCATATTATAGTCCATATAGTCTATCAGAGTCTCATGTAACTTCTTAAAAAATTCCGATTTTCCCTCAATTGGTGCATAAATGCCTAAAATCAGAAATTTCTGTCCTTGCGATTGGATTTCAATTGCTACAAATTTTCTTTGGTCATCTTTAAAAAGAAATTTTGGTGATAGGCTCTCCTTTGCATAAAGTACTACTCTTTTTTTTTTACTTTGTCTGATGAAATAAATTCATGCCCCAATCTTTTATTTACCAATATTTTCCTATGTAGCTTTATCACATGTGTTTCTTGTAAGCAAATCAAGTCCAATTGTTCCTTTTTTAATACATGAAAGACTCTTCATCTTTTCTCAGGGGAATTCATCCCATTAACATTCCAGCTTAATATTTGCAGTGTCATGATGTAGTTACTTTAAGTCTCCTCCAACTGCGCCCAGTGCTTGTTCTTGCTCTGTCGGTGGTGTTGGTATCCCTTTCGCTGGGCAATCCAATCCAAAAGGTAGCTTTGCTAAGTCCAGTATAGGTGATCTTTTGTCCAGTACTCTTTGCTCTAATCCTCTGTCTGGTGATCTTCTGTCCAATGCTCCTGGTTCTTTTCCAAGTCCCTTCTGTAGATCCTCTTCGTGGTTGCTCAGAAATTTGTCTTTATCTTCAACTGATCTTATTTTTATTTTCCTTCCTTTAAAGCTGAAGGATAGGCCTTGAGGAAATTCCCACCTAAAGATGATTCTGTTCCTTCTCAGCAGAGCAACCAAGTCTCCATAAGTGGACCTAAGGTCCAAAAGATATTTCGGGATATCTTTGAATATTTCCACTCTTGTCTGCAATATTTCCAAGGTCTTCTGAAAGTGCCACCCCAAAATTTTATCTCTCTCTTCTTTGGATCGGAGGGTAATCAAACAGTCTCTTACTCTATTCTTCTTCCCTCCTCTTCCAAGCCTAAAAGCACTCACGATTTTCACTCCTTCTTGTTCCAAATCCAAATTTCAAAACTCTGCGAATTCCTGCGTAAGAAATTCTATCAAACTATCTTTCTCCAATTCAGGTACAGCTAATCCTCAAGTTCGTCTGTTTTTCCTTGAGCTCAATCATAGAGAGAATCAGCTTATGGTCCTCAACTTGTCTCTGTATATCTGGGACTCTCTTTGTTTCCAGTTGTGTTACTTTAACTTCCACAGCATCCACTTTTCCCTTAGCCTCCTCTGCAATTTGACGGGTCGAAGCAGACTCCTGTATCAGTTTCTGTATGGCTTCTATGTTAGTATTCACCTTTTGTCCCAGACTATTTATACTTTCTGTATTTATATCAATTTTGGTATTTGCAGCATCCACCTTTGCATTTGACGCATCGACTTTTACATTTGTCTCATCTACTTTCCTGCTGAGTTTTTCCAAAGATTCATTTATCTTGCCTAACACAGTCGCTAAAGCCTCTTCTGATGACATTCCTCTTGATTTAAGTTGAGTTGGTACAGCTGCGGATGAGGCAGAAGGACCAGATGCTGACGCTCTTCGCTGCCAAGACTTCCCAGATCTCGTTGTTTTTTCTTGGAGTGATAAGTCTACTTTTTCTTTCCCATCTGCCATAACACTCAGAAAGTCCAAGGTCAATCCCACAGTCAGGCAGTTTTATCTTTCTAATGGAAAATTCCCCTGGTCCAGCTCTTATAACAGTTTCCACAACTACCTCTAGGGGGAAACAGTTACAATCTGTACTTGTATCGATCCAAAATAACTCCTTTTAAAGCATAACTCGAGAAGGAAATTTAGTTTCAATTTTCAGTTACTCCCCCCCCCCCCCCCTTAGAATCAGAGGGAACAGTTAGAAACAGTTAAAAGCAATGTATCTCCCTTTGACAGCTAACTGTCAGAGCGCATTCCAGATACGGCAGCCTTATTGTCTAATTTGCAGCCCGTTGCCAGGTTCTGAGCAGTGGAGTTTTAACTTCCTTCCCTCTCTCTCGCAGGTATAAATAGTCCAGAACTTCTCCCCCCTCTTCTCCTGCTTCCAGAGGGGAGTTTTCTGTTTTTAGAAGTTGAAATTTAATCCTTTCCAATCGGCTCTCCAAGACTCTAGCTTGCAGCCTCTTTGCTTTGTTCTATCTACAAAAGCGGAAGGCGGACTTCCTGTTTATGCCTCCCCGCTACAATTCCGAATTAAATCTTTCTTCTTTTAAAAGTTTCCAATTTGTTCTACTCTCAGGTAGTGTCTTTAAAATCCAATTGTTCTACTCACGGGTAGTATCTTTTTAAATCCAATTGTTCACAGGAAAAAGTCAGCGCTCTCCGGCAACGGCTGTGCGGCTTCACTCCATGGAAAAAGCAGTCGATTCACAGCACCGCGCTGCTCACCCCACTTCGCTACAGAGCCCCGCAAACGGGTTTCCCTGCGAGTAGGGGAGGCGCCAAGGTGCCCGCCGAATCCCGCGTTCACAGGCTTCACCCGCCTGTGATTTCTGAAGGGTCTCCGCCTTCGCCGTGGCGGCCAGACCCGATTTTCACAGAGCAAATTCCTCTTAGTCAGAGGAATTCCGCCATTTACCAATGGCGCCAACCTGGAAGTCATTCTCTGCCATTCTCGTACCTACGGGACCGCCTCTCCTGGTATGTCCCACAGAGAAATTTACGGTCTGCAAATAAAAACATCCTGAAGATCCCAGGCCACAGAGAGGTTAGGCTGGCCTCAACTAGAACCAGGGCTTTCTCGGCCGTGGCTCCAATCTGGTGGAACGCTCTGTCACAAGAGGCTAGGGCCCTGCGGGACCTGACATCTTTCCGCAGGGCCTGCAAGACAGAGCTGTTCCACCAGGCCTTTGGTCAGGGCGCAGCCTGACCCCCTCCTCTGGCAATCTGCACAGAATTTTGCTTAATGGTTGCCATCAATTTGATTTTAATTAATTTTATAATGAATGTTTTTAGAATGCTGGATTATTTTGATTGTTGTTAGCTGCCCTGAGCCCAGCTTCGGCTGGGGAGGGCGGGATATAAATAAAATTTATTATTATTTATTATTATTATTCTGTTCAAGGAGTGGCAGCATCTGGTTCTGATGCACATCATTGGCACCATCAGTGGCTTCCTCACCACTGACCTTGGCATCTTCCTACTGCATGCTTTCAGAGACATCCCCTTCACTGCCGACCTGCTGCCTCTTATCCTGAAGGATAACCAAACAAATGTGCAAGCAGCTTCTTGCAGAAAGGGGGGCAAGCATCAGTCCTGTCTTCACCGGCCCCTTTTGGATTCTGAGGATACCCACAAAGAGGGGACAAAGAAAGCAGAGGAGCAATATGGCCAAAGTTTATGAAAGCTTGCACATTATACATAGCCTTTTGGCTTAAAAAAAGATATATCCCAACCCATTTTTAAGCTGTTCTAAAGAGCTTCTTAAGACTGCTGCTGTTTTCCACTAGACAAGAATCAGATTCTAAATAAGCAACACTGAACTATTTGAAATGCTTTTATGTGCAAGTCCTTTCACTGGTAACATACTTGAACCAAATTAGAGACCCAATCAGGTCAAGCTAGAGCTCAGCAAGTGGCAGCCCTAGAGCTGAACTTGCTGTCTCCTGCATTCCCTCCCATGCAGCTAGAAGTGATGTGGAGGACAAGAAAGAAAACCAGGGACAAAAATCTGTGCACCTGAGGGTTTTTTGGACCAGCCTCTACACAAAAAACGAGTTTCAAATGCAATGGGTGATGTGGCATTGGTAAGGAGGGTGTGAATTGCTCAGGGAGTGTTGCAAAGTAAGCAGAAGCAACGTAAGCAGAAGCAAAATACTTCAGTCAGAGGCAGGAATGCACAGCAGAATTCCTCTTTCTCTTGTAATCTGCTGAAGGTAACTCAAATCTCGGGGAATGGGAGAAGTAGAGAAATACAGGTGAAACTCGGAAAATTAGAATATCATGGAAAATCAACACAGACTGTGGAAACTTCACACTGGACTTCGAGCATCTGGCATTGTGTTCCTCCCCATTCTTCCTCCAGACTCTGGGTCCTTGGTTTCCAAATGAGATCCAAAAGCTGCTCTCATCAGAAAAGAGATTTGGGGAGCCATGCCATCAGCTGGTGTTGGTCCACTGTGCTTCATTAAGTCCAGGGTCAACGCAGCAGTCTACCAGGAGATTTTGGAGCACTTTATGCTTCCTTCCACAGACGAGCTTTATGGGGATGCTGACTTCATTTTCCAGCAGGACTTGGCACCTGCGCACACTGCCAAAAGTACCAAAACCTGGTTCAATGCCCATGGGATAATATTTCTAAACCTTTGAGTACATCTCTTATTCATATTTTTTTTTAGAGAAACTAAGATCCCTAATGCGTGGGCTCTCAGGCTGGGCTATTATTATATCTACTGCCTTCTGAGCACCATCAAGTTTACGGTTTCATGTTCTAGCTTTAGGTTATAGTTTAACAACACAAATTTGATGTGTTCAGTTCTCCCTAAGGGTTCACACCCTGATTTTGTTGAAGGATCCCTGAGGTGGCCACTGTGCCCTGGGTTCCAGGTGGTGGGCCTAAGCCACCCACGAAAAGTTACAACGGTCTCGCAATTTGTACTTGGAAAGACCATTTTGCCCCTTTATTTTATTTTATTTTATTTTTCCCAGTTGGAGATGACAAACTGGAGGGGCGTATCAGAATCCTCTCTGGAGCAAAAAGGCTTCATGGAAGCTTTGTTGCCAGGAGGAGTCCAGCTAGGGTGTTTAGAAGAGTGAGCTCCCATTTCCCTTTAATACCGGGGGGGGGGTGCTCGATAACAAGCTACACAAGGAGATACATAAACAGAGATACAAGAGAGGGACAAAGAGGGAGGGGAAGAGAAAAGAATATCCTATCAGTATTGTTCAGTCTAACACTCAAGTGCCCCTCTCGGCCCTTTCTGGGCAAAACTCCGATGGATCGGACCGGAGAAGGCTAGTAGAAATCCAAAGGCAATCCCTGCCTACAATTTAAAACCACAGGCAACTAGCCTGGAAACCACGGGTCTCTCTAACCCGGAAAAACCACAGGCAACTAGCCTAGAAACCATGGGTCTCTTAACCCGGAAAAACCACGGATCCGGAATTCACTCAGCGCTGCTCACAAAACTAATCCTAGTGCGGGGCTCCATCTTCTTCCCGAACCTCCCGCTCTACCGTCCACGACAGCCGCCTGCCTGACCTTAGAACTATGTCCGAATTCCCTACTGGACGCCTGCACAGTGCAGTGCCAGATTGGGGTCTGAGAAAACAAAGATTTGAAAGGAAGCAAATGACAGAGAGAGAGAGAGAGAGAGAGAGAGAGAGAGAGAGAGAGAGAGATATTCCAGGACGTTTCTGGCCACACTCCAAAAGAAGACGTCGAGGAAAGAGGAAAAGAGAGCTCCCGCGGTTTCTCCGGCCACACTCCGAGAGAGAAACTGGGAGGGAGAGAGAGGAAAGGTTTCCAGGACGTTTCTGGCCACACTCCGAAAGAAGACGTCGAGGAAGGAAAGAAGAAAAGTCTAGCTGTCGTGGAGATGTTACTTTTCCACCCCCCTCCCAATGTACTAACTTCAAACCATACTCACGTCCTTGAATGTCCCTCGTGGATCCCGGGATCCTTTTCTCTGGCCAGCTTGACCTTGCGTTTGCTCCCCTGGTTGAGCTTTCTGGTGATGATTGATTACCGCCCGCAAAGAGGAGGCAGGGAGAAGAAAAAGGATCCCTGGGCTAAGGTTGCCCAGTGGCGCCCGATCCCCTCTATCTCCCCCCTCACCTTCACAGGAGAACCAAGAGTCCCTGAGCATGGTCGCCAAACTGTTAACGGAAAAATCCAAGGGCTCCCTTGGACAAAAACAAAGACAACAACCAGGATAACTTGGAGCAAAACAGCGGCCTGTAGGCTTGGCCTTTATTGATCTGTTGCAACAGGGTCCTCCCCTCACTTGCAGGAGAGAGGAAGGACACAGAAAAAATGGTGTGCAAGGTCTTATAAAGACTTTTGAAATTCCCATCCTGTAGATCAAGACCACCCCCAGAAACATCATGCATACATCACAGAAAGGAGGGGTTGAGGGAGGAGTTGTGGTGGTAACCTGAGTGTCCTGTCACCTGGCTGGTTCCCCCTTTCCCCCTCCCCATGAGTACTTTCCAGGTGACAGAGGGGAGTTTGCAGTTTCCTGCCCCCAGAGGGAAGAGCTGATTATTGTCCTTTGTTCCAGTCTGTGCTGAATCCACTCCCATATGCAAGTTCTTTGTGATCTTGATGGTCTTCTGTCTAGGACCATCAGGGTTGGCATAGCAACTGGGCAGGGCTCCTGTGGATGTGCTGGTATGCTGAAGGGATTGTGGCTGCCCTGTATCAAACCTTCCCCATTTTGTAGTCCTTCCTTCATGGAGTAAAATAGAAGTGGAACAGTGCAAATCCGATGTATGGTTGATTTTCTATGAATTTATAACAGAAGCGTAGCGTATGTAGTGTGTGAGTGTGAGTGTGAGTGTGTGTGAAGTTTGTACAAACTGAATGATTGGGGGGGGGTCCTGCTACAGGATTACTGTGCTTGATTGGCCAGCAAACTCGCCTGATCTGAACCCCATAGTGAATCTGTGGGGCATTGCCAATAGAAAGATGAGAGACATGAGACCGAGCAATGCGAAAGAGCTGAACGCTGCTATTGAAGCATCCTGGTCTTCCATAACACCTCAGCAGTGCCACAGGCTGATAGCATCCATGCCACGCTGCATTGAGGCAGTAATTGATGCAAAAGGGGCCCAAACCAAGTACTGAGTACATATGCATGCTTCTACTTCTCAGAGGTCCAGTATTGCTCTATTTGCAATCCTTGTTTTGCTGATTTCATTTAATATTCTAATTTTCTGAAATTATTACTTTGGGGTTTTCACCAGCTGTACACCATGATCATCACAATTATAACAAATAAAGGCTTGACATATCTCGCTTTGCATGTCATGAGTCTGTCTCATATATTAGTTTCACCTTTTAAGTTGAATTACTGAAATAAATGAACTTTTCCATGATATTCTAATTATCAGCACAGGAAGAGCGACCTGAAAACCATTTTTGCTTCCCAAACTGGCCAAATGTTTTCTCTGCAAGGAGGGAGGGGGTCAGGGAGCCTTCCCATTGTCTCAGGAATTGAGTAATCAGCATTTTAATGGGTGACAGACTATCAGGAAAGGCTATCAGATAACCTGGCAGACAGGAAAAACAACATTCAAATTTCTGTTTTAGACCACCTTTTCTGTGATGTAGGTATGCGGGGGGGGGGTGTCCTTGGGTTACACCCTTTCTGTGATGTATGTATGATGTATGGAGGGGTGGTCTTGAGCTCCAGAGCAGGGAATTTAAAATTTCTATATAAGGGCAGGCGCACCTTTGTTCTGGGTTCCTCCTCCTTTCCTGCGTGTGAGGGGAGCACCCTGTTGTAACAGATCAATAAAGATCAGGTTTACTAGCTGCTTTGTTTCTCAATATTCTCTGGTTGGCCTCTGTTATTTTCTCCTACCAATAGGGAACCTACGTAAGGACTCTGTATGGGCTGTTGGACACCCCATAAGGGGAAAAGGGCACATTTTGTTTACAACAGATGGCAACGCACGAAGGGACATTTGGTTGCCCGGATTCTGGGAGTGAGGAAGGACTGGTGATCCAGCTCTCACCAGGCAGTTTGCCAGGAATAATAACCAGTCCTCCAGCGATCCCAGGGTCTGGAAATAACTGGAAGTCCAACGGGGTTAACCAGAGGAAGCAAAGCTCGATCAGACCGGCCTTAAACAACCAGTCAAGAGATCCCAGGATCGCCAGAACAGCGAATGCGGAAGTGAGTATAAGTAGGAAACACGGGTAGTGGGTTGGAATACTGTAACCACAGCAACCTATAATTCTCTAAATCTTACTTCCTTCCCTTCCTCAAAACCCTGAACCCCTTTCCCTTCCAGACCTTTCGGAGTTTGTCCAGGTCCTCCCCCTTCAGAGCTTGTCCAGATTTCCCCCTTTTGGGACCCTTCGGAGTTTGCCCAGGTCCTTTCCCCCTTTTCAGAGATTGTCCAGGTTTCCCCCTTTCGGAGATTGTCCAGTTTTTCCTAGGTTCCCCTTTCAGAGACTGTCAGTCTTAGAAAATGGGTGCACCCCTGTCAAAAGAGACAAGTCCTCAGACTCCCAGCAAGAAGGAAGCCCAATTGGCGCTTACTTCCCGCCTGGACTCTGATAGACCCCTTCAGTTTGTGTTTAAGAAACATTTTTCCTGTGTTTAAATTGACCTTAGGTAACATCCAGCAATTGCCTATCTTAAATGTGCCATCTAAAATAAATAAATAAATAAATAAATAAATAAATAAATAAATAGCAACCTTGCTTCAAAATTTTAATCTAAGGAAGCCATGTTGGGCCTTATCAATCTTAAACAAGACAAATATGAGAATGAGGTGTGCAAATGTTTGTTATTTGAGAGAGGCTCCAAAGGAGAGTCTTCCTCCAAGTGGTAGAAAGAAAAGAGAAAAAAATAAAAAATAAATCCCGTGTATGTGCTTACCTGTGTTCTGAGAGGGGGATTGCCCCCCCTTCCCTAGACAACTAAAGAGGAAAGAAATTTGTAACTCTGAGTTTATGAGAGAGCTAGTTTCATTAAGCATTAGGTAGGTCTCCTTTTGAGAGAAAAGTGTTCTGAGGGATCCTTGGAAGTATTATGACTATATGACTATGAAAATATGGTGTTCCTTCTAAGAAGAATGTTATTAAAGGTAGAAGCTTCCATAGCCAGTAACTGTCTATCTGAGTCCAGTTTTAACTTTGATTCGGTTGGACAGAAGGGTTATTGTAAGGCTCCTGATATCAGTCTCTGTAAGATCAGCCAGGATTTCCTGGCCTCTTTTCTTGAAAAATGCCCCCCCCCCCCCCGTTTCAGTCTCTTTCAGTCTCTCCCCCCCGCCCCCTTACTTCTGTGCCAGGTGAATTTACTCCTGAGTAAGCTTCCTTTAACAAGGAAATTGCAAAGGGTGGGCGGGCAATCTTTGCTAAAGGTACCCCACATCTCAGTTTCCTAAAATAGGCTTACTATTCCTATGCAAGTTCAGGAAAAAATGTTCACTTTTGTATTCCTTTTAAATCAAATCTATGGCTGTTTTATTATTTGCGAGTGGTTATATCAACTCTTGAATTAACCCTATTCTTTATAAAAGATTCTCTCCCTATCTAATCTTAGGAAAACTGTTCACTTGTATCTTTCTTTAAAGATCATTTCTCTAGGAACTTGCACTCTTTAGTCTAAGGAAGTAAACTCTCACTCAAACTATCTTAAGATCTGCTAAAAAGGTTCTGTATAAAGTTGGGTACTTTTATTTTCCTTTTCCTTAGTACACGTGTGTGCTTGCATGATAGGGGCATGGCTTGTGTTTCCTTCCCCAGTTGTGTCTGTGTGCATAAGTATGTGTGTCTCTCTCTGGTAGTAGTAGTAATAATAATAATAATAATAATAATAATAATAATAATAATAATAATAAAATTATTTATATCCCGCCCTCCCCAGCCGAAGCCGGGCTCAGGGCGGCTAACAACAATAAAACAGTACAAAAATACAACACAACACAACACTCTAAAATCATTTATTATAAAATTAATTCAAATCAAGCCACTGGCAACCATTGGGCCAGAGCTCCGCGAAGATTGCCGAGGGAGGGAGTCAGGCTGTGTCCTGGCCAAAGGCCTGGTGGAACAGCTCTGTCTTGCAGGCCCTGCGGAAAGATGTCAAGTCCTGCAGGGCCCTAGTCTCTTGCTATGAACCCTGTATTTTAGAGGGTTGGACTAGGTGACCCCAGGGTCCCTTCCAACTCTCCCAGTTTTATGGCTGCGTGTAAGGCAATGTGTCTGCAAGCATTGGAGGGTAATTTTTTAATTCTGGTGTATGGTGATCGGTTGAAGTTCAGCCCAGCTTTGCTCTTTGGTACAGAAAGATGGAAAGATTGGTTTTTAGAGTTTAGAATAAAGTTTTAAAAGGTGAGAGGTGAAAGCCGTGATGTTTTTGAAGCAGAACTGGTGATAACAAGCATTTGCGTGATTGTCTAACAGTTTTTACCATTTTGTCTATTATTTTAAAAATCAGACTTAAAAGTCTATTCAAAGTTTAAGCACATACAAATTCATAATCGAGCAGACTGAGCCTTGACCATCCCTGTAAAATAAAGGGCAGAAATTTTGTCTGCAAATGGTAGGGCTGAAATGACTGAGAATGTTAAAGATCTTATGAATTCTGACTCTCTGGCCATTTTTACCCATACATAAGGGAGCAGGTGATTGTTCTGCGAATGACCAGAGAGGGAGCACACAAAATAATGATAGCCCACATTTTTAAATAGAGGCGTGCACCCCAATTTCCTGTACATAAAGGAGGCGGTACTCCCAAATTCCCTTTGCCTGGGTGCAGGTATATTTATTTGGTGAAGGAAGCATGATCCCTTAGAACTGAGTTAACAGAAATTTAATTTGACCAGCTTCTATTGCTAGCTTTGGTGAAAACTTGAATTGCTGAGTTTCTCTTTTCGTTTTAAATCTAACCCTATTTTAAAATATACTCCTTACCCTTCCCTTCCTTTATTCAAATGGTAATTTAGCCAAAAGATGCAACACTTTTAATGGTATAAAAGATTTGCTGAAACTTCTACTCTGCACATGCACAGAGGCTATGTCAGGTTGAGAAAGAGAGAGAGAAGAAAAGGGAGGTTTTAACTAAGAGGTGACAAAGTTATGCTCTGCACATGAAACTTAAATTCAAATTTCTTTCTGTAAAATTGGGAACCATTAAGGGAAATGCAATGAGAATTACCCCTTTTCCATATGTTGCCCAAAATCCCTGCCCTAGTACAGAACCATTAAGAACCATTGAGAACCATCAACTGTTAAGAGGCTGTCAAGTTCCAATCTAACATGCAAAATTCTTTTCACAGCTTTCCCGCTGAGTTTGTCTTCTGAGTACTGTAGTTGTTTTTTGTTTTTGTTTTAAATGGATTTTAATGGATTTTATCAGGTTTTGTTTTGTGAGTACTATATACCTATGCATTATAGGAACAGCATTCCTGACAGAGATTTTCACAGGAAATAAAAATTTCCCTTTCAAACAGGATACATGAACCTCTAAGAGAATTCAGACCCACATAAGCAAAATGTTTAATAACTTGCCAATTGTGTTCAAATTAACAAAGGTTTTGTCCCTTCATTTCTTCCACAGCCAAACTAAAAGTAAACAGACTGAGCAGTAAATAACAGTAGTAATTAAATGTAAATGATAATAATATTTAAATGAATAAAATGCTTAACTATGATTTTGTATTATTTACAGCTTCCCAAGAAGAAATTTCTAGAATATTCTCCCCTTTCTTGACTATTATCTTCCTCCTTTTTAAAAACTAATTATGTCTTCAGACCCCAACCGCCTGCAGGCCTATTTTCAAAGGATGTTTTACGGGAGACCAAATGTTAAGACCATTTCCTCACCAGCTAAGCAGCCTGCCAATGCATCTCAGTGGCCACAACAATTTCTTCCCATAAAAGACTTGAGGAACTGAATAATTGAATTATGAAGGACATTTTATTTCTTTGACCACAACCTAAGAAGGAAAGAACCTAGAAAGCTATAACATTTCAGCAAGGTTTGGAAGTGCTGTTAACTTCCTCCCAGTGACTCAAAGGCAGGCAAGAAATGCCCTTGTGCCCAAGGTTGGAGATACATGTAAAAGCAGCAAGAATTGTCTCAAGATCACAATTGCCTCAAGATATGCAACTGGTGTAGAATTAATAATTTGTATGTTTTGTGTATTATGTGTTATTATGTAGGAATGCTGAAATGTGTCTGATAGTGCGTTGCTTCTACAAAGGGGGGGGACCAATTTCTGTGTGTAATTGTTTCTGAATAATGTAGGGTGCATAACTATGAACAACAGAAGGGTTTGACCTACACCCCAAGTTTTTCCAGGGAAGATTCTCATATACTACATGCTTTCCGATAAATCAGGCTATTGTGTAGTCCAATATTTAGAAAAGAAAGTCAACTGATGACCACATTTCCTTGTCCCACCTGGCACTCTGCAGTGTGCCAACCTTCTCTACCCATTTTAAATTGTTCTAAATTCACTTCACCAAGAAAAAGCTTCAGGATCCATGAAACAGCAGATACATGAAGGTGTATATGCTTTGATGTAGCAGGAATGATCCCTTATAGAGTTAAATTGACTACTTTGGACAAGTGCCCTTTTTAAGAATGGTTTTGTTTTAATAGATTGGTTTAGAATGTTTGAACCATGGGGCTAAATAAATTCTAATTGGGCTCAGTTCTGATTGGGCATGTATCCCAGGTGCACTGAACTTTCTCTGGTCCCCTTAGGACAAATGAGCAACTTTCCTAGAGTGCAAGACCAACGCCAATAAATAATAACGCAATCCCATAGAAAGGCAAAGACACCTCTCTCACGACATGTCCAAACCTATGCCAGGGACAAGGCGACATGGTCAAAATGAAAGTCCTAAGGGATTCACCAGGAGTTGTTGCTGTGGGTATGTTGGAGGTGTGAGACCAGAGAACTAACTTTAACACCTGAGAACACACAAAAAGGCAGAAACAAAATAAACTGCATTTTTCAGTCATTAGTGGACCTTCCTGCTAAGTGTAAAGCATAGACCACTATTGAGTAAATGTTTCTCCCAAAGTGCTAGAATGCCACAAGTAATTTAGTAACAAAATGCATCGTGTGTTCTTTTTATGTGATATCCTATATTTACACAAAAGCATCCATTTACAACATACCATGTTATTATTTGTGGGGCAAAATGTTTAAAGAAAAATTCTAGCCCCAAAGGGGGGATTGTGATAAGAATTTTAAAGTCTTAGATATATAATAAATGTTCATAAATGTACCAACCAAGCACATACATAGATCAGCACAGGAAGACTGACCTGAAAACAATTTTTGATTCCCAAACTGACCAGATGTTTTCTCTGCAAGGAGGGAGGGGGTCAGGGAGCCTTCCCATTGTCTCAGGAATTGAGTAATTAGCATTTTAATGGGTGACAATCAGGAAAGGCAATCAGATAACCTGGCAGACAGGAAAAACAACATTCAAATTTCTGTTTTAGACCACCTTTTCTGTGATGTAGGTATGTGGGGGGTGGTGGTCTTGGGTTACACCCTTTCTGTGATGTATGTATGATGTATGGAGGGGTGGTCTTGAGCTCCAGGGCAGGGAATTTAAAATTTCTATATAAGGGCAGGCACACCTTTGTTCTGGGTTCCTCCTCCTTTCCTGCGTGTGAGAGGAGCACCCTGTTGCAACAGATCAATAAAGATCAGGCTTACTAGCTGCTTTGCTTCTCGATATTCTCTGGTTGGCCTTTGTTATTTTCTCCTACCAATAGGGAACCTACGTAAGGACTTTGTATGGGCTGTTGGACACCTCATAAGGGGAAAAGGGCACATTTTGTTTACAACAGTATAAAACCAATGTAAGTTTGTGATGTTTCTATGTATAGGATAAACTTTGTACTGTTTAACTGCATAAGCCCCTTGGTGCTATTTCCTTTGTGCATTTCTGCAGACCACACCCTTGGACACATGGCAATAACAACATTGTAACCAAGCAGCTTGCAGATGGTATTCGCAATTGCTGATGCTTTCACAATTCCTTTAAAATTAGCTGAATGCACTTGTGTCTTGGATTAGGGGTTCCAAGTCCTTCAATCATATTCCAGGTTTGCATTCTTTTCATTTGCTGCTTGGAAAGTGTAGACTACTAAATAACTTGGAACAGATGGTTCCCAAAGCTTTGGCTTTGCTGTGAACTCCTCCAACTACAAATGTATCCTTATGAGCCATGTCAGAGTTCCCAAAATCAGGTTATGGTGATTAAGGCAAACTGTACTGAATCTGGTCATTCTTTCATTTCACTTGCTACTTTGTCCTACAGCAGTCACAGGCAAGTGCTTCAATGTTTGGTTTTGGTTTGTTGATGTTGTAATAGCAGCACAAAGATTCTCTGTCACCACACCAAGTTGTGAGGGATTTCCTATTGCTGTTTTTGGCTGCTTAATTAACTCTTTAATCCCTACCCCTACTGAAGTTAAACTTTTGTGTGTGTAACTCAGATGAGCACACACTTATCCCCTCTTTATCCCCACCTTCCTTGCTTTATTTCCTGTGTTAAGTTATAGATGGTAAACTCCGCTGGGCCTCTCATTATCCTCTGCAAAGTGACAGGCAGATAGATGGTGCTATATAAATAATTAATTTACAAAAGGACCATATTGGGACCATCTCTGTAAGGGAGCTATAGGATTGGGCAGATTTGACTGTTTTGGTTCCCTGTCACTTTTGTAGGTGTTCATTCATATGTCTGGTCTGGGCCATTTAAAAGCAGTGCTGGGGGAGGGAGGATCACATTTCTGAATATATTACATATATTAAAACATTGCAATTTAAAACATGTTTTGATAAACTTTTTGCTTTAAAAATACCTTGCTAAATGTAAATAAGTGCAAATCCCAAAGGATAATTACCGGTATATTCTGATTTGCAACTTTGAGAAGTGCAGATCAAGTTAGTTCATAGCAAAGAAATAATAATTTTCTCAAACATCTCTAGAAAGGTGGCTGAAAAAGAGGATCTTTCGTTTAGCTCCTCTTGCTCCTGATGGAGCTAGGCTGGGAAGTATTCTCAAGCTCTTAGAAGATTGCTTTGGCTTAGATAGATTGAAGGAAGTGTAAGTGAGCTTGTGTATGCTCACATTGGACAGACTGGGTACAATCATTCTTTTATCTGGAAGGAGACTGGCTTCCTTCTCTTGGCCCTGGGAAGATAAAGTGGAGAGGAGAGAACCATGCTACCTTGTGCTTCTTGGAGTATATGTGGCATATACCGTATTGGCCCAAATGTAAGCTGCACCCGAATATAAGCCACTCCTTTAAAATTCAGGGGGGGGGGGAACAAAGACGATACCCAAATATAAGCCACTCCCTTAAAATTCACACCCATTCTGTTTTACCATATGTCTGTTTCAGCAGTGATAGCGTAAAAGCCAGTTTTTGTATGGTCGCGAATTTAAGCCGCGCTCTAACTTTTCATGGTTGGAATTTGGGGGAAGAGTCAGGCTTATATTTGGGCCAATACAGTAAATGAAATGAAATAAAATAAAATTGAGAGGTGTTGTAACAGCATGTCCACTTCTGTCTCTCCTGTCTTGCCTTATTGTTAACATGTACATGAAGCTGCTGGGAGAAATAGTTTGGAAGTCTGGGCTAAAGCGTCATCAGTTTGTGGATGATGTACAACTCTGTTTATCATTTCCACCTTCTAGTTTTAGGAGTTTTAGGATGAACCTGCCCAACCCTGATATTGGCCATAGAAGTCCTGTTTGTAGGTCTGCCTTTAAGATTCATCAGGTTGGAAGTGGGGGGAAACGGGGCCTTTTTACTGGTGGCCCTATCACTGTGGAACTTACTCTCCCAGGATGTTTGTCTTATACTCAGTCTGTTTGTATATAAGCAGGCCTTAAAACACACAATTGTTTTTTGCAGCTTTTAACTGAATAAGATTGTTGGTCTGTAATTTTAACTGTTGCTGTTTTTATCTACAGCATTGTGTTGGATGATTTAATTGGTTTTTAAAATCTGAAGTTTTAAATTTTGTTTATAATTTTAGTTGTGGGGCTTCATGAGAGAACCTAACTGAATGGAGGCTTGCTTTTAGAATGGAAAAATGTCCTGTTATTCTAGCTCATTCCATGCCAGGATCCTGAGTTCTGGGATTTCTGTCACTTGTCACTTGATAGCCAGAAGTCAGTGAGTCACAGCTGTGTACATGCTTGAGTCAGGATGAATCTGAATTGGGGGTTTATGTTTGTTGGCCTGGTTGATATGCAGTAGCAAAAACAAATTACTTCATATCCTTCCATAGAAGACACCCTCACTGCCATAAAAAAATTGGAATGAAACATGGACATTGCCATGATGATCCCAAAGTATAGGAAACACAAGCTAAGGAAAAGCGTATATTTAACTGAGCCAATGCAGGTTGATATAGAAATACGACTTGAATTTCACGAGCTAGGTAACTCCTTGTGTTGGATTAACAGCTCTATATTGGCCCAATATAGATACAGTTGCACCCCCCCCCCAACTTCCAAGTGGTGTGAGATTCCAGGGATTCCAGGCACTTACCCAGGGTTCATGTTTCCTTTCGGGAATGAGGCACAGCTGAGACTTTAGGATATATGGTTTATTTACACATATATACAACCTGAGCCTGCTATGCAGGGGTTCACACTATTAATGGCCATTGTTTCTTCCATAGCTGTAGCACTGGATTCAAGCAAAGTGTGCTGGTCCCGGGGGGAGGTTACCGCAAGGCGTGGTCAGAGTCCGGTCCTGGGTTGAGGGTCTGGAGACTGTCCACCAAGGGTGAAGCGGGGTCCAAAGCGAGGAGCCGGGCAAGGTCGGGAACTCTGGAAGAACAGGTCTGGGTGCTGGCAGAAACAGGTTTCCAATGACGTTGCTCCCGCAACCTGGGACCGGGCTGACTGGCCTTTATCTTCTCTGAGGCCAGGGGCGGTCCCGGCCCACAGGTGACCCGCCTCTCCTGGCCTTAAGGCGAGCACTCCTCCTGAGAGAACCCAGTTCCCTCCGCCTCTCTGCCCTGAGCCTCTGCAGCTCAGGAGAGGCTGGAGGGTTACTGGACCAAGGGGGAGGCTCACCTTCCCCTGACAGGGCTGGGAGAGGCGCACCTGTAGGCAATGGGTCCTCAATCGCCTCCGGAGCCAGAGTGGATTCATCTGGTGTCTGTTCGTGAGGATCCCGCACAGGTGCAGGCGCTTCAGATTCAAGGCCCTGCCCCGGCTCAGCCGGCCCTGGAGGCGGGGACTCCTGTGCAGGCTGGGATTCCTCTGGTTCAGCCTCTGAATCAGACTCCCAGGCCATCACACCATCCCCCCTCCCAGCCCCCCCCTCAACCGAGGGTCTGGACCTGGCTTGCTGGGGTACGGCGCATGGAAATCACAGAGGCAGGCAGGCGCGTGGACGTTGGCTGCTGGTTCCCAGGAACGGTCCTCAGGTCCATACCCCTTCCAGTCTATGAGATACTGCAGCTTCCCCCTGCGGTATCGGGAGTCCAGAATGCGTTCCACCTCGTACTCGGGCTCCCCCTGAACCAAAACTGTCTGCGGTCGGGGACGGTTTGGGTGAAACTCATTGGGCAGGGCCACCGGATTCAGAAGTGACCTGTGGAATACCGGGTGAACCTTCAGGGTGGCAGGCAACCGGAGACGAAATGCCATAGGCGAGACCTGGTCCATGATGGGAAACGGGCTGGTGAAGCAGGCGTCCAGCTTCCATGAAGGCTGAGAGGGGTGGAGGTGACGAGTGGAGAGCCATACCAGCTCACCAATGTGGAGTTCCGGCCCCACCTGGCGGTGGCGGTCGGCCTGGGCCTTGTATGCCTCCTTGGCCTGGCGCAGTTGCTCCATCAATAGTTGTTGCTGAGACTGAAGCTCCTGAAGCGACTCTGTCACCGCAGGGACTGCGGGTGCCGGCAGCACATCCAGGAACAACCGCAGATGGTAACCGTAACTGGCCTGGAACAGGGTCTGCTGGGTGGACGCATTCACCGTGTTGTTGTAAGCGAACTCCGCCAACGGTAGGTGGTCGACCCAGTCATCCTGCTGGTAGCTGCAGTAACACCGGAGGTACTGCTCCAGCACCGTGTTTGCCCGTTCCGTCTGGCCATCGGTCTGTGGGTGGTAGGCTGACGATAGACAGACCTCTGTCCCGAGGGGCTGGTGCAACGCTCGCCAGAAACGGGATGTGAACTGAACGCCCTGGTCGGACACCACACGCTCAGGTAGGCCATGCTGGCTGAAGACATGCTGAAGGTATAGCTGAGCGGTTTCCTTAGCTGTGGGTACGGATGGGCAGGGGGCACAGTACACCATCTTAGTGCAATGGTCAGAGAAAACCAGGAGGCAGGTACAGCCACGAGACGGGGGTAAGTCCACCACAACGTCCAGCAAAACCGTGTGCCAAGGACGTGGTGGGACTGGCAATGGCTGAAGTAGGCCGGGGGGTCGTCCGGCAGGACCCTTGGCCCGCTGGCAGACATCACAACCAGCGACGTAGCGAGCCACATCAGCCTTCAGGCGGGGCTACCAAAATTCGCGGCTTAGCAGATGGGTCGTCCGATACCGCCCGAAGTGTCCTGCCGCTGGGGCATCGTGGGTCATCCGGAGGACCTCAGCCCGCAGTGGCCCTGGCGGGATGTACAGATGACCGTGGTGCAGCAGTAGGCCCTGGTGCAATACCAGCCCCGGATACTGAGGGCATGACCCTTCGGCCAGTTCTCGGAGTCGTTCTTGAGCCCAAGCGTTGACCCGCTGCTGTTCCCACACCCGAGCTTGCAGTGGCTCAGCCTCCTGAGTGGCCAGGAACGCAGCCGGTGGTAGGATCGTGGTTGGTACTGTTTACTCTACCGTGTCTGCGATGTCTTCGGGTTTCCGGGACAGGGCATCCGCCTTCTGGTTTTGGGAGCTAGGGATGTAGCAGATCCGGGAGAAGAACAACGCCCACCGGATCTGCCTTTGGTTCAGCTTGCAGGTGGTCTGGAGGTACTCCAGGTTCCGGTGGTCGGTTCTCACTTCCACCGGGTGTTGTGCCCCCTCAAGATGGTGGCGCCAGACCTCAAAGGCCACCTTGATGGCCAGTAGTTCCCGCTCCCACACGGTATAGTTACGCTCCGCTGGAAGGAGCTGGTGGGAATAGAAGGCACAGGGTAACAGTGGCGCATCAGGTCCGTGCTGCTGGGACAAGACGGCACCGAGAGCCGTGCTGGAGGCATCCGTCTCTACCACAAAAGGTCGAGAGGGATCAGGATGTTGCAAGATCGGCGCCCTCTGGAAACAGGCTTTCAACCCCTGAAATGCCTCCTCTGCCTCCTTGTCCCAGGAAAATGGCGTCTTGGGGCGCAGCAGCTGGGTCAACGGGGTGGTGCGGGGTGCATAATCTGCAATGAAGGTCCAGTAATAGTTGGCGAACCACAGGAATCGCTGTAGGTCCTTGCGGTTCTGAGGTGCCACCCATTCCCAAATTGCTGCCACCTTCCCAGGATCCATCTGCACCCCATCTGGAGAGAGTCGGTGACCAAGGAAGTCCACTGACCGCTGATGGAACTCGCACTTGCTGAGCTTCGCATACAGGCGGTGCTCCTGCAAGTGCTGCAGCACGGTCCGGACATGACCCTCGTGGCGAGTGGGGTCACGGGAGAAAATCAGAATGTCATCTAAGTACACCACCACGTACTTGTCTAGCAAGTCCTGGAACACGTGGTTGATGTACCGTTGGAACACAGCAGGCGTGTTGCACAATCCGAAGGGCATTACCAGGTATTCGAACTGCCCATACCGGGTCCCGAATGCTGTCTTCAAGTGGTTACAGAACCCCACATAGTCTGTTAGCAAAGGAGAGTCTTGCCGGAGCAGTGGCAAGGCCCACTTGGCTGCCTGGTCCTTTAACAAACTGATCAAGAAGTGCACCTTGGTGCGATCGTCAGGAAAATTCTGGGATCGCCCCTGAATATACAGCTTGGCCCGGGCGAGGAACATGGGAAAGCTGGCCGGAGACCCATCAAATTTCTCTGGCAGGGCCACTGGGTACTTGCCAGGAACTGGGGCGTTGGCCCCAGGAGCCGGTAAGGCGTCCAACTGCTGCTGAAGCGCCGTAACCGCATTGCTTAGCTGCTGAACGGTGTGAGTCAAGGCCTGGTTCTCCTGGGCCAATGCCACCAACGCAGCTGCCTGTTCGGCCATGGCTTCTGGCTCTTCCCGAACGCACCCCAACGAAGGGGGAGTGCGGGTGTGGCGGGAGCAAACTGTGCTGGTCCCGGGGGGAGGTTACCGCAAGGCGTGGTCAGAGTCCGGTCCTGGGTCGAGGGTCTGGAGACTGTCCACCAAGGGCGAAGCGGGGTCCAAAGCGAGGAGCCAGGCAAGGTCGGGAACTCTGGAAGAACAGGTCTGGGTGCTGGCAGAAACAGGTTTCCAACGACGTTGCTCCCGCAACCTGGGACTGGGCTGATTGGCCTTTATCTTCTCTGAGGCCAGGGGCGGTCCCGGCCCACAGGTGACCCGCCTCTCCTGGCCTTAAGGCGAGCACTCCTCCTGAGAGAACCCAGTTCCCTCCGCCTCTCTGCCCTGAGCCTCTGCAGCTCAGGAGAGGCTGGAGGGTTACTGGACCCAGGGGGAGGCTCACCTTCCTCTGACAGGGCTGGGAGAGGCGCACCTGTAGGCAATGGGTCCTCAATCGCCTCCGGAGCCAGAGTGGATTCATCTGGTGTCTGTTCCTGAGGATTGTTGGGATATGAGTACAACGCAGCTGCAAACAAGCAGTTGGATGTTGACATCACATGATGTGACTACTCCTGGGAAAGAATGTAACAAGCAGTTCTTATCAGGACGGTTCTCAGGGATATGTTCTGAGTGTAATATGAGACCTTCCGTTTGCGCATGTGAAGGAAGTCTTACTGACTTGCTTGGAGGAGACTGAACTGTACGGTCATGTATTTGTACAGCTGTAAAGTCAGAAATAAACTGTAGAGATGTAGACTTTCTGGCTATCTTATTTCTCCTGCTGGTATGCAAAGGGGGAGAAGGGGGTGTGCATATTCCACGCTGGGGATGTCGCCTCTCAAGATCTTCCTGGACTTGCGGGGATGCCAGCCAGGGAAGATCACTGGTAAACAAGCTCCGGGAACCTGCGAGGGGGGCCAGCCTCTCCCGAGGGGGCTTGTTTTCCAACAATTGGTAGCACGCGGATGGCAGAGACTGTAAATCAAGGCTAAGGACGGCTGGACCACCCGGTGGAGACGTTTTTGCTTATTTGCAACGATCCACGGACCCCTGACGGTTGCTGATTGATGGCTGCTTGATGAACGCGGATGGATCAATTCTCTGGTTCACTGAAGAGCTGCATGTTTTTGGATTAAAACAGAGCCAGAGAGAACCACATTCCTCGCATTCCAGGGGAGCTGATAAGAACTGCCGTTGCCTGCCAAAGGAATCGTGAGTACTTTTGAGCTAATTTATGAGCTAGTTAGCTTCAAAGGCAAAGAGGGAAGCAAGCTGGAGCGAAAGAAAGGCTCACAGGCTGAAAATAGCTGTTGGAATTTTCAGCGAAGCTTGTTGTTCACAGACTGTTGGAAGGGACTTTCCAAGCGGAGCTAGCTGCAGGTGCTTGCAGTTTGTAAACAGCTCATAGACTTTTGGATTTTCCAGCTCGTAGCTGAAAGCTGAAGCTTGGAATCAAGATGGATGCCAAGAAAGGTGCGGGTTTGCCTTATCCACCACCCCTGACTAATGACAATTATTCCTCTTGGTCTATGAAAACGAAAGCCCTGCTTCAGAGTCAGAGGGTATTTGGGGTGATTGAAAATCCCATCCCAGCAGCACCCTCAAGGGCTTGGGAAGCACAGAATGTGAAGGCCAGGTCGGCTATCATTTTGTGTGTTTCCGACGATCAACTCGTGCATATCGCGGATGAGGAATTTGCGCGTGAAATTTGGCTTACGCTACAGCGAATTCATCAAAGAGATGCCGCAGGCAACAAGGGATAGAGCATAAGATTGCTGTATCTGAAGCTTCATGGAACAAAAGTGTTTGTGTAAAGGTGAACAAAGAGTTGCAGAATGGCATGAGAGCACAGTTGCTTAGTTCACATTTGCCACAAGAGTACTGGGCTGAATCTTTATGTTCATTCTGTTATACTTGGGTGAGAAAGGTTTCAAAAGGTATGGAAAGTTCTCCTTTTGAGAAGCTATTCCACAGGGAACCTTCTGTAACACATTTTAAGGTTTTTGGATCTCACGTAAATACAGAAACTCCAGATGGAATTAAGAATGCAAAAGGCATTTTTGTGGGTTATGAAAAGGGTCTCTACAGAGTAATTTTGTCTGAATCTGGTCAGGTGATTCTCACAAAGTTTCTAGAGAGCACACCTAGACAGGAGAGGGAGGTTCTCCACATATTTCACACTCATGACAATTCAGATGAATATTCTGATACTGAGAGTGACACAGAGAGCTCAGAGAGTTCTGCTGACACAGTAATTGAGAGGGGTTCACACACAATGTCTAAACCTTCACAGGTTAAGACTAAACTAGAAGTAACTGAACCACTGTTTACTGTTGGGCGTGGTTCTCCAAAAGGTCCTGAGGATGAACCAGTCAGCAAAGAGGATCAGCACCTCATTCGCAGGTCCGAGAGAGTCACAAAGGGAATTCCACCCAAAAGGTATTCTCAAGAGTTTGCTAACTCAGCTGTTGCATGTGTTACTATTGTTAACAACTCAAACCAGGTTAAAGGTTTGTCTAAGTCAGAGACAAAGACACAACTAGGAGTTGCTAAACGTAACACTACCTTCCCTATCCAAGGTAATGCAGAAGCACTCCTTCCTTGGAAAACAGACAACCAGAGAGATACACTGGTGAAACCAGTGGCAGGTAGTTCCAAAGGTGGAACTGAAACAACAGGGGATTGTTACGTGTATAACAACTGTTTGTTTTCTTCTCTGGATCAAGCTTTGTCCGCAGCTAACGTTGAATCATATGGGGGAGTATGTTGGGATATGAGTACAACGCAGCTGCAAACAAGCAGTTGGATGTTGACATCACATGATGTGACTAGTCCTGGGAAAGAATGTAATATGAGAGCGTAATATGAGACCTTCCGTTTGCGCATGTGAAGGAAGTCTTACTGACTTGCTTGGAGGAGACTGAACTGTACGGTCATGTATTTGTACAGCTGTAAAGTCAGAAATAAACTGTAGAGATGTAGACTTTCTGGCTATCTTATTTCTCCTGCTGGTATGCAAAGGGGGAGAAGGGGGTGTGCATCTTCCACGCTGGGGATGTCGCCTATCAAGATCTTCCTGGACTTGCGGGGATGCCAGCCAGGGAAGATCACTGGTAAACAAGCTCCGGGAACCTGCGAGGGGGGCCAGCCTCTCCCGAGGGGGCTTGTTTTCCAACAAGGATCCGGCACAGGTGCAGGCGCTTCAGATTCAAGGCCCTGCCCCGGCTCAGCCGGCCCTGGAGGTGGGGACTCCTGTGCAGGCTGGGATTCCTCTGGTTCAGCCTCTGAATCAGACTCCCAGGCCATCACACCAAGATCCATCATGGCTCTTGGTCACTCTGCTTGCTATTTTGCTTCTCAGACACATCACTGCTCAATCTCAACTCTAGCTTTTGTCCTTCTCACTATCTATGAGTGGAGGGAGGGGCCCATTTGCCATCGCCCACAGAGCCCCTTAATCCCTCTTAATGGCTCATCATCCAGGATATCACCTCACAGAAAGCTAGCTTGGATTGATTAGCTTTTAACACTTGCTGAATCCAGGGATTAGAGGGGTCTGGCACCCACAAACTCATAGCAATACCGTTTAACCTGCATCAGTTGCATGCAAAGATGTGGGATTGTTCTTATTTGGGGGATTCGTGATAATCAAATGGAACCCGCTGAAAATAGTAAAGCCATCCAAAAGGAAATTAGAGCCCCAGACTACACATCAGGGTCGATGATTGTGCTAAAATGATACTGCATGAAGCAGAAAACTTCCTTACTCTTGATGAGCGCCCGCCCCAACAGAGCATTGGATGGGGAACCAGTGGCCCTCCAGATATTGTTGGATTCTAACTCTCATCTGCCACAGCCAGTATGGCCAGTGGCCAGGAAAGATAGGAGTTAATTGAATTACAAATTCTTCAGGCAATTAAAGGAATGGGTCAGAGGATGTAAAGCACACCTGTTGCAGTGGAAATTGATCTGATGAGATGTGCAAGGGCCTGTTGGCTCATTCTAAGCATTCCATCCCCAGGGCTTTCCCTTCACTGTTGAGCTGGAATAGAGTAATCACAGGTACAAGGGGAGGAGCCAAATAATTATTTCAGACAGAGAAGGATAGATGAACTGTCATTATTATGCGAGGTGAGATTCCCTAGAAGCAGTTTTCGCCAGTCAGTGTTTTTCCTATTGTCCTGCTCAAACTTCAAGATGGGCTAGGGAGGTCCTCCTGGTAATTCCATTACTTGTGTATTGCCCTGTTGTTTAGGGTTGCCATATGTCCGTAATTTTCCAGACATTCCTGGGATTCGGCCATCGGAAACAGTAGCCAGGTGGAAATTGCTGAAATGTACGGGCATCAACAGCTTTGGCCAAAGCAACAACAACTTTTGTGTCTGGATTTCCAGTTTTTGAAATATGGCAACTCTACTGCTGTTACTTGCCTTGAGATGAAGGGCTTCGTGATGAAGGGTGGGATATAAGTAAAAGAATAAACAAATTTAAACTACTAGTACTCAGCATGAGATCTAAGATGGCATTGCGATGTACTAAGTTTTGTGTGTGAGTTTGCCACTTGAAGCTGCTCTTATGTCAAATCTCTCCACTTTTTTTTAAGCTTGGGGCAGATGGGAGAGAATTTGAAAATGTATTCAGGAGTTTGACAGTGGGATTTGGCCTTTGGACATGCAGATAACACATGGACTTTGCCCTGGATTATGGCCTAGTGGGTTTTTTTTAGGGGTTATACTCTGCCATCAGAGGATCATTCTGGGGCCCTTGATAAGTGCTGGCTCAGATCTATTTTAAGACTTGTGCCTTTACAACTAGAGCTCTTATTCTGGAAAGAACAAGACGCTGGTACATGGGGGATGAGATGATACTCGGGAGGGGAGCACAGACAAATGTGGTTTGCATCAAATAGTTTGTGCCTAAAGCAGGCATTTGTTGCATCCTACTCTCCCCTTAGAATTTATCCCATCATTTGCCAAGATATGCAGGGTGTCATTTTATAGGGGAGATTTATTTGGTTTCTATCACTTTCTCTTCCAGTTTTATCATTAGTAAAAAAATTTAAAAATTGGGGTAAGTGATGGTGATAATTAAAAAAAATGTACATTTGTTAATATGTTTGTCAATCATAATCCTTTCTGCAGACAGCATCCCAAATCTGAGTCTAGAGTATCCTCCAATGGATTTGGGCATGTCAGACCCAACAGCCTGGACTACTGCAATGAATAACTTGGGGATGGCACCAATGGGAATAACAGAAGATCCTCTTTTGAAGTGAAGGACATAAGGTAGGAGTTGGTAATGCAGGTGAGCTGTGCACAAGCAAGCTGCCAGCTAGCTCTGTGGAGGCTCCTTTTATTGCCACAATATGCAAACCCAGGCAGATACATTTTGGACTGTGACCTTTACACATCTTCCAATCCCGAAATCGTGGGGTGGTACAAAGTTATTTTGGCACCTGTTTCCACCGCATCATTTCCCCCTTGCACAATGTGTGACAAAGGAGACAAAGGTCACAGACAGGGCACGGCAGACTACTAAGACCGCAAAAGGTTGGACAGAGGGTAAGATGTTCAGACAGCTGTGGCTTTATCTGTGAGGGGGAGTGTGCTCCGCACCCCAAGGTTACGTGTGCAGACAGCTGAGGCTGCCCGCGGGCGGGAGTGTGCTCCATAACCCAGCGATCATTCCTACACTCTTTTGCTTGGTAGGTTGTGCTCTTGGTTTGGTATTGCCGCTGCAAGCACACAATGCTTAATTTTTCCAGTGGAGTGATGAGGGGAGCAAATGTTCAGAGAACACACAAGATCCATGGCCTAAAATGGGTGGGTAACCTCTGGCCTGGGTCTGATTAGGCCTGTTAGGCCTCCTTATTTAGCCAACAAAGCCATTTTCAGGGAAGCCATGCCCATCTGTCCTACATCTGTCGGAAGTCATATATGATGTCAGATATGGGGTAGGTCAAAACTTGGATAATCTGAAAGGGTGTTTGCAGGTTTCACTAATTAGGTGATTGGCAGCACCTGCAAAGCACCCTGCAAAATAGCACTTTGAAAGGGTCTTTGCAAGACTAGACAATCAGCTGAGCGCTCTATCTACTTGGCCCTTAGGAGTGGCTGCGATAATAAACAAAAAACAACTCTGCAACTTTAAAGCAGAATCTGGCTGTGATTGGCTCTTGTATGTTACCAAAAAACACCTCCACTCCATCTATGGAGCCGTTAAGCACTTTTTAAAAAGTTTCCTAAAAAAAAAAGTAATTGACTGAATGAATGGATTTATGCGTAAGCACTCATGCAGCACTTCTAAAATTAAAAGAAGGCAAGGCAGCCTGCGGTGGAAGAGGCAAAACAGATGCCTGAGCCAGCTTTCAATGTGGTGGTATGTATGGCTGTCATTTCAGTTACAAAACCAGAAGGAAGTGAGGCTAATCTCCCAGTATTAGGATGTACTGTGGGCTCTCTTTTTCTTCAGTCCTGCCTGTCCGCATTTTTGTCCTTCCACGCATGAGAACTGGCTTTTGTGGGATTATGTGGGCTGCCAAATGGCTCTACTTCTCCAGACTCATTTCTTTATGTATCTCTCAGGTCCTTTAAGTTTTGATTTTACTGATGGAAAAAATCTGCTTTCCTAATTAGAATTATTGTGCAGTTGCAGCTGAAACAATCTAGCTTGATGGCCTCTCTGTTTCAGACTTCGACCCTGCCCTTGGAATGATGACTTGGGATCCCACCAATCAGTCCCTTGATGTCTGGCTTGGAAATAGCGCCACCACCAGTGATTAAGGAGATCATTCATTGCAAAAGTTGCACACGCTTCCCACCTAACTCAAGTAATCCTTGCCATTCTTGCAGTTGCACTGGGATCAATTGGGAAGTATTGAAAGTAAAGAGGGACATCTGATGAAGAGTCTGGTGGATGTACAGATCATGGAGGGAAGAAGAAGCCCTTTTCCCAACAGGATATTTTTTATAGTTTGGCCAAGCCAGAATAGCTTTTAGATTCTAGAGGTGGCCAGGACCACCTCAACGGGAGCGCTGGGAGCCTCAAGCATCTCTGTACTACCCTGCTGTGCTGCTTGCTGATTCTGTCCACTTAATGAGAGGCAAAATGGAGAAGCAAACATTACTGGTTAAAACAGCAGTCTAGAGGTGGTTGTGGGGGAATCAGTGGCAGGGAGAACCAGTGGCAGTCAAGGATCACAAGGGCTGGTGTCCAGCGACTTCTGGAGAGTTGCATGATACCCACCCCTGGTCTAGAATGCCAGTTGATGAAGGGAAGGGAGGTAAATGGGTACCTTCCCAGAACTCAGCCCTAGTCTGCTTGGCAGTCCATCTCTAACACTTTCTAGTTGAACCCTCTCTGTTTTAGAATATTTTCAAGGTCAGGGAGTAATTGGAAGAGGAAGCTATAGAGATGAGGTTGCAAATCTTTTTTTTAAAAAAATAAGATTTTCAACATCATGAAGGGCGAAAATCATGGCAGTGTTGATTGTGTAGTATGCTGTGCTATACTGTAGATTGGAACATGAAAATGCATAGGACGTTTTCCAAATGGAAGCCTAGTTTTGCATAGCTGTTGCTGCAGGCAAACAGCAAGCAGTAATTAAAAGAGAACCCAAGTAAATTTTATAGACCCTCATTTCCCCCTTTTTATAAAGCTGATGGTATTGTGTCCAATGATATAAGGGTGTTTATATTTGGCTGTGCACTGTTCTTGCAGTTTATTTTTAGTATGCATCTAGCAGTGAGCAGTCTCTGGCAGTCTCTGGAGACAAAGCAGGCAGACCCCCATGTTGCAGATGGGGGAAACAGAGGAACAGTCTAATAATAATAATAATAATAATAATAATAATAATAATAATAATGTCATAATTTATTACTTATACCCTATCCATCTGGCCAGGTCTCCCCAGCCACTCTGGGCGGCTTCCAACAGGATATTAAAAACACAATAAAAGATCAAACATTAAAAACTTCCCTACCACAGGGAAACTGCTGATGGTTGTTTCTGTAACTATCATTGCCTTTTTATCCAGCACTGATAAAAAGGACACAGGGCACCTGCACGTGGATTTTGCTCAAGCCTGGGATGATTTCTACAAGTGGGAATGCAAGCAGCGGATGCTGGCCTGGGAAGAGCGCCATTGCAGAAGGATGGCAGAAAAACAGTTCCACCCTCCCTCCCCACCTCCTGTTGTCCACTATTCGTATTATGAGTGCAGTATTGTTGCTGAGAAGCTAAAGGGTACATAGGGCTGTAGAATAATGCCCCAAACTGGCAGGCTGTTGCATGAGGATTGTGGCAGGTGGTTAGGAACATAGGAAGCTGTCCTGTACCCTATCAGATGAGTTATCTGTTTCTTACCCAGTAATGTATACTCTGACTGGTTGTGGTTCTCCAGGGTCTTGGAAGAAGAAGGATCTTTCTCATCACTTCCTACCTGGGGACTCTAAGGATTGCACCCAAGACATTTTGCATGCAAAGCAGATGCTCTTCCACTGAGATGTGATCCATCCCATGTAGACATACAGCAGATGAGTACATTGCAACTGTTTGTGGAGTTATTCTCATCCACCCCAGCCTTTCAGAGTTTTGCCTTGCTTGGGTGGCTCATTTCATGCAGACCTATGCAAAACAGTAGTATTAATTAGACTGTTGCTTGTTATCTGAACGTCTCCAAGTGACTTAACTAATGTTTAATACATAAATGTAAATACATTATACCATAAAAACATAACAAAAGAACCCCCATAGCAGCCACAGGAAGCTTTGGCAGAGCACTAGTAACAAAACAATATAATTTTAGCCTATCAAACATCTTACTATGTTTTTGTTTTTTAAACTCTCACACAGGGAGCGATGATTTAAATAATATTACTTGCAAAATGCACCAGTGCTTTGTACCTGAGCAGTGTTTCTCTCTTGGGTCAGATGATTCAAAGTGTTTGGAAGCGGTGCAGACACTGCTGGCCTGGCTAGAGCGTGGGGAAGTGAACAGACGGACTGCAAACAACTTCTACTCAATGATCCAGTCATTCAACAGCCACATCCACCGACTTACAAATGAGAAAGCAGCCCATGAAAAGGAAATGGAAGAAGCAAAGGAAAAGTTCAAGCTTGCACTCTCAGGAATTCTTGCTCAGTGTAAGTGTTTGGGGCTTGCAACCAGGATTTCAAAGTCTCACTTGATGGAAATGTACCATTTTTTGTTTTCTTTTTTTCCAGTTGAAGGTTGAACAAGAGAGAGAGACACAGATCCGGAACATACATTCCCTTTATTAGGAAACATATTTAGGTTTATTTCTTACAAATTTCTAAACCACCATGCTGCGTTCGTACAAATGTCAAAGAAAACCAGAAAACATTTTAAAAAAGGAAAAAGATAACAAACCATTTAACAGATAAAATGCTGGATATTAAAATTAATTTTAAATGAATGAAAGGTTACCACGTCATTAATGCTCAGTGGAAGCAAGAAAATCTTACAAAGCTTCTGGAAAGCTATCAAAATCTTATTCTGATAGGTTTCTGGAGAAAAAATGGTCCCCAGACACAACGAACAAAAAAGCCCACAAAACTCCTACTGTGCACATTTTCTTTGGTAAACTAATGGTACAGTCTGGAGAGCATTCTTGGGTGATTATTAATGGGATGGGACACAGGAAAGAACATGGTAGTGAGCCTTAGTAGATGTCATGTGCTTGCAGCATACATACTGCATCAGGAGACAGACCACCTATTTCTGCACCAGCTGAAGCTTCTGAATCTTCTTTGAAGTGTCTTCTTAATTTCTGTTCATACTTGGGATGTGCAGGTATTTTCTGCCTTAGCGATGTTCCTACCCACAGGCTGCTCCTGTGCTAACCACAGCCTTGTAATTTTGGTGATTGCTGAGCGGCTTCGGCAACAAAGGTAGGTGTATAGCCAAATCCCTTATCTTCCTGTTCATTTGAGGATCTACAGATCATCTTACTAAATGGGAGATTTAAGCCTTCAAGGTAATGTAATATCGCTGCATTTTTCCTTTTTCGCGTCACTTTAAACTTTATGTACAAAACATTTGATGCTCTTCTGAGCCCTGGGAGTGTAATGCAGTTTCCATTGCCCTGTTGTTAACCAGGATCCATTTCCAACCAGGAGATTCTATTCCTATTGAATGTCCTGCAGAGCTTTCTCTCCTTCATTCTCTGGAACTGAGTAATTAGCCAACCAAGTCCCTGGCAGGCAGCAATGCTGCAGTGCCTCACAGCTGGGGAAGCCGACACCTTAGCAGCCTCCTGGCCTTGATAATCTGATTTTAAGGTCACCTTGTTGTGGATCACAACTGCCCCTATTGCCCAACTTCCAGAACATGCACTCGGAAAACTGGGTCTTCCCAATAGGACGCCTGGTGCAAACTAATGACTTCCTAAAAATCACTGCAACCTCCCCGCCCACATGACCTGGGTTGCTGTGTGTAAGAGAAACCTGGTGGACAAGCAGCGGCAAGGACAGGCCCATCTGCTTCATCCAACCAAGTCTCTGTTACACATGCCAGGTCAAGTCCTCCATCCATGATCAAGTCATGGATGGCAGTGGTCTTCTGAATCATTGACCTGGCATTGCACAGCAGCATGACCTTCAGGTCATGTGGGTATCCCTTGCTGATTCTAGTATCCATCCGGTCAGGACCAGACCCGGAGGCATGGATAGTCCTCAGACAACGACTAAACCTGCCTCCTCTGTAATGACATGGTCTGGTCTTAGCGTAACTCCTCCTCCTACTCTTGATCACTGAGATCAGTTGTCCCAGTGCATCCCCCCCTGTGGAACATGCCCCAGCCATTTTGTTAAGAGTCAAAAGTTAAAAATGTAAAGGCTAATGGAATTCTATTTAAAAATCAAAAGTCGCTGTGGTGGTTCAAGTTGTAGTGTGAGACAAAAGACAAGATGGAAAAGAAAAGATAAGGAAGAGAGAAAAGAGATAGAGAGAAAAAGAAGAAAGAAAGAAAAAGAAAACACAAAAAATCCTACTGAAAATTGTTTGTTTGTTCAGAAAAGAGAAGGAAAAGAAAAAAAACCATTGTAATAAGTAAATAGAAAAAGGGGGGAGTGGGGATGGAAAAGTAGATATATATATAGAATTCTTTAATGAAAAATTTTTAAAAAAACTTTTTTTAAAAAAAGAGAAAAATGAGTAATAATAATGAAAATGTGTAAATGAGTAAGAAGTGAATAGAAATGGATGAATAATGAGTAATAATGTATTAATAAAAAAGGGAGGGTTGTGTGTATAACTAAAGAAGAAGGAGGAGGGAGGGAGAGAGAGAGAGAGAGAGAGAGAAGGGAACAAGAAAAAGGGGCAGTTTGAATTCTCCCGTGGGACCCCCAGGGCTTGGTGTCGGGTCCCTAGCTTGCAGGGCAGCAGCTGAAGAAGGAGCAAAAAGGGTTTTCTCGTGTGTGTGTTTCTTTGTGGCTGATTAGCTGCTCTCCCTGTGCAAAGGTCAGAGGGGGCAGGGTTTCTGTTGAGGTAGGTGATTAGCTGTGGGAGGAGCTTATCAGAGCTTGCAGGGCAGTTTGATCCATCTTTTAGATTTAGGGGAGCTAGTCTCAAACGTTTGTTGGGGGAGACCTAGGTTTTTTTTGGGGGGAGTTATTTGTCCTGTCTTCACGCTTTTTATGGTGGAGGACCGCTGTAGTCACCCCCAACGACACGTTCTCAAGATGGAGGGTGAGGGAACAGCTGCAGTCGCCTGCGGTTCCTGCGCAATGTTTGCCATCTTGCCAAAGGTTGCAGGCAGCTTTACCTGCAGCAATTGCATGTTGATTGCCCTCTTAGAAGACAAAGTCCAGCAACTGGAGGAACATGTAGCTACGCTCCAAAGAATTAGAGAGCTGGAGCTCTTCTTGGAAGCAACAGAGCACACCGTCTCCACCAAGGAGGAGACAGGGGACTCCCCTGAGAAGGAGGCTAGTTCACCAACACAGGAGTCAGATATATGGAGAAACATGACTCAAAGAAGTAGGAGGCCCAGGGTTCGCTCTGGTTGTTTAGAAATACACAATCGCTTTGAGGTCCTCTCCCCTAGCATGGAAGACGAAGAGCAGACTCCATTTGAGGATCTCCCCCTCATTACAGTCGATCAGATATATGAAGACGAGCAACAAAGTCAGTCCTCAGGGAATGTGCAGGCGACCTTGGAACGGACAGCTCACGGAAGAACCCCGACCAGACCTAAGAGGAGGCGTGTAGTGGTGATAGGGGATTCCCTACTGAGGGGAACAGAAGCAATGATCTGTGGCCCTGACAAGATGTCTCGGGAAGTGTGCTGTCTCCCCGGGGCTGAGATCCAAGATGTAACTGAACGACTGCAAGGAATCATAAAACCCACTGACAAATACCCCTCCCTCTTGGTTCATGTGGGAACCAATGACACTGCAAGCAATAGCCTCCAGAAGATCAAAAGAGACTACGAGGCTCTGGGCAGGAAATTGAAGCAATTAAATGCACAAATTGTCATCTCATCAGTCCTCCCAGTTGAACGACGTGGCCCAGGGAGAGAGGGAAAAATAGTGGAAGTGAACAGCTGGCTTCGCAAATGGTGTAAACAGGAGCGGTTTGGATTCTTAGATCACGGACTGCAGTTTCTTGAAGATGGACTTCTAGCAAGCGATGGGCTGCACCTCACAACGGTTGGGAGGAATGTTTTTGCCAAAAATCTCAGAAACCTCATCAGGAGGGCTTTAAACTGACTAATGTGGGGGAGGGAGACAGTGCTCCTGAAGGTAGGAGTCTATCAATTGATGAAGATGATCATCCAAATGTCATAGACCAAATGGAGCAAACAGCACGCAGACCTAGTGGTGGGAGAAAAAAATCCTTAAATAAGAGACACGGGGGAATGATTAATGGACTTCAATGTCTGTACACTAATGCGCAAAGCATGGGAAATAAACAAGATGAGCTTGAGCTCTTGGTACAGCAAACTAAATATGACATAATAGGCATCACTGAAACCTGGTGGGATAAGTCCCACGATTGGAATGTAATAATGGAGGGATACAATCTATTTCAGAGAAACAGACCAGACAAGAAAGGAGGAGGAGTGGCGTTATATGTCAGGGATGTGTATACCTGTGAAGAGATCCAAGATTTAGAACCTCAAAGCCAAAGTGAGAGCATTTGGGTCAAAATTAAGGGAGAGAAGAATAACAGTGACCTCATTGTGGGAGTTTACTATAGATCCCCAAGCCAAATGGAGGACATAGATGATGCCTTCCTGGAAAAGATGGCCAAGCATGCAAAAGGAAGGGAGATAGTAGTAATGGGGGACTTCAATTACCCGGATATTTGCTGGATGTCAAACTCAGCCAAGAGCATAAGGTCAAACAGATTCCTCACTGGCCTTGCAGACAACTTCATTGTCCAGAAAGTGGGAGAAGCAACAAGAGGAACAGCCATTTTAGATCTGGTCCTAACCAATGTTGATGACCTGGTTAGTGGGGTAGAAGTGGAAGGATCATTAGGCGCGAGTGATCATGCTCTTCTGAAGTTTACTATACAGCGGAAAGGAGCAGCCAAGCATACTAGGACTCAATTTCTTGACTTTAAGAAAGCCGACTTCATAAAACTTAGGGAAGTGCTGGGTGGGATTCCATGGACAGTAATACTAAAAGGAAAGGGAGTTCATGATGGCTGGGAGTTTGTTAAGAGGGAGATAGTAAAAGCACAACTTCAGGCAATACCAATGAGACGGAAACATGGAAGGTGCCTAAAGAAGCCAGGGTGGCTATCTAAAGAACTTTTAACTGAGTTTAGATTAAAAAAGGATGTGTACAAAAAATGGAAAAGGGGGGAACCCACCAAAGAGGAATTCAAACAAATAGCCAGCACGTGTAGACACAAAGTCAGAAAAGCTAAAGCACAGAATGAACTCAGGCTTGCTAGAGAGGTTAAAAGCAACAAAAAAGGCCTCTATGGGTATGTTCGTAGCAAAAGAAAGAACAAAGAAACCGTGGGGTCACTCAGAGGAGAAGATGGTGAAATGCAAACAGGGGACACAGAATAATAATAATAATAATAATAATAATAATAATAATAATAATAATTTATTATTTATACCCCGCCCATCTGGCTGGGCCTCCCCAGCCACTCTGGGCGGCTTCCATAAAAACCAAAAATACAGTAAAATATCACACGTTAAAAACTTCCCTGAACAGGGCTGCCTTAAGATGTCTTCTGAATGTCAGGTAGTTGTTTATCGCTTTGACATCTGCTGGAAGGGCGTTCCACAGGGCGGGCGCCACTACCGAGAAGGCCCTCTGCCTGGTTCCCTGTAGCTTTGCTTCTCGCAATGAGGGAACCGCCAGAAGGCCCTCGGCACTGGACCTCAGCGTCCGGGCAGAATGATGGGGGTGGAGACGCTCCTTCAGGTATACTGGACCGAGGCCGTTTAGGGCTTTAAAGATGGAGCTGGTAAACAGCTGCCCTGGACACAGAAAGGGCTGAACTCCTCAATGCCTTCTTTGCCTCAGTCTTCTCCGATAAAGAAAACAATGCCCGACCTGAAGAATTTGGAGCAAATGATTCAGCAGAGGAAACACAGCCCAGAATATCTAAGGAGATAGTACAAGAATACTTGGCTAGTCTAGATGTATTCAAGTCTCCAGGGCCAGATGAACTGCATCCAAGAGTATTGAAAGAACTGGCAGATGTGATTTCAGAACCACTGGCAGTCATCTTTGAGAATTCCTGGAGAACAGGCGAAGTCCCGGCAGACTGGAGGAGGGCAAATGTTGTCCCTATTTTCAAAAAGGGGAAAAGAGAGGACCCAAATAATTACTGCCCAGTCAGTCTGACATCAATACCAGGGAAGATTCTGGAGCAGATCATTAAGCAAACAGTCTGTGAGCACCTAGAAAGGAATGCTGTGATCACCAATAGTCAGCATGGATTTCTGAAAAATAAGTCATGTCAGACTAACCTGATCTCGTTTTTTGACAGAATTACAAGCCTGGTAGATGAAGGGAACGCAGTGGATGTAGCCTACCTTGATTTCAGCAAGGCATTTGACAAGGTGCCCCATGATATTCTTGTAAAGAAGCTGGTAAAATGCGGTCTTGACTATGCTACCACTCAGTGGATTTGTAACTGGCTGACTGACCGAACCCAAAGGGTGCTCATCAATGGTTCCTCTTCATCCTGGAGAAGAGTGACTAGTGGGGTGCCACAGGGTTCTGTCTTGGGCCCGGTCTTATTCAACATCTTTATCAACGACTTGGATGATGGACTCAAGGGCATCCTGATCAAATTTGCAGATGACACCAAACTGGGAGGGGTGGCTAACACCCCAGAGGACAGGATCACACTTCAAAACGACCTTGACAGATTAGAGAACTGGGCCAAAACAAACAAGATGAATTTTAACAGGGAGAAATGTAAAGTATTGCACTTGGGCAAAAAAAATGAGAGGCACAAATACAAGATGGGTGACACCTGGCTTGAGAGCAGTACATGTGAAAAGGATCTAGGAGTCTTGGTTGACCACAAACTTGACATGAGCCAACAGTGTGACGCGGCAGCTAAAAAAGCCAATGCAATTCTGGGCTGCATCAATAGGAGTATAGCATCTAGATCAAGGGAAGTAATAGTGCCACTGTATTCTGCTCTGGCCAGACCTCACCTGGAGTACTGTGTCCAGTTCTGGGCACCACAGTTCAAGAAGGACACTGACAAACTGGAACGTGTCCAGAGGAGGGCAACCAAAATGATCAAAGGCCTGGAAACAATGCCTTATGAGGAACGGCTAAGGGAGCTGGGCATGTTTAGCCTGGAGAAGAGGAGGTTAAGGGGTGATATGATAGCCATGTTCAAATATATAAAAGGATGTCACATAGAGGAGGGAGAAAGGTTGTTTTCTGCTGCTCCAGAGAAGTGGACACGGAGCAATGGTTCCAAACTAAAAGAAAGAAGATTCCACCTAAACATTAGGAAGAACTTCCTGACAGTAAGAGCTGTTTGACAGTGGAATTTGCTGCCAAGGAGTGTGGTGGAGTCTCCTTCTTTGGAGGTCTTTAAGCAGAGGCTTGACAACCATATGTCAGGAGTGCTCTGATGGTGTTTCCTGCTTGGCAGGGGGTTGGACTCGATGGCCCTTGTGGTCTCTTCCAACTCTATGATTCTATGAATTGTGGTTACGTGTGCAATTCCTTCCTTGGCCAGGAGAGCCTGCATTTCATTTGAGCAGTACTCACCTCCATTGTCGCTCATTAACACAGCTGGAGCTCTCTGGAATTTATTCTTGACCATGGCAATGTATTCCTGGAGCTTGTCCACTGTCTCACTCTTCTCTTTGAGGAAATATACAACACAAAATCTCGAAAAGTCATCCAGAAATATTAAAATATATCCATTCTTTCCCAGTGAGGGAACATTCATGGGTCCACATATGTCAGTGTGCACTATGTCAAGCACTTTGTTGCTTCTTTGTTCTGCACAACGTGGAAATGAAGGTTTTACAGCCTTCTCAGTAATACAGCTTATGCACTTTGCTGGAGCTTTGTTGCTCTGCTTTACCTGCAAACCTCTTACAAGTTCTCTTTTCTGTAGATCCAGAATGACGTTGGTATCCCTATGTCCAAGCCTTCTGTGCCATAGGTCCAGATCTGCTTCATCCTTCTGGCTGGAATGTGCCACTTTTGCAGACTGGTTCTCTGAAAGATCAAGCTCATATACACCATTGATTAGCTTTGCTTGAGCAACCACTTTGCCATTTTTAGTCACCTTGCATTCTCCATTTCCAAATGTGATCTGGAAACCTTTCTTGTCCAAAGTGGACACGCTGATTAAATTGCAGCTCAGCTCTGGAACATACAAAACTCTAGAGATTGTGTTCTCAATGCATTCATTGTTTATATTGCATTTCAGACTCATGGAACCTGCACCTTTTGCTTTAACAATGTTGCCATCTGCAATTTCAATTTCAGATCCTTCTTCATCATTTATCTCATTAAAATAGTCCTTTTTATATGAAAAATGCGAGCTCGCTCCTGAATCAATTATCCATTTATTATGTCTATTCTCACGATTTTGGACAGTTAAATTCCTTTCTTGCAGTAGCCATGTGCATTCACATTTCCCCTTCTTTTCCCCTTTTGGCTGAAAGGGGTGGGGTTACTTTGCTTTAGGAGCCCTGCAATTCTTTGCAATATGTCCTTCTTTGTTACAATTGAAACAAATCACTTTCTTAGGCATCTCTTTGGACTTTGTACATTGCCTAGATGCATAACTGCTGTCCATGCTTCTAGCATTTCTCACTGGAGATTCAGCTCTATCTCTGCATTCTTCTTTTAAATAACCAATCAAGTCTTTAAAAGTCAGACCTTGCTTTGGTCCATCAAACTTATAAAAGCGCTAAAGCGTGGTCCAAGCGATGATAACAAAAATGTTATCTTTGTATCTTCATCAAAAGCTTTGGGAGTCAGATCAATTCTTTGAATAATCTCAGTAAACTTGTTGATGTGCTCTGTGAATTCCTCTTTTGAATTCATCCTCACTCTGGTTAATTTACACACCAAGTTTCTGAAGCAGTTTATGCTAGATTCTCCATACACGCGCTCAATATCTTTTAAGATTTGAGACGCATCCTCTGTACTATTTATTAATGATAGCTGCTCATCACGAAGTCCACTCAAAATTATGTGTCTAGCTTCGCTGTTCATGCGTTTCCAAGCACTTATCTTGGCTAAATCTCCCTCAGACAATCCTGTAGGTTGAGGGTCTAAAGCTTCCAAAATGTGCTTATAATCTAAACATGCTGTGATGGGATGATGAGCTGCTTGTGCGCGAAATTCTTAGTCCCTCAGAGTTTGGCTAAGTCCACAAACCTCTGTCTGTAACGGAGCTCCTTAAGCATGGCTCCGTCAGTCGCTGGTAGAATCCGACAGTGGGCGTTTACGGAATTTCCTCCAGCATAAAAGCTCCTTAACGGAAACGCGCCTTCTGGACTCTCGGCGCGACAGTTTCCGGCGAGGAGTGGGTGTCCCTATAGGAGGTCCTGAAACCTCCCCACTGTTTTCGCTGGAAGTGTCTCTGAGCCATCCCTCCGACTCACTTTCCCTTGGAGCTCCTTCTCTCCCCCTGCTGGTCCCCTCCTCAGCTGATAAGTCTCTCCCAACCTCTGTGAGCCCTTTCACTTCCTGTTCTTCCGATGGCAGTTCCCTGACATCCACCTCCCCTCCAGGGCCCCCTTCCTCCCCTCCCTTCCTCTGCGGGCGGCGAGGGAGCAAAACCCCTGAAAGAACCTCCCTCCTCTTCCGAAGTCTCGAACATTTCCCTCCACCGGTTGCTGTTTCTGGTTTCTAAGTACTCCTCCTCATCGGAGTCTATTCCTTCTTCCAACTCCGATTCCGTAAATCCTTCCAGTTCCTCCTCCTCGTCGGTGGTGCCAAAGTACTCCCTCCGGAACCTCGCTACTGACTGAGGCTTCCTGGGGAACCTTTGATGAAACGTTTCGATCAAGATCTCGTCCTTGACCTCCTCTGCCGTCACCCAGGTGTTTTCTGACTCCGGTTCCCCTTCCCACGCTACCAAATACTCCACCTGATTACCCTTCCACCTGGAGTCGATGATTTCCGCCACATGGTTGCTGCTTTCCCTCTCTTCTAAGACTGGTCCCCGTGTGGAAACCCCTTCACCTTCCCCCCTATATGGTGACAGTAATGACCTGTGGAATACTGGGTGCAGTTTCATGTGGTTCGGTAACCGGAGTCTGAAAGCCACTGGGTTGACCTGTTGAATGACCTCAAATGGTCCCAATCTTTTGGGTCTCAATTTCTTGCAACCCCCCTTGAACGGCAACCCTTGGGTTGACAGCCACACCTGATCCCCCACCCTTATGGTTTCACCTTCCCTTCTGTTCTTGTCTGCCTGCCTCTTATATTCTTCTTTGGCCCTTTCTAAGTTGAGTTGGAGTTGACGATGGATCGCTTCCATTTCTTCTACAAAATGTTCGGCGGCCGGGACGCTCCATCTCTCCCCTCCTCCCCCTGGAAATGCCCTGGGGTGGCACCCATAATTAGCTAAAAAGGGGCTCATCCCGGTGGACACATTCTCCGCATTATTGTAGGCAAATTCCGCCAGCGCCAACTTTTCGACCCAATCGTTCTCTCTGTCATTGACATAACACCTCAGGTATTGTTGGAGGATACCGTTTGCTCTTTCCGCCTGCCCGTTGGTTTCAGGGTGCCGGGCAGTCGAAAAATTGACCTCTACGTGCAGTAAGCTCATGAGCTTCTTCCAGAACCTGGACGTGAATTGTTTACCTCTGTCTGAGACCACCCTCAAGGGGGCGCCATGCAGCCTAAAGATATGTTCTACAAACAATTTCGCTGTCTCTTCCGCCGTGACTGCATGTGAGCAAGCTACAAAGTGGCACATCTTAGTTAACAGGTCTACTACGACCAGGATGGCGGTTTTGCCCTTGGATTTCGGCAGATCAGTCATAAAATCTATCGATACCGCCTCCCATGGTCGTTCTGGTGTGGGTAACGGTTCTAATAACTCCGCCGGCGCCCGCCTTTCTCCTTTGGCTCGCTGGCATTGGTCACACCCTCTTACATACTCCCGTACATCTTCCCTCACCTTGAGCCACCAAAATTCCCTGGTAACCAACCACATGGTCTTGTGTTGCCCAAAATGCCCCGCTGTGGGGTTGTCGTGCAGCTGTTTGAGTACTCTCCTCTCAATTCCCCTTCGGGTATATATATAGCCCCTTTGTAATACAATGCCCCGTTTCTTTCTTCAAAACCCCCGGGGTTTTCTCCCTCTCCCCTTAGACATCTGAGCTTATTCTGGGCGTATTCATCATTCTCCGTTCCCTCTACCAGTTCCCTTTGCCCCACCAATGCCGCCCCACACACCCAGCGGTCCTCTGGGATGATATGTCTCTCTTCGGGTGCTCCCTCCCCCTCCAAATATTCAGGTTTGCGTGAGAGAGCGTCCGCCCTGACGTTTTCTGGACCTGGCACATAGCAAATTTCAAAATGAAATTTGGAGAACTCCTGGGCCCATCTCACTTGTCGTTGGTTGAGCACTCGTGCCGTTCTCCAATACTCTAAATTCTTGTGGTCCGTGCACACTTGCACTTTATGTTGTGCACCAATTAGTAAGTGTCTCCATCTCCGGAACGCTTCGTGAATGGCGAGTAGTTCTCGGTCATATACCGTGTAGTTCCTCTCGGATTTGTTTAGCTTACGCGAGAAGAAAGCACACGGTCTCCACTCCGACTTACTCTTTCCCGGCTGAAGAAGCACCGCCCCCACCGCCCGGTCTGATGCATCAGTTTCCACTCTCATTGGTTTTTGTAAATCCACATGCAGGAGCTGTTCTTCAGAAGCGAATGCCCTTTTCAATTCTTCAAATGCTTGCTCCGCCTCCGCCGTCCAAACAAATTTCTTCTTGCTGCTGAGACAGTCCGTAATGGGAGCCGTTAAGTGGGCAAAGTTCTTGATGAACTTACGATAAAAGTTCCCAAACCCTAAGAATCTTTGCACATCCCTTTTCGTTTTCGGTGTCTTCCATTCCAGCACCGCCTGGACCTTACCTGGATCCATGGCTAATCCCTTGTCTGACAAGCGGTACCCCAGGAATTCCACCTCCTTGGTGTGAAACTGACACTTCTCCAATTTCACCCACAGCTGGTTTGCTTGCAGTTGGCTCAACACTTCCCTGACGTCCTTTACATGCTGCTCCTCATTCTCTGAATATACTAACACGTCATCTAGGAAGGCCACGCAATTCTTGTAGAGCAGAGGTCCCAGGACGTGGTTCATGAACGATTGAAAACATGCTGAGCCTGCTTGTAATCCGAAGGGCATAACGAGATATTCAAAAGCCCCCAAAAGGGTGAACATGGTGGTTTTCCATTCATCCCCCTTCCTTATCCGTATCAGGTTGTATGCCCCCCTCAGGTCCAGTTTAGTAAAAATCTTTCCCTTCCTCACCCTGGTCAAAATGTCATCAATTCTGGGCATAGGGAAAGCCACTGGTTCCAACACTGCATTTAGGGCCCGGTAGTCCACTACAAGTCTCGGTTTATCCGTGTTTTTTTTGTCCACAAAAAACACTGGACTGCCCCCCACAGCTCTGGACTCTCTGATGAAACCTCGCTTCAGGTTTCTATCAATAAACTCCCTTAACTCCTGCATTTCCCTGTCTGACATGGCGTACAGCTTGCCCACTGGGAGCTGGGCCCCAGGGACTAGATTGATTTGGCAGTCAAAGGCTCTATGCGGTGGTAGTTTGTCTGCTTCCCTTTCGCTGAATACATTGCTCAGGTCAGCGTATTGTTTGGGCACCTTCCCTTTGTCCGTTACTTCCGTCCCTGCTAGAAAGGCCTTTGCCCCTTCCGGAGCCTTCCCCTCTTTGCAGTGTTCTATGCAATGTGCTGACCCAAAGGAGACCACTCTCTGATGCCAGCCCACTAGCGGATCATGCAACGCCAGCCAGCTCATTCCCAAAATGATGGGAGCCCCTCCCAAGGTGGCCACATTGAACGCTATTCTTTCGGTGTGCCTGGCCACCCTCATTACCATTGGGACAGTCTGTAGGCTAACTTCTCCTCCCAACAGCTCCCTCCCATCGATCGTGGTCACCTGCAAGGGGTTATTTAAAGGGATTGTCTGTATCTGGTGTTCAGCTGCAAACTCCTTATTCATTAAATTACAGGAGCTGCCTGAGTCCAATAGCGCCTTTATCTTTAGTGGGTGTCCGTTTGGCAGCTCTAGCAACACCTCTATCACTAGGGCTGGTCTTGGAGGTTCCGGAGTGGGCACTTTTACTGCTCCTTGGCCTGGCTGCTGTGCCCTGACGGTGTCAGCCAGGCGTTGGCTTTTACTTGCTCCTGGACTTCCTCCTCCTTTCCCCCAACAGCTCCCGCCATCCCTTGCCATTCCTTTCTTTGTGGACAGACTCTGGCAAAGTGACCTGGCTGCTGGCAGAGATAACATTTCTTGGCGCTCTTCCCCTCCTTCTTCCGCCCTTCACTGGGATTTGAAACTGCGCGCACGCGCGCTGTTCCAATTTCCATCGGCTCTCCTGGCGGGAAGGTTGGCTCCGGAATCTCTGGAATGCGGAAATCCCTCCAACGCTCCCCTTTCCCTTCCCGCTTCTCCAAGGCTCTCGCCTCCTGGCGCGCTCCAATGGTCAGCGCTGATTTGGTCAGCTGGTCCATAGGCTCCGCCCTGGGCGCCCGGGAAAGTTCGTCTTTCACCGCCGAAGAAAGCCCCTCTTCGAAAAGCATTTGAATGGGTTCCGCCGATAGATCCCACGCCAATTTATGTATCAACATGGTAAACTCAGTCCAGTACTCACGGACAGATCGGCTCCCCTGTTTACAAGCCATCAACTGTCTGCGCACCACTCCCTGCTCAATGTCGCTGGAAAACATCAGGTCCATGGCGCGAAAAAACTTCCTCGTGTCCCTCAGGACGTCATTATTCCCTGCCATCAGGGGTCTAACCCAGTCTCTCGCCCCCCCCTTCGAGATGGCCAACCACAAACGCCACTCGCGATTCCTCGTCTGGAAAGTCGTCAAACTGCAGATTGAGAGCATACTGCATCTCTGTCCTAAAGGCTTGATAGTTCCTGGGATCCCCCCCAAACTTCTGCACCAATCCTGGCATCTTCCTTGCCAGTGGGGAGCCTTTTGCCTTTTCTGCATCCTGCGCCCTCCTCTCCTCGAGCCTCGCCGTTTGCAGCGCTAGCTGGACCTCCAACACCCGGTACCTTTCTTCCAGGCTTGGACCCGCTCCAGCTCCTCCCGCTTCTCCGGTTCCGGCTGGGTTGCTCATGATGCCTCTCTGCACAAGCTGCTTTCAGGGACTGTCGGATTGCTGTGATGGGATGATGAGCTGCTTGTGCGCGAAATTCTTAGTCCCTCAGAGTTTGGCTAAGTCCACAAACCTCTGTCTGTAACGGAGCTCCTTAAGCATGGCTCCGTCAGTCGCTGGTAGAATCCGACAGTGGGCATTTACGGAATTTCCTCCAGCATAAAAGCTCCTTAACGGAAACGCGCCTTCTGGACTCTCGGCGCGACAGTTTCCGGCGAGGAGTGGGTGTCCCTATAGGAGGTCCTGAAACCTCCCCACTGTTTTCGCTGGAAGTGTCTCTGAGCCATCCCTCCGACTCACTTTCCCTTGGAGCTCCTTCTCTCCCCCTGCTGGTCCCCTCCTCAGCTGATAAGTCTCTCCCAACCTCTGTGAGCCCTTTCACTTCCTGTTCTTCCGATGGCAGTTCCCTGACACATGCTATCAAGCGCTGCTTCCAGTGTATGAAATTGTGTTCATTCAGCACAGGCATTCCTAGCTTTGCATCACTATCAAAAGCTGCTCTAGCCATCTTAAAATCCAAAATTTGAAAATTCTTCAAAATTTCAAAAATTTCTCAAAATTTTAAAATCAAAATCTCAAAAATCTCAAAATACAAAACAATTCTTCACTGCCTTGGGTCACTGTGAACTCTGAGGGAAGGGGGGGTTCCTTAATCCCCACTGCACTATGGAACAAAGGACCATGTGCTTACCAGGAAGTTAACTCAGAAAAATATTACTCAACTCAAAATCACAATCCAACGCAATCCTTCAAAAATACGCAGAAATATGCAATACTGGGGCCACTAACCCTTTGTGGGAATGTTCAGGGGTGCAGGAGAGGATATATTGTGAGATTATATCCTAATCCAATTTGTGCTAACAAGTTCCCAAAATATCAGCAGAGTTTATAGACATTCCACTTTAAGTTCGCAACGGTAACGCTTGAACAGGTTCGCTAGAACCTCTATAATAATTACTCTGGTAATTTCCCCTTTGTTCCCTCTTAAAATACAAGACACGACACAGTCTTTATAAAAGTATAAAAGAGTTTACTCACGTTCTGTTCACAATATGATCCCAGAAGGCAGACAGACTTAAAAAAGTTACATACACTTAGAATCTATCTTATACGAAGATAGTTCTTATCTCCTCTCTTGGCTGGGAGCCAAGAGAGCATCCTTAGATGTTTCCTCATCGAAGGAAGATGGCAGAGAGAGAGATATGGCTGCCTGCCCTGTGCTTTTATCATTTACCTGCACAGGTGAGGCCACACCCACCTCTGGTCACATGCGGAGGAAGTCCGTCCCCAGGAAGTTTACCTGCTTGCTAGACAGACATCCCTCCCCATGTTCTAACATGTACACTCTAGGAATGTTGTCATTGACTGCTTCTGTGTTTACATCCCACACTCCTGGCAGAAACTACGGAAGGGGAGGTTTTAGTCATGGGGATTTCACCATGCTCTGAAAAGGAAAACATTGATTTCAACAGCAGGCCTGCACAGCAGCAAGCTACTCGCCTGCGAGTCTCATCATGATCAGTGGGACTTCTTCCCGAGCTGGCGGTGCATAAGATGGGCTGCACCCCTTGCACCCAACTTGTACCTAAAACTCTGCACAAGCCTGCACCAGAGAAGAGTGGAGCTGGAAGGGACCCCTGAGGGTCATCAAGCCAACCCCCTGGGGCAATGCAGGAATCTCAAGTAGACCATCCCTGACCGATGGCCCCCCGTCTTCTGTTTTTCCTCTCAGCCAGGACCGACAACAACGGAGACTGGAGGTGGGGGGAAAGATAAATTTTGACGAGGGAAAGGCAATGGGGCAGATTTGTCAGGCGCACACAGGCACAGCTTGAAGACTTTACGCAGAGAGGAACCCCACACGGGAGACACAGATACACAAGCACACAGAAGTCAATAACCCAAGAGTGGCTTCTAAGTGGGGGGTTGGCTGAGGACAGGGTGGGGCGAAAACATGTGGAGCTTTGCAGAGGGGAGGCAGAAAGTGTTCATCAGAGGGAAACTCACTTTCCCTTTTTAGAAACCGGCCAAGATCCCTTCTGCATTTGCAGCGCTGCCCCCAAAGTGACCCTTTCAATCCACTTGATAGTCCAGCTGTAGGCGCTGGTCTTCCAGGCAGAATGAAAGGCGCACCCACCGATCCCGCTTCCTTCCTCTCCCCTTCCTGCCCCCGTCCGTTCTTTGCTCACCTGCCTCCTTCCCATCCTCTCCCCTGCCTGCCTCCTCCAGCCGGGAGCGCCCACCCACGACCCCCAGCTTCCCAAGCCACCAGTGAATGTCCACCCCCCCCCGCAGGATGACACCCAGTGCGGACCGCCCCCACCCTGCTCCGCCACTGCTCTGGAAGAAGCTGTTCTGCTGAGAGCAGGACATCTCTGAAGACTCGGCTGGGGTTCTGTAATCTCTGGTGATACATCCCACTGGCTGAGGTGTGGTGAGCTGCAGACTGACTCCCACAAGTCACCAGCTGAGAGGTCCATGGTCCAGATGCCACTACACCCATAGGTGCTGAAAAGTACCAACTTGAATGGCTCTGAAAGGAAATCAGACAAATTCAACGTTGAGATTTCTATGCTGTCCATCGGACTGGGTTGCCCCAGCCATTCTGGGCACTCCCAGCAAATTGAAACATCCAAAACAGTAAAACACCCCAAAATCTTTCCGGTACCAAAGCCAATTGGATTGACTGTTGAATCTTCTTCCAAGTACTTTGGAAAGGACAGGAGCTTTCCCTGCACTTGAGAGCAGTCAGCTAACGTAGGGGTACAGGACAGGCCACAGGCCACTCCCAGCTCAATCCCCTCACCTCAGCATCGGCCGCCTGAGGCAGCTGCCTCACTCTGGCTCATCAGAGGTCCGGCCCTGCTTGGGAATATGAGTGGGAGAGGGCCATTGCACTCAGGTCCTGCTTATGGGCTTGTTGTGAGCCTCTGCTGGGCAACTATGGGGAACAAGGTGCTGGACTAGATCATCCATTGGTCTAATCCAGAAGGACTGTTCTTACATCTGGGGTGGACTGGAGGCAACTCCAACTTGCAAAAAGCCCTGGAACACCAAGAATTGCAGACTCCCACACTCGCAAGCAAATGAACTATTGCTTCGCTTCTTAAACCAAAAGAAAAAAACAAACCCCTTTTGCCAAGCTTGGCGACCACGTCCAGTAGCAAACAGACCAATGAAAGTTGCATTTTTGCGTGGGTAGGAAGGGTGTCATTTTCCTTTGGCTGATTTAGGTCCTCGGCTTTTAGACTCCAGAACTGGCACAAACAGGGATGGAAATCTGTTTCAGTTCAAAGGGAGGTATGATTGGCAGGCAAGGTGACACAGCCAGTTATGTGGAAGGGAGGAGGAGGAGGGTGGGGAGGTCACAAGGGAGGAAAGAGCTCTGCACCTTAGCTCGGAATTCTTTTGGAAGAGTGGAGGGGAACAGAGGAAACCTTTCTTCCCTTTCAGTCTTTTCTCTCCCCCCCTCCTTTTTCCTCCCCCCCCCTTTTTTAAGAATATGCTATACGGAATTTCCGAGGGGGAAATTCGCTAGGGATCTCGCCTTCCCCAGAAACCCCTCCACATACCTAGGGTGCGAGACAATGAGCTCGAGAAAGCCCATTCCTTCCCCTGTCGCACCAAGCACCACATCTTTTTTTATGAAGAAAAGACCCTGCTTCCCTCTTTCTGGTATGAAACCGTATCAATATGAACGGGGACTTGGGCATGAACTCTGTATTTACATACTGCTGCGTATAGCCCAATCAAAAGCATCGGATTTAGACAGCTAGCCAATAGTGGATAGCGGCCTCTAGTGGACAGAATCTTTCTTGTGCCGCTGCCTGCGGAGCAGCGGAGCTTTGCCAGCTTGACTGAGCACCTGAGTGGCCGCCTGCTGAGACAACAATGGACTCAGTCCATCAAAAGCCCATTAACTGGTTTCTATTGCCAAAAGTGATCCTTTGTTGCAAGAAATCTGTCAAGCCACTTCCCTTATGGACTGCCGGCTTAGGAAAAGCCCCTCACTTCAGAAAATCCACCCCCTGCATCAATTTCCTCCATTCCAACGCCATTCTTGCCCTTAAGGAAAGGACTCTTTCCCCCTCTATCTCCCGCCATAATCCCTCAAGCGTGAGGACACGTGTACACCCAGGGAAGTGCCCAAAGGTGACAATTACTGAGCAGTTAGTTGGCCAAAGAAACCAAGAGCCCATCACCAGACTTGCACCAGGGTATGGATGTGCAGGAGGGACGCGGGTGGCGCTGTGGTCTAAACCACAGAGCCTAGGGCTTGCAGATCGGAAGGTCGGCGGTTCGAATCCCCGCGACGGGCTGAGCTCCCGTTGCTTGGTCCCAGCTCCTGCCAACCTAGCAGTTCGAAAGCACGTCCAAGTGCAAGTAGATCAATAGGTGCCGCTCCGGCGGGAAGGTAAACGGCGTTTCCGTGCGCAGCTCTGGTTCGCCAGAAGCGGCTTAGTCATGCTGGCCACATGACCCGGAAGCTTTATGGCGGCTCCCTCGGCGGCCAATAAGGTGAGATGAGCGCTGCAACCCCGAGTCGGTCACGACTGGACCTAATGGTCAGGGCTCCCTTTACCTTTAGCTTTACTTAAGAGGTGCCTGGACATGTTTGCCTGTGTTAAGCTTGTACTGAGTGAGAAGTCTGGACATGTTTGCCTATGGCCTGTCCACCGTCCCGCAGACCTGTGGGAATATTCAGGGATGCAGGAGAGGATATATTGTCTGATTATATCCTTATCCAACTTGTCTTAACAAGTTCCACAATTTAGCAGAGTAACATTCCCCTCTTCTAAAATTGGCAGCGGATGCGTTTGCTCAGGCTCGCTAAAGCCTCTATAATAACTGTTCTGGTATTTTCCCCTTATTCCCTCATAAAAGATAAGACACGACACAGTCTTCCATAAAAGTATAAAAAGAGTTTACTCACATTCTGTTCACAATCGGATCCCAGAAGGCAGACTTAGCTTAGAAAAGTAACATACACTTGAAAACTATTCCATAAGAAGACAGTCCCTTTGTCCTCTCTTGGCTGGAGGCCAAGAGGGCATCTTTGGCTAAGCAGATGTTGCTTCTTCGATGCATGTGGTGAAAGAGAGAGAGATGGCTGCCCTGCCCTGTGCTTTTGTCGTTACCTGCACAGGTGAGGCCACACCCACCTTTAGTCACATGTAGAGGAAGTTTGTCCCAGCCCAGATTCCTATGCCCCACAAATAACCCAGAGATGCATTTTGAGTAAGAGGATACATTCTACTCATGTTAAAACACGCTGATTCCTGGACCAGCGATTGAGAAGGCGATTGGGTCTGTACACAATGTATTCTGGGTGACCGTGGGAAGTTTTAAAAGTCAATGTCACCCCATGTTCGGGGTTCTTACTCCTGTGGGAACCTGTTGCGCAACAAAAAAAGATCTTGGTCTCCTGACCGCTGTTTTGCTCCAATTTGTGGCTGGAATCTCCTTCATTTCTGACCGCAAGTACCCGCGGGCTCTGCCCGACGAGCTGGGCTGTTGAGTAGCCTCACACCCCGGAATTTTCCTCATCAATGCCAACTCACCCATAGAGGCAGAATAGGAAGCCAGCCCTCCAGGACTTGCTCCTCTGCTGTAAACATAGTTAAAGTTGAGCTGCAGCTAGTAAGACCAAGCACTGGGCGCCTCTCACAGAATCAAAGGCTAAAATTGGGTCGAGTGCTTCTCTCCAGAATCTCTTTCCAGGATGATGGCTTCACATGCCTCCTTCTAATAGCAAATTCATCTGGGGAGACCCGATAGACGGCGGCCAAACACATGGAAAGCACATTTGGTGGTGGGGAATAAGAGGGTGCTGCTCCACAAACCTTAAAAAGCACCCTCTCCAATGGCATGGCACTTGGATGACCCTGTGGTTCTACCCCTGGGGCTGAGGGTGATGAAACAATTCCTGAGACAGCTAAAGTGCTGGTGGTGAAAAACCCACTTCAAATGAGACCACACACGGGTTAGAGCTCAACGTCGAGCCTACCAAGTGGCGATAGCGACGGTGAGGAGGACCATTGTTGCTGGATCTGTTGGTGAAAACAGTACCAGGAGACTCTTTCAGGTGGTTCACAGTCTAACAGAACCACCTTTGCCATCAGGGTCTGATACAGAGTCCAAGATCTCCTGTAATGACTCCTGTCATGAGTTTTTCTGCAGATAAAAAGAGGTAGACTCCACCAAGGGAGGAGGGTGCCAGAGCTCTGCCTAGTCAGAGACATAGTATGGCTTGCCAGTTCCCGGGGCCACGTGGAGGAGGGGGTAGGAGGGAGGGAAACAGACGGAGTATGCATGCGCATTCGACTGCCTAATGGCATCCACATCACTCAGGGGATCACAGCCACAGAGATAAGAAAAGAAGAGCCATCCCATTGTCTGGAGAGGTCACTTACCTGATTGCATGGACAAGCCGTTGTCATCGGACCCCAGTGATGGAAGCGTGCAGCTGTATTGAGGCAGCACTAACAATTTTGTGCCTGGGGCGACTGCCCCTGTGCCCCCGCAGCCCACTACGCCACTGGGTCTAGTCAAGTTGGATGCGATCCATTACAACCTGTTGCCTCTGAGGATGTGGACAGACTTGAACGAGTGAAACCTACCACCTGAAGAAGTGATTGTTCAACTGCTTATTAAAAAGACATATTTGGACCTGGCCATTATGTCCAATTATTGTCCAGTCTCAAACTTACCATTTCTGGGCAAGGTGATTGAACGGATGGTCACTGAACAACTCCAGGCATGTCTGGAGAATAATGCAAAATATAGATGTCTTGGTAAAATCTCAGGATATACTATAAATAGGTCCAAATCAGAGTTGATGTTATTAGGAAATATATATTTTTGTTCAACTGTTTAAACAATACCAATTTCATACTTGTACAGAAAATGTTAATTATCTAGGCACATTACTACCATGAGATTTATCAGCAAAGTATTCCCCTCAGCTCTTCCTCCTGACTAGGCGGCTTCTGTGGGAGAAGAGAGCTGTCACGTGCCTTGCCCGCTACCTTTTTAACAACCCAGCTGACCTCAGTGCATTTTGTCCTTTCCCTCAGGCAGCAAAATGTCTTAGGCTTGCCTTGGGAATAAGTACTCGCCAAGCTGCAATGTTTTGTTTCAGAACCCACTCGCATAAATTAAAAAAGGAAAAGAAGGGAATTTTTTTTTAAAAAAAATGATGTGCCCAGAACTCCTTTCTCTGATCAGTGAGTAAGCCCAAACAGCTCCCACACATCTGGCCTTAGGACTTCCAGAGCGGATGTGTGATCCCAAGCCATTGTTTGACATGCCATATTTTTCATTTCAGCATTGGAGCGCTCTTGCAGAGACTGTCCCTTTGTTCAGAATGTCACAGGCCCAGAGTGAAAAACTGACACTCCTAATTTCAAGCTCAGGCCCTCCAGGTGTTTCTGGACTCCAGATCCTATAACCCCAGACCATTGGTCATGATGGTGATGGGCATTGGAGACCAGCAAAATCTGGAGGGACACAGATTCCCCACCTCAGCTGTAGAAAAATATGCTTTACTGTCTTAAGGCAGGCTTTGAAATGTGGATCCAGCAACTTCTGAGTTAAGGGGCAGACCAGCGATAGCTGATCCCATTTCAGGCTGAGGGCCACACTGATTCATGGTCAACATGTCAAAGTAAGTGCCACTGAAGTGTAAAAGCGGGTGCAGGCATATATTTTTTTAAGGACCACATTGTTTGGGGCTTGGTGGAGTCACGAAAAGCTTTGGACCTCACAGAATAACAGCAAGGGATCCTCAGGAGAGGTCAGTTATAACAGTATTATTTTCCCCGTATGTGGGGTGGAGTGGGGGGGCAGGGCTTATAAAGTGAAGTTGATCCTCCACTGTGGGTTAAAAAGGTAAAGGTAAAGGTACCCCTGCCCGTACGGGCCAGTCTTGACAGACTCTAGGGTTGTGCGCTCATCTCACTCTAGAGGCTGGGAGCCAGCGCTGTCCGCAGACACTTCCGGGTCACGTGGCCAGCGTGACGAAGCTGCTCTGGCGAGCCGGCACCAGAGCAGCACACGGAATGCCGTTTACCTTCCCGCTATAAAACGGTACCTATTTATCTACTTGCACTTAAGGGTGCTTTTGAACTGCTAGGTGGGCAGGAGCTGGGACCGAATGACGGGAGCTCACCCCGCTGCGGGGATTTGAACCGCCGACCATGCGATCGGCAAGTCCTAGGCGCTGAGGTTTTACCCACAGCGCCACCCGCGTCCCGTTCCACTGTGGGTTACTTTTGTTCAAAGCAAGATTCCTCTGGAGGGAGAGGATGTTGCAAAGTAAGTCAGAGGCAAAGCAGCCCCAAGCCAGGTTCTGTGTTTGCACACATGATTTGCAGTGAGCCAAGGGCTGAATTGCTGCTGTTGTTTCATAGCCCAGAACAGCAGGTGTAGGCGAAAGGTCTAAAGTTAGAAAACCAGGTCTTGGTCAAGGCATCCGCTGACCAGCAGGCCATAGAGAAGAGGAACGTCAGCATTTCAACTCTGAGCCAAAGGTTTGTCTTTTGCTATTTTTCGACACCCTTGGTCATGAGCCAAGTGTGATTCTTGAACTGTGAATGCTGACTTTGCCAAATCCATACAGGCCCTTTTCATCTCTCATGCTCAGGAAGTAGCAGCCACAGCTCAGGAGAGGATTTTTCATTTGCTCCTTTTCCATGGGGTGGGGAAAACTCAACACTTTTAATCTTGTCTTATTTTTATGCAAATTGGGTGGTCTGCACCCTCTCTTTAGCACAGATGGCCTGCAGGAGAATTTCCTGTCCTTAAAAGTAAAACTGAACTTTTTTGGCAGTGCAACTGCAGGGAAGGCATTGTCTGCCACGTTTGCAGTTGAAGGCAGAGCTGGGGGGGAGCAGGAATGTTCAGCAGAGGGCAACCAAAATTATCAAGGGGCTGGAGCAACTCCCAGATGAGAAGCTAAAACATTTGGGGCTTTCTAGTTTAGGGGGGAAATGAGTAAGGGAGGACACGGTCAGGGGTACACGCATAGTGTAGAGAAAGTGGAATGCGGTAAGTTTTTCATCCCTCCATAATTCCAAAACCCAATGGGGTCATCCAATTGTGGGTTACTGGGTGGTTGTTGTTTTTATTTTGATTACAGTCGTACCTTGGAAGTTGAATGGAATCAGTTCCGGGAGCCAAAACGTTCAAGAACTAAGCTGTTTGAAAACGAAGGTACAAGAGCAAAAAAAGAGGACAGCCTGAGGCACTGCCAGCCTGAGCTGGGAAAAGAGGTGGGCGGCGTCGCCACTGCCATGCCCCTTTCCCCAGCTCGGGCTGGCAGGGGCCATGACGGGCAGAGCAGCCCACTCCCGAGCCACCTGAGCCCGAGACCCCAACAACTCCCCCTCAACCTGGACATTTCCTTTAAAATGTAAAAAATTGCCCAGATAGGCATGTTGGTCCCCCAAAAGAGGACATGTCCGGGTTTCCCCAGACATATGGCAACCCTAAATTATGGTGGAAGATGACCCTGAAAATACTGGCAAAGCCTTGTATGGTACGGCATGGAAAGGGGAACTAGAATAAAGGACTGAAGGGGCTGCATTAGTGAGGTTGTTAGAGCAAGTTTCCTTGGAATGAGGCTCAGCAGAGACTGTGGTGTCTTTATGATATATGGTTTATTCACACACATATACAACCTGAGCCGAAGATGGAGAGGCTCACAGCATTAACGCCCCAGAAGGTCTTGCTTCTTCCAGTTACAGCCTTCGAATCAAGAAGAAATCAGGCATGGCTCTCTCTCTGTGACTTCTGCCAACTTCCAGCCCAGCTCTCTCACACAACTCTGACCTCTTCCTTTCTCATTCCCAGCCAGGCGAGGGAGGAGGCCCACCCTCATTTGCCCTCTGGCACAGAGCAACCACAAGGTACATAGGTGGCAACTATGACCCTTGCTTGGTTAATTCAACAATGGAATCGTCCATTAGATTTTCACCCTTGCAGACTAGCTCCTCAACTCACAAGGCTGAGGGACTAGGCAAGACCAAGGCTATTTCAAAACCAGTTTTTAGATGCATTTAGCTTTGTGTTCTATAGCTTTTAGCCCAATATTGATTGATGGGGAATGGAGGCTTATTTTGGGATGGTTTGTGGTGCACAGCCCTGTCTTGTCTTGTCCTCGTGTGTGTGTGTGTGTGTGTGTGTGTGTGTGTGTTTTCAAGGGCTTTTTGCTTGTTCACCGGGATCCTTCAGAAGGAAGAGACAAAAGAGTAGTGGTATTTTAGGACAACATAACAAAAACTTATGCAGGCATAGCCTATTTCATCAGAAGCATAAAGGAGACTGAGGAGGTTGATTGATAGTTTGAGGTATTGGTTGAGGCTAAGGCACCTGAAAAAATCATATCACCCCTTATATACCCAATGGATGGCTCTGCTCTGCAGATGACGGCTTTCTGCAGGTACCATCTTATCGGGGGTCCCTTCTCTGCTATCTTTTCAATGCCTACTTCCTCTTCCTCTTTCAAGAAGCCTTCTAAGGAGAGATTTTTCTTAGTCTGCTTCTGTGTAGGAACTGTTTTTGGATGTTTTGGTTGTTTAACTGTTGTGTCTTTGCTGCCCTGGACTCCTTTGGGAGGAAGGGTGGGATATAAGGATGCCGAGTAGTGCCTCCTGCCCATACCTGAAGGTTTTGTGGAGGCGCCATAGCCTCAGTGTGTCAGCACCTGCATTGCATGCAGAAGGTCCCAGGTGCAGTCCCTAGCACCTGCAGTTAGAAGCTCAATGTAGGTAGGAGCCTCTCTCTGCCCAAGACCTTGGAGAGCTTCTGCCACTCAGGCTGGAAGTGGGCAATACTGGGCTAAATGGATCAATCAGGTTTAGGATCAGGGACTTCCTTCTCTTAAATGAGCTACCTTCCCAGGTGGATGAGCCCCACTGCTCATCACTTCCCTCTACAGCACGGGCAGAAACCACCTTCTTGACTGTTGGACCCCCTAGTGGTCTCATCTGCTCAATTGTCCGGAGCCTGGCTGTCAGGGCTGATTCAGCTGCAGTTCAGCATCAAAACTCAGAGATGAGCAGTAAGGTGGACTCTTTCTTCAGAGAGACAAAACCCGACAGAGAAACTCCACAGGCAGGACTAGCCCCAGTTGCCAGAACGGAGGATCTTAGCCTCCTCCTAAGGTAGGGCTATCAGACATCAACAGCTTCTGGGTCTTCCTTTAAGAAGCTCAACAATTTGGGGGTCTTCCTAAAAATAGCTCCACAGCTTTCGGGGTGTCTTGGTTTCTACTTTTAGAAATATGGCATCCCTATCCTAAGGCTCCTCCTCAGTCGGCTGACTTCCCAACAGTCGTGGAGGGGCTCTCTGTGCCTTTTGTTCTGCTCCATGTAATGCCTCCCTTGTTCCCTGGGACAGAGGAGGAGGGGAGAAGGGAACAATGGACATGGCAGGTGCCTGGGGATCTGTTGCAGCCTCAGCCTCCACCTCCTTCTCCTGCTCCTCCTCAGCTGCCTCAGTCTCCCTTAAACCTGTTGCTTGTTTAGCCTCCAAGCCATCTGCTCCCCCTTCTTCTTCTTCTTCTGACCTGTCTCCTGCATCCCACCAGCAGTCTCCTGGCTTGGGGCCTTCCCACTTTGATGCTTCCCTGGGGGGTTCCCTGGCTGTAGCCTCCTGCCATTCCTCCTCCTCTAGCCAGTACCCGACACTAGCTTTGCATGCAGGGGAAGCCCCTAACTCACTGAGGATTTGAGACCCATCAACTCCCCTCACCTGGTTAGCCCGCCAGTTGAAGCCATTCCTGGGGTGTGGCTGCTGCTTCAGGCTGACAGTTTCTAAGAGCCACAGGTGAGAGCTGTAGTGACCAAAGGTGGACAAACTACCCCAGAGGGAGCACAACGTGCCCCCCACCAGAGGTACTACCCCTCCCCTCGCAACCTTGAGTCATGAAGGACAGAGAGTGGAGAGTTGAATGTGTGTAGAAACCAGCCTCCCTTAGGAAACCAAAGTTTACATTCATCACTCCACCCACTTTCACCTGTGGCCCCTCCCACCACAGGTACATGGCCCCTGGAAGGCTTCCCAGAGGAGAATATGGCCCTTAAGACTGAAAAAGAGTCCCCAACTCCAAACTAGTGATGAACTGCCATTGATGGCTCCAGCTGGATGTTGAAATCTCCCTCTAAGCTCCTTCTCAGATCCATGTTCCATTTCAACAACTGGCTTCCTCCTGCAGGTCAGACAGTCCCCTCAGTTCAAGGACCCATTGTTTCTCCATGTGCATTTTCAGCAGCCTCCCATGTGACTGCCAGTGATATCATTTTTCCCATCCTCAGATTTTGCCCCAGCCCCGGCAGCCTAAAATTCTAATCAGCTTATATCTTCAAAGGAAATAAGACATCTCCAGCTGAGCAAGACCTGGTATTTCCCCCTCTTCAGATAGCTCTGGATCTTCAGCTGCAGAGGGGAAATGCCCACGGTCCTTTCAAAATTTCCCATGTATTCGTAGGAACATCACCTGTCTTGGAAAAAAGGAAGGAACAAATGTCTCAGATGCAAGGCCTTTAATCTGGAATTGCTATTCTTAACTCCATGTGGCTGGGGTGTTCTGGGGCTTCTGTACCTTGAACTAATAATTTCTTGTTTGCATGTTCTACCCCAGCTGCTGCTCCCTGTTCAGTTCAGCTGGGGGATTAATTATGCCTTGTCATTTGATTCGTCAGGGTCTGTTCCATACATGCCGGGTGGATAAAATGACTAATTCATGTCATGTCTAACTGGTTTGAGCGAAAGGCTTCTCAGAAGCTAGGGCATGTCATAAAAGACAGCAATGTACAAAAGCGGGTGGAGGGTGGACATTAAAATCAGTCTTCCGGAGGCGGCGCCAACGGCAATGGTGGTCTCCTTCTGAGTAAGAGGGAGAAGCCCTGCAGAAAGTGGGTCTATCCGCTACGGCGAAGCGGAGACCCGATCGGAAATTGCAGGCAGAAGGAGCCTGCGAGCGTGGGACTCGGCGGGCACCATTTGCGCCCCCCGAATCAGTGAAGGAACCCCGCAAGGGGCTCCGGAGCGTAACGGGAGGTGCGGTGCTGAGAGCCAATTGCTCCTTCTGTGGGGTGAAGCCGCGTAGCTGTTGCCGGAGAGCGCTCACCTTTTTCCTGCGACAATTCGGCTGCTAAACTACTATCCGTGAGTAGGTGGAATTTAAAGAGGGGATTTGAAGAAGGAAAAAAGACAACAATTTGGCACTGAAGCGGGAAGGTGTAAACAGGAAGTCCGCCTCCCGTTTCTGTAAAAGATCAAAGCAAAGACGTCTCTATGCTAATACTTGGAAAGCGGAGCTTTTAAAGTTTTAATCCGAAACATCAAAAGCGAAATAACTCCCCCCCAAATTGGGAGAGGGGGGAAAGAGGGAAAGTGACTTTATTTCTTCTGGGAAAAATAGAGGTAAAACTCTCTTTCTTTTTTTTCTGTTGGAATCCTTGGGAACGGACTGCCAGGCTTATGAGAATTGCTACATTGGGACTCGCACTACTTTTGGACATTGTAACTTTTTAATGATTAACTCTGCAAGGGAGATACATTTTGAGAGTCTTCTTTGGACTGGAAACTGTTGCATGATTTTATTGAAGGGGGCATGGAAAGTTAGAAAGACTTTTCTATTGTGAACTTTATGGCTGTTACAGTGTCCCCCTAGAGGAACATTGAAGCTGTGCATTTAGCTGGGGGAATTTTCCACTTTGGACATTAGAGAATTTCCACAGTAAGACCTGACCTTGACTCAAGATAAAGGGGGATGACTGAACAAAGAGCAACAAGATCAGGCAAGGTCAGAGTGCAGCAGCCCAGTGCTGTTTCCCAGCAACGTAGAGCATCTGTACCCGGCCTTCCTGTGACACAGGAGGAAGATTCGGCAGAAGTTGAACCAAAAGGAATGGCCTCAGAAGGGGATTTTACTTCGGTATTAAATAAAATTTATGAGAAATTGGAAAGCCTAAGTAAACAAGTTACAGAACAATCAAATAAAATTGACGGGAACACTGCCAGCATTAATTCAAATACAAAATCTATTGAAAAATTGCTGGAAGAATCTGTGTCTACCCGAAAAATAGCTGAGGAAGCAAAAGAAAAAGCAGCGGCTGTGGAGGAAGAAATAAAACCTATGCGTAAACAGATTGGGGACCATCAGTCTTTATTGTCTATGATTGAATTGAAGGAGAAACAGACAAACCTGAGGATCAGGGCCGTGCCGGAACTTGAAAAAGATAACCTGAGTGACTACCTTTCACAGGAATTTGGGAAATTTTGGAATCTGGAGCCGGAAAAAGACTGTAAGATAGTGAGTGCCTTTAGACTTGGAAGAGGAGGGAGAAAGAACAGGGTGAGAGACTGTTTGGTTACCCTCCGAATGAAAGAAGAGAGGGATAAAATATTGAGTGCACATTTTCAGAAGTCCTTGGAAATTAACGATTCGAGAGTCGAGATCTTTAAGAATATACCGAAATATCTTTTGGATTTGAGAACCAACTACGGAGACTTGGTGGCCCTACTGAGAAGTAATAGCATTGTCTTTAGATGGGAATTCCCCCAGGGATTATCTTTTACCTATAAAGGGGAAAAGTTCAAAATTAGATCAGTGGAAGACAAGGAAAATTTTTTGAGAGACCACGAAGAAGACCTACAAAAAGAAGCACTAGAAGAGTTAAGAGCCCTGAGATCAAGAGTTTTAGACACAGCACTACTACCTTCGGGACCGGACAAACCAAAAAAAGGGATACCACCGTCAGAACAAGAAGAGCTTTTGGGAGCAGTTGGAGGAAAATAGAATAACTACATCATGTCTCTGCAATTACTAAGTTGGAACATTCATGGTTTTAACTCCCCGGAGAAGAGGAAGAAAGTATTCCATTTATTGAAAAAGGAACAATTGGACTTAATTTGTTTACAGGAAACCCATGTGATAAGGCTCCATAGGAAAGTTCTAATTAATAAAAGACTGGGTCAAGAATTTATCTCATCGGACAAAGTTAAAAAGAGAGGAGTCGTTATCTACGCTAAAGAGAGTCTATCACCGAAATTTGTTTTCAAAGATGAACAAGGAAGAATTGTTGCAATTGAGATTCAATCACAAGGAGAGAAATTTTTGATTGTAGGAGTTTATGCACCAAATGAGGGGAAGTCTGAATTTTTTAAGAAATTGCATGAGACATTGCTGGACTATATGGACTATAACATTATTATGATGGGAGATATGAATGGAGTGGTATCCACAAATATGGATAAGTCGCAGAGACAGGTGGTAACCAAAGATGGCAGACTACCAAAAACCTTTTTTGAACTGACTGACAATATGGACTTGATTGACATTTGGAGAAATAAGAACCCCCTTGGAAGAGAGGGAACATTCTTCTCTGAAGCCAATATGACTTGGACAAGAATTGACCAAATATGGATAACTAGAGGACTGGCACCTAAGACTCGAAAAGTGGAAATTTGCCCCAAAACTTGCTCCGACCATAATGCGGTGAAGATGGAGATGAAATTAACACCAATTGGTTCCTTCAGATGGAGGATGAATGACACCTTATTTAGAGATCAAGAAGTTATTAAGAAGGCCCAAAAAACCTTGAGAGACTATTTTGAGATAAATTTGAATACTACGGTTGAAAAAAGAACAATCTGGGACGCAAGCAAAGCGGTTATGAGAGGGTTTCTGATTCAACAGAATGCAATAAAGAAAAGAACTCAAAATGAGAAAAAAGATAAAATTTTGGGGAAAATAAAAGAGGGAGAGAAGAAACTAAGAGCGAAACCAAAATCGCAAGAGATTCTGAGAGAAATTAAGTTATATCAAGTACAATATATGAAAATGATAAATCAGGAAGTGGAATGGAAAATTAAGCAGATGAGACAAAAGACATTTGAATCGGCTAACAAATGTGGGAAACTGCTAGCTTGGCAGATGAAGAAAAGACAAAAATTAAACACTATTACAAATTTGGAAGTAGATGGAAAGAACATTCAGAATCCATTGGAAATCAGAAAGTGTTTCCAGAGGTATTTTAAACAACTATATACACAAGGGCCACAGAAAGAGACTGATTTAGACCAATTTTTAAGAACAAATGGACTACAAAAAATCTCTCAAGAAAATAAGATAATGTTGAGTCACAAAATTACAGAACAGGAGGTGGAAGGTGCCATTCAGAATATGCAGTTGGGTAAATCTCCAGGGCCAGATGGTTTAACCTCCAAATACTACAGATCTTTGAAAGATTGGTTAATTCGGCCACTAAAGGAGGTTTGCAATGAAATTTTAGAGGGGAAAAAGGCACCGGAGTCGTGGCAGGAAGCCTACATTACACTTATACCGAAAACTGAGTCTGAGAAGACGCAACTTAAGAACTACCGCCCTATATCCCTGCTCAATGTGGATTGCAAAATATTTGCTGACATTTTGGCTAACAAGTTAAAAAAAGTATTAGGGGAAGAAATTCATAAGGACCAAGCTGGCTTTCTTCCAGGTAGACACTTGTCAGACAACACGAGGAATATAATTAATATCTTGGAGAAGTTGCAAGTGAACATAAATACCAAAGCAGTTTTAATTTTTATAGATGCGGAGAAAGCCTTTGACAATATTTCTTGGAGTTTTATGAAGAAGAATCTTCAGGGGATGGGGGTGGGCCAAGGGTTTGAAAATGGTATAAGTGCAATTTATTCAGAACAAAAGGCTAAACTAATTGTTAACAATGTGGTAACAGAGGAATTTAAGATAGAGAAAGGTACACGACAAGGTTGCCCAATCTCCCCATTGCTTTTTATTTCAGTCCTGGAGGTTTTGTTAAATATGATTAGAAGGGACCGTTTGATCAAAGGTATTCAGGTCGGAGCTAAACAATACAAATTGAAGGCTTTTGCAGATGACTTAGTTTTGACGTTACAGGAGCCAGAATCTAGTACGAAAAGAGTATTAGAACTGATTCAAGAATTTGGTCATGTGGCAGGATTTAAATTGAATAAGTCAAAAACTAAAGTTCTTGAGGAAAAACTTAACACCGATTGAGAAAGAGAGGTTTCAGAAGGAGACTGGTTTAACATTAGCCAAGAAAGTAAAATACTTGGGGGTTAATATGACTGCTAAGAACTTAAACTTATTTAAAGATAACTATGAGAAATGTTGGACAGAAGTGAAAAAAGATTTAGAAATATGGTCAAATTTGAAGCTTTCCTTGTTGGGCCGAATTGCAGCTATAAAGATGAATGTATTGCCAAAAATGTTATTTTTGTTTCAATCATTGCAAATTTTGGACAAGATGGACTATTTCAAGAAGTGGCAGAGAGATATTTCTAGATTTGTCTGGCAGGGCAAGAAGCCCAGAATAAAGTTTAAAATATTAACTGACGCAAAGGAAAGAGGTGGATTTGCCCTGCCAGACCTCAAACTGTACTATGAATCAGCAGCTTTCTGCTGGTTGAAAGACTGGCTACTTCTTGAGAACACAGACATTTTGGATTTAGAAGGTTTCAATAATGTTTTTGGGTGGCATGCATATTTGTGGTATGACAAGGTTAAAGCACATAAGGCATTCAAAAACCATATTGTCAGGAAAGCATTGTTCAATGTCTGGATAAGATACAAAGACTTATTGGAAAACAAAACCCCAAGGTGGTTGTCACCAATGGAAGCGAAGGCTCAGAAAAAGCTCAATATGGAGGCCAAATGGCCGAAATATTGGGAAATATTGGAACAAGAAGGAGACAAATTGAAATTGCAGAGTTTTGAGAAATTAAAAGACAAAGTGCGAGATTGGCTTCATTATTATCAAATAAGAGAGGCCTATAATTTGGATAAAAAAATTGGCTTTCAGGTGGGAAAATCAAAATTGGAAACAGAACTGTTAGATCCCAAAACTAAGATACTTTCAAGAATGTATAACTTGCTGTTAAAATGGAATACGCAGGATGAAACGGTTAAATCTGCTATGATTAAATGGGCACAGGATATCGGTCATAACATTATGTTTGCTGACTGGGAACAGTTGTGGACCACAGGTATGAAATTTACGGCATGTAATGCCTTAAGAGAGAATATTATGAAAATGATATACAGGTGGTACATGACCCCAGTCAAGCTTGCAAAAATATATCATTTGCCTGATAATAAATGTTGGAAATGTAAAGAAACTGAAGGTACATTCTTTCACCTTTGGTGGACGTGCCCAAGAATTAAGGCTTTCTGGGAAATGATCTATAATGAAATGAAAAAGGTATTTAAATATACCTTCCTGAAGAAACCAGAGGCCTTCCTTCTGGGCATTGTCGGCCAATTGGTGCCAAAGAAGGACAGAACTTTCTTTATGTATGCAACAACAGCAGCAAGAATACTTATTGCGAAGTATTGGAAGACACAAGATCTACCCACCCTGGAAGAGTGGCAGATGAAGATGATGGACTATATGGAATTGGCGGAAATGACTGGCAGAATCCGAGACTTGGGAGAAGAGGTGGTGGAGGAAGACTGGAAGAAATTTAAAGACTATCTTCAGAAATATTGTAAAATTAATGAATGTTAAAATTATGTTCGGATTGGCAATAAGTGGTATTCAGCAACAAAAGTTAATAAGAATATGCAAAAATGAATTGATAAATGGATGAAAAGATAGAGTCATAATATGTTAGGATATAGAGTTAAGATAAATGAAAGAGGGTAAGGATTTGCTGAATTGATTATGTAAATGGGAATGCAAAAAGGGGAGGTGTGAGGAGGTCAAGGAAACAAGCAAATGAGCTTAAAAATATCAAAAAATGGATTTCTTTTTTGTATTTTCCTTTTTTCCCCTTCTTTATGTATTTTTGAATTCTTCTTTTTCTTGGTTTTTCTTTTATTCTGTAAATCTTTGTTTTCTGTAAAACTCTAATAAATATCTTTTAAAAAAAAAAGGAACAGAACCCCCACGCAAAAAAAAAAAAAAAAAAGAAACCAGCCTCCCTTAGGAAACCAAAGTTTACATTCATCACTCCACCCACTTTCACCTGTGGCCCCTCCCACCACAGGTACATGGCCCCTGGAAGGCTTCCCAGAGGAGAATATGGCCCTTAAGACTGAAAAAGAGTCCCCAACTCCAAACTAGTGATGAACTGCCATTGATGGCTCCAGCTGGATGTTGAAATCTCCCTCTAAGCTCCTTCTCAGATCCATGTTCCATTTCAACAACTGGCTTCCTCCTGCAGGTCAGACAGTCCCCTCAGTTCAAGGACCCATTGTTTCTCCATGTGCATTTTCAGCAGCCTCCCATGTGACTGCCAGTGATATCATTTTTCCCATCCTCAGATTTTGCCCCAGCCCCGGCAGCCTAAAATTCTAATCAGCTTATATCTTCAAAGGAAATAAGACATCTCCAGCTGAGCAAGACCTGGTATTTCCCCCTCTTCAGATAGCTCTGGATCTTCAGCTGCAGAGGGGAAATGCCCACGGTCCTTTCAAAATTTCCCATGTATTCGTAGGAACATCACCTGTCTTGGAAAAAAGGAAGGAACAAATGTCTCAGATGCAAGGCCTTTAATCTGGAATTGCTATTCTTAACTCCATGTGGCTGGGGTGTTCTGGGGCTTCTGTACCTTGAACTAATAATTTCTTGTTTGCATGTTCTACCCCAGCTGCTGCTCCCTGTTCAGTTCAGCTGGGGGATTAATTATGCCTTGTCATTTGATTCGTCAGGGTCTGTTCCATACATGCCGGGTGGATAAAATGACTAATTCATGTCATGTCTAACTGGTTTGAGCGAAAGGCTTCTCAGAAGCTAGGGCATGTCATAAAAGACAGCAATGTACAAAAGCGGGTGGAGGGTGGACATTAAAATCAGTCCAAAGAATTCAAATGTCTGGGTGCTCAAGAAATGTTTAAATGATAGCACAGAGCTGTTGGCATAAAAAAGGTCTTCAAGAGATGCCTGAAAGTCAGCATTTCATTACAGATCAGCCTTCTCACGGATTCAGTCACTTGTGCAGACAGCTCAACTTCTGCAACCAATGACCTCCTGCAGAGTGTAGCCACAAAAGAGAGTTTTGGGAGGACTGGAGGACAGGCTTGCAGTTCATTCAGGGCAGAAGCAATGGGAGAAGGGCCATAGCTTAGTGGTAAAGCAGCTGCTTACATGCAGAAGCTCTCCGGTTCAATCTGTTGTATCTCCAGCTAGAATGTCCTCTGTCTGAAACCCTGGAGAGTTTTTGCCATCCATTGTGGACAAGACTGAGCTAGATAGAGCCATAGTGGGACTCAGTATAAGGCAGCCTCCTATTGTCCCAGCAACAAGCCTTTGCCACGCACAGAGGACTCCTTAAAGACATGAAATAAATAAAGCTGCCCTGGAAAGGGATGCTGAACATGAGTCACAATTAGACAGCCCTGGGACAACAAAACACTCGGACACAGTGCCTTTAAAGCACGGACCTGTGCCTAGGAAGCATGGGGCACAAGGTAACTGTGGCTGAGCCTTGAGAGACTGCTGTCCAAGGTGCTGAAGGGATTGAATACAAAGATGCAACTGTTAGCATGTCAAGGGGCATGATGGTGCTTTGAATGCATAAAGCAGTTGCGGCCTAACTTGCACAGTTGCAGAATGAACTGAATTGAGCTAGAAGAAGCAGGACTACATGGGATGTAGAACGCTATACAGGAAATGGCTCTGGGTGGCCCACTGGGAGAGGCACATGATGCAAAAAGCGGCAGTTTCAACCCATTCATGGGAAAGAGAGCTCTGAAATCCTGGAGAGCAGCTGACATGACTCAAAATCTAAAGCTGATAGATATCTGGAGAGTGAGACATATGTTTGATATAGAGTATACTTTTTACAGCTATGTACATGACAACAGTTCGAGAATAGACTCCATATGGATCTCCAAAGAATTGGAAACAAGAGTCAAAAGAATTGAAATCAATCCCAGAACCTTTTCAGACCATAACTCCCTGACTATGGAATTACAAAAAGAAAACCAAATCTCTTTTAGATGGAGACTAAATGATGATTTATTAGACGATCACAAATTTGTGGAAAAAGCAAAAAAGACCTTGATGGATTATTTTGAAATAAACAGTCAAGGGCTAACAAAGTTACAGATGGTCTGGGATGCAAGCAAGGCTGTAATGAGAGGACTCTTTATACAACAAAATTCATTTAAAAGGAAATTGAGAGAGAAAAAGAAAATAGAAATATTAGAGGAAATTAGGAAAAAGGAGAAACAGTTGCCAAACAAAGCAAATAAAGAGGCAGTAAAACAGGCAATCAAAACATTACAAACCCAATACTCAATGATTATAAACGAGGAAATCAGCTGGAAAATAAAAAGAATAAAACAAAAATATTTTGAGCATGCAAATAAGCCGGGGGAGTTGTTAGCCTGGCAGTTGAATAAAAGTGAACAAAGGAACTCCATAAATAAAATTAACATAAATCGCAGAATTGCAGACAAGCTGAAGGAAATACGAGAAGGGTTTGTTAAATATTTTTCTGAGTTGTATAGACAAAGGAAAGAAAAAAACATTTAAGATAGAAGAGTACATCAGAAATAGCAATATGCCATATTTAAAAGAAGAACAAAGGAACACCCTTAATTCCCAGATAACAATACAAGAAATACTTGACGCAATAAAAAGCTCTAAAAATGGCAATTCCCCAGGCCCAGATGGCTTTACAGCAAAATATTACAAGATATTAAATGAACAATTAGTGAACCCATTGAAAGATGTCATGAATGAAATACTGAACACAGGCGAAATCCCAGAAACATGGAAACAGGCCTATATAACAGTAATTCCAAAACAAGATGCAGATGTGCTGCAAATTAAAAACTATAGGCCTATTTCCTTGTTAAATAATAACTACAAATTGTTTGCAAATATCTTAGCTAACAGACTTAAAAAAATATTAAATGAATATATACATCAAGATCAAGTCGGGTTCCTACCAGGAAGACAAATGAAGGAGAATATAAGGAATATTCTGAATATAATAGAATATTTGGAGGCTAAAAATGAAAAGAAAGTGGCAATGATGTTTATAGATGCTGAAAAAGCCTTTGATAATGTATCTTGGAAGTTCATGACAAAGCTGTTAGAACAAATCGGAAGTGGTCCTAAGTTTTTAAAAGCAATAGCAGCAATCTACTCAGAACAAAAAGCTAAACTAAGTATAAATCAGGTGATTACGGATGACTGTAAGATCCAAAAAGGAACAAGACAAGGATGCCCATTATCACCATTATTGTTTATTCTGGTCTTGGAAGTACTTGCCAAAAACATAAGAGCAAATAAAGAGATTACAGGTGTAAAAACTGGGAAAAGTGAATTCAAGTTAAAAGCGTATGCAGATGACCTAGTGATAACAGTGGAAGAACCTAAAACTTCACTCCCTAAAGTAATAGAAAAAATTCAGAATTTTGGGGAAGTGGCAGGATTTAAGCTAAATAGGAATAAAACTAAATTATTAGTTAAAAACATGAAGGAAGAAGAAAGAACCGAATTAGAACAAAACACTGAGATTGAAGTCCATAAAAAGGTTAAATATTTAGGGATTTGGTTAACATCAAGAAATATAAACCTATTTAAAAATAACTATGAAAAAATCTGGCTTGAGGTAAAAAGAAATTTAGAAATATGGAGCAGAATGAATCTCTCAATGTTAGGAAAAATATCAGCGATTAAAATGAATGTGTTGCCAAAAATGTTATTTCTTTTTCAATCTATACCAGTCATCCTGAAAGAAGAATGCTTTAAAAAATGGCAGAAAGAGATTTTAAGATTTATCGGGGGGGGGGGGGCAAAAGGCCAAGGATAAAACATAAAATACTTACAGATGTAAAAGATAGAGGCGGGTTTGCCCTCCCAGACCTTAAATTGTATTACGAATCTGCCTGTTTGGTATGGATCAGGGACTGGATGAGATTGGACAAGCAAGAGGCATTAGAACTAGAAGGACATGACAACAGATTTGGTTGGCACGCATACTTATGGTACGGGAAAGGGAAGATTCATAGAAGCTTTTACAACCATATAATCAGGAAATCATTAATGAGAGTATGGGAGAGATATAAAGACTTATTGGAACAAAAGACTCCGTGGTGGCTTTCACCACATGAAGCATTACTGCTCAAACCACTTGGAAAGAAAGGAAAATGGCTCACATATGTTGATTTATTAAAGGAACATGAGGGGAAATGGAAATTAAGAGATTATGATGAGATCAAAGACCACTTTCAGAGTTGGTTGCATTATCGACAACTACATGAAACATATAAAGAAGACTGTAAGAAAGGATTTAGTTATACTAGATCTAGGTTTCAAACGGAAGTGATTGAAGGGAAAGTGAAACTACTGAAGGCCGCATATAGCATATTATTAGAATGGGAGACGAAAGATGAAGAGGTAAAATCAGTTATGATTAAATGGGCACAAGATGTAGGTCACAACATTATGATGGAAGATTGGGTTAAATTATGGAAAACTGACTTAAAATTTACAGATTGTTCCCTACTGAAGGAGAATTACATGAAGATGATGTACAGATGGTACACAACACCAGTGCAGTTAGGGAAAATGTACAAAACTAGTTCAAATATATGTTGGAAGTGTAAGGAAAAGGAGGGAACATTTTATCATATGTGGTGGGATTGTAAAGTAATTAAAAATTTTGGGAAATGATATACAATGAATTGAAGAAAATGTTCCATTTAACATTTGTTAAAAAGCCTGAGGCTTTTTTGTTGGGGATTGTAGGGAAAGATCTGCCAAAAAAGTTGAAAAACATTTTCATGTATGCGACAACGGCCGCGAGAGTTCTGGTAGCACAAGGATGGAAGACTGAAGAAACCCCAACTAAAGAATCACGGCAAGAAAAGTTGATGGATTATGCAGAACTGGCAAAACTGACATATAGGTTACGGGACAAGGAGAACTGTGACTTTAAGGATGAATGGGAACCTTTTACAAAGTATTTGAAGACGCAACAAAGCGAACTGGACTCCTTGGCAGGTTTTGAATAAACATTCACATTTTTTTTTACTGATAATAATTCGCTAAACAGTTTGAAGATCTACACAATTCTGTAACATGCAGAAAATAGCGTTATTGGAGAAACCAAAGACTGGAACTGAGGGAAGTCGGGGGGTGGGGTGGGAGGATGGGTTTTGTGGGGGGGAGGGGGGAGGGAGGAAAAACAGGGGGTGGGGAAATAAGGATATGTTTTTGGAAAATATGTTTTGTTATAACTTTGAATAAATAAATTAAAATAAAAAAAGAATTAGACAGCCCTGGGACAACAAAACACTCGGACACAGTGCCTTTAAAGCACGGACCTGGGCCTAGGAAGCTGTTGATATCAAGCCAGCAGAGCCAGTCCCAGCTCTTAGGACAGAGGAATTTGGCCACCCTCCAGGTGCCCGGCTTGAATCCTTGTGACCTCCTGTCTGCGACTCCCGGCAGGATCAAGGGAGGTCTCCAATCGGCGATTCTTCCCAACGTGAAAGAAGAACACACCATTCCTCCCCCCCACTCCCAGAGAGGGGAGAGAGACAGACAGAAATGTATTTACATGCCTTTATTTCTGTCCTTCCAGTAGTGCAGAGAAATCATGTCTGCACCCTCTCACATCAGCAGCCAGAGAGAGACTAACTCCACCCATGTACTTCCAGTACAGGGTCATGTGACACTCTGAGCTAACATCCGGTGCTCAGTGCACATAATAGACTGTCCTTTGTTGCCACGGTACAGTCCCATAACATCAACATCCTGTTTGGCTTTCCAGCCATCTGGAGCACTCAGCAGCATTGCTCCTTTTTCGTAACAACCTCCCCCAAAAGAATCAATGCGTGTTGCGGCAAGCAAAGCGTGATCCAGAGAAGAAAACAAACAGTTGTTATACACATAACACTCCCCTGTTGTTTCAGTTCCACCCTTGGAACTACCCGCCACTGGTTTCCCCAGTGTACCTCTCTGGTTGTCTGGCTTCCAAGGAATGAGTGCATCTGCATTACCTTGGCTAGCAGCTCTCTGTTGTGTCTTTGTCTCTGACTTAGACACAGCTCCAACCTGTCCCCGGTTGTGTACAACAGCAACACACGCAACAGCTAAATTAGCATACTCTTCTGAGTACCTTTTGGGTGGTTCACCCTTTGTGACTCTCTCAGACCTGCGTATGAGGTGCTGATCCTCTCTGCTCACTGGTTCTGTCTCAGGACTCTTAGGAGAGCCAGGTCCAACAGTAAACAGTGGTTCATCCTTCACCTGTGAAGGTCTATCCATTGTGTGAGATTTCCTCTCAATGACTGTGACAACAGAGCTCTCTGAGCTATCAGTGTCACTCTCAGTACCACTGTAATCTGTAAAATCATCATCATCATCTGAATCGTCCTCTGTGGGAAATGTGTGTGCTATCACTCTCTCCTTTTCAGGAGCACTCTCTAGAAATTTTGTGAGAATCACCTGACCAGATTCAGACAAAATTACTCTGTAGAGACCCTTTTCATACCCCACAAAAATGCCTCTGGCATTCTTTACTCCACCTGGAGCTTCTGTCCTCACATGAGACCCAAAAACCTTGAAATGGGCAACAGAAGGTTTTCTCTGGAACAGTTTCTCAAAAGGAGAACTTCCCAACTCTTTCGACACCTTTCTCACCCATGCATGACAATACGACATGAGTGACTCCGCCCAGAACTCATGTGGCAGATGTGAACTAAGCAATTGCGCATTCATTCCTTTTTGCAATTCTTTGTTCACTTTTACACAGAAACCCCTGTTCCACGCTTCCACTGAAACAGCAACTTTGTGTCTTATCCCTTTCTTGTGCAGGAACCTCTGGAAATCCTGTAAAAGAAAAATCTGCTTCTCATCTGTCAAAAGACAATCAATGTTAGCATCATGCATATCCCTAACCTTGTCACAAAACTCCTGAAACCTTTCCAAGGCTTCTTGTGGTTTCTTTAACACATAAACCCAGACAAAGTTAGAGAAATGATCCACACACACAAGATAATATCTTGCATTGCCTCTAGATGGTTCTAGAGGACCAATCACATCAGCATACACCCGCTGAAACGCTCTGTCGACCCTGGCCACCTTCTTGGCGCTTGTTTTGGTCACACCTGCAAGAGAAATCAAGTTAGACTCAGAATTACATTCCATGTAATCACTTTGGTCAAAAGTCAACAAATACAATCCATCTTTCTCTCTGGCAGAAAGAAATAACTCTCCATCTTTGTAGATCTTGCAGCTCTTATCATCATAGGACAGTTTCAGTCCTTTCTTTGCAATCTGCGAAACACTCAGCAGATTGAACTTCAGTTCAGGAACCAAGTAAACATTGTTTATTGTCAAGTTCAGACTCTTAAGATAGACAGTCCCTTTTCCGGTCGCTTCCAGCTCCTGACCGTTGGCCTGTGTCACAGCGAAGCTTTGCTTCTTAAACGATGAAAAGAGTCCTCTGTGTGGGGACATATGAACCGTCGCTGCAGTGTCGATAATAAACGCGTTCCCAACATCTGGCGTGGTTCCTTTCGCCATCAAAGCCCTTGCAGGTTCCACCATAGGCTTGGTATGACCTTTGCCTGACGCCTCAGGCTTTGCTGAGCGGCCCTTCGCTCCTTTCGGCTGGCGTGGCTTCTTGCAGCTCCGCTGAAGATGCCCAGCCTGTCCACAATTGTAGCACTGTACAACGTTCAAAGCTACAGCATCCTTTCCAGTAGCCTCATCAGTGGGGGAATTAGAACTCCGTTCTTCCCTCCCCCTGTCCTTTACTTCCAGTGCAGCATGCCGGCTGTGTTCATCCTGAACCACGGCACTCAGGGGCACTCCCCCCTTCTTGGCATCCATGCTGAACTCAAGTCTCAGCTCTCCACTCTCGAGCTAGTAAAATCCAAAAGCTGTTTTTCTGCCTCTCTCTCAGGCAGGCAAACTCCAAGCTGTCTCAAAGTCAAAACAACTTTCGCTTTCCCGGCTCTAACTGAGCCAGCCCCAGGTGTCAGTAGTTTTCCACTGGCCTGACTGTCGTTGCTTAGCAACTGTGCATACCTCTTCGTTATCTCACCACAAAAATCTGTGGTATGCAAGCCTTTCTTTCAGAGCTGTTTTTCCAAACGCAGCTCTCGTGAACCAGAGAATAAATCAATCTGCATTCACACTCTTAGCCCGATATTCAGCATACCTTTTTGGGGCTCCGTTGCTTTGAAAACACCCCCTCTTGGTGTCCTTCCGTCTGTTCAGCTTCTGGCTGCAATAGACGTTATCTTCTTTCCTTGGTGCAGAGGATGGCACACGATCCATCAACCTCTCACCTCTCATGCTGATTCCCATGGATCAGATAACCACCAGCTTCTGCTACCATATGTTGATATCAAGCCAGCAGAGCCAGTCCCAGCTCTTAGGACAGAGGAATTTGGCCACCCTCCAGGTGCCCGGCTTGAATCCTTGTGACCTCCTGTCTGCGACTCCCGGCAGGATCAAGGGAGGTCTCCAATCGGCGATTCTTCCCAACGTGAAAGAAGAACACACCATTCCTCCCCCCCACTCCCAGAGAGGGGAGAGAGACAGACAGAAATGTATTTACATGCCTTTATTTCTGTCCTTCCAGTAGTGCAGAGAAATCATGTCTGCACCCTCTCACATCAGCAGCCAGAGAGAGACTAACTCCACCCATGTACTTCCAGTACAGGGTCATGTGACACTCTGAGCTAACATCCGGTGCTCAGTGCACATAATAGACTGTCCTTTGTTGCCACGGTACAGTCCCATAACATCAACATCCTGTTTGGCTTTCCAGCCATCTGGAGCACTCAGCAGCATTGCTCCTTTTTCGTAACAGAAGCATGGGGCACCAGGTACCTGTGGCTGAGCCTTGAGAGACTGCTGTCCAAGGTGCTGAAGGGATTGAATACAAAGATGCAACTGTTAGCATGTCAAGGGGCATGATGGTGTTTGAATGCATAAAGCAGATGCGGCCTAACTTGCACAGTTGCAGAATGAACTGAACTGAGCTGGAAGAAGCAGGACTACATGGGATGTAGAACGCTATACAGGAAATGGCTCGGGGTGGCCCACTGGGAGAGGCACATGATGCAAAAAGCGGCAGTTTCAACCCTTTCATGGGAAAGAGAGCTCTGAAATCCTGGAGAGCAGCTGCTGGCTGTGGCAGACCATACAGAAGTAGATGGCCCAGTGGTCTCACTGGGTTTTCAAGCCAGAACAGAGCTTCAGCGCCCCCAGAACAAACCAAGTTTTAATTCCCCAAACTTTTACTAATCACAGTTTCCTTTTTAAAGTGACAGTAGTTCAAAGCATTGACTAGGGGCTTTTCAATGTTCAAAGGCACTTTGGATGCCTTGACTTGCAATCCTTACAACAACCCTGCAGAGCAGTTCAGTGTTATCTCGAGTAGCAGAATAGCGAGGCGCGATGCCGAGGCGGGCGCAGGGTGGCCCACCCAAGGAGTTCATGGTAGGGGGACCTAATGAGGCCAAACTCCGTCTTTTGCAGCCCACTCCTGCATATTGTAATAAACAAAAATCTGCCCTTATTCCCTTATGGGGAACACATAATAAGACAGATTTTTACAAAAATTTAGAAGAAAAATTGTTTGAATGTATGGACCAAAGGATAGTAATAATGAGAGATATGAATGGAGTGTTGTCAATGGAAATGGACAGACTGAGAGCAACAGGGATGAGTAAGGATGGAAAATTACCTAAGACTTTTTTTTCGATGACAAAGAATTGTAATTTAATAGACATTTGGAGACTTAGACACCCGTTGGGAAAGGAGTTCACATTTCATCCTGAGCCAAATCAATCAATGTCAAGAATAGATCAAGTATGGGTATCCAATGAATTAACTCCGAGAATACTGGATAATGAAATTCAACCAAGAGTAATTTCGGATCACAGTGCAATAAAATTTGAAATAAAAGGATATGAGGAAAGAACCTTCAGATGGAGAATTAATGATTACCTTCTAGATGATCAAAAAATCATTAATAGGGCACAAAAGTATTTGACAGATTATTTTGTAAATAATTGTAACAAGGGCACGAAAATGAAGACAGTATGGGATGCCAGTAAAGCTGTGATGAGAGGATTTTTTATCCAGCAGAATTCATTGAAAAATAAAAGCAGAGAGAAAGGGAAAAAGGAAATTTTAAAGCAAATACAGTGGTGCCCCGCAAGACAAATGCCTCGCAAAATGAAAAACGCGCAAGACGAAAGGGTTTTTCGGTTTTTGCGTCGCTTCGCTAGACGATTTTCCCTATGGGCTTGCTTCGCAAGACGAAACGTCTTGCGAGTTCTTGCAAGTTTGTTTCCTTTTTCTTAAAGCCGCTAAGCTGCTAAGCCGTTAATAGCCGCTAAGGCGCTAAGCCGCTAATAGCCAGTAAGCCGCTAAGCCGCTAATAGCCGTGCTTCGCAAGACGAAAAAACCGCAAGACGAAGAGACTCGCGGAATGGATTAATTTCGTCTTGCGAGGCACCACTGTAATGGACAATGAACAAAAATTAATAAAAAAACCCTAACAATTTGAAAATAAGACAGGGTATAAAGGTTTTGCAAAAACACTTTGCAATGATAATAAATAAAGAAGTGGAATGGAATATAAAAAAAATGAGACAAAGGAACTTTGAATTCGCTAATAAATCAGGAAAATGGCTGGCGTGGCAGATTAAGAAAAGGAAGGAACAGAATACTGTTAATAAAATCATCATTGAAGGTACAGAAATAGATGATCCGAAAGGGATTAGAAAGGGATTCTTGGACTTTTACAGACATCTATACAAAAGTAGAGAAAAGAATAATATGAGGAAAATAGAAAGATTTTTAAAAGAAAAAGAGGTGCAGAAGATCTCGACAGAAAAAAAAGACAGACTGAACGCCCCAATAGAAACTGAAGAGATAAAAGAGGCAATAAAAGAATTGAAAAAAGGGAAAGCTCCAGGACCAGATGGATTTACGGCAAGTTACTATAAAGAAATGAAACACATCCTACTTGTACCAATGAAAGAAGTTATGAATAACATTATGAAAGAAAGAGAAATCCCGGAAACCTGGAAAGAAGCCTTTGTCACATTTATTCCAAAACAAGATTCCGATTTAACACAAGTTAAAAATTATAGGCCTATTTCATTGTTGAATACAGACTATAAAATCTTGGCAAGTATATTGGCAATGAGGATGAAAAAGGTATTACAAGAAATTATACACAAAGATCAAGCGGGTTTTCTTCCGGGCAGGCAGATGAAAGACAATATAAGAAATATAATTGATATTTTAGAATATTTGACTGCCAGGAATGAGAAACAAGCTATGTTAATATTTGTGGACGCAGAAAAGGCCTTCAATAATATATCATGGCAATTTATGTTAAAAAATTTGGAATTGATGGATGTGGGAAAAGAATTTTTTAATGGAATAAAGGCTATATATACAGAACAGAGAGCAAAGCTGATAGTAAATAATATTACTACAGAAGACATAAGAATAACCAAGGGTACAAGGCAGGGATGTCCTCTTTCCCCATTGTTATTCATCTTGGTACTGGAGGTCTTTCTGAAATCAATAAGGAAAAATGGAGAAATAAAAGGGGTGACAGTAGGTCAAAATGAATATAAGGTTAAAGCTTTTGCCGATGATCTGGTACTAACAGTGGAAGAACCATTGAAAAGTGTAAAAAAAAAAATATTAGAAGAGATAGAGCAGTTCAGTCAAGTGGCAGGGTTTATACTGAATAAGAAAAAGACTAAAATAATCGCCAAAAATATGAATCAAGAGATGATAGAAACAATGCAACAACAAATAGAGATAGAAGTGGTAAAGAAAATCAAATATTTGGGAATATGGTTAACCCCCAAGAGTATTGATCTGTTTCAGAATAATTATATACCAGTGTGGAATGGAATAAAAAGAGATCTGGAGGTGTGGGGAAGGATGAAGATATCATTTTGGGGGAGAATTTCAACGATAAAGATGAGTGTGCTGCCAAAGATGTTATTTTTGTTTCAGACAATTCCTATAATCAAGGGGGCATCAATACTTAAAGAATGGCAAAGAGTAATCTCAAGGTATATCTGGCAGGGTAAGAAGCCAAGAATTCAATTTAAGTTATTAACGGATGCGAAAGAAAGAGGGGGCTTCGCTCTGCCAGATTTGAAACTATATTATGAAGCATCATGCCTCTGTTGGGTTAAAAGAGTGGATAAAATTAGAAAATGGAGAGTTGTTAGATTTGGAAGGTTTTGACAACAGATTTGGTTGGCACGCATACTTATGGTGTGAAAAGAAGAAAATACATAAAGGTTTTGAAAACCACATTTTCCGTAGATCTCTTATAGAAATATGGGATAGGTATAAAAACCTATTAGAACCAAAACTTCCTCACTGGCTATCTCCATTAGAGGTGATGAGTGTTAAAAAGATCAATATGAGGGGGAGATGGATAACATATGGAGAGTTGATAATTAAAGAAGCAGGGAAATGGAAAATAAAACCATATGAAGAGGTAAAAGAGTATGTATATGATTGGTTGCATTATTATCAGGTTAATGAAATGTTTAAAAAGGATATTAAAGAGTGTGGGTATGTGGAAAAAGATTCAAAATTCCAAGCAGAAATACTAAGTAATGATTATAAAATCTTATCAAAAATGTATAAAATGCTGCTGGAATGGTATACAAAAGACGAAGAAGTTAAATCGGTGATGGTACATTGGGCCAGAGATTTTGGATATAATATACAATTTGATGACTGGACAAAATTATGGAATGAAAGATTAAGATTTACGGCATGTACTGCGTTAAAGGAAAACGTTATGAAAATGGTATATAGATGGTATATCACACCAGTAAAACTTGCAAAAATGTACAAAACGTGTAATAAGTGTTGGAAGTGTAAAGAAAAAGAAGGGACATTTTACCATATGTGGTGGGAATGTAAAAAGGTGAAAGGCTTCTGGGAAATGATTTATAATGAATTGAAAAAGATGTTGAAATATACATTTGTTAAGAAACCGGAGGCCTTACTTTTAGGAATTGTAGGAAATGAAATATGTAAAAAAGATTGTAAACTTTTCCAATACGCAGTAACAGTGGCGAGAATACTCATGGCCCAAAAATGGAAACAGGAAGAATTACCGACGGTCGAAGAATGGAGATTGAAATTGACGGACTTTGCAGAACTGGATAAACTAACTGGGAAGATTCGATATTTGCGAGAATAGAAGTTCACCGAGGACTGGGGAAAATTTACAGATTATCTGAAAAGTATATGTGATGAACAGACAACGCTTGTAGGTTTTCAAGATGTTCTGTGAAAATATGAGGAATATTGTCAAAAAGGGAATAAGATTGGGGAGGTTATATTTCAAAGGCAATATTAAAATTAGAAAATGTGTGAATAAATAAACAAAACGGAAGATTGGCAGCGAAGCTGGGGGAAGTAAAAAAAAAGAAGGTTATGTGATAAATTCTGATATGGGTTATAGAAACTTGTCTTTGAAAATGAATAAAAATATTATATATAAAAACCAACCCTGCAGAGCAGTTCAGTGTTATCTCGAGTTGCAGAATAGCGAGGCGCGATGCCGAGGCGGGCGCAGGGTGGCCCACCCAAAGAGCTGATGGTAGGGGGACCTAATGAGGCCAAACTCCGTCTTCTGCAGCCCACTCCTGCAAATTGTAATAAACAAAAATCTGCCCTTATTCCCTTATGGGGAACACAAGAGCCCTTCTAGAGTCCTTTGTAGGTTCTCCATCGGTCGGAGAAAATAACAGAGGCCAAGCAGAGAAGATTGAGAAGCAAAGCAGCTAGTAAGCGTGATCTTTATTGAACTGTTGCAACAGGGTGCTCCCCCCACAGGCAGGAGGAGGAGGAGGACCCACAACAAAGATGTGCCTGCCCTTATAGAGACATTTTAAATTGCCCGCCTTGGAGTCCAAGACCACCCCCAGAAACATCATACCTACATCACAGAAAGGGCTGTAGCTCAAGACCACCCCCCAGATACATCGTACCTACATCACAGAAAGGGCGATCTACAACAGACATCTGAGTGCGTTGTTTACCTCCTGTCTGGCAGGTTACCTGTTAGTGCTCACTTGATTGGGTTCCCTGGGGAGCCTGGCCAGTCTTTTGTAATGACAAAGACTTAGTTCCTGGGCCAGGTCACAGGCTCAGCCTTTGTAGGAGTGCAAATATCCAGAGATGTAGTGATCAGATGGGATTACTATGAGGAATTATAAAAGACCCTGATGCTGGGAAAGATGGAGGGCACTAGGAGAAGGGGATGACAGAGGACGAGATGGTAGGACAGTGTTCTCGAAGCTACCAACATGAGTTTGACCAAACTGCGGGAGGCAGTGGAAGACAGGAGGGCCTGGCGTGCTCTGGTCCAGGGGGTCACGAAGAGTCGGACACGACTAAACAACAACAACAAAGCTCTCCATTCCTTTTCTGCACCAAACTTGATTATCGGAGGACAGGAAAATACTAGCAAAAGAAAAGGGGGAAAAAGCTGACCTTGTCTTGTGTTTCTTTCCTGGAATAAGAAAAAAATGAAGAGACACGAGAATTCTAAGGTGCCAGAACAAGCTTTGCTGGCTACTGGTAGTAAACAAACCAGAAGAGACAGAAGATGACCGACTTTCCATTGAAGAAGCCTTGACCCGTTTGAATAAAGGTAAGAAGAAAGATAGGGCTCTGTGCTTATGCCCCAATCCAGCAGAGAAGAATAAGACATGTAAATCAGCTCCAGTACGTTTGTCTCTTGCTGGATCACGAACTGGGAATAAAGCTGGTGCATATTGGAGTGTTAGTACTGAACTGCATTGTTTCCAATATGATGTGCTTCTGAATGGGTACTCCTCTTCATCTTTTAGCTCATCAAGCCATACTTTAAAATGGTGTTTACTTGTGACTAGGGTTGGGTAAGGTCCTTACTGTCAGGATGTTAATACTTGGATGCTCAGTTGAGGTTTATCCCCTTCTCTTCAGCTGTTTAAGGACTGCCCCTCTTTCTGATTTACTGCCGCTGAACTTTGTGCCATCTGCAGATTTCAACATGCTTCTACTTAACCTGACCCAAACCACTGGTTGGCTTTCATTGAGTTCTGTGGACACAGTAAAAAAAAGCTGCCATCTGGTTTCTCTCGGGATGTTCGGATTGTGGAACACAGATTTGCTCTCCACCGTAACCATGTCTCTCAGCATACCACTTTATTTCCCCCCAGATAGGTGGCTACTATTCACTTGTAGGAAGATGTGCTTATTTAGATTACAACATTGCAGTGGGAGCAAAAGCCACCTTTCTTCTCTCAAGAGGGTTAGTCGAGTTTCTGTTGTTACGGAAAAATCCAGATGGGAGGCTGCTCAGAGCCCGTGGGTCCCTGCGGAACAAAGAAGGAGTCCAGCCACCAACCGGAGCAAATAGCGGAGACCAAAGTTTATCGCGCAACAGGTTCAGAGAGGAATTGAACCCCGAGAACGGGGTGACAAGGACTTTTAAAAGTTCCTATCTTATCCCAGCAGACAGTTCGCTAAACATCAGCACTCCACCAGAAAAGGGGAGGGTTATACATGGTTAACATAGGGGGAATGTGTTGGGGTAACATGCAAATACAGGATATGTCTTGGGAAATCCGCTCCACTTCCCGGTGGGGAGGAGTTGTGGTGGACCACGTGGCCACCCACTCCCCACCAGGGGCGGGGGACTCTGTCACCCGTTGCCTATGGGATCCCGGCCACGTCAGAGCCGGGCCAGCCAACCCCCAGAGGACTTCCTCTTTGGCTCGCTTCCTCAATCACCCGCCCTCCCTCCCTATTTTGCAGGTTAGGCAATGGCCTTGCTATGGACTTTGGTTGGTCGCCTTGGTTATCCGAGTGGCCTGGTAGGAATTTTACCACTTGGCAAATTGGCACTGGACACTTGGTTTTCGCCTACCTCGTAGCAATCGTCACAACTTTGTTAGGGTTGCGGTTAGGCATTGTTTGACCTTGTGTGGGGGAGGGGAGATGTGGCCATCACCTGCCCCTCCATGCTTAAGAGTATTCTGTTAAAGGAATCCGGGGGTGTTGATCTAGTCTGAAGCCCAGCTGGGGGGCTAAGGCCTTGACACGACCCCGACGGGAACACCAGGGGGAGCTTGAGTTGGTTCGCATCGACAGGGCTCCCCCTACCGGTGGCTTACCCTTACTGGGACTTCCTGCAGGAGTCAGATATAGTCAGGTCCAATCAATGCCTAAGCCAATACCACTCACATTCTTTAATTTCAATAAAGTTGTGGCCAAAATTTGCCCAGTAACATAAACCTAATATCCGTGTCCTTGTGTGAGTCATTTCCAACGAGGGGAGGGGGCTGCGGGGTCTCGACACCCAAGTACATTCTAAGGACCTACTGCAAGAGGACAATAGAACTTTGGTTTGCATAGTCTGCCGCCTGGGTAAGTCCGGAGGAGAGCTTTTGCCCAGCGATTGTCACCTACGGGTAAAGTATCTTCCTGTGAGTAGGTGACCTCCCGCTTGGGGAATTCTGGCGGGGACCGATGGGTTCCCAAGTCCTTGGCCAACGACGCAGACTGGCGGTGGAATGAAGAGAATCGGTAAAACCAGTGGTTTTCTATGAATTTCCAAGTGTTTTTAGGCTTTTTTAATACAGGCGGTTCTTTTCGGAAGTGACCTGGCCTGACATTGCTACATTGTATCTAGCTGGACCATAAAGAAGGCTGATCGCCGAAGAATTGATGCTTTTGAATTCTGCTGCTGGAGGAGACTCTTGAGAGTCCCATGGACTGCAAAAAGGTCAAACCTCTCCATTCTTAAGGAAATCAGCCCTGAGTGCTCACTGGAAGGACAGATCCTGAAGCTGAAACTCCAATACTTTGGCCACCTCATGAGAAGAGAAGACTACCTGGAAAAGACCCTGATGTTGGGAAAGATGGAGGGTGCAAGGAGAAGGGGACGACAGAGGACGAGATGGTTGGATCATGTTCTCGAAGCTACCAGCATGAGTTTGAGCAAAGTGCGGGAGGCAGTGGAAGACAGGAGGGCCTGGCGTGCTCTGGTCCATGGGGTCACTCAGAGTCGGACACGACTAAACGACTAAACAACATCTAGTTTTGATTGGATTAACAGGGTAACGAGGTTTCGATTGACTCAGTCCGTTGTTCTCGCAGGGGGAGCTGTCATCACCTTGTCAGCGCTCAGTGGAGCGTGCAAAACAGCTGGAGCTGAGCTGCCTCTGCAGAGCCATGGCATTGCTGCGATTGGCTGAAGGGCTACATTCAACGCCATCTGATTGGCTAGAGCGCATCCTCATGCAAATCCATCGTTCATTCATCAAATACATCGTATAGCATCGGGATACGGGGTCAGAAATGGCGCTTTCTTCTCGGGGTTTTGGACTTTTGTGCGGTGCTTGGTACAACGTTGTGACGGGGCGAGGGGAGTCCTAGTGTGGCAGGGTTCCCTTGAGGTCATCGCCTCGGGCTCTACGTCTCTTACTCGGGAGTAAGACTTCGTTCATATGCCCCCCCCTCCATTCCGTAACACTCTTCATATGGACTTCATGGAGTGTGCACTCTTGCAGGGTCTGCTTCCAGAAACTACTATTGCAGATGGATATATTTTGGCAGAAGTGGTTTACAAATATGCACGATGACAAGCAGGCAGACAGGAACAGTTACAAATCAACCTTGGTCCTGCCTAGCCTGGAAGCTGTTTCCAACTAGTGAAATGGAAACCTTTACAACCATCTACAAACCCCGAAGTTTGTATTTTCTTGAGCTTTCTCTAGAGAAGGGGCTGTTTTGTATATTGGAGCAGAATAGTGTATTAGCTCTCATGTTTTGTGTAAAGCAAGCCCTTGTTAAGTACCGTCAGCTGAATTGGGCTTGTGCCCAGATCTTAGCACACTAACCGATAAAACAGGTGAGGGTAACCTCTGGCCCTCCAGACGTTGCTGAACTACAAGTCTCATCATCCTGCCCATTGGCAATGCTGGCTGGGGCTGAGGAATTTCAAGGAAGCTTTCGACTTGCCCCGACCTACACCTACCTACCCACTGAACGAAGGAGGAAGAAAGCAAAAGGCAAGTTCAGCATTCCAGAGTTTTCCAAATGCCATGGCATCTCAATGGGGCTCCCTTGCCAATTGATGGTAAAGCAAGCCATTGGACAGGCCATCATGCATGAGGACGGTTTTTTGAATGGATTTGAATCACACTTTGCCTTTTTTCTAATTCAAGATAGTGCCTCACGGAAGCAGGGAGCTTTGCAGAGTCCTTTGGAGACTGTGGAAAAGATTGCGCAAGAGAGAGGCTTGGCACCAGAAGAAATTCATAACTTGCTGAACATCGCACTCAGTGCCAAGCTTGGTAAAGAAAACATGTTTGGGCTTCTCTTTCCCCTCGGCAGCAAAGTATGTCAACGGAGCTGCATTGCCCTGCCTTCTCCCTTAACAAGAACCGGGGCAGCTTCGAGCATGTGAGAAATTATCAAGAGTGAAGATGTTCAGAATGTTAAGCAGTGTCTTTCAATGTCTTGCAGGCACAGTGATAAGCACTAGGCTACTGAAGACTCTGATTCCCATTTCCGTAATAACAGAGGATTCTCTTCTTTCAGCTGTGTCTTGGCTCTGTGCTCGCAAGTGTTCTAGTGACTTTCAGGTAACTTGGAAAGCATGGTAATGATGTCTTGGTTCTGAAGAATGATATTTCCCCCAGTCTGACGTAGTTATCCTGGTGATGATTCAGCTAGATGTTGTACACGCTGAGCATATTCCAGAAGGGGTTTGTTGTCTTGGCCTTGCTTTGGCTTACTGAGATCTGTCTTCTCCCTATAGGTGCTCATTCTAAAATGGATAATTGTAACGTTTGACTTCATTGATCAGAAGGAAAATATGAATGCTCTCTATGGTTTCTTCTTCTGCTTCTTACAATATGAGAAATTGGTAAGATAAAAAGGAATGTGTTATTTTGAAGGAACTCGCTTTTATTCTGACATTAACCCAAATCAAACAATAAAGAGTACTTTCCGACCACACAACAGGACACCATGTGAAAAGTGGGGCCTTAAAAATACCTCTCCCATTTCCTTCCTTTTCCTGTCTTGTTCCTTCCCAATGGGCGCCGGTCGCAGCGCCCCCCGGGTGCACGGCATGTTCAGGCAGGCAGGCAGGCAGGCAGGCAGCTATCCGATGTCGATCCCGCCCGTTCCTCCCTCCACCCCCCTCAAAGACAGCCGCGCAGGCAGCTATCCGATGGAGGGAGGGAGGGAAATCCTGTTCTGCATAGCTATCAATTCGGGTGTGATAGTCTTATGTTTGCATACTTATGGGAAAATAAAACTAAGTTATTCTAGAGCTTGTATTTGTGTGTATTCATGGTATCATTTGTAGACCCAGTAGATGGCAGTGTGGTGTGGAGAGTGTTTTTGGCAGCTCGTGAAAGGATAGAGGGTGGAACGTTGACCGTTCAAAGGCACTATAAGCAAGATATATATATCTCGCCACATTTTCCTAGCTACGTTTCCCCATAAAAGTATACACTTTGTATCAAATACATTTGGAACAAGTGATTGTTACATTTAAGGAACATTCTCTAGGCGATGAGTTTGGGGGGAAATACAAAAACCCATTCGGATACATTCGGATACATTTAGAAAAGTACAGCATTTTGAGGAAAAATACATTCAGATCCATTCTTAAAGTCAATGAGAAAGATACAGCAAAAAGGATACAATTCGATACAGCGAAAAAGGATCCATTCCCCAAGGCACCATAGACCTTCTTGTAGGGTGTGAAGGCAGAATATGATCTATTTGATATTGGTAGGGTCCTTCTCCTTCATTCCCCTCTCTGACCCTGACTCTTACAACACAGGGACCATCCCAGAGTGTGGGCACAACTTCTGCCGGTCCGGCCTGATCCAGTGCAACGGGGCAAAAAGGAGGCTGGCTTCCTGTCCTCAAGGCTGAGTTGGAGTCCAGAGAAGGAGCCTCGTCCGCAATCGGCAATTGGCTACCTTTGTTGAAGTAGCCAAGACTCTCAGTCTTCCAGAGGGAAAGGAGGAGTCTGTGAGAAGCACCAGGAGCCCCTGAAACTCTTTTGCAAGGAGAAAGAGCAAACAGTATACTCCAGCAATACCTACGCTGCTACGTCAGCGAGAGACAGAACGATTGGGTAGAGAAACTAGCGCTGGCTGAATTTGCGTACAATAACGCTGAACATGTGTCCATGGGAATGAGCCCGTTCATGGCCAATTATGGGTGTCACCCCAGGGCCTTCCCGGGGAGGGGGGAGGAAGGATGGAGTGTACCTGCGGCAGAGCAGTTTGTGGAAGAAATGGAAGCCTTGCACCAGCAACTCAAGATGAACTTGGAGCGGGCCAAGGAAGTTTACAAGAGGCAGGCAGACAAGCACCGTCGGGAGGGGGAGGCCATACGGGTGGGAGACCAAGTGTGGTTGTCAACCCAAGGGTTACCCCTTAAGGGAGGGTGCAAGAAGTTGCAGCCAAGGCGGCTGGGACCTTTTGAGGTAACACAGCAGGTGAACCCCGTGGCATTCAAGCTCAAGTTGCCTGACAGCATGAAGATACATCCGGTGTTCCATAGGTCCCTACTCTCGCCGTACAGGGAGGGGCGGGAATTTCCGGGGCGGGAGGGAGGAGTCACCACCCACTCGCGGGTAGAGGAGAGGGAACACCACAACCAAGCCACGGAAATACTCGATTCAAGGTGGCGAGGGTGCCAGGTGGAGTACTTGGTAGCTTGGGAGGGAGAACCCAGGTCAGAAAACACGTGGGTTCCCGCTGAGGCAATCAATGACGGGTATCTGGTGGAAGAGTTCCACAGCCTGTTCCCAGATAAACCAAAACCACTAGCGAGATTCTGGGAGGAAGAATTTGGAACCACAGATGACGAAGAGGACTTTGTGGGACTCTTCGGAGGCAGGAAAACCCACAAAGTCCTCTTCGTCGTCTGTGGTCCCTGTGTTGTAAGAGTCAGGGTCAGAGAGGGGAATGAAGGAGAAGGACCCTACCAATATCAAATAGATCATATTCTGCCTTCACACCCTACAAGAAGGTCTATGGTGCCTTGGGGAATGGATCCTTTTTCGCTGTATCGAATTGTATCCTTTTTGCTGTATCTTTCTCATTGACTTTAAGAATGGATCTGAATGTATTTTTCCTCAAAATGCTGTACTTTTCTAAATGTATCCGAATGTATCCGAATGGGTTTTTGTATTTCCCCCCAAACTCATCGCCTAGAGAATGTTCCTTAAATGTAACAATCACTTGTTCCAAATGTATTTGATACAAAGTGTATACTTTTATGGGGAAACGTAGCTAGGAAAATGTGGCGAGATATATATATCTTGCTTATAGTGCCTTTGAACGGTCAACGTTCCACCCTCTATCCTTTCACGAGCTGCCAAAAACACTCTCCACACCACACTGCCATCTACTGGGTCTACAAATGATACCATGAATACACACAAATACAAGCTCTAGAATAACTTAGTTTTATTTTCCCATAAGTATGCAAACATAAGACTATCACACCCGAATTGATAGCTATGCAGAACAGGATTTCCCTCCCTCCCTCCATCGGATAGCTGCCTGCGCGGCTGTCTTTGAGGGGGGTGGAGGGAGGAACGGGCGGGATCGACATCGGATAGCTGCCTGCCTGCCTGCCTGCCTGCCTGAACATGCCGTGCACCCGGGGGGCGCTGCGACCGGCGCCCATTGGGAAGGAACAAGACAGGAAAAGGAAGGAAATGGGAGAGGTATTTTTAAGGCCCCACTTTTCACATGGTGTCCTGTTGTGTGGTCGGAAAGTACTCTTTATTGTTTGATTTGGGTTAATGTCAGAATAAAAGCGAGTTCCTTCAAAATAACACATTCCTTTTTATCTTACCAATTTCTCATATTGTAAGAAGCAGAAGAAGAAACCATAGAGAGCATTCATATTTTCCTTCTGATCAATGAAGTCAAACGTTACAATTATCCATTTTAGAATGAGCACCTATAGGGAGAAGACAGATCTCAGTAAGCCAAAGCAAGGCCAAGACAACAAACCCCTTCTGGAATATGCTCAGCGTGTACAACATCTAGCTGAATCATCACCAGGATAACTACGTCAGACTGGGGGAAATATCATTCTTCAGAACCAAGACATCATTACCATGCTTTCCAAGTTACCTGAAAGTCACTAGAACACTTGCGAGCACAGAGCCAAGACACAGCTGAAAGAAGAGAATCCTCTGTTATTACGGAAATGGGAATCAGAGTCTTCAGTAGCCTAGTGCTTATCACTGTGCCTGCAAGACATTGAAAGACACTGCTTAACATTCTGAACATCTTCACTCTTGATAATTTCTCACATGCTCGAAGCTGCCCCGGTTCTTGTTAAGGGAGAAGGCAGGGCAATGCAGCTCCGTTGACATACTTTGCTGCCGAGGGGAAAGAGAAGCCCAAACATGTTTTCTTTACCAAGCTTGGCACTGAGTGCGATGTTCAGCAAGTTATGAATTTCTTCTGGTGCCAAGCCTCTCTCTTGCGCAATCTTTTCCACAGTCTCCAAAGGACTCTGCAAAGCTCCCTGCTTCCGTGAGGCACTATCTTGAATTAGAAAAAAGGCAAAGTGTGATTCAAATCCATTCAAAAAACCGTCCTCATGCATGATGGCCTGTCCAATGGCTTGCTTTACCATCAGTTGGCAAGGGAGCCCCATTGAGATGCCATGGCATTTGGAAAACTCTGGAATGCTGAACTTGCCTTTTGCTTTCTTCCTCCTTCGTTCAGTGGGTAGGTAGGTGTAGGTCGGGGCAAGTCGAAAGCTTCCTTGAAATTCCTCAGCCCCAGCCAGCATTGCCAATGGGCAGGATGATGAGAATTGTAGTTCAGCAACGTCTGGAGGGCCAGAGGTTACCCTCACCTGTTTTATCGGTTAGTGTGCTAAGATCTGGGCACAAGCCCAATTCAGCTGACGGTACTTAACAAGGGCTTGCTTTACACAAAACATGAGAGCTAATACACTATTCTGCTCCAATATACAAAACAGCCCCTTCTCTAGAGAAAGCTCAAGAAAATACAAACTTCGGGGTTTGTAGATGGTTGTAAAGGTTTCCATTTCACTAGTTGGAAACAGCTTCCAGGCTAGGCAGGACCAAGGTTGATTTGTAACTGTTCCTGTCTGCCTGCTTGTCATCGTGCATATTTGTAAACCACTTCTGCCAAAATATATTCATCTGCAATAGTAGTTTCTGGAAGCAGACCCTGCAAGAGTGCACACTCCATGAAGTCCATATGAAGAGTGTTACGGAATGGAGGGGGGGGCATATGAACGAAGTCTTACTCCCGAGTAAGAGACGTAGAGCCCGAGGCGATGACCTCAAGGGAACCCTGCCACACTAGGACTCCCCTCGCCCCGTCACAACGTTGTACCAAGCACCGCACAAAAGTCCAAAACCCCGAGAAGAAAGCGCCATTTCTGACCCCGTATCCCGATGCTATACGATGTATTTGATGAATGAACAATGGATTTGCATGAGGATGCGCTCTAGCCAATCTTTTTTTTTTTTATAATATTTTTATTTTTTCCATATAAACACAACATACATAAACATACAAAGACAAAAACAGAACAAAAAACATGTATCATTTCATATCCTAATTTCTTATACCTTTCTTCCCCGACTTCCTCATGCCTCCCTTTTCTGTATTCCAAATTCTTATCGATTGTTCAGCAAATCTTCCCTTATTTTAATTTAAATTTGGACTAGTCTTCCTTATTCTCCTTGTCTTAACCATAGCTAATAGTAACCATTTACTTTCCAGTCCAGCATCATTCTAACTTTCATTAATTTTGTAATATTTCTTTAAATAGTCTTTAAATTTTTTCCATTCTTGCGCTGCTTCTCTTCCCTGGTTTCGGATTCTGCTCGTCATTTCTGCCAAACCCATGTAGTCTATCACCTTCATCTGCCATTCTTCCAGTGTGGGTAGCTCTTGCGTCTTCCAGTACTTCGCAATGAGTATTCTAGCTGCTGTTGTAGCATACATAAAGAAAGTTATATCCGTCTTTAACACCCCTTGGCCGACAATACCCAAGAGAAAGGCCTCTGGTTTCTTGGGGAAAGTATATTTAAATACCTTTTTAAGTTCATTATAGATCATTTCCCAGAATACCTTAATCTTCGGGCAAGTCCACCAAAGATGAAAAAATGTACCTTCAGTTTCTTTACATTTCCAACATTTATTGTCAGGCAAATGGTAAATCTTTGCAAGCTTGACTGGGGTTATGTACCACCTATATATCATTTTCATAATGTTTTCTCTTAACGCATTACATGCCGTAAATTTCATCCCGGTGGTCCACAACTTTTCCCAATCAGCAAACAAAATATTATGACCAATGTCCTGAGCCCATTTAATCATGGCCGATTTAACCGTTTCATCTTGTGTATTCCATTTCAGCAGCAAATTGTACATTTTTGACAAATTCTTAGTACTGGGTTCTAACAGTTCTGTCTCCAATTTTGATTTTTCCACCTGGAAGCCAATTTTACTGTCCAGTTTAAACGCGTCATTTATTTGGTGATAGTGCAACCAGTCTCTCACCTTCCCTTTTAATTTCTCAAAACTCTGCAATCTCAGTTTGTCCCCTTCCTTTTCCAAAATTTCCCAGTATCTTGGCCACTTGGACTCCATATTTAACTTTTTAACTGCCTTAGCTTCCATTGGCGGCAGCCACCTTGGAGTTTTATTTTCCAGCAAGTCTTTATATCTAACCCAGACATTTAATAGTGCTTTTCTGACAATATGATTTTTAAAACTTTTATGTGCTTTAACCTTGTCATACCACAAATATGCATGCCACCCAAAAATATTGTTAAAACCTTCCAAATCCAAAATGTCTGTGTTTTCAAGAAGCAGCCATTCTTTCAGCCAGCAGAAAGCTGCCGCTTCATAGTATAATTTAAAGTCTGGCAGGGCAAACCCCCCTCTTTCCTTTGAATCCGTTAATATCTTAAATTTAATTCTGGGCTTTTTGCCCTGCCAGACAAATTTAGATATGTCTTTTTGCCACTTCTTGAAACAATCCATTTTATCAATTATTTGCAATGCTTGGAACAAAAACAACATTCTTGGCAATACATTCATTTTTATAACTGCAATACGGCCTAACAAGGAAAGCTTTAAGTTGGACCAAATCTCCAAATCTTTTTTCACTTCTCTCCAAGTTTTTTCATAATTATCTTTAAACAAATTCACATTTTTAGCTGTCATATTTATACCCAAATATTTCACTTTTTTAACCACAGTCAACCCTGTCTCGTTCTGAAACCTTTCTTTTTCTATCTGTGTCAAATTTTTCTCCAAAACCTTTGTCTTAGACTTATTCAATTTAAATCCTGCCATTTGACCAAACTCTTGAATTATTTCCAAAACTCTTTTCGTGCTAGCTTCTGGCTCTTGCAATGTAAGTACTAAATCATCTGCAAATGCTCTCAGTTTATATTGTTTAGCTCCGACCTGAATCCCTTTAACCAACTGGTCCCTCCTAATCATATTAAGCAAAACCTCCAGGACCGATATAAAAAGTAGTGGGGAGATAGGGCACCCCTGACGTGTCCCTTTTTCAATCTTGAACTCTTCTGTAACCACATTATTTACAATTAGTTTCGCCTTCTGTTCAGAGTATATTGCACCTATACCATTCTCAAACCCTTGGCCTACCCCCATCCCCCGGAGGTTCTTCAACATAAAACTCCAAGAAATGTTATCAAAGGCTTTCTCGGCATCCACAAATATCAAAACAGCCTTAGTGTTTATATTCACTTCCAGCTTTTCCAAAATGTCAATTATATTCCTTACGTTATCCGACAAATGCCTTTTTGGGAGAAAGCCCGCTTGGTCCCCGTGAATCTCCTCCATCAAAACTCTTTTCAGTCTCTTTGCTAAAATGTCAGCAAAAATTTTGTAATCCACATTCAATAACGAGATGGGTCGGTAGTTTTTAAGTTGGGTCTTTTCAGTCTCTGTCTTTGGTATAAGTGTAATGTAGGCCTCTCTCCACATATCGGGTGCCCTTTTCCCCTCCATAATCTCATTGCAGACTTCCTTCAGAGGTTGTATCAACCCTTCCTTCAAAACTTTGTAATATTTGGAAGTCAGTCCATCCGGTCCGGGGGATTTGCCCAACGTCATGCCTTGAATGGCATCTTCTATTTCTTGTGCTGATATCTCCTGGTTCAATATTGTCTTACTTTCTTGCGAAACCTTTTTCAGCCCATTTTCCTCGAGGAACTGTTGTATGTCCATTTCTTTCTGCGGCCCTTGTGTGTAAAGTTGTCTAAAGTAGTTCTGAAAACAGTTCCTAATTTCCGCTGGGTTGCTTATGTTTTTTCCTTCCACTTCTATATTTGTTACCGTGTTGAGTTTTTGTCTCTTCTTTATTTGCCAAGCCAGTAACTTGCCACATTTATCAGCAGATTCAAAGGTCTTTTGTCTCATTTGTTTAATTTTCCACTCTAATTCTTGATTCATCAGTTCCATATATTGTGTTTGATGAAATTTAATTTCTCTTAAAATCTCTTGGGATTTTGGCTTCGATCTTAATTGTTTTTCCCCTTCTTTTATCTTTTCCAAAATTCTCTCCTTCTTCTCATTTTGCTTTCTTTTCTTTAAAGTATTTTGCTGAATCAAAAACCCTCTCATCACGGCTTTGCTTGCGTCCCATACTATTCTTTTTTCTACTTTAGACCTTAAGTTGATTTCAAAGTAGTCTTTCAAAGTTTTTTGGGCCTTCTTGCAGATCTCCTCATCTCTGAATAAGGTGTCATTCATTCTCCATCTGAAGGAACCAGTTGTTGTCTGCCTCATCACCATCTTTACAGCATTATGGTCGGAGAAAGTTTTTGGGCAGATTTCTACTTTTTTTATGTTTGGCGCCATACTGCTAGTCACCCAGATTTGGTCAATCCTTGTCCATGTCATTTTGGCTTCAGAAAAGAAGGTTCCCTCTCTTTCTAATGGATGTTTTGTTCTCCAAATATCAATCAAGTCCATATTGTCAGTCATTTCAAAAAAAGTCTTTAGTAGTCTTCCATCTTTTGTTATTACCTGTCTTTGTGCTTTGTCCATATTTGTTGAAACTACTCCATTCATATCTCCCATCAAAATTAAGTTGTAATCCATATGGTCCATCAAGATTTCATGCAACTTCTTAAAGAATTCAGCTTTCCCTTCATTTGGTGCGTAGATTCCCACTATCAAATACTTCTCTCCTTGGGATTGAATTTCAATTGCCAAATATCTTCCTTGATCATCTTTAAAAATTTGTTTCGGTTGCAACTTTTCTTTTGCATAGATCACCACTCCTCTCTTTTTTACTCTGTCTGAAGATATAAATTCCTGTCCCAGTCTTTTATTTATTAATAATTTTCTATGTGCTCTTGTCACATGAGTCTCTTGTAGACAAATCAAGTCCAGTTGGTCTTTCTTTAAGGCATGAAATATATTTTTTCTCTTCCTGGGAATGTTCAAACCGTTACAATTCCAGGTTAGAAGTTGCAGAGCCATGATGGGATTATTTACTCCTTCCTCCTACAGCTCCCTGTTTTTGTTCCTCGTCTGTCGGTGGTACCGTGTTCGTGTCCAGTGACGGATGCCCTTGTCCTGGAAATGTCTCTTTCTGTAGGTCTTCTTCGTGTTCTCCCAGGAACTTGTCTTTAACACTCACAGTCTTTATTCTTCTCTTCTTCCCCTTGTATTTAAAAGACAAGCCTTGGGGAAACTCCCACCTGAATGGTATGTAGTTCCTTTTCAGCAATATCACCAGGTCCTTATAATGTCCTCTTGCGTCCAAGATACTCTTAGGGATGTCTTTAAAGATCTCAATATAAAAATCTTCAATTCGAAGGGTTGTTTGGTAATGCAGGTTCAGTATTTTATCTCGCTCCTCCTTTGATCTTAGAGTTATAAGACAATCTCTGGGTCGATTCTTCTTCTGCCTTGTTCCCAATCTAAATGCACTTTCTATCTTAAAATCTTCTTTCTCCAACTCCTGCTTCCAAAAATCAGAAAATTCTTTTGTCAAATAGTCCACCAAGTTGTCTCCTTCCTTTTCCGGCACAAGTCTAATCCTTAAATTCCTCTCCTTACGTTGCATATCCTGCATAGAGAGTGCCAACTCATACTCATCCAGTTTCTTGTAAACTGGTGGAAATTTTTCCTCCGCAGCAGTTGCAATTTCCTTAGCTTCCTCGGCTATCTTTCGTGTTGTGGATGAATCTTCCAATAATTTCCCAATTGCTTCTGCATTTGAGTTCACTTTGTTCCCAAGGTCAGTTATACTTTTTGTATTTAAGTCAATTTTCCCAGAGATTTCTTCAATTTTTTTATTTGTTTCAGCAACTTGTACTTTAGTTTCAGCAACTTGTAGTTTAGTCTCTGCGCCTTGCTTTTTTAATTCCTCCAAAGAGTCATTTATCTTCTCCAGTACCTTAGCAAATGATTCTTCTGTAGACATTGCTTTCACTTTTGACTTTGCAACAACTGTAGTTCCAGAGGCTCCTATTACAGAAGCCCTTCTTTGCATGGAAGGGTCAATTTTGTATTGTCTGCCAGATCTCAAGGTTGTTTCTTATAAATCCCCTTTCTCTTTACCATCTGCCATAACAAAGTCTTTTAGTCAAGGTCATTCCCACACTTTTGAGCTATCAAACAAAAGTTCTCAGATTTTAAACTCCACTTGTTGCTGAAACAATTTGTAAGTCCTCTAGAGGGCGTAGAGTCAATTCTTTACTTCTCAAAATAGTCCCACACTCTTAAAAAAAAATAACAAAAGTTTCCTAGTCCCTTCCAATTTTTCTTTTCTCTTTCAAGGGGATCCCAATCAATAATGTCCTGTAAGTAACTTTGCAATGCAACAAAATCAATGTTTCAAGTTGGAAGTAGCCAAAGTCAATTAAAGATACTTTATAGCCTTCTTATAGCAACAGTCCTTAGCCGGTTCCTTTTCTCCGGCAGTCCGATCCCAGGTAAAAGAGCAGCGGTACTTAATCCAATTCTTTTAAATTGGCAGGGAAACACTTTAAAATCTTCTTCCCCCCCCCTCCTGCCTTCGGGGAGGGAGTTCTTTGCTTTGGTGGTGGATTTCTTAATTCCCACAAATTTCCTCTCAAGCAGTTACAGCTAGAGTGCCTTTCGCTTTGATCTTGCTACAGAACGGAAAGCAGACTTCCTTTTTAGTGCTTGTCCGTCTCGGTGCCCAATTTCTTTGCTTTTAGAGTCCAATTTATATTTTAGCGGTCAATCCTACTCACGGATAGTTGTTCTTTTAATCCAATTTCGCCGGAAGAAATCAGCGCTCTCCGCTAATGGCGACGCGGCTTCGCTTCGCAGGCTGGGTGAAGACGACTCTCAGCACCGCTCCAAAACCCCTCCGCTGCTCCGCAGCCTTTAAAAAGGCTATTTCACAGCGTCGGGGGGGCGCAAAGGTGCCCGCCGAGTCTCCGGTTCACAGGCAACGCGCCTGTGATTTTTGAGGGCCCCCACTTCGCCGTAGCTGACAGGACTCGAACCCACGAAGCAGATCTCTCCCGGAGCTCCGGGTGAGATCCGCCATTAAGCGCTGGCGCTAACCGGAAGTCTCCGCGCTCTAGCCAATCAGATGGCGTTGAATGTAGCCCTTCAGCCAATCGCAGCAATGCCATGGCTCTGCAGAGGCAGCTCAGCTCCAGCTGTTTTGCACGCTCCACTGAGCGCTGACAAGGTGATGACAGCTCCCCCTGCGAGAACAACGGACTGAGTCAATCAAAACCTCGTTACCCTGTTAATCCAATCAAAACTAGATGTTGTTTAGTCGTTTAGTCGTGTCCGACTCTGCGTGACCCCATGGACCAGAGCACGCCAGGCCCTCCTGTCTTCCACTGCCTCCCGCACTTTGCTCAAACTCATGCTGGTAGCTTCGAGAACATGATCCAACCATCTCGTCCTCTGTCGTCCCCTTCTCCTTGCACCCTCCATCTTTCCCAACATCAGGGTCTTTTCCAGGTAGTCTTCTCTTCTCATGAGGTGGCCAAAGTATTGGAGTCTCAGCTTCAGGATCTGTCCTTCCAGTGAGCACTCAGGGCTGATTTCCTTAAGAATGGAGAGGTTTGATCTTCTTGCAGTCCATGGGACTCTCAAGAGTCTCCTCCAGCAGCAGAATTCAAAAGCATCAATTCTTCGGCGATCAGCCTTCTTTATGGTCCAGCTAGATACAATGTAGCAATGTCAGGCCAGGTCACTTCCGAAAAGAACCGCCTGTATTAAAAAAGCCTAAAAACACTTGGAAATTCATAGAAAACCACTGGTTTTACCGATTCTCTTCATTCCACCGCCAGTCTGCGTCGTTGGCCAAGGACTTGGGAACCCATCGGTCCCCGCCAGAATTCCCCAAGCGGGAGGTCACCTACTCACAGGAAGATACTTTACCCGTAGGTGACAATCGCTGGGCAAAAGCTCTCCTCCGGACTTACCCAGGCGGCAGACTATGCAAACCAAAGTTCTATTGTCCTCTTGCAGTAGGTCCTTAGAATGTACTTGGGTGTCGAGACCCCGCAGCCCCCTCCCCTCGTTGGAAATGACTCACACAAGGACACAGATATTAGGTTTATGTTACTGGGCAAATTTTGGCCACAACTTTATTGAAATTAAAGAATGTGAGTGGTATTGGCTTAGGCATTGATTGGACCTGACTATATTTGACTCCTGCAGGAAGTCCCAGTAAGGGTAAGCCACCGGTAGGGGGAGCCCTGTCGATGCGAACCAACTCAAGCTCCCCCTGGTGTTCCCGTCGGGGTCGTGTCAAGGCCTTAGTCCCCCAGCTGGGCTTCAGACTAGATCAACACCCCCGGATTTCTTTAACAGAATACTCTTGTGATGAGAACTACTTACGGTATTTATGTATGTGTTTATATCTTAGACCTTCTAATTCTCCTAACACCAGGAATTGACCAGATGGTGCAGGATGCCCCCCCCCCCAGTATCTGTTGGAAGCAGATTTAGGAGTGGGGGGTGGAAGCACCTACTGGTGGGGAGCACACTTCTTCTGGGGATGCTTCCTCCTCCTCCTCTTCCCACTTCTCGCTGGGGCCTCAAGATGAGAAGTCAGGCTGGAAGTCTCCTCGGAGAAGACAAAGGAGCAAGCATGGCTGCCTTTCCTCTTCTCCAGACCAGTTAGTTGGACTAGAAACCTTTCCCATCCCAGTTCTGCAGTGGTTTTCAAGCAGTGTGCTGTGGCAGCTGGGGTGCCTTGAATGATGGTCGGGGTGCCACGGGAGACACTGGCCTCTGTCCCTCTTTCCTTCCCTCCCTCCTCGGATGCCATCTCTGCCTCCCCAAGGCTTGCCCAGCTGTTCTCCCCCAGAGAATGGTGCCTCTGGGGCTGGCCAGGGGGTGTGGGCTGCCAGGAGCTGAGGCGGCCTCAGAGGAAGCAAGCCAACTGGCGAGGGGCCCTTGCTGTTGGGAATGGACAGGCAAGTCCCAGGCCCCTGGGGGGCAGCGGGGGCAGCTCAGAGACCAAGAGGAGGACTCCTAAGGAGAGGGGAGAGGAGGCTGAGAGAGCACTCCGCAAGGGAGGCTGTTCGAGAAAGGGGGAGGGGAGGCAAGCAAGGGGGGACCTAACTGGTCTCCTGAGCCCCACAGGGGTGCCGCAGAAAGAAGGGAGTTGGTCCAGGGAGCCGTGGACCCCAAAAGGTTGAAAACCTCTGTACTTTTCTTTCCTCCAGTCAATTACTTTCCTATTATAGCAAGGCCACTGGACCCAAGAAGCCAGTAGAATATTCATCTCCTCTCTTTGTCGCCGCCTGGAGATTCGGAGGAAAGCGAGAGGGGAAATTCTGGCCTATCAAGCAGACCTGGACAAGGAAAGCAAAGACCTCCTTGGAAGTGTCCCTCTTGTTACTAGTGAGGGAACAAGCACTTCAAGAAGCAAGTCCGGACTGAGGAGGGAGGGGGAAATCTGCCCATTTCAACTTCTCCCCATTTCTCCTTTCTCCATATCGGTTTGTTATTTATTTATTATTCTGAAAATGAATCAAATGCTAGGGTGGCTACCTTCTCGTATAAATACGTTGATACGTGCTTTACCCCCATAAATTCATTTTTTGTGAACATTACCTGGCTGGGTCAACCTTGAGAAATTCAGAGGTGTGAATTTCAAAAGATTGCTGTTTTGGTCTCCATATTTTTCCAAGAATTGTGAATTAGGTAAGTTCACCTTTGAATGCAGCTAAATGGAGTTTATTTCCCATTGTTGTTTATTATGTGAAAAGCAGTCAAGGAGAAGCCTGAGGACTTGTGAGCTGAGAGGGTGGAAGCAGTTCAATTCAAATCCTAATTCTCTTGCTGATGTTTTGAAGGCTGACCATCTTCCTCACTCAGACCTCCTCAGAACCGGAGAGGCTGAAGACTGTGGAGAAGTTGAGACAACTGCGCCAGTTCCTGGAAGAAGAAGAAGAAGAAGAAAAGCGTCTGCTGAATCATGTGGAAGAGGTGGAGAAGGAGATTGCAGGGAGAAGGGATGAGCAGCTGGCCAGACTCTGCAGGAAACTCTCCTCTCTTGAGAGGATCATCCAGGTGATGGAGGAAAAGGGTCAGCAGCCAGCGAGTGAACTGCTGCAGGTAAGACGGCTCCAGGAAAAGGCTGCCTCCCATCCTTTCTGTGCCCCTTTCATGTACGCAAGGAGTGTAGGGGCTCAGTTGACGGAGCCTCGAGTCAGCTTTGTAATGGACAGGAACACCCCAGAGACCTGGGATGCTGAACTCACCTGAAGGCCGACTAGAGATTCTTCAGTCTTCTTGAGGGAAGGGGAGGGGATTTTCTGCTCCTTGCTAATGATTTGCCTCCGAATGCCTTCCCGCTGGGCAATGCTGCCTTCCTGCCCTGCCCTGGGCTTCGCCAAGGATGCAGTCAGGCCTCCTTCTGACATGAGCCAGTCTCTTGACCAAGCTTCTCTTTCCATTCCCTCCACAACTTCTGGGTGGATCCCCTTCCCCATAGATCCTGATCGGCCCCAAATGGTGCTCGGTCACAGTGATCAAAGAGCAAGACAGAGGGACTCATCCAGACTGCGGAATGATTGCCAGATGTCCCCGTCTCCCGGGGACAGCCCCTGGATTTACAAATCTGTCCCCAACAGATTGTAGATTTGTAGATTTATTAGTAGGGAAGGAATGTTGCGTGATTGGTTCAACGGCACAAGACACATCATATGGGGACTTATGACTAGGCAAAATGGCGGGTGCCACGGCAATGAGCAGCTCCTGAAGCCAGCCAGAGCCAAGTGCACTACCAGGCTGGCTCCGGGCTGCTGAGACTACCGCTACCGCTGCCACTGCCGAGGGGGAACCAGGGATGCCCGGCGCGTCAACTGGGGGAACCGCTGACACACACACCCCGGACCCAAACTGAGGCGGGAGCGAGAGCGCCCGGCCATGTGGCTGACTGCCCAGCGTTGCTCCAGGGCCAGTAAAAACCCCGGAGCCAACCCAGGGAGAAGGAGAAGGAAGAGAGAGAAAGAGGAAGGAGAAAAAAGAGGGGAGCCCCGACCTTGCGGACGCTGAGGAAGAAAGGTAGGAGAGCACCAGGAGGGCAAGGACACGGGGCCGAGCCAAGGCCCGACCCGAGCCTACTCCAGGGCAGATAGCACTCCAAGAGATCAGGCTGGGGCCCAGAGGAAGGCCACGCGACAGAGGAGACCCACAAGAGAAGATATTACTTGTTATTTTTTAAAAAAATGATTTTTAAAAAATAACATTTGTTTCTCTTTTGGAAAAAAAATGTCCCCGGATTCTTTGAAAAAAAAACTGGTAACCTTACCTTAAATCCTAACCTTCTAATTCCAAGTCTCTTCTTTCTCAATATCCCCATTCCGTTAACCGCACCAAGCAACAAGCTGTCAAATACAAGTTTAAAACACAAGCTTTCCTTTGCATCTTGCAGAACTTTAAATGTAATTCGTGGTTTTTTTCACCTGTGCTCCAAACTTAGGTCTTTTTGCCATCCTTTAAATGGGATATCAGTAGTCGAGCCATACTTTTTGGTAAAACGTTCGTCTGGATCCCGGAAGTCCTACCTGAGAAGAACAATGGGAGTGTCCGCTAGCGCCAGCCGCTTCTCCTTCTGCAAGCAGCGCCACCCGAATTCCCACCTGGGATGAGCCGCTTGGCACACTAAACTGAGCCGCCGGAGAAAGACTGGGGCGGGCGGCACGTGGGAGGGGGAAGTCGTGCGCTTCTGTCCCGTGAGAAAAGTGCTGGGCTCTGTCTCTCCAGTTGCGCTTCCTCGGTTCAGAGGCGGACTATAGCAGCTGGGCTGGGCTGCCACAAAGCCCATCAAGGCCACAGGCTGCTAGCATGACTCATCCCGGCTTTCTCATCTGAGGGGAAAGGATGCGCGGTCTTAAATGCTGGCCTTGGCAACTTGGCTGAGCTACCTTGGGCCAGTCCTTGGGCCAGCTTAGCCTCCCACCCCAGCCGCTCCAGGATGGGAAGTGCGTCCCGAGGGAAGCGGGATTCAGGCGGAGGAGGACGTCGGGTTGGGTGGGGGTTGCCAGGAGCAGCACGATGTCCCTCCAACCCCCGGCTTCCACTCTCCAGGCAGGTGCCCAACGTGGCCAGCTGGCAAGGGCTCTTTCTTACTCCAGCCTTTGCGTGCAGATCCCGGGTTCAGCCCCAGATCTCTGGAGCGGAAAGGCTCTTGGGCGTGACTATGAAAGGCAGCATCTGTCAGAATAGGTCATACTGAGCCAGTACAGATGAACGTGACTATTGGTTCGCTTCCTCGGCATCCCAGAACTGTGAAGGTTGCCTCAAATGTTGAGCTGCAGAGCTAAGCAAGAAGGAGTGGAGTGTCTCCGGGGGGAGCATAGCTCCCATTCCCTGCCAAACACACAGACAGGACAGTGTGGTGGCACCCAGGGAATAGTTGCAGCAGCCGGATGGCTGGCTGAAACACACACCATTGCACTCTTTTTGAATGGGATTCAATCTGAATCAGCCAGTTAGTGAACTTGGTGCTCCTGTGCAACAAACCCACTACAAAATTGCTCTTCCCCACACACTTCCAGGTCCCTCCAGCTGGGCTTTTCGAGTGTGATGGGTTTTTCTCACTCCAGAGCAGTTTGTCTTTAAGCTGAAGGTCAGCAGGAAAGCAAGGGAGACTAAAAATTTTGCATTTGTTGATATAATAAGGTTTTAATAACTCTAATAATGACTAACTGTGTGGAAATGACTGGAAAAAAGAAAAAAAAGGGAAAATCAAGGCTTTCGACTCTTGGTTTCCTGGAAGAAGATCAAAAGACTCCCCTGGACTAGAAGAGACATCTCATTAACAACTGGAGAAATGACAAAGAACTTTGGATATCTGCTTGGGAGGTTTCTGATGCAGTATTAATTTAACAAGGAGCCAGGAGTGAAACCGAAAGTAGACTGACCAGCTAGCTGAATCCAATTATATTGCTATGGGGTGGGGGGGGAACCTCTAACATTTTACTTTTTGATACTTGTACTTCCAGGGTGAATTGAATGTGTGTGGGGGGGGGGTGGAGGAGAGGCAGAAAGAAGAGCTAACTTGTCCGTGGCTAGGGGGCGCAATCTGGACGGTTCTGCCGGGGCGCAAGATCACCTAACTACTGCTCTGCGCCTCTGGACCAGGGGTGGATGGTGCTCATTGGGACTGGGAGGGTGGAAGGCAAGGAAGCCAACAGTAGGTGGCGCCCGAGCCAAGGAGTGGCAGAGCAAATGCGTTCTGTATCTGAGATGGAGTGGGAAGGGGCTGGCAGCCACCGCAGCCATCCCCTGTCTGCCCTCATGGACCGGCCAGAATCCACTGGGCAAATGCTCATCTTGCCAGAGTCTGGGTCTTCTGCTGTTGCTCTCTCAGAAACCGTGCCCAGGTGGGATGTTTCGTTTTTCGTAGCTGCTTCATCCCTGAGGAAGTTGGAGGTGACGCAACTCCTGCATCTCTGACGTGGGAAGGTTTGGAGGTATTTCAAATTCCACCCTTCTTCCTTGGCTCTCTGGAAAGAAGGCATCTTTACATTTTGAGCGCATTTCACAGGCCAGGAGCCAAGCACCCCTTCCTGAGGGGGAGAAGAGGCCCAGAAAAGATGAGCCCTTCCCAGCCCAAAGGCGTTCCCCTGAGATTCAGCTTCCGGGCTATGGCTAACCAGGTTAGGAGCAGGAATATTGGGAGCGGGAAGGAACTGATGTCATCTGCCAGAGCAGCTGGCTAATTGAAGGGAATGAGGTGATAACAAGGCTTTCAAATCTGAACTCTTGTTTGCGGCTGATTAGGATAGAGGGAGGTGGAGAACAAGGGCAATCGGAAGCAGACTCTGGGTAGTTGGTTCCTTCTCTTTGTTCGGGTTCCTACGTCACACCAGCAGTTTAAATGGCAACACTCCTTTGCAAGATTGTCCGCCTTTTTAATTGTTTGTTATGGAAAATCAATAAAATGATAAGTTGCCCCTGCCCAAGGGTTGCATGACATCTGGCTGAAGACTTTTTGTGCTAAAAGTTGAACCTATGCTGGGGTGTGGGTGTGTGGGTGTGTGTGCGTCTGTCCGTCCGTGTGGCCGCTGTCTATTCAACATTCCACCCCCTCCAAAGAATCCTAAGAACCTTAGTTTTCTTTTCACAGTGCTACGATTCCCAGCACCCTTAACAAACCATTGTTCCCAGGACTTTTGGGGTGTGGGTGGGAGGAGATGTGCTTTACGTGTGTGGTGTGCAGGCATCTCCCAGCACATGTGTGTGGGGATTCAAGGCTAAATCTTATGCTTTTTTTCCTTAGACCAGCTTGACGTTGAAAAAGAGGTTCTCTGGGTTGAGGAACACACGCCATTTCACAGCGAAGCAGAACACGGGCCGAATGGTCACTCTGCCATTGCATTTGGTGAAGTCAGACTGGCTTTGCAAAGGAGCTTGCCCCTGAAGCCAGTTGGTTGCCTGCCTTCTTCCTGGCTGGCGGCTTGGCATCACCAAAACACAAAGAGACAGCCCCATGCAACCTCACACCCAAAGATTTCTGCCCATGCTTCAGACATGCAGCCCTAAGAGCAACTCTGACTCCCACTCTAGGCCCCTCTGCCCCAGTCTTCCTCCTGATGTAGGCTACAGGATCTGGGAAGTCTGATCCAGCTTTGAGGTGTGGTTCCATATGGCCGTTAGTACTGTTGTGTTTTTGCCAGAGAGCCACGTGGTAAGGAAGATCTCCAAGCACGCTTCCTAGGAGGTCCTCTTTAATCCTCAGATGTGCCCACAAAGGCATGATCCAGCACCCTCATGCCACAGCTGCCTCTGGAGTGACCCTCCCTCCGGTAAGAGGCGTGCCTCACAGCTGAGTGCCTGGTTGTTTGTGTAGGGCGGGGGCAGGGAATCTTGTGGGTTCCCAGATATTGCCAGATCCAATGGCCTTCTGCCTCAGCCAGCATGGCTGACGGTCAGGGGTGATGGAATCCAACAACATCTAGAGGGCCACACAATTCCCCATCCCTGGTCTAGTGAATTTGAGGTTCTTGGTTTCTCTCCCTCTGCCCCCTTTTGCCTGGAAAAGCACTTTGGCAGATTCCTTTGGAGGATTTGGGTGTGACAAGCTGTAGCAGCGCACTGAATAAAACAACTCTGAGAAGCTGAAACACCAGGCTGTTTTCTTTTCTAATAAAAATATTCACTGTGCAGTTCACAGGCACAAAACACAATGTTGATATTGTCCAGGAAATGGGTTTTCAGTTGGAGGGCATAGGTTGCGTGAGAGCATGTTGTGCGGGATAACCAGTCTCATATAACCAACATGCTTCAGTCTAATTAGTGCATGAAGGGGTTAACACCATAGAGTAAGCTGTCCGGCCATCTTAGCCATGTCTCTTCCCCTTACCTTGGGAGTGAGTTCTGATCTATTCTGGTATTCACTTTTTCAGCGTTTAATGTATTGTAGGTTTTTCCTGATTTTATGGTTTTAACCTTCTGTAAACGGCTTTGATGTTTCCAACCATCTGGTGTGTATAAATTTTATGAAATAAATAAATAATTTCAAACAAACAAACAAACAAACAAATAAATAAATAGGAAGATGTAAAACCACAACCTCCGAAATGAAAGCTACTGTCCCACCAGACGGATGTTTTTGCCTGGAGGGGGGCTGTATTCTGCAATGTGCTATCGATGCAATAATAGTGCAGCTTTCTAATGGACTGTCCACGCAAACATCATTCTGCTTTCTCAGTTGCTCTGCAATGCTTCTCCAGGGTTACCACATCATGGCCACCTGGGGGTGCGCTCCTGTGTTGTAGCTCAGCAAAAGCAGGACAAAATTCCTCTAGTATGGCTCACAGTGAGGGCTGCTGAGAGTTGGGAGAGATCTTGGAGGCCAAAGAGTTTGCTTTTCTGCTCAGTACAGGGGATCTTGCCAGCTCTTCACCCCTGACTGGCCAAAGATGCCCATCTCTCATCCATGCAGCTCCACAGCGTGCCTGGATGATGACTCAGATGGAGCTGGACACACCATTCCTGAAGGATGCAATAATCTTGCAATTGTGGTGGACCAACTACATGTCATTTTGCTTTGCAAGTTGTTCTGTGATGCGTCCCCTGTGCTACTATATTATTATCAGCCAGAGGGGCCCTCTTGAGCTATAAAGTGCAACTTAAGTGGGACAAATCCCCCCCATAACATTTAGGTGGATTTAGGGGAGTGCAACTGGTTTGGTCACACTGGAATGAAGCCTTGCGGAATTTGAGATGCCATGGTTCACCACTGAAGAACATTTGTGGTATGAAAAAGGTACCTGGTTTCAGCTGGAAGTTAGGGGGCACTGGTTGGAAGGGTCGGAGCATGTCTGTCCCGAAAGCTTTGCAGGCACGAACAGTACTGAATACAGTCTTGCAGATAACTGCCCTCCTACTGTCATGAATAGAAACAATCATGAATCAACAGAAACGGGCATCTGGAAGGAACCACTATGCCAACAGGATGTCAGACTGAATGGGCCTTGGCCTGACCCAGCAAGGCTCTTCAAATGCGCTTATGTTCCCCTGACTTTGGGGACGCCTGCAGGAGTCTCACCCATCTCATGGCTATTCTTCTAGTGTGGACCAGTTCGACAAGCTCTCCCCCGAAAGCAGGTGCACCATCCAGAACATGCTGGCGCTGTACCTGAAGAAGAAAGCGAACACAGACCAGGAGGCAGGGACTTCTAGGGGAAGCGAGGCTTCATGCGGGAAGCCTTGACTCCTCACGTGCTCCACGGGATCAGCTTCGACCCCACCACCCAGTCTTCTGCTGGTGTCACTCTTCCACCTGGCCCAGAACAGGAGGCTCCTTCCCAACATGCAGAATGCCTTGCACGTGATCGATGGGCCTGTGCTCACTGTGACATAGGCAGGGCTGGATTTATGTATAGGCTAAGTAGGCTGAAGCCTAGGGCCTCTAGATCTAGGGGGCCTCGCCAGCCTGCCCGCTCCCCAGCGCCGCAAACAGTCTTCCCTCTCCCCAAATTGCAAACCCAAGACTTCATGCAGGGCATTTCTCCCCCATTTCAATGACATTTTGCTTCAAAAGGAAAGGTGGACTTGGAGAAGGCAAGCAAAATGCGAGGGAGATAGTGAAAGGTACAGGAAATTGAATGCAGATTTCCAAAAAATAGCAAGGAGAGACAAGAGGACCTTCTTAAACGAGCAATGCAAAGAAATAGAGGAAAACAACAGAATGGGAAGAACCAGAGATCTGTTCAAGAAAACCAGAGCTATGAAAGGAACATTTCATACAAAGAGTACCATAATAAAGGACAAAGGTGGAAAGGACCTAACAGAAGCAGGAGACGTCAAGAAGAGGTGGCAAGTATACACAGAGGAATTATACCAGAAAGATATGGATGTCTCATACACCCCAGGTAGTGTGGTTGCTGACCTTGAGCCTGACATCCTGGAGAGCAAAGTCAAATGGGCCTTAGAAAGCACTGCTAATAACAAGGCCAGTGGAAGTGATGATATTCCAGCTGAACTATTAAATTTTGTTAAAGATGATGCTGTTAAGGTGCTACACGCAATATGCCAGCAAGTTTGGAAAACTCAGCAGTGGCCAGAGGATTGGAGAAGACCAGTCTACCTCCTTTAGAGGAAAAGGCCTTGAGGGGAGGACCTGTTGCCTCCACAATCCTTCCTAAACATGCATAAGCTGAGAGGCAATTGTCCGGCAATTGTGGTGCTGTGGGGAGGCAGGAACATTTTCCTGCAGTTAAGTATTTTCTAAGTTCCTTTCCCGAAACTTCCCCAAACGGTTCTGAAGCCTCTCTAACCTCAGAAGTCTTTTCCTCTCTCCGGAATTCTGGGATTCGAGGATAACTTCATGGAGAAGGAAAGAAACCTGCAGAATCAGCAAATGAGTGCCCGCCGGGAGCCTCCACCCCCACCGCTGCCACCAAGCAGGCTGTAAGTTGCCTTAGAGGTGTACTGTGCCCTCCCGCCTCCTTGCTTTTAAGGACTACTTGAGTTCTGTTCTCATCTCCCTGAGGCGTATCCGTGACAAGGAGAGCATGAGCAAGAAGCAACCCCAATGACCCACACTATGCGCTAGCTCTTTGTGCCTTCCACACATACCCAATCCGGACAGAGAGAGGGACTCATCAAGCACGTCCTTGCCAAGAGAGAGAAGGAATATGTCAACACCCAGAATTTCAGGTCAGATCATGCAAAAGTGCAAAGACCAGTGGAACCTGTATCAGAGTTGGGGCTGGAAAGCGACATCTACATGACAGCTTTATTGTTGGGTGCCAGGCAAAGTCTGTCCTGTTCACTCAGGCCACATGGGTGGGTAATTGAAAGTATTAGTTGTTCCAGCCCCAGATCCAGCTGGATCAAAGAGTGGATAACTTTGGAAAATACTGACTTATTAGACCTAGAAGGGTTCAACAATAGGTTCGGCTGGCACGCCTACTTGTGGTTAAATAAAGAAAAGGTACATAAAGGGTTTTCAAGCCACATCATTAGAGGACCACTATATGAAGTTTGGGAGAAAAATAAAAAACTCCTAGAATGGAAAACACCCTGGTGGTTATCGCCAACGGATATTTTAATAACTAAGAAAACAAATATGGAAGGAGAAAGATTAACCTAAGAAGACCTACTGATACGATCAGAAAGCGGCTGGAAATTGAGAACATATGAGGATCTGAAAGAAAAATTAACAGGCTGGCTACAATATCATCAAATAAATGCAATGTGGATGGAAGATAAAAAAGTAGGGATGAGTGAAAAAAAATCCAAATTTCAGATAGAAATAATTGAAGGTAAAACCAAGTTATTATCCAAAATGTATGATATATTATTGGAATGGGACACCAAAGATGAAGAAATAAAGGAGGTTATGACAAAATGGGCAATGGACTTGGGATATAATATAGAATACGAAAAATGGTCGAAATTATGGAACAATGGAATAAAATTTACGGCAAGTGTTACCCTTAGAGAAAATCTGGAGAAGATGATATATAGGTGGTACATCAACCAGCAAAATTAGGAAAAATGTACAAAACAGGAAATAAGGCCTGCTGGAAGTGTAAAATCAAAGAAGGCAATTTCTACCATATGTGGTGGACTTGTGAGGAAATGAAGAATTTTTGGGATTTGATTTATAATGAGTTAAAAAAAATATTTAAATATACTTTCCATAAAAGACCAGAGGCCTTTTTACTAGGTATAATTGGGGATGAAATTAAAAAGGAAGATAAGATTTTATTCCAATATTCGACAGCAGCGGCCAGAATACTAATTGCACAAAATTGGAAAAGTACAAATATACCAACGGTTAGGGATTGGCAAACAAGATTATTTGAATATGTTGAATTAGCAAAAATGACGCAAAAAATTAGAAACCAAAAAAATACAAAGTTTATTAGTGATTGGAATAAATTTATGGTATACATTGAAGGAAACTATAGAAATCTAAAAACTATAGAAGGTCTGTTATAAAACTTACGATGCGCAAACCATCAATAATTATTAGCTGCAGAAAATGGAAAATTTCCTTTCATCAAGAAGCCCGAAATCGGGAGGGAAGGAGGTCAACAGGGGTGTAGAAGAAAGATCTAAATATCTAATTATATAAAGTTTTAAACAATAAGATATAGAATTGTAACAGAGATTGTTGCTTTCTGGTGTTAGATGTGGATATTTTCTTTTCTTTTCTTCTTGTTTTCCCTTTTTCTTTTGGAAATTGTTGTCTTGTCTTTTGTGTTCTTTTTTGGTTTTCTTTTTTTCTTTTTCTTTCTTTCTTTCTTTGATGTTGTAACTGAAACTCAATAAAAAGAATTTTTTTTAAAAAAAGAAAGTATTAGTTGTGGTGGGCAATTTCCCTTGGTGCCACATACTGAACCATGGCTTCATATTATGAGCAGGATGGCAACCTCCAGGTTTGCGCACCTCTCCCCCACCCCAAGCCTATTGGGAAGCTTCCACTTGGATTTTAAATTAACCACAGTTTGGTGTGTCCAGATCCTATGGTGGTTCATTTTACCAGCTTTGTAAACCCACGATTGGAAGTTGGCTTGTTTCAATGAGCCATGGTTCAAATGAAGCGGTTTGTGCAGCTTCAGACATTGTGACAAGATGCAGTTAATCCAAAACTGAAGCAAAACCTTTGGAACTCCTCCTAAAAGCTGTGCTGGAGGACAGGGAGGTGTGACCCCCCCCCAACACTTGGTGTGGGTCATCCTTATAATGCTAAGCTTACTACTTCAAACAAAGTTTTTGAGTTTTTGCTTTGGTTATTTCCTCGTACTGTTAGTAGTAAGGTCAAGGTAAAGGGACCCCTGACCATTAGGTTCAGTTGTGACCGACTCTGGGGTTGCGGCGCTCATCTCGCTTTATTGGCCGAGGGAGCCGGCGTGCAGCTTCCAGGTCATGTGGCCAGCAGGACTAAGCTGCTTCTGGCGAACCAGAGCAGCACACGGAAACACCGTTTACCTTCCCACTGGAGCGGCAGCTATTGATCTACTTGCACTTGGACGTGCTTTCGAACTGCTAGGTTGGCAGGAGCAGGGACCGAGCAACGGGAGCTCACCCCGTCGTGGGGATTCGAACCGCCGACCTTCTGATCTGCAAGTCCTAGGCTCTGTGGTTTAACCCACAGCGCCACCCATGTCCCACTGTTAGTAGTACCCAGTGGCCATTTGTTTTTCATGTCTGCTTTTATGATATGTTTATCAGTATGTGGTTAGCAGCTTCAGATGCTACTGTTTTACAGAGGCTATTTCGCTTGCTCTTTTTACCCCTTTACTAGACAGGCTGTATTTCTGTGCTGTTTTCAGAGTCGGGAATGCCCATTCCTTCATGGCCAGCATGGAAACACAGAAGGCTAGCCATTTAGGAGGTTTGCAAAGAGGACAAGGGTGTTACGGGGTAATCTTCTAGCAAACAAGCTTGGCATAGCAGATCTGAGAGGTGGGTTTCTGCTCCCAGAAAGCCAGCCTGGAAACCAGGTTGCCAGGTGAAGGAAGAAGGGAGAGATCAACCAACTCACTTGCCTTCAAAGAGTGTCTGGTTGCCTGTGGCTACTGGGATAGTGCTTAGATATCAGGCTGGCTGACACATCTTAAAAAATACAAGGAAAAAGCTTTTTTTCTTTCATTAGCAAAGCTCCTTTGGGGCCCCGAATAGCTAAGCTGAGGAGGAAGTGGCTGGTATTACTTGTTTGTTCTTGGTCCTGATCTTGCCTGCCCTTGCACACTCCTGTTGTCTTTGCATATTTAACCAGCACGTCTGTTCCGATGGGAGTCCTATTCCTGCAGTTCCACATCCTTCTCTTTGGCACTTGGGCATTCGGTTCCAGGAGCTGGACCTGAGCACAGAGGCTTTCTTCTACTTGGACTCGACAAAGGAGCAAGAGTGTCTGACAGCTGTGGAAAAGGCTTTGCGTTCCAAATCCAAGTACAAGAAAGTAAGTCCAACCCCACCCATTTCTTCAGCAGCCAGACAGCTGTCAGGAGCTGGAGTGAGGAGGAGGAGGAGGAGGTCAGCAAGAAAAAACTCCTGGTGTCAGTGGTGTTTTATTCAAAAGAAGCCAACATTCTTTATTCAAAGAAACCCAAACCGTGCAGGCCTAGTGATCACAGAAACCTTTCCCAACAGGTCTTGCCCCAGTGAGGTAGTTGTGAAGGCTGAAGGTTGCTACCCTCCCACCACTCTCTGAAGTCTCCTCCTCCCCCTGGTCCTTCCCAAGCAACCTGAGACTCTGACACCTTGCCTGTCTTTGCTCCATCCTCTTAATTTCTCTGTGTTCTGGGAGACCAGCAGGGAGGGGAGCTGATCGCAGCAGGATGGGGAGACCCCCTGGCTTCTTCAGCAGCCTGCCTGATCTCTGCCTCTTGACCCCCGCCTCCAGCCTCCACTTCTGCCTCAGATTCTGGGCTGCTGTTTGCCGCAGAATCTTCCTGCCCTCCCTGTGAGCTGAAGGCTCGGGGGGCTCCATTTGCGCCCCCCCCCCGCTGCAAAGGAGCCTTTTTAAAGGCTCCGGACCGGACCGGGGCTGAACGGCGCGGAGCTGAGAGCTGTTTACCCGTCTCCGCGGAGTGAAGCCGCATGCCATGGTCGGAGAGCGCTGACTTCTTCCTTTGAACATTTGGACTAAAAGTAACAACCCATGAGTAATACGGAAATTGGACTTAAAATTTTCCTTTTGGATTTGGCACGAGCGGGGAAGGCGCAAAGAGGAAGTCCGTCTCCCCGTTTTGTAAACATCTTAAAGCAAGGACTAGATAACTAAGGTTGAGAGAACACCTTCTTCTTGAGAGGATAAAAGTAACTAATTTCACGTTTTGGCAGTATAAGTGATTTTGCTGGAGGATAAGAGCTAATTTTGAGAGTGGAACTGTTACCCCCCCCCCCAGGACCCGGGAGCGAGCTGAGAGCCTGTTGAAGAGATATAGAAGACTTTGACAGCTGTCAAATTAGCTGTCAAAGCTGGGGGGAAAAAGAGACTTTGTTTCTGTTGTCTCGGCTGGTTATATTTGTTACATTCAGGTAATAAATTGTTGAAAGTAAAGAAAAAAAAAGTTATTTTGACTTTTGGACTGGAACTGAAAGGAATATTAAATAACCAGAACTCCTCTAGAGGGGGCTCTGGGACACTACAAGAATGGCTGCAAGTGGAAAAATACCGATTGAACTGGAAAAGACCTTTCGCCTGCTGGGAAAACTTCAAGAACAATGTATTGTTTTGGCTATAAATGTTACAACATTGAATCAAACAGTAAACAAACTTGCTGAAACTGAAAGGGACTTGACTCAAGTCTTTGTATCAGAACAAAAAGATTCTGTATCTGAGCTAAAAACTTTTGCAGCTGAACAAGAAAAGAAATCTGAGAAATTTGAGAAAGTGGGGAAAGAGATACATGACAATTTAGAGGGAAAGGAAGGAGGAGCTATAATGTCGCAGATGATTAAGGAGAGCCAGAGGCCTGCTAAGATGGACATGAAGGAAAAGAAGAATGAGATTATGAAAATCTGGTTTGAATGGAAGAAGGAGGAATGGAGAGATCTCCTCATGTGGAGATCTGAAGACTTATGGATTACAAACCTGACTAAAGTTGAAGCTGGAGTTATTGGGACATTTGGACTTAAAAGAAGTAAGAAACAAGATTTGGACTACAATTTCAAATATGGAGGGCTGGCTGGAAGAAACATGGACCTTATTGGGACAAAGCTTCTCCGAGATTTGGTGTTTAATATAAAGGACTACCAAAAAAACTGGCAGAGAGGAAAAAGAGAGAGACTTAAGAGCCTCGGATGTGAGGTCACCAGGCTGACACCAGATAGACTGATGGACATTTGTTGGAGCTTGAAACTGGGAAAGGCGGGGAGTGGGGTTTTGGGCATCCAAAGGCTGTACAAGTATACTTTGTTTTTATATATTTTTGTTTTGTGACTTATATTAAAATGGGGAATTCGTGAAAGGGAATTGGGGTCGATCTTAGAAAAAGATATTAAGAATAAGTACTGATACATAAAGAATGAGGTTTATGTTAAAATTGGTTAATTAAAAGGATTTAAATATAATAAGGTAAAATTTGGATAAGAACTTGTTGAACTAAAAATTTGAATTGGAATACAAGGGGAGGTGTGGGGAAGTCAAGGAAATATGTTATTGAAAGAAAGGAGTGTAATTATATGTGTGTTTTTCTTTTATTTTTTTATTTTTATTTTTATATTTTTTTTTTCTTTATTATTTGAAAATTTCAATAAATATCTTATAAAAAAAAAGAATCTTCCTGCCCTCCTGCCTCTTCAGTTTCCAAGACCTCCTCTTGCTCACAGTCTGCTCCCTCTTCTCCCTCTGACGACCCCCCACCAGTCCCCTGGCTCTGAGCCTTCTTCCCTTGGGGGATCCCCAGTTGGTGCCACCTGCCACTCCTATCTGCATCCAGCCGGCCCAGGACAGCAAGCAATGAACAGAGCTGATAGACATCCCAGTACCTTGCATCTTCTAGGTGCAGCTGGTGCTCATCTTTGTCAGGAAGGACCAGCTCAGCCGCATCAAGGAAGTGATGAGGGAGACAGTGGGCACAGGCATCATGGGGAAGATGGGGAGTATTCCCCACGTCTATCTTTCTGTCTGTCTATCTGTTTTTCTAATCTCTGCCAACCAGTTCCCCCCTCTTTCCTGCTTGCTCACTAACAGCCATCTTTGCTCCGCCCCTGCAGGGTAACAAGGGGTGTGTGGCCGCGAGGTTTGTCTGCAACAATACCAGCTTCTGCATGGTCAATTCCCACCTTGCTGCCCACGTGGAAGACTTTGAGCGCCGAAACCAGGATTACAAGGATATCTGTGCCCAGATGAGCTTCCTGCCCCTGACCAGGGTCTGCCACAGCTGATAATCATGAAGACGAGTGCGTTTTGAGGGCTTGGAGAGAGAGAGCCTTGGCTGATGTAACTTGTTGGTCTCCGCTATCTGGAGAAGCAAACTGAGTCATGTTTCTGTAACTTTCCCGCCTGTGTGTAGCTCAGGGTAGGCAGCATTTGTTGTTGTTTGGTTGCTTAGTCGTGTCCGCCTCTTCGTGACCCCCTGGACCAGAGCACGCCAGGCCCTCCTGTCTTCCACTGCCTCCCGCAGTTTGGTCAAACTCATGCTGGTAGCTTCGAGAACACGGTCTCACCATCTCGTCCTCTGTCGTCCCCTTCTCCTTGTGCCCTCCATCTTTCCCAACATCAGGGTCTTTTCCAGGGAGTCTTCTCTTCTCATGAGGTGGCCAAAGTCTTGGAGCCTCAGCTTCACGATCTGTCCTTCCAGTGAGCACTCAGGGCTGATTTCCTTCAGAATGGAGAGGTTTGATCTTCTTGCAGTCCATGGCACTCTCAAGAGTCTCCTCCGGCACCAGAATTCAAAAGCATCCATTCTTCGGTGATCAGCCTTCTTTATGGCAGGCAGCATAGTGCTCTCCAAATGTTGATAGACCAAAATTCCCATAATTGCTAAGAATTGGCCTTGCTGACTGGGGCTCATGAGAGTTCCACTCAGTGGCGTAGCGTGGGTTGTCAGCACCTGGGGCAAGGCAAGTAATTTGCACCCCTAACCCGTGGATTTGCGCCCCCTAACCCGTGGATTTGTGCCCCCTAACCCTAACCCCCAGATGTTGCGTCCGGTGCGGCCGGCCCCCCCTGCACCCCCCACGCTACGCCACTGGTTCCACTTCAGCAACACCAGGTGGGTGCAGTGTCGGCGATCCCTGCTGCTGCAGCTGCACCACTAAGGTTTCTACTAGAGCAGCCAGTAGAGAGCAACATAAAGCGAGCGGCAGAGATGTATTAGATTAGATTATAGCAAATGTGGGCAACTTCTCCAGTGATCGGGGTGGGAGTTGCAGTTTGTTAAGGGCAGTAAGGCGAAAGCAGAGCGGCCATTTTGCATGGAGAAGGTTCCAGGCTCAGTCACCAGTGTGTGCAGATCGGGCTGGGCATGATCACTGCCTGAAAGCTGCTGCCAGTCCATGTAGTCAGTCCTCAGCTTGATGGGTCAATGGTCTGCCTCAATATAAGGTAGCTTCCTATGTTCCTGTGTTCTACAGCAGGGTTTGGAGGGCCACAAGCGCCCTGCCCATGAATTAACGTACCAGGGGAAATTCGAAAAGTCTTTGCTGAAAGGACATCAAAGCAGGGGCCAGGTGAACCTCTTTGGGAGATTATTCTGAAAGGTCGGGTGCCATGACTGAAAAGGCCCTGCCATGCTTGAAAGAGCAGGAGTTCCCTGGGAAAGGGATTCTAGTCAGTGGAGAGGCAGTGCAAACATAAGTGGGCCTTCTTCTGGTACCCTTTTCCCAAACCTTGAAACACTTGAAAGGCCAAATGGGATGCTCTGAATTGGTCCTGGAAGCAGTTCAAGAGCCAGTCTAGTTCACAGAGCACTAGCCTAATATGATCATACTGCCCAATCCTAGTTATCAGTCTTACTACATATTGCAGGAAGTGGCAGCAGGCTGCCCCCCGACCCCCGACCCCGTGAGCTAGCCTGTAGCTGTGGTTGCTTTGCTTTTTTCCAGCATTGTCATCTGATCACTAAAAATGAGCTTCAGAGACTTCTGACCTACGACCAGGTGAGAGACATCTTTGTGTTATATGTGGTGGTTTAGGATATTGCCCTGTTTATTTCCTTTGTCTGGGATACCCCAGCCTAGGCTAGAGAAGCCACTTTCAGGCAGTTAGGAGCAAAGAACATAGGATGACTGCGACTTCTACAAATGCTTTTTAAGGTTGCAGGTCTGTGCAACCTGAATTAGAAGCAAGTCCCAATTAAGTTGGAGGGTTGCCTTGGAATAAGTAGGACTGCTCTGCAGTTTCCCAGTTAGAGGGCTTTCCTAGCTCAGCACATGCTCCAGATGTTGTTGGACTCCCATCAGCCCCAGCATAGCTGCTGTCCAGCAATATCTAAAGGTCTAAGGTTTCCTGCTCTAGGTTTTGCATCTGTCTGGAAAATCTGCGTTGCTCACATGTTCTTATCAGCAGATACTTCCATTAAGTCCAATTAAATTGCTGGTGCTTTTTGTTTTACATTTTTCTCTCCAAGGTTTGTGTGTTCATCATGTTGACGACCTTTCTCCCACTTGGCATAAGGATCATTGGTATTTTGTGTTGAAACAGAGGCCTGATTGCTGCACCTTATGGTGGATTTAAACTCTGTGAGCGTAGTCATGCCTTAGCCCTTTGAGAAGGATGCTGCAAGGAAGGCAAGGGGGGGCAGCCTCAGACTTCCAACATACGCAAAACCATCATAAAACATTAAAAACTTCCCTAAAGGCTGTATAGTTACTTATCTCCTTGACATCTGACGGGAGGGTGTCCCACAGGGCAGGTGCCACTACTCAGAAGGCCCTCTGCCTGCTTCCCTGTAACTTCGCTTCTCACAGTGAGGAAACCGCCAGAAGGCCCTCGGTGCTGGACCCTGATGCCTGGGCTGAACAATGGGGATGGAGACACTCTTTCAGGGCTGAGGCCATTTAGGGCTTTAAAGGTTGGCACCAACACTCAGAATTGTGCTCAGAAACGTCCTGGGAGCCAACGTAGGATGCAAAATAATAATAATAATATAATAATAATAATTTATTATTTGTACCCCGCCCATCTGGCTGGGTTTCCCCAGCCACTCTGGGCGGCTTCCATAGAAACCAAAAATACACAAAAATATGACAGATTAAAAGCTTCCCTGAACAGGGCTGCCTTAAGATGTCTTCTGAATGTTAGGTAGTTATTTATCGCTTTTACATCTGATGGGAGGGCGTTCCACAGGGCGGGCGCCACTACCGAGAAGGCCCTCTGCCTGGTTCCCTGTAGCTTTGCTTCTCGCAATGAGGGAACCGCCAGAAGGCCCTCGGCGCTGGACCTCAGCGTCCGGGCAAAACGATGGGGGTGGAGACGCTCCTTCAGGTATACTGGGCCGAGGGCGTTTAGGGCTTTAAAGGTCAACACCAGCACTTTGAATTGTGCTCGGAAACGTACTGGGAGCCAATGTAGGTCTTTCAAGACCGATGTTATGTGGTCTCGGCGACCGCCCCCAGTTACCAGTCTAGCTGCCGGATTCTGGATTAGTTGTAGTTCCGAGTCACCTTCAAAGGTAGCCCCACGTAGAGCGCATTGCAGTAGTCCAAGCAGGAGATAACTAGAGCATGCACCACTCTGGTGAGACAGTCCGCGGGCAGGTAGGGTCTCAGCCTGCGTACCAGGTGGAGTTGGTAGACAGCTGCCCTGGATACAGAATTGACCTGCGCCTCCATGGACAGCTGGAGTCCAAAATGACTCCCAGGCTGCACACCTGGTCCTTCAGGGGCACTGTTACCCTATTCAGGACCAGGGAGTCCTCCACACCTGCCCGCCTCCTGTCCCCCAAAAACAGTACTTCTGTCTTGTCAGGATTCAACTTCAATCCATTAGCTGCCATCCATCCTCCAACCGCCTCCACGCACTCACACAGGACCTTCACCGCCTTCACTGGTTCTGATTTGAAAGAGAGGTAGAGCTGGGTATCATGGTTTTGCAGTTGCTCATAGTGTCGGGGTGTATTTGTTGGGATACTGCCAGGGAGATAATTTCCATCTGAGCCCCCAAGCTCGGTGCCGGACGATCCATCGACCTCCCGTAGTCACGCAGTATCAGCAATTTAGCGACACTAAGCCTCTGGCTTAGTGCACACTCTTAACAGCAGAATTCACACAGCAAAAGTTGCACAAGCAGGACAGCATATTTACAGTTTATTTTGCGTAGGTCAGAACAAAAGAAGACATGACCGTCTGCTCCGACTGCTCAGGCAAGACAGAAAACGAAAGGAACATATAGCATAAACATCCTGTGAGACAGGAACTTACGCAGGCTGTTATACAAACATCCTGCTCCCTTTAAGGTGGAACGGAAATATCCTAACATCCTCCCCCTTTCCGTGTAACCTGTAGTACCTGTGGTTCAACCCAATTGCAACATTTGTACGTAAACCTTAAGTTGTTCTCTGTTAACAACCTTAGACAACAGATCAGCAGGAATTTCATTTCCTGGCATGTAGGACACTTGAATGAGTCCTTTCTGAATACACTCTCTTGCACGATGTAGCTTAATCTGCAAGTACTTGGTCCTTTGCTTGCAACTCTCCGAGTTCAGCAAAGCCAAACAAGATCTATTGTCTTGATACACTTGTATAGGACATTTCACAGAAACCCCAATGTCCTTAAACAGTTGCATCAACCATTCACAATCCATGAGTGAAAATGACAGAGCATTGAGTTCTGCTTCACAGGAACTTAGGCTAACTGTCGTCTGCTTTTTGCACAACCAGTCAAACAGGCAGTGGTTGTACATGTAGCATACTCCAGAAGTGCTTGTACCATCCGTGGTGTCACTTCCAAAACTTGCATCTGCAAAGATTTCAAGACCTCCAGTCTTCTGACTGGTGAACCTCAGCCTGTAGTGCATAGTCCCTTTCAAATACCGGGCTATGCGCTTCAGAGCTTTCCAATCCTGAACAGTAGGATTGTTAGCATGTCTGCTAAGCAGGTTAGTGCTTACAGCAATGTCAGGTCTCGAACATCTAGCAATGAAATTCAACTTGCCTAGAATGCATCTGTACAGCGTTGTGTCAGAAAACGCTTCAGCAGTACTGTCTACCTGGTAACCTGTCACCATCGGTGTGTCTGCTGGGTTTGCATCAACCAAATTCAACCTGGTTAATACATCAGCAATTTTCTGTGTTTGGTGTACCAGAAAATTACCTGCTTGGTCCCTCTCCACCTGCAGAGAAAGATAGTTGGATACCTCACCAAGATCCTTCATGTCAAAGTGCTCCTTCAGCTGAGCTAGGGTGCTTTGGTAGAAAGCCTGATTCTTCCAAAACATCAGAAGATCATCAACAAAACATAAACAATACAGTTTGTTTTGCCCCTCCTCCTTGACAAACACACACGGATCAGCTTTGCCCTGGTGAAAACCTAGAGAAAACAACGTTTCAGTGAGTTTTGTGTTCCAACACCTGGCACTCTGCTTGAGACCATATAAGGATTTCCGCAGTTTACAGACCATTCCCTTCTGTATCTGCATCCCGTCAGGTGGAAGCATGTACAGCTCCTCCGCCAAAATCCCGTACAAAAAAGCTGTATTTATGTCATGATGGGAAACATGCAGTTTCTCCTCCGCAGCTATCTTGAGCATCAGCCGAATGCTCTCATATTTGATCGTGGGTGAGTAGGTCTCGTGGTAATCCTGCCCTGGTACCTGTGAAAAACCTCTGGCAACCAATCTGGCTTTGTGTCTGACAACCTTGCCATTCTGGTCTGTCTTGGCCTTGAAGACCCATTTGCTGCCAACCAGTCTCATTCCTGGGACTACCGGTACCAGTTCCCAAGTTTGGTTCCTGTTCAAGGAATCAACTTCAGCCTTCATGGCATTAAGCCAAGGCTCAGCATCTTTAGAGGTTAACTCCTGGACCTCTTTGAAGCTTGAAGGTTCCCACACCTTCTCTGAGCTACTAAGAACAGCAGTTGCTGTCTTAGCAAACTCATCAGCAAATCTCTTTGGAGGTCTGCCTTTGGTCGCCCTTTCAGACCTGCGAACTAGACGCAAGTCTTCTGGACTCATCTCCTCCTTCTTAGGAGAAAAGTGACCAATGGTGAACAGTGGTTCTTCCAGTTCATTGTCAGACGCATCAGATGGTCTGACTGAGGCCTTTGCGCTCTTGTAGTCTGCTGTGTCATCACTGTCGCTGACAGCAGCAGCAGCGCCGCCCACTGAACTGGAATCCGAACTCTGATCATCATCATCATCATCATCATCATCATCATCATCACCCTCAGTTTCCTCAGCTTTCTCAGCATGATCTGCTTTCTTCACATCACCTTCATCCTCCTCTGGGTAACTCTGGAAAATTCCCACATTTTCCCCCCACTTAGGATTGTACTCAACACTCCTTGTGAACTTTATGGATTTTGAGTTAGTCATCCATACTCTGTATGCACCTTTATCGTACCCCATGAACAAACCATGTGCCCCACGCTTCCCAAGCTTGTTGCTTTGTGGGGTGTGTACCCACATGTCAGAACCAAAGATTCTCAAGTGCTTGGTGTTAGGTTTCTTACCAAACATTTTCTCATAGGGAGTGCAGCCAATAGGTGATGACAGTCTGCGATTAAAAGTGTAAACAGAATTCGAGAGAGCCTCCCCCCAAAACTTCTCAGGGAGGTTGGCATCATGCAACAAGGTTTTTATGCCTTGCAGCAACGTTTGATTTGCTCTCTCCGCAAGCCCATTCATCCATGGCGATCTAGGCGTTGACAAGTCATGCTGGATTCCCTTCTCAGTCAGGAAAGCTTCAAACTGCTGAGAAGTGAACTCCCCGCCCCGATCAGTAAACAGACAGCCAATACGTTTACCATGAGCATTCTCCAACCAAGCACAGAATGCCTTGAACCTAGGAAATGCTTGCGATTTCTGCTCGAGCACAAACACATGAATGTACCTGGAAAAAGAATCAATTAGAACCATGAAGTACCTTGCTCCTCCCAAAGAGGGCGCAAGTGGACCAACCAGGTCTGCGTGCACTAGCTGGTAGGGTTTGGAAGCCTGCCTGCTAGACTCCTTGCCTTTTGGAGCAACCTTCACCTTGTTCTCTGCACAAGATACACATTTCATGTGAAATTTACAAGGTTTGATGTCCAAACCTTCAACCAACTCAGGCATCTTGGCTAGCGCTTGCCAAGAGAGGTGACAAAATCTTCTATGTGCATCGTGAATGCACCCTGCATGAAGAACCTTGTTAGTTTGTGCAACACAACAAGAATCAGCATTAGATACAACAGCATTGTCATCATAAGTTAGACAGAACAAACCATCCAACAACTTTGCATGCAAAAAGTCCTCTTTGCCTTTTCTGATGACACAGACAGTCCTCTTGAATGTAATTTCAAAACCACGCCCATTCAGCTGTGGAACACTAAGCAAATTGTCCGCAGCTCCTGGAACAAAAAGTACATCTCTGATGGTAGTATGCAGACTTGCAAGTTTCACAGTCCCAACTCCTGCAGCTTGCAAAGTCCTTCCATCAGCCAGGTGGATCTCTCCATCTTGAGGTGTGAAGGAGATGAACAGATGGCGGTCTTTGGCGATATGGCGCGTGCAGCCCGAATCCACAATAAACCTTGCCTTGGCCTTCGGAGCAGCCTTTGCAGCAAGCAAAACCTTGTTTTCCACCGACGTGGGCTTTTGCTGCTTGCCCCCCTGCTCCTGGCCATCAGACTTGCCTTTAGCCTTTGGTGAAGCTGTGCCAGCAAACAAAACCTTGTTTTCCACTGGCGTGGGCTTTTGCAGCTTGCCCCCCTGCTCCTGGCCATCAGACGTGCCTTTAGCCTTTGGTGGAGCTGTGCCAGCAAACATAGCCTTGTTTTTCCCTGGCCTTCCACTCCCCTTCTGCTTCGGGCCATCTGCAGGCTTTTTCCTTTGTTTACTTCTGGCCTTCCGGCCTCTGCAAAGTTGACCTTGGCTCCCATGGGAAACAGAGCTCTCAGCTGCCGACTCCTTGGCTCCCCCTGGAGGCTGGAATGCTGCCTGGGATGACATCACAGTCAGCTCCCCCTGCAGCTTGCAACCGGTGCCCTCGACATCCTTGCATTCACTCGCATTCTGGGAAACAGCCAGGACCTCCGATGCAGTCAAACTCTGGGCTGGGATGACTGGCAGATGGGCTATCTTCAAAGCATTCCACATCTGACGCGCAGTCGTGTTGCCAGCTAGCGTAGCAATTTCCTCCAGAGAGACGGACAAGACTATTACGTCTATGGCTCTCGAATTCTGAGCCTCCCATCTCCCTGTCAGAGGAACTGGAGGGGCTTCAATCACAGTTTGCCACAACCCAAACTGACGCAGCAAACTCTCACACCATTTTGCCCAGGTCTCATAATTGTCCCGATTTAACTTTGGGCACTCAGCAGCTTCAGAGGCTTGGAAAAACTCCATTCCACCTCTTAACGCCAGCCGTGAGTCTTCTTCACTTCAGAGACTCCTTATCTTGGCTCTCATAAATCACGAAGCCTGCTTGGCTTGGCTCCCAGGCCAATTAGGCCAGCCGGACATCAAAAGCTATTGCCGCGGCAAACAGAAAAGCCTTTGCTTTTGCTTTTCCCACACATACCTCAGCAGTCTGTCGCAGTCTTACTCTCCTGCAAGTGCCGTGAATCTGGGCCCGAAACCTGTTGTTGGGATACTGCCAGGGAGATAATTTCCATCTGAGCCCCCAAGCTCGGTGCCGGACGATCCATCGACCTCCCGTAGTCACGCAGTATCAGCAATTTAGCGACACTAAGCCTCTGGCTTAGTGCACACTCTTAACAGCAGAATTCACACAGCAAAAGTTGCACAAGCAGGACAGCATATTTACAGTTTATTTTGCGTAGGTCAGAACAAAAGAAGACATGACCGTCTGCTCCGACTGCTCAGGCAAGAAAGAAAACGAAAGGAACATATAGCATAAACATCCTGTGAGACAGGAACTTACGCAGGCTGTTATACAAACATCCTGCTCCCTTTAAGGTGGAACGGAAATATCCTAACAGTATTCTGGTGGTTGTTAACAGTTTGTATGGATTATTGGTACATATAACATTGCATATTGTAGGTATGGCTAACCTGTGGTCTGCCAGATGTTACTGAGCTGCAGTTCCTGTTGGCTCCAGCCATCATGGCCAGTAATCAGGGATGATGGGAATTGTAGTTCTGCAGCATTGTGAGGGCCACGTGTCTGCTGCTCCTGAGTTAGAGGATTTTCCTGTCGTGTGATGCAGCAAAGTAATTTAAGATGACATGGGGCGAAAGTGCACAAGCATCCTGTACCTTTAATAATTGTGTATAAGATAGGATTTCAGCAGATATACCCCTTTTTTTGCATTTGGCTAAACTACTAGTAGGGACACGGGTGGCGCTATGGGTTAAACCACAGAGCCTAGGGCTTGACGATCAGAAGGTCGGCGGTTCGAATCCCCGCGACGGGGTGAGCTTCCCTTGCTCGGTCCCTGTTCCTGCCAACCTAGCAGTTCGAAAGCACGTCTAAGTGCAAGTAGATAAATAGGTACCGCTCTGGCGGGAAGGTAAACACCGTTTCTGTGTGCTGCTCTGGTTCACCAGAAGCGGCTTAGTCATGCTGGCCACATGACCCGGAAGCTGTACGCCGGCTCCCTTGGCCAATAAAGCGAGATGAGCGCCGCAACCCCAGAGTCGGTCACAACTGAACCTAATGGTCAGGGGTCCCTTTGTTGTTGTTGTTGTTTAGTCGTTTAGTCGTGTCCGCCTCTTCATGACCCCATGGGCCAGAGCACGCCAGGCACTCCTGTCTTCCACTGCCTCCCGCAGTTTGGTCAGACTCATGTTTGTAGCTTCGAGAACACTGTCCAACCAGGGGTCCCTTTACCTTTACCTTTAACCTACTAGTACTTCACCTTGGTCTTCCAGCACAACAGTGGCTGTTAATAGACTCCATTGTCAGGCAACAGGGGGTCTTTTGCTTCTCTGCTGATAAGCGATTTCTTTTTGGCTTTAGCTAAACATTCAGCGTACCCAAAAGACAGCTTTTGCTGATTTCACAGAGGGAGAGATCAAGTTCATCCCGACGTACAAATTTGACTCTAAAACAGATCCTGCTTGATAGTTGAGCCTTTGTAAGTAAGTCCTCTCAATCATTCTTCTGCAAGGCTTGTTTGTTTTTCCTAGTCTGCCGAGATGCTAGTAGTGTCCTGCTTTTCCATCCTCCTGAGCAGGCTAGTAAAAAATATATTTTAAACATGGCTTTCTGCTAAGCAAGCTGTTGGAGGAGGGCTAGAGTTGAGGGCTGGACGGACTTCCTTTCCTCTGCAGCCAGAATGGACACCAAGCCACGGAGGAAGAGAGAGATCCAGCTCTCCTTCACCTGCTCACTTTGCTTGCATGGAATTCCGGGTTGCCAAAGGCTGCTAGGCGAGTTGTGAAATGCAAGGCTGTGATATGTTGTCTTCCTCAAGCCATCCCTGCTCTGGAAATGTTTTGGCTCCTTTCCCCCACATTTGTCCTGATAACCAGCATCCTCTCTTTCGTGGTGTGTATAAGCGGTGTTGCAGTTCCTTGAAAGGTGCAGCAGGCTGAATGAGAATCCTCTTTGTGTCAAGGAAGTCTGGGAATTAGACTTGGTGCTCTCTCATAAGAGCATGAGAGCAGCCCTGCTGGATCAGGCCATTGGTCCATCTGGCCCAGCATCCTGTTCTCACATTGGCCAATGAGATGCCTCTTGGGGAGCCCACAAACAGGACCTGGGTGCAACAGCACGCTCCCCTCCTCCAAGCCATACTGCTTCTCTTGGTGGAGTATGTTCTGTGGCCATTATGGCTAGTAGCCATTGAGCCTCACCATCCATGATTTGGCATATTCTTGTGGTTCTTGACAACTGTCAGAAGCCACCTAGGCCTGCTAGTTTCATTGCTCTTGCTGTGGTAATGGGGAAATCAAAAGGACAGGCGGAACATGTAGTGACGAAGCCGGAAAACGGCAGGCTCCTTTGGGCAGCATTTCAGGTGCCAGAAAGGGTCTTTTGGATCACTGAAAAAATAGTGTCTGAACAAGAATAACGGGGCCCCTTGCTTTGGGGAAGGATCATCATTTGGTGGTGTGCCATATGCTTTGTATGCAGAGTCTCAAGTTGAAAGGCACCTCCACCTGAAAAAGGATTGGGCCACAGAGAGCTGCTGCCAGCCAGAGGAGACTTAATTAATGAATTGTGGGGTTGGAAGGGATCACGAGGGTCATCTAGTCCAACCCCCTGCAATGTAGGAATCCAAACTGGGGGAGGTCAGAAATTCATTCTGACCTGGTAGATGGCAGCTTTTGATTTCCTGACAACTCTCTCCATGAGGCAAAATGCCTGCACACCTGCAAGGTCCGCCCCTTCAGAAGTTGGACTCCCAAGCCCCATCATCTCCAGCTCTTGACCGTGGTCAAGATCACAGGCCGTGTGTGGAGCCAAAGTTGGACTGTGTGAGCCTTGTGTGTTGCCTCAGCCAGTCCAACTGTCTCCTTGCAGTGGGAAGTGCCGTGTGCCAGCATGGTGTGAGCCAATCCTCTGGAGAGGAGGCAGCGTGAATCAGCTCAGCTACCGAAGCCACATGGAATTGAAAAGGAGCGACCACAAGCCCCTCAGCTCCCTCTTCCTCACAGGGGTAAGACCTGCCCTGGCCAGGGCTATCGTCTATTCAGGGTTTTTAGTTGCCTGCTATGTGGCACCTCCTCGAATCTGGGCAGGCCCTGACCAACAACCAGGCCCCTTTCCACAGAGCTCCTCCTTGGCCAATGACTTCCGGTGCAAGGAGTGGGCAGGTTTTGGCTCTGTTAAATCCCTAGGCTTCCATTCTCCACTCTTCTGAGTACACGCTGCTCCTGCAGGCATGGCAGACCACATGGGATGAACTGTATACCTTAACCGTTGGCTCCATTCATGCAATGGAGCTTCTGTGGTACTTGGCTTGGAGCATTTGGCTTCAGCCCATTGGCTCTGGAAGTCACAGCCGCTGCCATCCTGGGGAAGCTCTCAGAGTTACAGTACTTGCCTCTTTCAGGGCTGGGAACAGGGGGGTGCATCAGGCCTTTCTGCTCTTAACTCATGCCCCCCCTTTCAGTCCATAGCTCCAACAAATGTGCTCTGCCCCCCCATAGGTGAAGGTTGTGGCTGACCGACGGTACCGGAAAGTGTTTGAGGATATTGTTCAGTTGATGGACAGGATGGAGAACGAATTCCTTCCCTCCCTGGAGGGAGGTAAAGACTAATAGGATCCTCTCCAACCCCTTAAAGAGGGTTTGCTGCAAAAAGACCAGGGGGGAAAGAAGCCCTTGGCCCATCTAGCTCAGTCTTGAGCGGTTCCCCAGGATTTCCGGGGGATCTCTCCCAGCCCTACCTGGAGATGCTGGGGATAGAACCTGGGACCTTTGCATGCAAGGCCGATGCCCTTCCACTGAGCGGCAGCCTCTTCCTCTTCCTCGCAGGCAAAGACTCCAGGGGTAGCCAGCGTGGTGCCCTCCAGATGCTGGACTACAACTCCCATCATCCCCAGCCAACATGGCCAGTGGCAAGTGCAGCAATATCTGGAGAGCCCCACGTGGACCTGTTGCATGTGCAGTCCCCTAAATGAGAGCCCGGGGCCAAGGACAAACTTCCCCCTGGAGCACGTTTCCTTGCCTCTGCTGAAGGCAAGCACTCTCTTTCCTCCCCCCCCCCTTTTGCTCTGCAGTTTCCGTTTGAGAATGTGAAGTTCCGGCAGCTGCAGAAGGAGAAGTTCCAGATCACAAACAACGGGCAGGTCACCCTCCACTTCTCCTTTATCCCCAAGCTCAGTGACAGCCAGTATTGGAAGCCATGGCTTTGCGCTGAGCCCTGCGAGGGATACTTGGAGCCCAGCGCGTCTCTCTCTGGAATCAGAGAACTGTAGAGTTGGAAAGGGACCCCAAGGGTCATCTAGGGAAGGCCTTCCTTTTCTCCTCCTCTTCCCAACCCTCCTCCCTCAAACCTTGGGAGTTTGGTAGAGCAGGGGAGGCTTAACATTTGTGGGCTGCATTGCCCCATGCTCAAGCCTCCAAGGGCCACACGTCAAAGCAGCGGAGCCCAAAGTGTAAAAGTGTGTGTGGCCAGCTTTAAACAAACACACACACACAAATGAATTGAAGCCAAACAATGCTGGAGGGTCCCCAAACACCTTTTGGCATCGCAGTGAACCAGTGAGAGCAGTCCGTCCAAAAATTACTTTTTTAAAACAATGCGTATTTTTATGTTGTGGAGGCACAAAAATATCTTGGGGAACATATAGAACTAGCCAAACTTTTAAAAACTCAGTGAAATGTAAACTAAAAAAGAAAGTTACATTGGGGGCGCAAAAATCCTTTCGGAGCAGTGGCGTAGCGTGGGGGGTGCAGGGGGGGCGTCCGCACCGGGCGCAACATCTGGGGGTTAGGGTTAGGGGGCGCAAATCCACAGGTTAGGGGGCGCAAATCCACGGGTTAGGGGTGCAAATTACTTGCCTTGCCCCGGGTTCTGACAACCCACGCTACGCCACTGTTTCGGAGACAAATAAATGCTTTCCCTTTTTATATTCTTTTGTTAGGATCACTTTCTCTTACCCCCCCAGTATCCTGTCACCATCTTCTGTGCAGCTGCTGCTTTGGAGGACTAGAGAGGAAAGTGGGGGGGGGGGACTGAGTCGCTTCTTCTCCTAATTCTTGAAGTTAAGGTTTCCCCCATACACCTGTGAGAACAGGATGCTGTACTAGATGGGCCATTGGCCTGATCCAGCAGGCTCGCATTGTGTCCTTCTGTTCAATTCTTCACTGTCTTCACTTTTAATTTACAGACAAGCCAACTTGGCTGTGCCAAAGAGTGTATCTACCTGACCACCTCCCATTTTAGGTGAGACGGGAGACATTTCCCTGGATGTGTACGTCAGCAAGGAAGAGAAGATTGAGGCTATCTTTGTCCTTCACCTTGACCGTGGCAAGGACTATTTCCTCACCATCAGTGGGAGCTACCTACCAAGCTGCTTCGGGACCTCCTTGGAAGCCTTGTGCTGAATGTCTACCCTTCCCACTCTGCTTGCCTGCTTGAAAAACAGCTGCTCTTCCACTCAGAAATGTGGGGGCTGGGGGTCCTCCGCTGCATTCCGCTTCAGCTTCTGTAGCTGTGCATCCGCTTCCTGTGTGCTGTTCATGCCCTTTGTTTGCCTTGACTGAGTCATCCCAGGTTCTGGTCCTCCCACCTGCCCTTTCGCAGGGCCACTGAACCGTGTGCATTTCCCTGCCATCTGCCCAGATACTGTTCAGCCAACGGGCTGTTTCTTTCTCTTCTCAGGGCCTGTGCCATTAACACCCTTGGTTGTCTTTTGCTCTTGCCTTCCTCCTCTGATCTCAGGGAGAAGACAGCTTCCTAGAAAAGGTAACAGTTGGTTTGCTATCCTCTAGATGTTCTTGTAGCGGGCTCAAATCAGGTACAGGCAACGCCCCGTTTACACGGGGGTTGCGTTCCGAGGTACCGTGCGTTTAAATGAAATTGCGTATATTGGGGACAGCATTGGAAAAGCCTGCAAACACCCTCTAAACTTCCGGAAGCCCTTTGGAAAGGCCTTCTGAAAACCAGCAGCCTCCCTGCAAAACTCCTTGCTCCAACTCTCCACAGGCCTGAGAGGTCGGTGCCAAAGCTCCTGGGAGGGAGTCGAGATGCTGTTTCCATGCCACTTTGCCGCTTTTGTGCTCTTGGGGGGGGGGGGACATTTTTGCCCCTTCAAGTGCCCCTTCCAGCTTTGCGGCAGTGTGCATGTGCCTCGAAGGCACGTAAATGGAGTTGCCCTTGTCAACGATCAGCAGCTGCTCCATGCAGTGGCAGCTGGTCCCTTAGGGCAAACCAGGCACTACCCCACCAACCTCACCTGCCTGCCTTCTGACTCAAATCCAGTCCAGGTGGTGACTCTAGCTCTCTGCGTTTTTCTCTTCCCTAGTCTCAACGTGGCCCTTGTAGAACTCGGCAGAGGAGAACGGAGACGAAACCAGAATTTGCCAGCACTGCTTGTAACTGATTTTGCGCTGCTTGACTCTGGGTCCGCTTGCGATTGGCAGCACGGGAGGCAGAAAGCCCAGTCTCATGATGCAGGCGCCAGCCCCCTCTGGCCCCAAGAGCCAGTTTTCTCCTTGTTTCTGTGCTCAGCCACTGCTGCACAGGCTATGCCACTCTGGCTTACTCTTACCACCTGAGCACTGGCATTTGGGAAGCGGTAGTGGCTGCTTTGGGGTGGCTCAGGGAAATGTCACTCCTCTCGAAATCAGATATACTTGGGTGTATTATCCTAGCCACAAGGAGCCAGTGGTGACTGTCAATTTGGACAGCTGTAGACATTGAGAATCATGGAGGATATGTTTATCAGTGGCTACCGCTCAGGGCTATTTCTTGCCACTATTATCACAAACCACATGCTTTTGATTACCAGTTTCTGGGGAACATGATGGACAGAGTGCTCTTGTCCCCGTGTTCCTATGGACTCCCAAGGGCATGTGGTTGGCCATTGTGGGAACAAAATGCTGATCTAACCCAGCAAGGCTCCCATGTTCTTTAGCATGCACCAGCTACTCTTGCACTAAGACTCTGATACAGTATGTGTCATTCCCCACACCAATACACACTCTCTCTCTCTCTCTCTCAAGACAGGGGCGGGGAGTATTGGTGGCGGGGGGGGGGGAGGGGAGGGGGGATGAACTGGGTCCTAATCAACAGCTGCCCTGGGGATGAGGGGATCAAATTCTCCATCCTTGTCAACTCCTTTTAGTGATGGGCTGCTTGCCACTGCTGTGCTCCTAAAGCTCTCTTGCTCCCCCCTCCTCTCTTTCTCTTTCTCTTGAATGTGGTAGCTTGAGATAGAACTAACCACCCTGAACATTTCTGGAGAGGAAGATGGGAAGGAGGCAGGAGGCATGGTTCACCAGCTGCTGTGTGCTGCATTGCCCAGACAAAGTCGTGGGCTGGGGCTCCAGCTGTTGCTCAGTTTCTACCACTGCCTCTGCAACGTGCTCTAGACAAGGGGTGGTGAACATGTGACCCCATCATCTCATCATGCTGGCTGGGGCTGCAGCCCATCAACCTATGAAGGCCCATCCATGTTCTGTTGCTGTTTTTGTTACTTATTTCCTGCCCTTCACCCTAAGGTCCCAGGGCAGGTTCCAGCAATTTAAATAAAATGTTAGCCAAACCTCATGTCCACAGCTGCATATTCAGTAAGCTTTTGGGTGAACTGCACATCCGGAGTGGGAGGATTACGAGCTGCATATTAATAGGGGGAGGGGGAGCTTGGATTTGGGGTGCGAGCAATTTGTTTTTTGTTTTCCCCCTTGAGATGCTTGCTGTGGCTAGGGCCGGGCAATACGTCAATATAGATATATTTTCAAATCAGCTTGAAGTCTAGATAGTGAGACTGGTGTCATAATTTCTGACCTGGCAATATATTGCAAATCATGATGTGTGTGTGTACTATGCAAAAAACACCATGTGGGGGGAAACTGTGAAGCCAGACAATGCTTCTCTAGATTCCTGCAGCCCCTGTGGACTCTGCCGGTTCAGCTTTCCCCTGCCCTCCTGCAGGGGGCAGCAGAAATCACAATGCGGGGGAAACCGTGAAGCCAGCCAATGCCTCTACATAGCTCCATCTTATTTCAGACATCGTGATATATTGGTGTATTGCAATGTTTAGCTAGTGATATATCACCGTGTTGAAAGCCAGCTATCGCCCAGCCCTAGTTGTGGCCTCAGAGGGCAAGACTTGTCCACCCAGCTGGAGCAAGGAAAGAATGCATACAGGCACACATTCTGTCAGGCTCTCATGCCAGTCCCCCTTGTCATTGGACCTCCAGGAGAAGCAGTTTCTGGATATTGTACCCCAGGATGGTGATGACTCCACTGGGCGGCCAAGGAGATCTGGCTTTTGGTGGACCACCTCTTCAAGAATGCCTGCCACCAGGTGAGCTGAGGGGGACGGTACCATTGAAAGGATGGGTGTGGGCTGGAATCCAGTACCAGTTTTGGGGTGTGCAGGTTCCAAACGTCCCAATTGATTTATATCTTAGCTACCGACTCGCTCTTACAAACTCCTGCTGTGAGTATAGTGGCACCTTGGTGGAGTGGCAGCAGGTGGGACATCCAGCATACGGTTTTCCTTAGAGCGGCTCAGAAGAACCCAAGTGTTCCCAACCATTGTCTGTCTCTCCCTAGCAAAGCGGCTCTCTGAGACTGGCCACTAGAAGAAGCGGGGAATGATTTCACTCTCCCATTGCCCCAAATCAGGAGAAGGGTAGTAGGAATGCTACTGTGGAAAGCAGGCGGGATACAATTCTCAGCCCTTGCGCCAGCTCTCTTGGTGATGGGCTTCTCTCCATTGTGGCATTCCTCGACCTCACATTATGCACCCCAGGGCTGGATTGTTCTTCATGCTATCCAGGATGTACCTCATCCCTTCCGAACGCATGGGTGATACTCTGCTTCAGGAGGACCTCTTCCAGACCCCGGGGACGCAGGACGAGCTGCAGGAGATAACTGAGTGCCTGGACGCCAGCATTCCCGAGACGATCCGTATCCTCTCTGGGGGACATTGTTGGGGAGCAGGGCTGCTTGGTGGTTTTCTTTCGCTCTTGGCTGGAGTGGACCTCACTTTTATATACCTGGTGGCTTAGGTTCCTAGGCCAGCCCATCCTTAAGGCTCTGGGACACAGCACAATGAAATGCCCACAGTCAAGTCCAGTCATGCATCCAAACAGCTTCACAGCTTTAACCCCCATTTGAAAACATCAGCCTGGCTAGATAGAGCAGAGGTGGGGAATCTTGACAGGCCCGCAGGCCCCACATCTAGCATCATACGTGGTGTCAAGGTAAAGACATGGCTGCAAAGGAGCTTCAAGGGTGCGTTCAATTGTTCTTTGGCAAGCAGGGTTTGTTGACCGCACTTTTGGAGTTGACCACTAGTATTTGCTGTTTGGATTGAAACCATGCCTGCAGAAGGACATTTCCTCGGCAGATCAGCTTTGCAGGCAGCTTCGTCAAGAGGGGAGGTGTGGGATAATTACAGTGGGGTGGCTCAGTTGGTAGAGCGTGACACTCTTAATCTCAGGGCTGCGGGTTCAAAATGTGGGGTAATAAGCAAAGGATTTTAGGTATACTAAAAACAACAAGACCACCCATAAAACGTATGCTATTGCCATGCCAAAATGAGAGAAAATTAGTTGGAGGGAGGCAAGGGATGGGGCCACGGACCCCTGATTGGGAATAACGGAACTAGATGGTCCTCGGTGTCCCTTCCAACTCCACAATTCTATGATCCTGTGTCTTAAACACAAATCTTGAGGAATAGTGTGTGTGTGTGTGTGTGTGTGTGTGTGTGTGTCTGTGTGTGTGTGTTTCTGTTTGAACTTTCCCAGCCTTTGCTTTATTCTGATTTGCGCTTGCGTCCCTACTCCCCACGTGTAGAATTGCTATACCTTGGGATTTTCTTGGACATTCAAGCGTTTCCCGCATGGACACTTGTTTCCAACGGCCAAATCCCGGCGGATGGCAACCCTACCCACTTGTGCCAGATTGCCTGGCATACATTACAAGCATCTAGTCACATAGATTCTCCAGAATCCCGGGGCTAGCCCACCTGACGGGAAGAGTCCGCGACCAGAAGGAGGAGGAGTACCAGGAAGAATGGACAAAATTCAAAGAATATTTAGCTAAATATGTCAAGATAACCTAATTGGAAAAGCTTGCAAATATGAGATAGGCTTAGGGTTTAAATATGTAAGGATAGGAGTTAAGATGTTTCAAGCTAGATTAGAAAGAATGAAAGATGTGAAGTGATCAAGTTATATATATATATATTTTTTTTGAGAAGATTGATTTTGAAAAACTTTTAAAATGAAATACAATGAAATTCAACCAGGGGGATTTGAGGAAGTCACTTAACAATGTTATCAATATTGGTTTAATTACAATTAGGATGTTTGTTTGTTTGTTTGTCTTAAAAATTTTTTGGAAAGTTAATTTAAAAAACTGAAAAGAAAAATACCATAGATTATCCAGAATCCCAAGCAGCGACACTGTGAAACTTGTTGGGAAATTCAAGCCCTTCTCAGGAGAAGCTGGCAGCAGTCCCAGGCACCTGGCTTGATTCCCTGTTGACCTCCCTGGCTGCATTCCCCAGCAGGCGCAGGCAAGGTCTCGATCGGCGATTCTTCTCAAACGTGAGAAGAACACACCCCTCTTTCCTGCCCCCCCCAGGCAGGGGAAAGAGATAGACAGAAACGTATTTACATGCCTTTATTTCTGTCTTTGCAGCGTTACAAAAAACATGACTGCTCTCTCCATACTCCAGCAGTGTTGTGACAAACACTACCTGTACATCCCGGACAGGAATAAACGGAAGAGCTCATATTTCACTCTGAGCTAATTCCGGTGCTTCGCACTGTGAATTGACTGTCCCTCTTTTTCCCACGGGCAGTCCAACATTCCCATCATGTTTACTTTTCAAGCTAGGACTTTGCAGCAGCATTGCTTCATTATCGTAACATACTCCCCCATAAGAATCAATGTGCGCTGCGAACATAGCTTGATCCAGAGAAGAAAACAAACAGTTGTTATACATATAACACTCCCCTGTTGTTTCAGTTCCACCCTTGGAACTACCCGCCACTGGTTTCCCCAGTGTACCTCTCTGGTTGTCTGACTTCCAAGGAATGAGTGCATCTGCATTACCTTGGCTAGGGAATGTCGTGTTACGCTTAGCAACTCCCTGTTGTGTCTTTGTCTCTGACTCAGACACAGCTTCAACTTGTCTTGAGTTGTCAACAATAGTAACACATGCAACAGCTGAGTTAGCATACTCTTTGGAATACCTCTTGGGTGGTACACCCTTTGTAACTCTCTCGGACCTGCGTATGAGGTGCTGATCCTCTCTGCTCACTGGTTCAGTCTCAGGACTCTTTGAAGAACCAGTTCCAATAGTAAACAGTGGTTCGTCCTCCACCTGTGAAGGTCTAGCCGTTGTGTGAGATTTCCTCTCAATGACTGTGTCAACTGAGCTCTTTGAGCTATCACTGTCACTCTCAGTACCACTGTAACCAGTAAAATCATCATCATCATCATCTGAATTGTCCTCAGTGGGAAATGTGTGAACAATTACTCTCTCCTGTTCAGGAGCACTCTCTAGAAATTTTGTGAGAATCACCTGACCAGATTCAGACAAAATTACTCTGTAGAGACCCTTTTCATAACCCACAAAAATGCCTCTGGCATTCTTTACTCCACCTGGAGCTTCAGTCCTGACTTGGGACCCAAAAACCTTAAAATGGGCTACAGAAGGTTTTCTGTGGAATAGCTTTTCAAAAGGAGAACATCCCAAACTTTTTGAAACCTTTCTCAACCACGAGTAACAAAAACACAATAGTGATTCTGCCCAAAACTCATGTGGCAAATGTGAACTCAGCAATTGCGCCTTCATCCCATTTTGCAATTCTTTGTTCACTTGCACACAGACACTTTTGTTCCATGCTCCTGCAGAAACAGCAGTCTTGTGCCTTATCCCTTCCTTATCCAGGAAATCCTGAAATTCCTGTAAAAGAAAAACTGGCTTTTCATCTGTGAAAAGACAATCAATGTTAGCATCATGAACAGTTTTAACCCTGTCACAAAACTCTTTAAACCTTTCTAAGGCTTCTTGTGGTTTCTGCAATATGTATATCCACACATAATGAGAGAAATAATCCACACACACAAGATAATATCTTGCATTGCCTCTAGATGGTGCTAGAGGACCAATCACATCAGCATACACTCGCTGAAATGCACTGTTAACCTTGGTCGCCTTCCGGACGTCCTTCGTCATACCTGCAAGAGAAATCATGTTAGATTCAGATGCATTACACTTTATGCAATCACTTTGATCAAAAGTCAACAAATGCAGTCCATCTTTCTCTTTGGCAGAAAGATACAGCTCTCCATCTTTGTAGATTTTGCAGCTTTCTCTATCATAGGACAAAGTCAGTCCTTTCTTTGTGATCTGCGAAACACTCAGCAGATTGAACTTTAAATCAGGAACCAAATACACATTGTTAATAGTCAAGTTCAGACTTTCAAGATACACAGTTACAAACCCGGTCGCTTCCAGCTCCTGGCCATTGGCCTGTTTCACAGCGAAGCTTTGCTTCTTAAACGTAGAAAACAGTCCTCGGTGCGACGTCATGTGTTGGGTCGCTCCAGTGTCCAAAACAAAAGCGTTCTCCACTTCTGGTGTGGCCTTTAGTGCCATCAAAGCCATTGCAGATTTCACCTGGGACTTGGTATGACTTTTGCCTGACGCCTCAGGCTTTGCAGAGCTCCCCTTAGCTCCTTTCTGTTGACGTGGCCTCTTACAGTTCCGCTGAAGATGCCCAGTCTGTCCACAATTGAAACAACGGACAAGGTTCAAAGCAACAGCCTGTCCTCCACTTGCACTAGCAGTGGGGGTGTCAGAACTCCAAGCTTCTCTCCCCCTGTCTTTGACATCTATTGCAGCAAGTCTGTCTCTCTCATTGAGAATCACGGCACAAATTCTCTCCGCCGTTAGATCTCTGGCTGGTAGAGAACCCAGCTGACTTGCAACCGTTTTATAAGTCCGATTAAGGCTGTTAATAATCACGAAACAGAATATCTCTTCCTGTAGAGGAAAATTGCGTTGCGCCATCTGCTGGCGTAAGAATTTCATCTCTGTCAGATGCTCTTGCACATCTCCATCAGGCGCTAGCCTAAGATTGGTCAGCTTTTCAAAATGCAGCAACGCTGAAGAACCAGCATCTCTTTGATGTATTCTACGCAGCGTTCGCCAAATCTCACACGCGTATTCCAAATCCTGAATATGCACAAGTTGATCATCTGAGACACACAGAATTATGGCCGTCCTGGCTTTCACATTCTGTGAATTCCAACCTGGTGTTGGTGCAGGAGGGATGGGGTTATCAATCACCCCAAAGATCCTCTGATTCTGAAGCAGGGCTTTCATCTTTACAGACCATGAGGCATAATTGTCATTAGTCAGTGGAGGTGGGTAAGGTAAGCCTCCCCCCTTCTTGGTATCTGTCAGGGGCTCGGGAGCAGGAGCACAGGGGAGAGAGGAAATGGAGAGCGAAGGGGAAGAATCCGAGGGCAGCGTAGGGGAGTATGACAGTGACCCGAGAGATTCCATGAGCTTCTCCAGCGAATCAGAAGATTCCCAGAAGGGGGCGCCGATGGTCAGGGCAAGGGGGGTCCCAGGGGGGACGCACCAGAAACAAGGAGCCAGCGGGGACCCCCAAAGCAGCAGCGGAGGATCAGGAACAGTTTCCCCACCAGAGCGTAGTGGGGGGGAAGAGTCACATGTGTCAGGACCAGCGTCTCCTCCAGCGGGGAGAGAAGAGGAGTCAGGGCTGACCACGCCTCCATCAGAGAGTGGGGGAACGGAGGGGAGGTCAGTTGCAGCTAGCCTCCCCGAAGGGGGAAGCAGTGACAGCAGCAGTGAAACGGTCAGGAGGAAAGTTGCCGGCTGGGCGCGCGCGCCAAGTTCAAATGTACAGGCGCGAGGGACAGCAGGAGACCCGGATTGGGAACCAGCTCCTAAAGCCCGCCGGAGGGAGGCGGAAGACTCAGGGGATTCAGCGTCAGAAGAGTCTAGAAAGGGCGAGACCCCGACGGACAGGCGGAACCAGAGGCGGAAAAAGCAGAGGAAGAGGTGGAGCAAGGCTAGAGTCTTAAACTGGTGTCTGGGGGGAGGAGATTCAGACGGAGCTTCAGCGGTCTAGAGTTTGAGACGTAGAGCTGCACGCTGCGGCTGTGGAAGTGAAACTGAACTTCAATAAAGACTTTCGTACTTAACAACGAAGCGGCGTTGGTCCTTTGTGAGCTGGGATCTCGGGCAGCTCTGACAGTAAGCTCCGTCCCACACTATAGACTTTAACCCTCGCAGCGTGAGTTGGCGCAGCGAGGGGCAAAACTTGGTGTTTTGCGAGCTCACGAAGATAGGCAAAGATGACTACAGAGGAGAAGGTGACAGAACTGCAAAACGCAGTCACGACGCTTTACGCAGAAGTAGCAGCATCCAGGAAAAGAGAAGAAGAAGCAGTAGCGCTCTGCCGGGATCTGCAGACCAGGTGGGAACGTTTGGGCAAGGAGGGGCTGCCAGGACCCAAGCCGGAGGGAGTTGGCCTCGGGAAAAGGGGGGGGCAGCATAGTAGCCCACTTCGACGGGAACCTGCAGCAGTATCCTAACTTCAGAGCCGACATAGTTTTCGCGCTCAATTTGCTTCTGAAAGACTTTAGAGATGAGGAAGAGAAAGTAGGCTTCATAATTACTCATCTGCATGGGGAAGCTAAATCGTGGCTGCGGAATTTATGGCGCGAAAATGATCCCGCCCTCCAAGATTCCAACGCATTTATGAAAGCTATGGACGCTTGTTTTAAATCAACGGTAGATGTGGATGTGGCCAGGAGGGAAATGCATGGGCTGCAGCAGGGCAAAGCCACGGTGAGACAATATCACTCCCGCTTTTTTGCGTTAGTGAATGTGCTGGGCTGGCAGAAGGACTCCGTTGCCGTCAGGGATCTGTTCTGGGAGGGACTAAATGGGGCCGTGAAAGATGAGCTGGCAAGAGGAGAAAGACCTAAAAGCACCACAGAAGTCGTCCAGAGAGCGCTGGCGATAGGGGTGTGCCTGGAAGACCGCCCTTGGAGCAGGGAGGAGGGACATAGGGCAAGCACACCAGCCAGAACAACTCCCTTCCTACCCAGAGAGACAGGGCGCGCGCTATCCACGCCTCCACTGGGGAGGGGAGAAGAGCCGACGGAGATAGGTGGTGCCAGGGCTCAGACAGCAAGCAGAGCCCAAACACCAGGAGCAGTCAAGGCGAAGGCTCCTAGAGGGAGCAGGAAGTGTTACATCTGCGACAGTGCACAGCACATGGCCAAAGAGTGTCCCCAGAGGATCCAGAAGCACACTGCAGCCTCAGCAACAGTAAGGGGAGCAGTACAGCTGCAGGGAAACGAAGAAGCCTGGTTGGAAGCAGAAGCACTGGGGCCCAGCCAGGCGAGTCAGTGAAGCAGTCCCCAGAGATTTTACAGCCCACAGACCCCCTCCCACCCAAACCAGTGGTGCAACTCACCGCATCGCTCCAGCTGCCCAATGGGCTCACCCTGGAAGTCCCAATTACCATTGACTCTGGTAGCAACGCAGACTTTGTAGGAGTGGACTTCATCAAGCAACATCGCATAGCACTCCTACCAGCCACGATGCCCCTAAACGTCGTCACGGTCGATGGCAGGAAGATACTGGGAGGAGAGGTGGTACAGCAAACGCCGCCTATGGTAATGCAAATTGGAAACCACCGTGAAGTCATCAGCTTCAACGTCACCCACCTGTCGGACACGCCCATAGTGTTGGGCATGAGTTGGCTGGATAGGCACAGCCCGGCATTAGCATGGTACCAGCGGCAATTGACCTTCTGCTCTTCCTACTGCGCAGAACACTGCGTCCGGACCCGCCAGGAAGAGGAGGGGCAAGAGGATGAACCGCAGCTACACCTAGGCATGGTGCAAGCGGTACCCAACAAGTACAAGGAGTTTTGGGAGGTCTTCTGCGAGAAGGAAGCGGATAAGCTGCCTCCCCACAGGCCTTACGACTGCAAGATTGACCTCCTGCCGGGGGCGACGCTGCTGACTGGAAAACTGTATTCCATGTCTGAGGACGAACTGCAAGAACTCAGGGAGTTCATAGATCACAACTTGAAGCGGGGATTCATCCAAGAATCCAAAGCAGTGGGGGGCAGTCCCGTGTTTTTCGTGAAGAAGAAAGACACGCCCCAACGGAGGCTCGTAGTTGATTATAGAATCATCAATTCCAGGACGAAGCCCACAGCATTCCCCATGCCCAAGATCGACGACCTGCTCACGACGGTGAGGAAGGGACGACTCTTCACCAAGTTGGATCTACGAGGGGCGTACAACCTTATACGCATGCGGGAGGGCGATGAGTGGAAGACGGCCATGTTTACACCTTTAGGCACCTATGAATATCACGTAATGCCGTTTGGTCTGCAAAATGGCTCCCATTGTTTCCAAGCCTTCATGCATCACGTGTTAGCGGGACTCCTCTACAAGAAGTGCGTCTGCTTCCTGGACGACATCCTGATCTTTTCGGAATCGCAGGAGGCTCACGAGGGGGACGTCAAGGAGGTCCTGCAGAGGCTACGGGAGCACAGACTTTACGCCAAACTAGAGAAGTGCCAGTTCAACATGACGGAGGTGGATTTCCTGGGCTACAAGCTGTCCGACAAGGGACTCGCCATGGACAGCACCAAGGTCCGCTCGGTGTTGGACTGGAAGAGCCCGCGCAATCGGAAGGAGGTCCAGAAGTTCGTCGGCTTCGCCAACTTTTATCGCAAGTTCATCAAGGGGTTCGCGAAGGAGACGGCGGCCATCACGGACACCCTCAGCTCCAAGAAGAAGAAGTTCACCTGGACGGACCAGGCGGAGCAGTCCTTTCGGAGACTCAAGCGTCTCTTCGCGTCCGAAGAACAGCTGCTACACGTAAACCCCAGCAAACCAATGAGGGTTGAGACGGACGCCTCGGACAGAGCGGTGGGGGCGGTCCTGTTGCAGCAAGATCCGCAAGGGGACTGGAGGCCATGCGCATTCTACTCCAGGAAACTCAGCAAGTCGGAACAGAACTACACCATCTGGGACAGGGAGTTGCTGGCCATTCATGCAGCCTTCAAGGCGTGGTGGCACTTCCTCGTCGGAGCCAGACACACAGTGCAGGTCCGCACGGACCATAAGAACCTGGAGTACTGGCGAACGGCGCGGTTCCTGAACCAGAGACACATCCGCTGGGTGGAGTTCTTTGCGGATTTCGATTTCCGGATAGAATACATCCCGGGAGACAACAACGTCATGGCGGATGCACTATCCAGGAAGCCGCAGTATCTCGAGGAAGCGGCACCGGTGGCGGCCAAACACATTTTCGCACCGAAAGTGTGGGCGTGCGCTTCAGTCGCCGTGGACCTGGACGCGGTGCGTCGAGCGCTGCAGACGGATTCGTTCGCACAATCCAAGATGGAGGAGGTGCGAAGAGGCACAGCGAAGGACGACGAGTTCCAGATACGAGACGGACTGCTCATCCGCAAAGGGGCTCTCTACGTACCCGGAGACGACCTCCGCGCGAAAGTCCTGCAGCAGTTACACGACGCGCCCAGCGCTGGGCACTTCGGCAACGACAAGACGGCGGAATTAGTAACCAGAGACTTTTGGTGGCCCAAGGTGAGGGGAGAAGTCGCGGATTACGTCTCCAGGTGTGACACCTGCCAAAGGGCCAAGCCAGTACACAGGAAGCCGGCGGGTCTGCTAGAACCCCTACAGACGCCGCTCGAACTGTGGGAGAAAGTGGCCCTGGACTTTGTCACAGATCTGCCCAGCTCGCGAGGCAAAACAGCGGTACTCGTGGTCGTAGACATGTTCACCAAGATGGCGCACTTCATTCCTTGCGCGAAGGTGGCCACAGCGGAACAGACCGCCAAGCTGTTCATAGACCACGTGTTCAAAGCTCACGGCTTGCCGCGGTCCATCCTGTCCGACCGGGGTCGCCAATTCATCTCGTGCTTCTGGCAGAAGCTGCTGGGCATCCTGAACGTCAAGATCAACTTAGCGTCGGCACGACACCTGCAGACCAACGGACAAGCGGAGAGGGTCAACGCCATCATGCAGCAGTACCTGCGATGCTACGCGAATCAACAACCCTCGACCTGGGTGGACTACCTACCGCTGGCCGAGTTTGCCTACAACAACACGAAGCACGGGTCTACAGGGGTGACACCGTTCTTCGCCAACAATGGGCGGCATCCCAGAACCTTCCCGGGGTTAGAGACGAAGGGGGAGGGGGAGCCACGGGGAGCAGAGCACTTAGCAGCAGAGTTACAGGAGGTCCACGAGCAACTCCGAAGGCACTTGGAACTGGCGAAACACGCCTACAAAATGCAGGCAGACAGGCACAGGAGAGTTGGGGAAGACATCCAGGTGGGGGGGACTTCCGGTTGGCGCCATTGTTTAATGGCGGATTCCCTCCGAGCTCCGGAGGGAATCGGCTCCGTAGCGTCTGGGTCTGGCCGCTGCGGCGAAGCGGAGACCCTTAAAATCACAGGCGCGGATGCCTGTGAACACAGAGACTCGGCGGGCACCATTTGCGCCCCCCCAATCCGCGACGGAGCCTTTTTAAAGGCTTCGGAATGGAGGCAGGGCGGCGTGGTGCTGAGAGTACGCCCTCGTCTACGGAGTGAAGCCGCAAGCCATTGACAGAGAGCGCCAACTTCTTCTTTTGATCGATTGGATTACAAACATCAACCCGTGAGTAATACGGAGATTGGAAATTAAAAAAAAATTTTCTATTCTGGATCTGGAACGAGCGGGAAGGGGCTAAAAAGGAAGTCCACCCCCCCTCTTTGTAAACAACTTAAAGCAAAGGACCGAGCAGCTAAGGTCGAGGAAATCTGTTTCTTGTTTGTTAGTAAAAGATCTTGACTTCACGGTTTTAATATTATAAGAAGATTTACCGGAGGATTAAAAGAATTTTTGGGAAATTGAAGTTTCACCCCCCCCCTAGACCCGGGAACGTCCTAGGAGAAAGCCTGTTGTATCGAAGAGTTTGACAGCTGTCAAGTTAGCTGTCAGTCAACTAGCTGTCAGCTGGAAAAAGAGAACATTGTTTTTGCTGTTTCTGCTGGCTCACTCGGTATAACTTGTTGAAAATAAGGAGGGCTGATACAAAATAACTGGACTTTTGGTTTTGAGCTGAAAGGAATATCAAGGAACTAAAATCCCCCTAGAGGGGTAATAGGGACATTACATTACAAAAATGGCTGGAGCATGTAAAATTCAAGCAGAATTGGACAGAGCATTTGTTCTCTTGGGAAAGTTACAAGAAGAGTACAGTGCTTTGTCTACAGAGGTCTCAGCACTACACTTAACAGTAAACAACTGTCTTGAGCCTGATAAGGATTTGAAACAGGGAGCCCATTCTACTGAACAAATAAATGAAACTGAAAGTGTAGACATGATGGAACAACATGTTGCTTTTGAAGAAAATGAAGGAGGAGCTGGAATTCTGCACGAGTCAAAGGAGAGTGGTAATAGGAGGCCTGACATGATGACAAAAAAGGACAATAAAAATTGGATGTGGAAAGCCCGGCTTGAATGGGAGTCCGAAAAATGGAGAGATCCCCTTTGGAGGAGATCTGAAGACCTGAGGATCACAGAATTGTTGAAGGCGAAAGCTGGAGCTTCGGGGACATATGGATTTGTAAGAAATTTGAAGCAAGAGCTAGAATACCCCGTAGGCTTCGCTTTTAAGTGTGGAGGACGGGCTGGAAGTAACATGGATCTTGTTGGGCCGGAGCCTCTCCGAGACTTGGGGTTTAACATCAAGGACTATCAAAGAGGCCGGCAGAAAGGAACTGAGAGAGATATAAGGGCCTCGGACGTGAGATCTCCAGGCTAAAGAACATAAAGACTGATGGGTATTGGTTGGGGACTGGAACCGGGAAAAGGGTGGGTGGAGGTTGGAAATCCAAAGGGTATATAAGTATAATCTGTCTTTTATTCTTCTTTTCTTGCTATATTTTTTTTTGTTGTTAGTTGTATGGAAATTGGGGAAACCGTGGAAGGGAAATTTTGGTCGACTTTAGGAAAAAGGTTTAAGAATAAGTAAGGAGGTATAAGTATTGATGTGTAATTTTGATAAGGTAAAATTGGTTTCTCCTCTCTTTCTTTTTTAAATTAAAAGAAAATAAGGTTGGTAAAAATAAATTGAGGAAATGGAAAAAAGAAGCAAAGTAAAATAATAGTATGTTAGATTAAACGTTTAAGTTAGGGTGAAGAAATAAGTTAAGGACTTGCTGAATTGACAATTTAAATTGGAATACAAGAAGGGGAGGTGCGAGGAGGTCTGAGAAATAAGGTTAAGGAAAATAAGTATCTGAAACTTTATGAGTTTTTTCTTTTTTCTTTTTTTATTATGTTTCTGTTAAGTTTGGATTTTAGTGTTGTTTTTAATTTGGCTATTTTTGTGTTTTTGTTTGTTATATGTTTCTTGAAAATACCAATAAATATTTAAATAATAAAAAAAAAAGACATCCAGGTGGGGGACTGGGTCTGGTTAGCAGCCCAGGCAGTGCCGGCCAGGACGTTAGCTAAGAGGAAGCTCAAACACAAGCAGCTGGGGCCTTACCAGGTCGCGGCACAAATCAATCCAGTGGCCTTCCGGTTGACACTCCCGGAGGGCTCCAGAATGCATCCAGTCTTTCATAGGTCAGTGCTCACACCCTACAGGGCACCCCACAGGTTTCAGGCGCCAGGGAACGCGCCAGACCCACTTAACAAATCGCCAACAGGGGAGGGGTCACAGAGGGCGACGCCACTCAACGAGGTCACGGAGATTTTGGACTTGAGGTGGGGGGAAGAGGGAGTGGAATATCTCCTCGCCAGGGAAGGTACCCCAGCCAGTGCCAACAGGTGGGTACCGTGCTATGCCGTGGAGGAGCACTACCTCAAAGACGAGTTCCATGCACTCTTCCCACACAGACCTATGCCGGCAGAGTATTTCGACGACTGGCTTTTCACACCCACACTTTCTGCCAGTACGTTCCAGGGTTTTTCATCAGCTGAGGAGACGCCGCCGGAAACAAGCTCCCTGGAGGGGTCACTCTCGGGGTTTGTCACAGACCGCTCCTATTGGTGGGAAAATCAACCGGAGGTGGGGTGGAGCAGGGAACTGCTGCGGGGACCCTTACACGCAGCCTCACCCGAGGTACCAGGGGGAGGGAAGGACATGGACGTGTTGGGGGAGGATCCTGGATTCGAGCACAACAGCAGAGAGATGTAAGCAGAAGAAATCGACGTCGACGAGCCCATTGCGGTCTGGCCGGATCCCGCTGGCCGGCTGCACACCGGGGGGAAGAATGGTATCCCGCACTCACACCCACAGCACTGGAGCACCCGGAACCCACACCCTAAGAGGGGGAGGGGGAAGGGGGGGCTTCGAGGGGGGGATGGATGTCAGGGGCTCGGGAGCAGGAGCACAGGGGAGAGAGGAAATGGAGAGCGAAGGGGAAGAATCCGAGGGCAGCGTAGGGGAGTATGACAGTGACCCGAGAGATTCCATGAGCTTCTCCAGCGAATCAGAAGATTCCCAGAAGGGGGCGCCGATGGTCAGGGCAAGGGGGGTCCCAGGGGGGACGCACCAGAAACAAGGAGCCAGCGGGGACCCCCAAAGCAGCAGCGGGGGATCAGGACCAGTTTCCCCACCAGAGCGTAGTGGGGGGGAAGAGTCACATGTGTCAGGACCAGCGTCTCCTCCAGCGGGGAGAGAAGAGGAGTCAGGGCTGACCACGCCTCCATCGGAGAGTGGGGGAACGGAGGGGAGGTCAGTTGCAGCTAGCCTCCCCGAAGGGGGAAGCAGTGACAGCAGCAGTGAAACGGTCAGGAGGAAAGTTGCCGGCTGGGCGCGCACGCCAAGTTCAAATGTACAGGCGCGAGGGACAGCAGGAGACCCGGATTGGGAACCAGCTCCTAAAGCCCGCCGGAGGGAGGCGGAAGACTCAGGGGATTCAGCGTCAGAAGAGTCTAGAAAGGGCGAGACCCCGACGGACAGGCGGAACCAGAGGCGGAAAGCGCAGAGGAAGAGGTGGAGCAAGGCTAGAGTCTTAAACTGGTGTCTGGGGGGAGGAGATTCAGACGGAGCTTCAGCGGTCTAGTGTTTGAGACGTAGAGCTGCACGCTGCGGCTGTGGAAGTGAAACTGAACTTCAATAAAGACTTTCGTACTTAACAACGAAGCGGCGTTGGTCCTTTGTGAGCTGGGATCTCGGGCAGCTCTGACAGTATCCATTTTGAATCCAAGTCTGAGCTCTCAATCTCGAGCCTTCTAAAATCCAATAGCTGGCTGTTTACTCTTTGCACCTGGCAGCTAAACGCTGGCTGCTTTGGAAAGTCCCTCCAAGAGCAGTGAGATGGCAATCAAAACAAACATTGTTTTTCTTGCCTCTTACAGTCCCAGCCTCACTTCCGTGTTGGCTAGTAACTTTCCACTTTTCTGAAAAGACTGAAGTCTCGTTGCTTAGCAACTGGACATTCCAGGATTCAGCAGCAAGCCGTTATGAGTCCCAAGAATGCGAGGAATGTGGCTGTCTCCCAGTGCTGTTTCTTTATCCAAAAAACAGCTTTTGTGAACCAGAGAAGTATCAATCTGCGTTCACTCTTTTTAGCCCATAAATCAGCATACCTTGGGGTTCTGTTGCTCCTTGCTTATCAGCATAAACGTCTGCTTCAGTGTTTAGCCGTTCGTTGTAGCCTCCATCTGCACGCTACCACAAACTCCTTTATCTCCTTGCAGAGGATGAAGTACGATCCATCAACCTCTTTAGCTGCTTTCATGGATCGATGCCATCGGCTCGGTGCTACCATATGTTGGGAAATTCAAGCCCTTCTCAGGAGAAGCTGGCAGCAGTCCCAGGCACCCGGCTTGATTCCCTGTTGACCTCCCTGGCTGCATTCCCCAGCAGGCGCAGGCAAGGTCTCGATCGGCGATTCTTCTCAAACGTGAGAAGAACACACCCCTCTTTCCTGCCCCCCCCCCCAGGCAGGGGAAAGAGATAGACAGAAACGTATTTACATGCTTTTATTTCTGTCTTTGCAGCGTTACAAAAAACATGACTGCTCTCTCCATACTCCAGCAGTGTTGTGACAAACACTTCCTGTACATCCCGGACAGGAATAAACGGAAGAGCTCATATTTCACTCTGAGCTAATTCCGGTGCTTCGCACTGTGAATTGACTGTCCCTCTTTTTCCCACGGACAGTCCCAACATTCCCATCATGTTTACTTTTCAAGCTAGGACTTTGCAGCAGCATTGCTTCATTATCGTAACAAAACTTTCATAGGAATAAAAGGTAGGGGGAAAGGAGGCACAATGTCAAGCAGGCAGCAGAATAAACCCGAGCACTGTGGGTCTAAAACCGGCCCCTGAATCTCTTGCTCCCCACTCTGCCCTTCTAGCAATACCATTTTTTTGCTTGCTGGATGGCTGTGTGCAATGAGACCTCAGTCACTGAGGAAGGGTGCTGGCCCAGTGGTAGAAGTATGTGCTTGGCATGCAGGCGATCCAAAAATCAATTCAAGAGCAAAATTCCAGTTCTCATGTTTTCTGTCGAAATGGCTAATTTAAAGGGGAATAGCATGGTGCCTTCCACAGAGTCAGACCACTGAGCCGCCGAACTCCTTAAGGGAGGACCAGAGCTCGCTGGTGATGCAGGTCCCAGAACAGTCTCCAACATCTCCAGGTGAAACTGAAAACATCACCTGCCTGGAACCTTGTAGAGCCACTGCCAATCAGTACAGACAGTGCTGAGTTAGGTAGCTATGATCCATCCACCATCACCCTTTGCCCGAAGCAAAGGCACATCGCTGGTCCAAATCTTTGAAAGACTTTCCCTGCTCACCAAGCCACCTGCCCTCCTTTATGCATTGCCGATGGCTTATCAAAGGGATCCTCACTGCAAGTCTCATCAAGGCAGACAGCTTGATGAAATCTTGGTGCCCTTTCTTACAAAATGCTAACAGGGACAATGGCACCAGTTGCCCTCTGGACTCACAGAGTGCAGCTTACTTTGGAGCCATCAATTGTACACATTTGGAATGGCCCTTGAGAAAGGATAGTCTGCCTATAGTCAGCAGCTTACCCCCTTGTTGTTTGTTAAAAACTTGAATAAAAAGCATGCTTAAAATAAAACAGGAAAAATGAAATTTTGCTGGCTTCTTGAGAAAAGAATAATGCCTCATTATTTGTATCTGCTTTTAAATGTTGTTTCTCTTCTCTTTGTCATGAGTTTTACTGGGTCTGTGGTCATTTTAAGTTGCTTACCTTCACTAAAATATATAAATCTACTCGACTGGAAACTTTTATTATCCAAATTCAAACCCACTTTGGATAGCAAAATTCCTGGAGTGGGGAGGAGGGTTCAATGTTCTAATAGATTAGATATGGACAGTCCTTCAGTACAGCAAAACTTGACACTTTGAAACCTTTGAGTCCTTTCCAAAAGAACTTCACCCACTATTTAGGGGGGAAGTATGTCAGAACTGACCTTCTGCAGTACTGATTCCACATTCTTGGACTCCTAATCTTACACGTAAATTAGAGCTGGAACCATCTCAGGCCCTATGGCTCTTGAAATGACCATGACCTATTGAGCAAAACCACAGACTCCACCTCTCTGGTGACTAAACTCCACTTGCGTTTACAAAATAAATTAACAACAGAAGAAAATCATGGAAGAAATAAAATGGCTTTTGAAATTAACAAAGGCGATTCCTTTTATCCACATGTATTACGGGACATGTTCAAAGCGCCCCTCAGGAGAAATTCTGTAAGCAAAGGTAGCAGATACACAAGGACACATTGCTAAAAGAAACAAAGGGATTTGGAGGGACCATGAGTGAACAGGTAGTACCAGAATGTACAGAATTGTACCTAGAAAAAGGTTACAACTGGATTACCTTTTTGTAAACAAAAACAACAACAACCCCCAAAATAAAACTCGGAAGCAGCAGGACTCCTTAGGAACTCTTCAAAAAACAAAACACAAAACTGCATATCCCTACCTAGTCACCAAATGTGAGGGGAAACGTAAACCAGCGTCTTACACTGCTTTAAATGATAGCCAGATTCTGCAATTTTTTACCACACCAGAAGTAAAAGCACGGGGCATTAATAAGTTTTTGAAAAATCATGCACTTCATTTGAAGGCAAGGGAAAGCTTTCTGAAATGTACAAAATCTTACTAAGACACACAATCTGTTGAAATGACCAAGCAGCGGACGAGATTCGGGGACAGTGGTGTGCCGCCTGGGGAAATGTTCCTTTCCATTCACCTTAAGCAAAGAGGTGGTGACCTTGTGCATCCATAAATAACTTTCAGAAATGTATTTCATTACTTCCCAGAGCTTCTCAATGGGCTACCAAATGGCATTTCTTTCTATTTTGGATGAAACTGGGGAAGCAGCTTTAGAAGAAGGGGTTGCTGACATTCACTGGCCTGGAAAACACCTGATGCCAATATGATGGCAAATTGTGGGTGGTGCATTGATGGAGAAACTAAGGCAACAAATGGGGACATGACGCCACCGGTGTTCTAAAGATACATTTCATGTAAAGATTATGATGGGCTTCTTCAAATGCCCATAGCCTCTTACAAGCAGAGGTTTTAGATCAATTTTCTGTAAACCTCTGTCATAAATAGTTGTCACTGGAAATACGACCAAAACAATGCAATGCTGGACTCATCCCTCCCGTCAGCGTGCCTGGAAAGCACGGGTCCCAGTAGTTTCCGCCTCACTCTGCTCCTTTCTCTGTGAAAGCCTGCTCTTTAGCTTTCACATCGGAGCAAACCTCAACCCACCCCCTCCCAAAGAAACCTTTTTTATGAGCCCCCCTACTCTGCGTGTGCTTTCTTTGGCTCCTGTCTCAATGTGCAGAAATTGAGCACATGAATTTTCCAGCATCGGGAGTTTCCCCCAAGACAGTGTTGAGATCAGGCGTGTTTGTGTGGCTCCACGCTTGCAGTTATTGGGGCTTTGGCTAAGAGGAGTGCATGCACTTTCAGCAAGACATAGCTAGCTAGCTAGCTAGCTAGACAGTTTACCTCCCTTTGCTACAGTTTAAATTTCTGCATGCCATCTGCTGTTGTGGAACAAGTCATCCCCATGATCCCTCTAGCCCAGTGCTCTCTCGGGCGGCCCACAAAAGCTCTCAAGGGTTTCAGACAAAACATTTGTTCACTTCAGCATATAGCAGTCCAAAGAAATGTATGCTCTAGAAGGTCACAGGCTCCCCCGTCTTTGGGGTAGAGGTTTGACGTCTGAGACTAGATCTGCAGGACTCATAAACATTTCACTCTGTAGAGATGAGTAGTCGGCACCGTCCGAGTATAGGAGGAGGGGGGTGGGGGTGGAATACGGGGGTGAGAAATAGAAGAATGCGTTCCATCTCCTACACGAAGTCAGAGCCAATTATGAAGATTGACCAGTTGCTTATAGATCAAATGCCTGGACCATGCAGCTGCAAAGAGGTCTACCCAGCCGCTCCCACAGGCAACATGGAATTCTTCTGTGCAATTTACTGTGTTGTTGTTGTTGTTGTTAAAGATGTAAGACAAGCCTATATTGCACTTCATTAAAAATGCCAGGTCACTTCACAACAATATACTGATGGACTCAGTAGAATCAGCAATCAGTACTGGGGCAGGGGCCTTGGCTGGCACCCTGAAATGCACGGCCCCTGCGCCAGTCCTGAGGAGGCTCAAGGCCAGGGGTCAGCAACCTTTTTCAGCCGTGGGCTGGTCCACCGTCCCTCACAGCATGTGGGGGGCCGGACTATAATTTGGAGAGAGAAAATGAACGAATTCCTATGCCCCACCAAGAACCCAGAGGTGCATTTTAAATGAAAGGACACATTCTACTCATGGAAAAACACATTGATTCCCGGACTGTCCGTGGGCCGGATTGAGAAGACGATTGGGCCGCATCCGGCCCCCGGGCCTTCGGTTGCCTACCCCTGCTCAAGGCAATCACTTCCTGCACTTCACGTTAACGCAGAAGACGGCCCAGTTGTGCTCAGATGCTCAAAATTCCCTTTTCACCTTTGAATCTTTGGAGGGTCTGTTTCAGTTGGCATCGGGACAGCTCACCTAGCAGTGCAGCTGCCTTTATTGCAGAGGCAGGAAGTTTCCTTCCTTTCATATTCAGGATTTCTGTACTCACATAGAAATAATAAAATGGTTTCTGCTGTTTGTTAAAAGTCATGAATGAACTCTCACAACTCGTTGATAAGGTAGCTTGCTTGTGTTTCGAGAAATCGTATAAGAGGAGCATTCATAGGAAGTTGCACTTGACAGAGTCAATCTAGCCTAGCACTGCCTACACTGACTGGCAGCAGCACTGCAGGGTTTTCAAACAGGGGGCAGTCCCAGCCCTGTCTGGTGGAGATCCTGGACTGAACCTGGGATCTCCTGCATGCAAAGCAAGGCCTCCCTCAACTCGGGAGGCGTGAGTTCTCTACTGTATTTCAACAAATGCTTTCACTTTATCATTTCATTTTCATCTGTATATTTTGTGCACATATTTTCCTGTATGTTTTAGACAGAGAGGAGTAGCAATAGGGTTAGAGGCAAGGGTCAGAGTTAGTGTTGTGTGAGCATTTTAAAGCAGCTGAGTTTAAACAGGAGGGGATTTCACCTGAAGAGATGGCCAGCATCGTGAATCTGTAAGTAGGATTTCGACTGCTTCTTTTTTGTAATCTTCTGGGGCGAGGGTTTGGGGTCCCCCACACGGCCAGCATCCCCATGGAATTCAACCCCTTCCTGAACAGCTTAACTTCTCTTCCCACCTGCCTTCCCATTCTCCCTCAAATCTCATTGCAGCTCAGCTGGTTAGAGGGAGCTGCAGATAGCACCAAGGTTGCAGGTTCGATTCCCATAAGGTACAGCTGCATATTCCTGCATTGCAGGGGGTTGGACTAGATGATCCCCAGGGTACCTTCCATGATCATTATTTTGGGATGCTTTTTATTACATTCGTAGCCCACTTTTCATCCAAGCAGTTCAAGGTGGCATTTATGGCTTGCCTTTCCCCCTGTTTTCCCCCTCACAACAAACCTGTTAGGCAGGCTAGGATGAGAGTGACTGGACCCAACATCAAACAGTGCACTTCATGACTGAGTGGGGATTTGCACTCAGATCTCCCAGGTCCTCCTAGTCCAGAATTCTAGCCACTATACACCCTCCTCTCTCTACCCCTTCTCCGTTTCTCAACTCTTCAGCCATCAACTGCAACAGACAGGGGTTCTGTCAGTCTTCCTGTCAGTCACTCTGACTCTAAGAGAGTTTTCATTGCATTCTTTGGCTCATCTATGCCTTGATGCTTTGACGACCTTCCTAGCAGCCCCCTTCGCTCTCCAGGCAGGGCTGCTGTCCTAAAAGCATTATGCTGAGGGCTCTTTTAAATGCTGGAAATGCTTCTCTTATCTTTCCTTTGCTGGGGGTGGGGGGAGTGTTGGAATCCCCCCCCCCATACATGAGATGCACCACTGTGTTCCTGTGGAGAGCCGTTTGGGGTCTGTGGGTGCATAAAAAAACAAAAAGAGCCCTATTGCGTGGTGAGTTCCTGCCCCCCCCAAGTGGAAATAAAGACACATGACACAATTATTTCAGGTTAATGGGCTAAATATGGCCACAACTTTATTGGTTACAGGTGATGAGTGGTATTGGCTTAGGCATTGGTCCTAACTGACTATCCGGCTTCAGCCTGTCCGCTTGAAGTCCGAGAAGGGTTAACCACCAGTAGAGGGAGTCCTGCTGATGCACATCAACTCGCAACCCCCCCCCCCCCCGTAGGCGAAAAACCAAGTCCGGCAAAAGAGGGAGATCCCCGGCCGCGCCAGCGATAAATAGGGCTGGTCACGCCCCCTGAGCCAGCCAATTCCCTCAGTCGCACTTTCCAGACTAAGGAGAGCTCACTCAGTAGCTGCAGCATCCTTGCTTGATGCAGACCTCCTGGATCATGTGGCTGTGAAATCCTGCCACAGCACAAAGATGGCCAAACTGTTAGGATATTTCCGTTCCACCTTAATAGGGAGCAGGATGTTTGTGTCACAGCCTGCGCATTTCCTGTTCACAGGATGTTTATGTTTTCTGTTGCTTTCGTTTCTCTCTTGGTGTCGAAGACACTGAAGCAGGCAGTCATGTTTTTTCTTTGTTCTGATAAACGCTGAATAAAACTTGTAAATAATGCTCTCCTGAGTGCGACTTTTGCTGTGCATTATCTGCTGATAGAGTGTGCATGAGCCCAGGAATGTGGCAATCTATTTTCTGGAGCTCGTGTCGCTAATTGCTGATACTGCGTGTCTACGGGAGATCGGTGGACGTCCGGAGTCGACGTGGAGGCAGCGATGGCCTTTGTCTCCCTGGCAGTATCCCAACAGGCTTGGAAGGAGTCGTTGCCACCAAAGACAGGATCCACAAAGCCTCCTTGTAAATAGGGTGGAATGGGGGCCAGGTCAATTTGGTGAATCAGTAAATGTGGCAGAAATTCATCTCTCTTCTCCTTCATTCTCTTCCAGATGACATAAGACTTGATGTCAGTTTCGATTATGGGGAGAAGACACAAGTTTCAAGGCTCAGCGATGATGGAGTGGCAATTTTTGCTTGCTGTTTCATTGTGTGTTGTTGCTAATTGTGATCATTGCTGTTGTTTTAGAATTCTTTCCTATGCAATATTACTTTTTTATTGCTTTTAAATTGTTGCTTTTTAAATTGTCCTTGTAACGGAAAGTGTTCTTCTAATGTTGATTGTATTCTGAATTGTTTCAAGAAGCCTCATAACAATGAAAACAAAAAAAAATTTTCCTTCCAGTAGCACCTTAAAGACCAACTAAGTTAGTTCTTGGTATGAGCTTTCGTGTGCATGCACACTTCTTCAGATACACTGAAACAGAAGTTGCCAGATCCTTCTATATAGTGAGAAGGTGGGGAGGGGTATTACTCAGAAGGGTGTTGGGAATGGGTGGTTGGCAGATAGCTGAGATGAGCCTGTTGAGATGAGCAGTCGTTAAGAGTCGTCAACAGGCTCATCTCAGCTATCTGCCAACCACCCATTCCCACCACCCTTCTGAGTAATACCCCTCCCCACCTTCTCACTATATAGAAGGATCTGGCAACTTCTGTTTCAGTGTATCTGAAGAAGGGTGCATGCACACGAAAGCTCATACCAAGAACTAACTTAGTTGGTCTTTAAGGTGCTACTGGAAGGAAAAAAAATTTTTGTTTTGACTATGGCAGACCAACACGGCTACCTATCTGTATCTCATATCAATGTACACTATTAAGAGTAATAATTATTTTACCTGCCTTAATTATAATAAAGCATTGACATGCATATTTTAAATTAGCGGTTAAGGTCTTAAACTACACATTTTAATAGTTTCACATCTGTATTCTTTACTGTGTTCTAGCGTATAGATTTTGATTTTAACCTACATATATATGAGAGCCAGTGTGGTGTAGTGGTTAAGAGCGGTAGTCTCGTAATCTGGGGAACCGGGTTCGCGTCTCCGCTCCTCCACATGCAGCTGCTGGGTGACCTTGGGCCAGTCACACTTCTCTGAAGTCTCTCAGCCCCACTCACCTCACAGAGTGTTTGTTGGGGGGGGGTATGGAAAGGAGAATATTAGCCGCTTTGAGACTCCTTAGGGTAGTGATAAAGCGGGATATCAAATCCAAACTCTTCTTCTTCTTCTACATGTTCTCTATCTCTGTATAAGTCCATATTCTGGTTTGTGGCTGTAATAAATTGATTCGTTCATTCAATAAAGCTTCGGTGGTTTTGAAATTCAGTAAATTGTCTCTGCCTCCATTTTTTGGTATTGAGGGAAACGCTCTATAAAATAATCAGAAAACATCAGGGTTGTAGTCAACATCAGTCCTTTCCACAGCAGACCTATTTAAATTGATGGGCACAAATTACGTGGCTGTGTTGATTTTGACGCATCTCTTCTGAGTAAAACTCAGTTGACTACTGTAGGGATAATCGCGGAGTGGGCAGTGGGGTCCAGAGGGAGCACACTCCCCACCAGCAGGCAGCCACAGTCTGCCTGCACGCGTCACCCTGGGGTGCGTAGCATACTCCCCCTCACAGACAAAGTCATGGCTGTCTGGAACATCGTTCCCTCTGTCTGACCTTTTGCGGTCCCAGCAGTCTGCGGTGTCCTGTCTGTAACCTTTGTCCCTGAGACCTTTTGTCTCCTTCGTCATACACTGTGCAAGGGGAAAATGACGCGGTGGAAACAGGTGCCAAAATAACTTTGTACCACCCCACGATCTTGGGACCAAAGGTGTGTAAAGGTCACAGCCCAAAATGTATCTGCCTAGCTTGCATATTTGTCTCAATAAAAGGAGGCTCCACAGGACTGGTCAGCAGCTCGCTTCAGCCCACCTGTGCGCAGCTCACATGATGATCAACTCCTGTCTTGTGCCTTCACTTCAGACTACTCCTCACAGGATATCATGGAATTGTAGAGTTGGAAGGGACCACAAGAGTCATCTAGTCCACCCCCTGCAATGCAGGAATATTTTGCCCAACGTGGGGTTCCAACCCACGACCCTGAGATGAAGAGTCTCACACTCTACTGACTGAGCTATGGGCAGATAGCTTGTTTGATAAATGTGTCCCTTGGAAACATTTTGGTTTTATCCTCTCTGCAGGAGTTGCTATGCCTGATCATTCCATCTAGTTCTGTCGAAAGAGAGGTGGGGGTTGTTTTCTGATTTCTTAATTGTGAATATTTGGGGGGGAGGGGAGGCATAGGTGGAAAGGAGATACTCAGATGGACCAGAGTGAAATGGGGCCGAGTGAAATTGGGGCTTCGGGATGGCTTGGGGAAGTCTAAAAGTGTCACATCCAAACCAAAACTCTTGCTTGTTGGATGCCCCTGCCTTCTGTCATCATTTGAGCTTTTCTCTGCTTCACTTTCAAGCTGCTGTCTGGAAGGAGGCCAAAGCCCACTTAAACATAAGAATGATTATAAGAAAGCATTCAGTCAACAGCCAGAGTTGAATGAAGACGATGTGCTAGGAGGAGAATGAGCTAATTAAACCATTCTGCAACACACACACACACACACACACACACACACACACACTGCAATCCGAACCCCAGTGCTGTTATGAGGACAATGGTCACAACCACACATTTCAAGAAGCATTGCACTAAGAGTCACAGATTCACCCAACACATCCTGGGAACCTCTGTTTGCTACAGATCTAACATCTCTCAGCACCCTTGTCAAACTACAGTTCCCAGGATTCTTGAGGAAAAGCCTGGACTCTTTCAAGTGGTGTAAGAGCTTTAAATGTGTGGTGTGGAATTCCTCCAAAATAATTGGGGAACTGTGCAACCCTCTCTCTCTCAGGCTACGGTCCTGCCCCAGGCTCAGGAGGAGGAGGAGGAGGGCTCTTTATTAGATTAGGTTTGTATCCTGCCTTTCTATTTTCATGCTCAAGGCAGCTAAACCGTCAGAACTACATAAATCAATTATAATAATCAATACAATAAGAATAGCAATAAGAATTATTTATCAAATCTAAATAATCTGATAGAAAATTGAGGGAGGGGTGATCTCTCCATCGGCTGCAGTCTTTGGACACAACATTTCAATGAACGTTATTGTTATTGTTATTATTATTATTATTATTATTATTTATTTATTTATTTATTTATTTCATTTCTATAGCGCTTTATATTTTCAAGAAAAAATTCAAAGCAGTTTACAGCATATTAAAACATAAATAAAACAATCTGAAGAATGTCAAATATAGAGTATACAGTTAAAGCAACATAGTTAACCAAAAACTGAAATATTAAAGATTTCAAAATAAAACATTACAAAGGAAGTCAACTACAGAATACATATTTAAGACAAAGTTAACAAAAACAAAACAAAAAACTTAAGCATTCCCCCCCCCCAAAAAAAACCAACATTGCTAAGTAAAGTCAAATATAAAATGCACATTTAAAACAGCAGAATTCCCAACAGAATAAAATATGATCATAAGCATGACACGGCTGTTTAGCAGGCACAAAAAGATGGGGCAAAAGAATCCAATAGTTTGGGCTTCTTGTCAGGCCGAGCGATGTCCCTCTGGTCTCACCAGGAGCCTCTTTAGTAGAGCTGGTGTCTGGGCCCTGCCCCCCAGGCCAGGTGGAAAGGGCCTTGCAGGAAGCGGCCTTCACAACTCACAACCGGCCAAGGCCATCATGATGACACACAGTTCAATAGGGCAAGGTTTCTGGCAGGTGGGCATCTAAAGCCTACCAGACTGTCCACGCAGACCTTGTTGGTCCACTTGCAACCTCTCTAGGTGGAGCAAAGTACTTCATGGTATTGATTGATGCTTTTTCCAGGTACATTCATGTGTTCATGCTCAAGCAGAAATCAGAAGCGTTTCCGAGGTTCAAGGAATTCTGTGCTTGGTTGCAAAATGTCCATGGAAAGCAACTGCAAAACCATTGGTTGGCTTTGTGGGAATGTTCAGGGATGCAGGAGAGGATATATTGTGAGATTATATCCTAGTCCAACTTGTGCTAACAAGTTCCCAAGGTATCAGCAGAGTTTATAACATCCCCCCTTTTAAGTTCGCAACGGTAACATCTGCACAGGTTCGCTAGAACCTCTATAATAATTACTCTGGTAATTTCCCCCTTTTGATCCCTCTTAAAATACAAGACACGGCACAGTCTTTATAAAAGTATAAAAGAGTTTACTCACGTTCTGTTCACAATATGATCCCAGAAGGCAGACAGGCTTAAAAAGGTAAAATACATTTAGAATCTATCTTATAGGAAGATAGTCCTATCCTCCTCTCTTGGCTGAGAGCCGAGAGGGCATCCTGCTTCTTTGAAAGATGAAGATGAGAGAGGCAAGAGGCAAGAGAGAGAGATGGCTGCCTGCCCTGTGCTTTTATCATTTACCTGCACAGGTGAGGCCACACCCACCTCTGGTCACATGCGGAGGAAGTCCGTCCCCAGGAAGTTTACCTGCTTGCTGGACAGACATCCCTCCCCATGTTCTAACATGTACACTCTAGGAATGTTGTCATTGACTGCTCCTGTGTTTACATCCCACAGGCTTTCATTGAGTTCTGTGGACACAGTAAAAAAAAGCTGCCATCTGGTTTCTCTCTGGATGTTCAGATTGTGGAACACAGATTTGCTCTCCACCGTAACCATGTCTCTCAGCATACCACTTTATTTCCCCCCAGATAGGTGGCTACTATTCGCTTGTAGGAAGATGTGCTTATTTAGATTACAACATTGCAGTGGGAGCAAAAGCCACCTTTTTTCTCTCAAGAGGGTTAGTCGAGTTTCTGTTGTTACGGAAAAATCCAGATGGGAGGCTGCTCAGAGCCCGTGGGTCCCTGCGGAACAAAGAAGGAGTCCAGCCACCAACCGGAGCAAATAGCGGAGACCAAAGTTTATCGCGCAACAGGTTCAGAGAGGAATTGAACCCCGAAAACGGGGTGACAAGGACTTTTAAAAGTTCCTATCTTATCCCAGCAGACAGTTCGCTAAACATCCACACTCCACCAGAGAAGGGGAGGGTTATACATGGTTAACATAGGGGGAATGTGTTGGGGTAACATGCAAATACAGGATATGTCTTGGGAAATCCGCTCCACTTCCCGGTGGGAAGGAGTTGCGGTGGACCACGTGGCCACCCACTCCCCACCAGGGGCGGGGGACTCTGTCCCCCGTTGCCTATGGGATCCCGGCCACGTCAGAGCCCGGCCAGCCAACCCCCAGAGAACTTCCTCTTTGGCTCGCTTCCTCAATCACCCGCCCTCCTTCCCTATTTTGCAGGTTAGGCAATGGCCTTGCTATGGACTTTGGTTGGTCGCCTTGGTTGTCCGAGGGGCCTGGTAGGAATTTTTCCACTTGGCGAATTGGCACTGGACACTTGGTTTTCGCCTACCTCGTAGCAATCATCACAACTTTGTTAGGGTTGCGGTTAGGCATTGTTTGACCTTGTGTGGGGGAGGGGAGGTGTGGCCAACACCTGCCCCTCCATGCTTAAGGGTATTCCTTTAAAGGAATCCGGGGGTGTTGATCTAGTCTGAAGCCCAGCTGGGGGGCTAAGGCCTTGACATGACCCCGAGGGAACACCAGGGGGAGCTTGAGTTGGTTCGCATCGACAGGGCTCCCCCTACCGGTGGCTTACCCTTACTGGGACTTCCTGCACAATGGGCAGGAGTCAGATATAGTCAGGTCCAATCAATGCCTAAGCCAATACCACTCACATTTGGCGAAGAATTGATGCTTTTGAATTCTGCTGCTGGAGGAGACTCTTGAGAGTCCCATGGACTGCAAGAAGATCAAACCTCTCCATTCTGAAGGAAATCAGCCCTGAGCGCTCACTGGAAGGACAGATCCTGAAGCTGAGGCTCCAAGACTTTGGCCACCTCAGGAGAAGAGAAGACTCCCTGGAAAAGACCCTGATGTTGGGAAAGATGGGGGGCACTAGGAGAAGGGGACGGCAGAGGACGAGATGGTGGGACAGTGTTCTCGAAGCTACCAGCATGAGTTTGACCAAACTGCGGGAGACAGTGGAAGACAGGAGGGCCTGGCGTGGTGTAGTGGTTAAGAGCAGTAGTCACGTAATCTGGGGAACCGGGTTTGAGTCTCCGCTCCTCCACATGCCGCTGCTGGGTGACCTTGGGCCAGTCACACTTCTTTGAAGTCTCTCAGCCCCACTCACCTCACAGAGTGTTTGTTGTGGGGGAGGAAGGGAAAGGAGATTGTTACCTGCTTTGAGACTCCTGAAGGGGAGTGAAAGGCGGGATATGAAATCTAAACTCTTCTTCTTCTTCTCTGGTCCAGGGGGTCACGCAGAGGCGGACACGACTAAACGACTAAACAACATCTAGTTTTGATTGGATTAACAGGGTAAGGAGGTTTCGATTGACTCAGTCCGTTGTTCTCGCAGCGGGAGCTGTCATCACCTTGTCAGCGCTCAGTGGAGCGTGCAAAACAGCTGGAGCTGAGCTGCCTCTGCAGAGCCATGGCATTGCTGCAATTGGCTGAAGGGCTACATTCAACGCCATCTGATTGGCTAGAGCGCATCTGTTACGAAAAAGGAGCAATGCTGCTGAGTGCTCCAGATGGCTGGAAAGCCAAACAGGATGTTGATGTTATGGGACTGTACCGTGGGAACCAGGAACAGTCTATTATGTGCACTGAGCACCGGATGTTAGCTCAGAGTGTCACATGACCCTGTACCAGAAGTACATGGGTGGAGTTATTCTCTCTCTGCTATTGCTGTAAAGAGGGTGCAGACATGTTTCCTCTGCACTGCTGGAAAGACAGAAATAAAGGCATGTAAATACATTTCTGTCTGTCTCTCTCCCCTCCCTGGGGATGGGGGAGGAGTGGTTGTGTTCTTCTCACGTTTGAGGAGGATCGGCCGATAGAGACCTCGCCTTGTCTTGCCGGGAGTCGCTGACGGGGAGGTCAACAAGGAATCCATGCCGGGCACCTGGAGAGTGGCCAATTCCTCTGACTGATATGGCTTTGAAGATTCCAACATATGGTAGCAGAGGATGGTTATCTGATCCATGGGAATCAGCATGAGAGGTGAGAGGTTGATGGATCGTGTGCCATCCTCTGCACCAAGGAAAGAAGATAACGTCTGCAGTGCAGCCAGAAGCTGAACAGACGGCTGGACACCGAGAGAGGGTGTTTTCCAAGCAACGGAGCCCCAAAAAGGTATGCTGAATATCGGGCTGAAAGTGTGAACGCAGGAGTGGTTCACAGGAGAGCTGCGTTTGGAAAAACAGCTCTGAGAGCTAGGCTTGCATACCAAAAATTTTTGTGGCTAGATAAGGAAGAGGTGTGCACAGTTGCTAGGCAATGACCGTCAGTCGGCTTGGAAAGTTACTGACACGTGGGGCTGGCTCAGCCAGAGCCTGGGAAAGCAAAGTTGTTTTGACTTTGAGACAGCTTGGAGATTGCCTGCCTGAGAGAGGCAGAAAAACAGCTCAAAAGAGACTTTTGGATTTTACTAGCTCGAGTGTGAGAGCTGAGACTTGGATTCAAAATGGATGCCAAGAAGGGGGGAGCCTTGCCTTACCCGCCTCCCCTGACTAATGACAATTATTCATCTTGGTCTGTAAAGATGAAGGCCCTGCTGCAGAATCAGAGGCTTTTTGGGGTGATTGAGAACCCCATCCCTCAAGCACCAACGCGAGGTTGGGAATCACAGAATGTGAAGGCCAGGACGGCTATAATTCTGTGTGTCTCGGATGATCAACTTGTGCATATTCAGGATTTGGAATATGCGCGTGAGATTTGGGAAACGCTGCGTAGAACACATCAGAGAGATGCTGGTTCTTCAGCGTTGTTGTATTTTGAGAAGCTGACCAATCTGAGGCTTGCGCCTGATGGAGATGTTCAAGCGCACCTGACGGAAATGAAATATCTGCGCCAACAGATGGTGGAACGCAATTTCCGTCTGCAGGAGGAAGTGTTCTGCTTCATGATGATTAACAGCTTAAATCGGACTTACAAAACGGTTGCCAGTCAGCTTGGTTCCCTTCCGGCGAACGATTTGACCGCGGAGAGGGTGTCTGCCGTTGTTTTGGATGAACACGACAGGCTTGCTGCACTGGAGGTGAAGGACAGGGGGAGGGAAGAACGGAGTTCTAATTCCCCCACTGATGATGCTACTGGAGAGGATGCTGTAGCTTTGAACGTTGTCCGATGTTACAATTGTGGACAGGCTGGGCATCTTCAGCGGAACTGCAAGAAGCCACGCCAGCCGAAAGGAGCTAAGGGCCGCTCAGCAAAGCCTGAGGCAGCAGGCAAAGGTCATACCACGTATTCGGTGAAACCTGCAAAGGCCCTGATGGCGAAAGGAACCACGCCAGATGTTGGACACTCTTTTATAATCGATATGGGCTGTACTGTCCATATGTCTCCGCACAAGCAGCTCTTTTCGACGTTTAAGAAGCAAAGCTTCGCTGTGAAACAAGCCAACTGTCAGGAGCTGGATGCGACCGGGATTGGAACTGTGTATCTTAAGAGTCTGAACCTGACTATACACAATGTTTACTTGGTTCCTGAATTGAAGTTCAATCTGCTGAGTGTTTCGCAGATTGCAAAGAAAGGACTGAAACTGTCCTATGATGCTGAGAGCTGCAAGATCTTCAAAGATGGAGAGTTGTATCTTTCTGCCAGAGAGAAAGATGGACTGTATTTGTTGACTTTTGAGCAAAGTGATTACATGGAATGTAATTCTGAGTCTAACATGATTTCTCTTGCAGGTGTGACCAAAACGAGCGCCAAGAAGGTGGCCAGGTTCGACAGAGCATTTCAGCGGGTGTATGCTGATGTGATTGGTCCTCTAGAACCATCTAGAGGCAATGCAAGATTTTATCTTGTGTGTGTGGATCATTTCTCTAACTTTGTCTGGATTTATGTGTTAAAGAAGCCACAGGAAGCCTTGGAAAGGTTTCAGGAGTTTTGTGACAAAGTTAGAAATATGCATGATGCTAACATTGATTGTCTTTTGACAGATGAGAAGCAAATTTTTCTTTTACAGGATTTCCAGAGGTTCCTGCACAAGAAAGGGATAAGACACAAGGTTGCTGTTTCGGCGGAAGCGTGGAACAGGGGTGTCTGTGTATGGGTGAACAAAGAATTGCAAAAGGGGATGAATGCGCAATTGCTTAGTTCACATCTGCCACATGAGTTCTGGGCGGAGTCACTCATGTCGTTTTGTTATGCGTGGGTGAGAAAGGTTTCGAAAGAGTTGGGAAGTTCTCCTTTTGAGAAACTGTTCCGGAGAAAACCTTCTGTTGCCCATTTCAAGGTTTTTGGGTCTCATGTGAGGACAGAAGCTCCAGGTGGAGTAAAGAATGCCAGAGGCATTTTTGTGGGATATGAAAAGGGTCTCTACAGAGTAATTTTGTCTGAATCTGGTCAGGTGATTCTCACAAAATTTCTAGAGTGCTCCTAAGCAGGAGAGAGTGATAGTACACACATTTCCCACAGAGGACAATTCAGATGATGATGATGATTTTACAGGTTACAGTGGTACTGAGAGCGACAGTGATAGCTCAGAGAGCTCTGTTGTCACAGTCATTGAGAGGAAATCTCACACAATGGATAGACCTTCACAGGTGAAGGATGAACCACTGTTTGCTATTGGAACTGGTTCTCCTAAGACTCCTGAGACTGAACCAGTGAGCAGAGAGGATCAGCACCCCATACGCAGGTCTGAGAGAGTCACAAAGGGTGAACCACCCAAAAGGTACTCAGAAGAGTTTGCTAACTTAGCTGTTGCATGTGTTGCTGTTGTGCACAACCGAGGACAGGTTGGAGCTGTGTCTGAGTCAGAGACAAAGACACAACAGAGAGTTGCTAGCCAAGGTAATGCAGATGCACTCATTCCTTGGAAGCCAGACAACCAGAGAGGTACACTGGGGAAACCAGTGGCGGGGAGTTCCAAGGGTGGAACTGAAACAACAGGGGAGTGTTATGTGTATAACAACTGTTTGTTTTCTTCTCTGGATCACGCTTTGCTTGCCGCAACACGCATTGATTCTTTTGGGGGAGGTTGTTACGAAAAAGGAGCAATGCTGCTGAGTGCTCCAGATGGCTGGAAAGCCAAACAGGATGTTGATGTTATGGGACTGTACCGTGGGAACCAGGAACAGTCTATTATGTGCACTGAGCACCGGATGTTAGCTCAGAGTGTCACATGACCCTGTACCAGAAGTACATGGGTGGAGTTATTCTCTCTCTGCTATTGCTGTAAAGAGGGTGCAGACATGTTTCCTCTGCACTGCTGGAAAGACAGAAATAAAGGCATGTAAATACATTTCTGTCTGTCTCTCTCCCCTCCCTGGGGATGGGGGAGGAGTGGTTGTGTTCTTCTCACGTTTGAGGAGGATCGGCCGATAGAGACCTCGCCTTGTCTTGCCGGGAGTCGCTGACGGGGAGGTCAACAAGGAATCCATGCCGGGCACCTGGAGAGTGGCCAATTCCTCTGACTGATATGGCTTTGAAGATTCCAACAGCATCCTCATGCAAATACATTGTTCATTCATCAAATACATCGATCGTGTATAGCATCGGGATACGGGGTCAGAAATGGTGCTTTCTTCTCGGGGTTTTGGACTTTTGTGCGGTGCTTGGTACAGCGTTGTGACGGGGCGAGGGGAGTCCTAGTGTGTCAGGGTTCCCTTGAGGTCATCGCCTCGGGCTCTACGTCTCTTACTCGGGAGTAAGACTTCATTCATATGCCCCCCCCTCCATTCCGTAACACTCTTCAAATGGACTTCATGGAGTGTGCACTCTTGCAGGGTCTGCTTCCAGAAACTACTATTGCAGATGTATATATTTTGGCAGAAATGGTTTACAAATATGCACGATGGCAAGCAGGCAGACAGGAACAGTTACAAATCAACCTTGGTCCTGCCTAGCCTGGAAGCTGTTTCCAACTAGTGAACTAGAAACCTTTCAGCAACCTTTACAACCATCTACAAACCCCAAAGTTTGTAGGATTCTCTTCTTTCAGCTGTGTCTTGGCTCTGTGCTCGCAAGTGTTCTAGTGACTTTCAGGTAACTTGGAAAGCATGGTAATGATGTCTTGGTTCTGAAGAATGATATTTCCCCCAGTCTGACGTAGTTATCCTGGTGATGATTCAGCTAGATGTTGTACACGCTGAGCATATTCCAGAAGGGGTTTGTTGTCTTGGCCTTGCTTTGGCTTACTGAGATCTGTCTTCTCCCTATAGGTGCTCATTCTAAAATGGATAATTGTAACGTTTGACTTCATTGATCAAAAGGAAAATATGAATGCTCTCTATGGTTTCTTCTTCCGCTTCTTACAATATGAGAAATTGGTAAGATAAAAAGGAATGTGTTATTTTGAAGGAACTCGCTTTTATTCTGACATTAACCCAAATCAAACAATAAAGAGTACTTTCTGACCACACAACAGGACACCATGTGAAAAGTGGGGCCTTAAATACATTTGAATCAAATACATTTGGAACAAGTGATTGTTACATTTACGGAACATTCTCTAGGCGATGAGATTGGGGGGAAATACAAAAACCCATGCGGATACATTTGGATACATTTAGAAAAGTACAGCATTTTGAGGAAAAATACTTTCAGATCCATTCTTAAAGTCAATGAGAAAGATACAGCAAAAAGGATACGATTCGATACAGCGAAAAACGATACATACATCACAGAAGGGGCGGCCTAGAACAGACTCCTGTCTGGCAGGAAACCTGTTGATGGGTTTACCTGTCTGTTCATGGGTTTACCTGCATATTCTTTTGTGATGAGAACTACTTACGGTATTTATGTATGTGTTTATATCTTAGACCTTCTAATTCTCCTAACACCAGAATTGACCAGATGGTGCAGGATGCCCCCCCCAGTATCTGTTGGAAGCAGATTTAGGAGTGGGGGGTGGAAGCACCTACTGGTGGGGAGCACACTTCTTCTGGGGATGCTTCCTTCTCCTCCTCCTCCTCTTCCCACTTCTCGCTGGGGCCTCAAGATGAGAAGTCAGGCTGGAAGTCTCCTCGGAGAAGACAAAGGAGCAAGCATGGCTGCCTTTCCTCTTCTCCAGACCAGTTAGTTGGACTAGAAACCTTTCCCATCCCAGTTCTGCAGTGGTTTTCAAGCAGTGTGCTGTGGCAGCTGGGGTGCCTTGAATGATGGTCGGGGTGCCGCGGGAGACACTGGCCTCTGTCCCTCTTTCCTTCCCTCCCTCCTCAGATGCCATCTCTGCCTCCCCAAGGCTTGCCCAGCTGTTCTCCCCCAGAGAATGGTGCCTCTGGGGCTGGCCAGGGGGTGTGGGCTGCCAGGAGCTGAGGCGGCCTCAGAGGAAGCAAGCCAACTGGCGAGGGGCCCTTGCTGTTGGGAATGGACAGGCAAGTCCCAGGCCCCTTTAATATATCAATAACAAATCAACACAATGACGCTATAATGATACAATCTGAATCATTAGGGGTGCATTGCAGCAGTCAATGCAAATCTCCATGAGTCGCCTTTCAGCCAGAAGCTCTGCAGCACAGGTGGTTCTGATGATTCCCCTGTAAGGAAGGCTTACAATGTAGGAGGCTTTGGGGCTTTGTGAGAGGGGGGAAAGTGGGGACATCATAGAAGTATGCATGATGTGGGAAAGGTGCAGAGCGATGTTTCCTCCTCATAATATCAGAACCTGGATCTCTTTAAGAAAGCGGAATGATGGCAGATTCAGGCCAGACACAGTGCCTAGTGACACTGAAATTTCCTCCTTCCAGAGGCACTGACGGGGATGGCTTTAAGAAAGGATTCGTCAAATTCATGGAGGGTTAGACCATGTTGCACCTCCAGCCGCAGAGGCAGTCTACCTCTGCTTACCAGTTGCGGGTGTCCCCAGTGGGGAGAGTGGGGCTGCATTTGGAGTCTGCTTGGGGCTTCCCTTGGACATCTGCTGGGCTGCTGAGAGCTGGACTAGATGGGCCTTGGTCTGATCCTGCAGGGCTGTGACAATAAGAGCCTGGAGCCTGGAGTATGGCTTCGCGAGCAATTCAGGGAACAGTAGTGCAGAGTTGCATCTCCCTGGGAAGGGGCACGTGCTCAGCAAAGCTGTCTCTTGCTTCTGGTCCTAAGAGTTGGGGTGGGGACATGGAGGAAAGGGGTGCAGCCTTCTGTAGAGGCCGGAGTCTCTCCCCTGCCTCTCTCTGCCACCTCTGAGGTGCCCAAAAAGGCAGATAGCAGAGGAAGCGAACCAATAGTCACGTTCATCTGTACTGGCTCAGTATGACCTATTCTGACAGATGCTGCCTTTCATATTCACGCCCAAGAGCCTTTCCGCTCCAGAGATCTGGGGCTGAACCCGGGATCTGCACGCCAAGGCTGGAGTGCCAGCTGGCCACATTGGGTGCCTGCCTGGAGAGTGGAAGCCGGGGGTTCGAAGGACATTGTGCTGCTCCTGGCAACCCCCACCCAACCCGACGTCCTCCTCCGCCTGAATCCCGCTTCCCCTGGGACGCACTTCCCATCCTGGAGCGGCTGGGGTGGGAGCGCTCCCCACCCCCCTTTCCAGACTCTCCTCGTTCTTCTTCTTCATGCCTCGGGTGTTTTCCTGAGTGTATCTTCAGAACAACCCTCTGTGAGGGAGGCTAAGCTGGCCCAAGGTGGCTCAGCCAAGTTGCCAAGGCCAGCATTTAAGACCACGCACCCTTTCCCCTCAGATGATAAAGCCGGGATGAGTCATGCTAGCAGCCTGTGGCCTTGATGGGCTTTGAGGCAGCCCAGCCCCCTTCTCTGCAAGCAGGCTGCCTCCGGGGAGGACCAGCACTTATCTCAAGGGCCAGAAGTGCACGACTTCCCCCTCCCACTTGCCGCCCGCCCCAGTCGTTCTCCGGCGGCTGAGTTTAGCGGCTCATCCCAGGTGGGAATTCGGGTGGCGCTGCTTGCAGAAGGAGAAGTGGCTGGCGCTAGCGGACACTCCTATTGTTCTTCTCAGGTAGGACTTCCGGGATCCAGACGAACGTTTTACCAAAAAGTATGGCTCGACTACCGATTTCCCATTTAAAGGCTGGCAAAAAGACCGAAGTTTGGAGGACAGGTGAAAAAACCACGAATTACATTTAAAGTTCTGCGAGATGCAAAGGAAAGCTTGCGTTTTAAACTTGCATTTTACATCTTGTTGCTTGGTGCGGTTAACGGAATGGGGATATTGAGAAAGAAGAGACTTGGAATTAGAAGGTTAGGATTTCAGGGTTAGATGGCTTGGATATTTGTGGTAGATCAAGTCAGAGTAAATGCGCACCTTGAGAACCACTGTATTAGACGTGCGTATTAAGAATCTGTTTTTTAAAAAAATAATATTTATTACTTTTCCAACAATTTAAACAAAACAAAACAAACAATACAATACAATACAAAAACACTACATAACATAACATAAAAACACTACATAACACTAATACATTAAACTAACAAAACAAAATAAAAACAATTTAAAACACATCAAACAATTTCAATATCTTATCTTTCATTCACTTATTTCCACGACCTCCTCACACCTCCCTTTTTGTATTCCACTTCTGTTAATTGTTTCAGCAATTCCTTTCCATCTTCCTCTGTTTTCTATCCTATAATTATCTTAACCTATTCTAACCTTATTTTCCCTTTAATACTCTAATAATCTATTTATACTTAGTTCCTTATAGCATTTCTACTAAAGCCATATAACTTCATTTCCACATTTTTCTAACATTCATTAATTTTACAGTATTTCTGTAAATAGTCTTTAAACTTTTTCCAGTCTTCTTCCACCGACTCTTCTCCCTGGTCTCAGATTCTGCCAGTCATTTCCGCCAGTTCCATATAGTCCATCAACTTCATCTGCCATTCTTCCCGGGTGGGTAGATCTTGTGTCTTCCAATACTTCGCGATAAGTATTCTTGCTGCTGTTGTTGCATACATAAAAAAAGTTCTATCCTTCTTTGGCACCAATAGGCCGACCATGCCCAGGAGAAAGGCCTCTGGTTTCTTCAGGAAGGTATATTTAAATACCTTTTTCATTTCATTATAAATCATCTCCCAGAATGTCTTAATCCTTGGGCATGTCCACCAAAGGTGAAAGAATGTACCTTCAGTCTCATTACATTTCCAACATTTATTATCGGGCAAATGGTAAATTTTTGCAAGCTTGACTGGTGTCATGTACCACCTATAAATCATTTTCATTAAATTTTCTCTTAGGGCATTACATGCCGTAAATTTCATACCTGTGGTCCATAACTGTTCCCAGTCAGCCATCATTATGTTATGTCCAACATCTTGTGCCCATTTGATCATAGCTGATTTTACCGTTTCATCCTGAGTGTTCCATTTCAACAGCAAGTTATACATTCTTGACAAATTCTTAATTTTTGAATCTAACAATTCTGTTTCCAATTTTGATTTCTCCACCTGGAAGCCAACTTTTTTGTCCAAATTGTATGCCTCCATTATTTGATAATAATGGAGCCAATCTCACACTTTATTTTTCAATTTTTCAAAGCTCTGCAGTTTTATTCTGTCTCCGTCTTGTTCCAAAATTTCCCAATATTTCGGCCATTTGGCCTCCATATTGAGTTTTTTCTGTGCCTTCACTTCCATTGGTGACAACCATCTTGGGGTTTTCTTTTCTAACAAATCCTTATATCTTATCCAAACATTAAACAATGCTTTTCTAACAATATGATTTTTGAACGCTTTATGTGCCTTTACCTTATCGTACCACAGATATGCATGCCAACCAAATGCATTATTGAAACCTTCTAAATCCAGCACGTCCGTGTTTTCAAGAAGCAACCATTCTCTCAGCCAGCAAAAAGCAGCTGATTCATAATAAAGTTTAAGGTCTGGCAGGGCAAATCCACCTCTTTCTTTAGCATCAGTTAGTATCTTAAATTTTATTCGAGGCTTCTTGCCCTGCCAAACAAATCTGGAAATATCTTTCTGCCACTTCTTGAAACAGTCCGTCTTATCCAAAATTTGCAATGTTTGAAACAAAAACAACATCCTTGGCAACACATTCATTTTTATCACAGCAATTCGGCCTAACAATGATAACTTCAAATTTGTCCATATTTCTAAATCCTTTTTCACTTCAATCCAACATTTTTCATAATTATCCTTAAATAAATTCACATTTTTGGCAGTCATGTTAACCCCTAGATATTTCACTTTCTTAACCAATGTTAGTCCTGTCTCCTCCTCAAACTTCTCTCTCTCACTCACAGTTAGGTTTTTCTCTAAAACTTTAGTTTTCATCTTATTCAACTTAAAACCTGCTACCTGTCCAAATTCTTGAATCAATTCCAGTACCCTTTTAGTACTAGATTCTGGCTCCTGTAAAGTCAATACTAAGTCGTCAGCAAATGCTTTCAGTTTGTACTGTTTAGCTCCCACTTGTATACCTTTAACCTCTTGGTCCTTTCTAATCATGTTTAACAAAACCCCAAGGACCGATATAAAGAGCAATGGAGAAATTGGGCAGCCTTGTCGTGTTCCTTTCTCAATCTTAAACTCTTCTGTCACTACATTGTTCACAATTAATTTTGCCTTTTGTTCTGAATAAATTGCACCTATACCATTTTCAAAACCTTGACCTACCCCCATCCCCTGTAGATTCTTCTTCATAAAACTCCAAGAAATATTGTCAAAGGCTTTCTCTGCATCCACAAATATCAAAACTGCCTTAGTATTGATATTCACTTGTAGTTTTTCTAGAATATTAATTATATTCCTCATGTTATCAGACAAATGTCTGCCCGGGAGAAAGCCCGCTTGGTCTTTATGAATTTCTTCTACTAACACCTTTTTTAATCTTTTAGCCAGAATGTCTGCAAAGATGTTATAATCCACATTAAGCCGCGATATGGGGCGGTAATTTTTGAGCTGTGTCTTTTCAGTCTCTGTTTTCGGTATAAGTGTAATGTAAGCTTCCTTCCACGACTCTGGTGCCCTTCTCCCTTCCAATATTTCATTACAGACTTCCTTCAATGGTTGTATTATCCATTCTTTCAAAGATCTGTAATATCTTGAAGTCAAACCATCTGGTCCTGGAGATTTACCTAATTGCATGTTCTGGATGGCCCCTTCCACCTCCTGATCCGTTATTTTGTAATTCAACATTAGCTGTTTTTCCTGAGAGATTTTGTGTAGTCCCTTTATTTTCAAAAATCGATCAATATCCATTTCTTTCTGCTTCTCCTGTGTATAAAGTTGTTTAAAGTACCTCTGAAAACACTTCCTAATCTCCATTGGGTTCTGTATATTCTTTCCTTCCACTTCCAAATTCGTGATGGTATTAAGTTTCTGTCTTTTTTTCATTTCCCAGGCCAACAGTTTTCCACACTTATTTGCCGATTCAAATGACTTTTGCCTCATCTGTTTAATCTTCCATTCTATTTCCTGATTCATTAACTTCGTATATTGTACTTGATATAACTTTATCTCTTTCAGGATCTCCTGTGACTTTGGTTTTGCTCTCAGTTTCTTCTCTCCTTCCTTTATTTTCCCCAGAATCTTATCCTTTTTTTCATTCTGAATTCTCTTCCTAATTGCATTCTGTTGTATTAAGAATCCTCTCATAACTGCTTTACTTGCGTCCCAAATTACTCTTTTTTCCACTGTAGTATTCATATTTATCTCGAAATAGTCTCTTAGAGTTTTTTGGGCCTTCTTAGTCACCTCTTCATTCCTAAACAGAGTATCGTTCATCCTCCATCTAAAGGAACCAATTGGCGTCAATTTCATTTCCATCTTCACAGCATTATGGTCAGAACAGATCTCCACTTTGCTGATCTTCGGAGCCATTCCCCTGGTTACCCAGATTTGGTCAATTCTTGTCCATGTCATTTTAGCCTCAGAGAAGAAAGTTCCCTCTCTTCCCAGAGGGTTCTTCATTCTCCAAATGTCAACTAAGTCCATATTTTCAGTCATGTCAAAAAAGGTTTTTGGTAGTCTACCATCTTTGGTGACTACCTGTCTCTGTGCCTTGTCCATATTTGTAGACACCACTCCATTCATGTCTCCCATCAAGATCATATTATAGTCCATATACTCCATCAGAGTCTCATGTAGCTTCTTAAAAAACTCCGATTTTCCTTCATTTGGTGCATAAGTACCTACGATCAAAAATTTCTCTCCTTGTGATTGAATTTCAATTGCAACAAATCTTCCTTGGTCATCTTTAAATATGAATTTCGGTGATAGGCTCTCCTTTGCATAAAGAGCCACTCCTCTTTTTTTAACTTTATCTGATGAAATAAATTCTTGGCCCAGTCTTTTATTACTCAATATCTTCCTGTGTAGCCTTATCACATGTGTTTCTTGCAAACAAATCAAGTCAAAATGTTCTTTTTTCAATAAATGAAAGACTCTCCGCCTTTTTTCTGGGGAATTTAGTCCATTAACATTCCAGCTCAAGACCTGCAATGCCATCGTGTAATTACGCTGATTTTCCTCCAACTGCACCCAATGCTTGCTCCTCTTCTGTTGGTGGTGGTGATGAAACGTTCACTGGGAGATCCAATCCAAAAGATAATGCTGATATGTCCAATATTGCCCTGTTTGGTGATCTTCTATCCGATGCTCTTTGCTCTAGTCCTCTATCTGGTGATCTTCTATCCGATGTTCTTGGCTCTTTTCCAAGTCCCTTCTGCAGATCTTCTTTGTATTTATACAAAAACTTTAGTTTATCTTCTACTGATCTTATTTTTATTTTCCTTCCTTTGAAGCTGAAGGATAGACCTTGGGGAAACTCCCACCTGAAAATGATTTTATTCCTTCTCAGCAGGGCTACCAAATCTCCGTAGTTAGGCCTAAGATCCAAAAGATATTTCAGAACGTCTTTAAAAATTTCCACTCTTGACTGTTGTACTTCTAGGTTCTTCTGGTAGTGCCAGCTCAATATTCTATCTCTCTCTTCTTTAGTTCGAAGGGTGATCAAGCAGTCTCTTATTGTATTCTTCTCTTTTTTCCCTCCTCTTCCAAGTCTGAAGGCCCTCACAATTCTAAACTCTTCTTGACCCAAGTCCAGGTCCCAAAAGCTGGCAGTTTCCTGTGTAAGAAAGTCTATCAAGCTTTCCTTCTCCAATTCCGGTAGGGCTCTGATCCTCAGATTAGTCTGTTTTTCTTTAAGTTCGATCATAGCAAGCGTCAACTTGTGCTCATCAAGTTGCCTCTGTAGGGCTGGGAGTCTCTCTTTCTCCAGTTGTGTTACTTTACATTCAGCAGCAACGGCTTTTTCCCTAGCTTCCTCCGCAGTCTGCTGTATCAAAGTAGATTCCTGTATCAATTTCTGAATAGTTTCTGTATTGGTATTTACCTTTTGTCCCAGATTATTTATACTTTCTGTATTTAAATCAATTTTAGTAGTTGCAGCATCCACTTTCTAGTTAAGCTGTTCCAGTGAAACATTTATCTTATTTCATGCAACCGCTAAGGCCTCTTCTGTCGACATTCCTCTTGATTTTGAGTAAGCTGGTACAGAAGCAGCAGCAGAAGAGGCAGGGGGGCCTGATGTTGAGCCTCTCCTGGATTCCTGCCAAGTCCTCCCAGACCTTAATTTTTTTTCAGTAGTTGACTGGTCTGTTTTTTCCTTTCCATTTGCCATAACACTTAGAAAATTCAAGGTCAGTCCCAGAGTCTCACAGTTCTTTATCTTGCAGCTGGAAATTCCCCTAGCCCAGCTCTTGTAAAGCAACCAGTTTCAAAGGCTTCCACTAGGGGGAAACAGTTTCTATTTATATTAGTCAATAATGTCCTCTTTTAAACACAGTTTCAAACAATCCAAATACAGATAGGTAGCCGTGTTGCATGCACACGAAAGCTCATACCAAGAACTAACTTAGTTGGTCTTTAAGGTGCTACTGGAAGGAATTTTTTTGTTTTGTTTTGACTATGGCAGACCAACACGGCTACCTATCTGTAATTAAAACATCATTCATTAAAAGCTTCCCTAAACAGGGCTGCCTTCAGGTGTCTTCTAAATGTCATATAGTTGTTTATTTCTTTGGCATCTGGTGGGAGGGCATTCCACAGGGCGGACGCCACTACCGAGAAGCCCTCTGCCTGGTTCCCTATAACTTCACTTCTCGCAATGAGGGAACCACCAGAAGGCCCTCAGCGCTGGACCTCAGTGTCCGGCCTGACCGATGGGGCTGTAATGAAGCACAATAGGGGGTGGTGTAGGGACTTTGCGCAGGTGATTGATGGTCAAGAAAAGGCAACCTTTGTGCTGTTTTATGTCAGGAGCTGGGAATTCTAGAAGTAGTACTCCTTTTTGCACGTTCTTACTTCCTGTACTGCTTGAATGGAAGAGGAAAACTTCACTTCCTAATTAATTATGTTAAGCGAGGCAAATGTTAGGTCAGGAAGCTCAGCGCAGTATACCTGAAGGAGCATCTCCACCCCCATCCTTCAGCCCGGAGGTCCTCCTCCGAGGGTCTTCTGGTGGTTCCCTCCCCGCGAGAAGCGAGGTTGCAGGGAACCAGGCAGAGGGAGGGCCTTCTCGGTGGTGGCAGCCTCTCTGTGGAATGCCCTCCCTACAGGTGACAAGGAGATGAGCAACTATCAAACCTCTGGAAGGCAGCCCTTTATAGGGAGGCTTTGAATGTTTGTTGTTTTAATATGTGTTGGAAGCCGCTCAGAGAGGCTGGGGAAACCCAGTGAGGTGGGTGGGGTACAAATAACACAATTACATTTATAGCCCCCATTTCCTGCAAGGAGGTCCAGTTGGTGTGCAGAGTTCTCCCCCCCCCCCCATTTTATCCTCACAACAACCCTTTGAGGTAGGTTAGGCTGAGCGTGAGTGCCTGGCCCAGGGTCACCCAGTGAGCTTCAGGGCTGAGTTTGAATGCCTGCCCCCAGCATTCCTCCTCTGCAAGGCCTGCCTCCTCCCATGACAAAGTCTGCTCACACACTCTCAAGCCCCCATGGATGGCTGAGGCAGGTAAGGTTGTGTGTGTTGGAGGAGGGCAGGAGCAGGCAAGGTGAGCCATGCCCCCAAAGGAGGCAGCTGCAGCAGCCCCCTCCTCCTGCTGCCCTCCAGGAACAGGGCGGGGAGGGACCAGCCCCCAGGAAGGACATGTTTGCCTCCCTCTGCAGTGCTCAGAACAAGAGGGGAATGAGGCCACCCAGGCCCTCTGGAGCACAGAAGGGCTCACCATCCTTGACTTTCCCCCTTCAACTGCCTTTTTACCCAATCCCTCATTTTGAGGAAGTCTCCTCTTTTGAAGTCAAATGTGACTGTTCTGGATTTCCTTAGCAATTGTCCACTTCCATACTGTGTATGTTGAATTTGATAGCACTGTGGTCACTGTTCCCATTTGATTCAACCACACCTACATCTTGTCAGTTGAGAGCATCAGGCAGAGCACCCAGCACCTACCAAATCCTTTTTTTATGCCAGCAGGTCTTTTTAACGGAAGTCTGATGTCATCAATGTTAACTTTTTCTGCAATGTATTTCTCGTGTGTCACTTCAGAGATGATTATAGTCAAGTGGTGTATAAGCTGTTTAAATAGTAAATGGTTGAATGCAATTTTAAAAATAATAATTGTATAACAAGGGGGAAAGCATACTTGTATCTGACCATATCTTAATGGACACAGACTTTGATAAATAGCATCCTAGCCATAGGCTAATTTTGTGGAGTTTAAAGCTAAGCATACAAGTTCCCAAAGCATGCTTTGAAATCCGTATGAACTCTAGTATGCTGTCGGGGGAAGAGGAAGGATGTGGTTGGCTGAAATGAAGTCCGATCCTGTACAGATAAATCACTAGTGGAAGCGCCAAAAGAAACGTGTACAGATTCCACACGATCATGAGGAAGCCTGAATCTGGGCAGGACCTTGTCTCTTTGCCTGTCATTTGTGGCTGCTCCACCCAGGTCTGAGACGCCTTCCGGAGTGAAACAGTGATCGGGGGGAGGGGGAGGCAAGAGGATGGAGCCGTCTAAACCCCTCCGCGGGTACTTTGAAAACAGACTCCTTTTGTCTGGATCTTCCCCGCGCAAAGATGGGTCTGTATGCATTTTGAGCAGAGGAGGAGGGTCTGTGGAACTGCCCACCACTGCGGTGTACTGTTCCCAGGATATTAAAAAAAATATATATATTCAAAGTTATAACAAGACATATTATCCAAAAACATATCCTTAGTCCCCCCCCATTTTTCCTCCCTCCCCCCTCCCCCCACCAGAACCCCACCTGTCAGCTTGCCAGCTGCAGCGCGTTGCTGCTCTCAGCAGTGAAAGCACTCCAGGCAGCCAGCCATAAATTCCATTGTCTGTCCTCAGAGGACGAGCCAGTGCTAATCAGTGGAGATCGTTCTCTATATCCTCCCATTCTTTCCTCCCATTCTTTCCTCCCTCGCTGCCTGCAGTTCCCTGACACCACCCCACCTCCTGACTTCCCTCAGTTCCAGTCTTTGGTTTCTCTAATATTGCTATTTT